>NW_024870907.1:1177500-1777500 GCF_019054845.1 Dipodomys spectabilis | reverse complement strand
GTCTTGCTGGCTTCCCTGACCACTTGGGTTTCAGGCTCACCCACTCACTCAGCCCACCTGCCCGGTAAAGGCTGCCATCGTACGGCTGCCCCTGGAGCTAGGGGCTCAGGCTCGAGTCTCCTCCCTCCCCACCATCTTCCCTCAAGTTCCAGAGCTTTCACTCCATCCCCATGATACTCACCTGTCCCACTGGCCAATACAAGGGCCGCACGCATTGGCCAGGACGACGCCACCCACATCCCTCAGAATCTTTGCCTGCAGCAAGAAAGGAATGGGGACGGTCAGGAGCAGGCTGGTGGCGGGGGGAAGAGGAGGGCAGCTTTCAGGATAAAGGCTCTCCTGGCACCGGAGCAGCCTCCAGCACTGTGCAGCCACAGGCCGCGGCTTGTCCCACCCTGAAGCACGCTCTCGGAGGTGTGCTGGCACGTGGGCACTCACGTAGCCGTCCCGCTCGATGGTGGCGCGGATCTGCTCGGAGCCCGGCGTGATGGTGAACTGGGACTTGCACTTGAGCCCGTGGGCCAGCGCCTGCTTGGCCACAGCTGCAGAGCGCCCCATGTCCTCGTAACTTGAATTGGTACAGCTGCCAATCAGACCTGGCACAGGGTGGACAGGGGTCAGCAGGTGGAGATAGTGACCAGAGGGGTGATCTCAAAATAGATCCTTTGAGGTCGAAAGATCTGACCAGTGGGGCTGGACTAGAGACTACTGTTATGAGTCACACCGAAAGCAACCTCAGTTTCCAAGGACAGGCTACCCACGACTCAGCCATGAGTAAAACACGGAGTGCAGGGAGTTGTGCAGCCCATTTCACACCAACCCACAGATGTGTCTGTGACAGGAAACTCACACTAACAGGAAAAGTGCTTACTGAGCAGGGGCAGTAGGAAAGGTTTCCAGTGTTTCCTGTGTTCTTTATTGTTTGATAATCACGAGGTCAAGAGGTCTTTTTTTTGGTCAGTTGTGGGGCTTGAACTCTGGGCCTGGAGACTATCCCTGCGCTCTCTACCCCTTGAGCCACAGTACCACTTCCGGTTTTCTGGTGGTTAACTGGAGATTAAGCGTCTCACAGTCTTTCCTGCCCGGGCTGGCTTTGAACCGTGGTTCTCCGATCTCAGCCTCCTGAGTAGCTAGGATGATAGGCGTGAGCCAGCAACACCCGTCTTGAGCCACTTTTTTTTTTTAAAGAGCTTGCTTCTAATTAGGAGTTGAATTTAGAAGTGCTTTTGTTATTGGTTTTTTGGGGGGTTGTTTGTATGTTTGGGCCATAACAGGGCTTGAGTTGAGGGCTTTGTTTGCTAGGTGAGGTACTCTAGAGCTTGAGCCATGCCTCTAGCTTTTTCTCTACTTTTTTTTTTTTTTTGTCGGTCATGGGGCTTGAACTCTGGGCCTGGGTGCTGTCCCTCAGCTCTTCAGCTCAAGGCGAGAGCTCTACTACTTGAGCTACAGCGCCACTTCCGATTTTCTGGTGGTTTATTGGAGATAGGAGTCTCACGGTCTCTCCTGCCCGAGCTGGCTTTGAACCGAGATCCTCAGATCTCAGCCTCCTGAGTAGCTAGGATGACAGGTGTGAGCCACCAACGCCCAGCTTCTCTACTTTTTAAGATAAGGGCTTTTAGTTTCGCCCAAGCAGCCTGGATCATGATCCCATTGACACTTTCCATCACAGCTGGGATGACAGGCGCTTGTCCCTATGCCCAGCATGTGCTGTTTAGAGCTGATGAACTCTTTTGCTTGGGCTGGCCGGAACCTCAATGCTCTACTCAGCCTTCCTTGTTGGGCTGCCAAGTATGGGCTGCCATCTCCAGCTACGAGTTGAATTGACATCTTGTTAATAGTTTGCGGGGGCCGGCCTCAAACAGTAATCCCCTTAAATCTCCAGGTAGCTGAGATTATGAGAGAGCCACCGGTACTCTGCTGTTTTGTGGAGACAGAGTATAACTATGCAGCTTAAACTGGCCTTGAACTCCTGATCCTTTGGTCTCTGCCTCCCAAGTGCTAAGATTATAGACCCATGACATCACACCGTTGTTAGAGGAGTATTTTAAAATCACTCGCCAATATTCTCTACAATAAGCATATACGTGTTGTACCAAGCGAAGATAATTTTTTGAATACTAGGCCTGTTGTAGGAAGTGGCGCACAGGTGGCCGCACGGAGCTCTGGGGGAGCTGCTGGCCTAGAGGCCTGCTACAGGGCGAAGTGGAAGGGCTTACCCACTCGGATGTCCAGGGGCCACCCTTCCTTCTCTGCCACAGCGCCCACGTCGGCCACAGGGTGAGCCAGATCAGGAGTGAAGGGCCCGTTGATATGCGGCTTCAACTGAAAGACAAGGAGCCAGGAACACAGGGAGACAGGAGGAACAAGTCTTAGGGTGAGGACAGCCCGAGTTCACAGCTGCCCCGGGTCTGGAGGAACAGGGAGGTGGACTCCTGCTCTCCTAGCTCCTAGCTCAATGCTGCAAACACAGGGGCAGAGGGGAGGAACGCGCACAGCAGATGGCAGGCCCCCAGCCCTACCAAGCTGGCTGTCTCTCCGTACAGGTCCTCTCTGCATACAGTCCTAAGCTCAGAAGTGGCATGCCTACTTGGTGGTGGCTAGGTGGCAGAGGAGGAGAGTGACTTGAGGCTATCTATCTCCCAAACCCATCAGCTTCCAAATGACCTTACTATTGGCATCTTCTGACAAACAGACCACAGGACCTTAGATTTCACACAGTGCGGTAAGGGAAGGATCCTAGAGGCTGAACAGCCTGCCAAAAGGCCCTAGGGTCTCAACAGTGGGAATTCAGACTTTCACTGCTCTGACTGCCTCTGGCTCTTGGAATGCCTGCTAAGGTCCGCATGTCTTGGGGGGCAAAATTATGCTGAGGGCTTGCCCTCTGAACTGATAACAAAGCAGAGTTTGGTGGGTAAATCTTGGCCTCCACTGCAGTGGGATGAGGGTGAATGGACACCTGAGCTGTACACAGCGCCTCCACAGCACGAGCCGTGTGCCACTCCACCCTCCCACCCACCCCAGGCTCCATTCCCCTCCCATCAGATTCAGGCAGCAGCTGGCAGGGGACCTAGAGGGCCATAAGCCCTGCTGGGGGTACAGGTAGGATTTGCCCATCACCCAGTGCTGAGACACCAGGGTCCCTGCCCTCAGAAACCCCATGAACTCAAGTCCCCTCCTTACCTCGTTGAGGTTAATTTCAATCAGTTGGTCATACTGGCAGCCAGGGTCCGGCACCAAGTGGTCCTTGAATTCATCAGCTAGATTGGCAATGTCTGCAATTCACCAGGTGGGAAGTAGAAATTGGTTTTGAGATTTTCCATCCATCCATCCATCCATCCATCCATCCATCCATCCATCCATCCATCCATCCATCCATCCATCCATCCATGCCTTCTGGCTTCCCAAACCAAACATCAGGCCTCAGGCACTGACTGAGCCAACAGATGAACACCACCACCAGCACATAGGACACTGTCCCCAACTATGGAGGCTGTCTAGGGAAGGAAACTTCACAAACTGCAAATGACAGTGCTCAGGAGAGTCCCACAGGAGTTGGGGAATGGAAAAGCACCAACTGGGGCTCAAATCAGGGGAGGCTCCCTGAAGCTGAAGCACACAATGGTGAACAAGCGATGGTATGAAGAAGGGCAGGAAAGGGCCCTCTAGCGAGAACTCGGGCTCAACAGCCTCCACATCCATGCCCTGCCCCATGCCCCTCCCTCGCAGACTGCAGTTCCTCCTCTGAGCGTCAAAGAACCCAAGCTAGAAGTGGAAGGAAATTGAGGAACAGGCTGCAAAGGTGTTCCAAATGTTTTTCCTACTCCCCTTGCTATGGCAGCAACACAGAAGAGCTGCTTCATGTCCAGAGATTCCTATAGGGAGTGCTGGGAACCAAGATGGACACGAATTCAGTTGACAGCTCCCCACGTAATCTAAATTCCAGTCCTGAAACAGGAACATGCTGGATGCCAGACCCTTCCAAAAGGTGGAGAACGGCAGGCACCCTGCTCAGACACACTGCTTATCATCCACCCGCAGGACCCACTCACAGACGCCACAGCGAGTCTGCAGACAGCAGAGCAAGGAAAAGTATACAGCACGCTCACCTGCCCACAGCACCGCCCCGCCCAGCTCACCTTCACGGCCTGTCTTGCTTAAGTATTTCTTCATCCTGTGGTTGTACGGGAACACTGAGGTGGTGGCTCCGATTTCTGCACCCATGTTACAGATTGTTGCCATGCCTGTGGAGAAACAAGGCTGAGCAACCAGGCGTGAGCCCCAACATCTCCCAGGTGTACCCACAATTCTCCACTGGAGGGACTGGTAGTACTTCCGCTTGGCCCACAGGCTACCCTTGAGACCCAGGGTGAAAGCCAGGGTTGGTGAAGAGAAGCCACAAGAGTCAGCAGCCCAGCCGGGCGCTGGTGGCTCATGCCTGTAATCCTAGCTACTCAGGAGGCTGAGATCTGAGGATCGCGGTTCAAAGCCAGCCCGGGCAGGAAAGACCGTGAGACTCCTATCTCCAATAAGCCACCAGAAAACTGGAAGTAGTGCTGTAGCTCAAGTGGTAGAGCGCTCGCCTTGAGCTGAAGAGCTGAGGGACAGCACTCAGGTCCAGAGTTCAAGCCCCACAACCGGGCTGGGAAGGTGGCTCAGTGGTAAGAATGCTTGCCTTGCATGGATGAGGCCCTGGGTTCGATTCCTCAGCACCACATAAGCAGAAAAAGCCGGAAGTGGCACTGTGTCTCAAGTGGTAGAGCGCTAACCTTGAGCTGAAGAGCTCAGGGATGGCGCCCAGACCCAGAGTTCAGGTCCCACGACCGACAAAAAAAAAAAAAAAAAAGCCCCACAACCAACAACAACAACAACAAAAAAGAGTCAGCAGCCCACACTAAGTTCAAGCTCAAGATCGAGTCGCCTTGCTTGGCAGGGCAGTCGGCCGTCATGGCCTGACAGTAGGCCTGCGCAGCCACTGCCGGCTGTTACTGCAATCACTTTGCCAGTGAGGGAAACTGGCTCAGAGGCTCAAGGTCATCAGAAAGCTAACAAATACACAGCTCAAGTGTAGGTCTGCCTGCCTAGTATCCTGCCTGCTTTCAGCCACATGTGGTGGCAAGGAGAACATTTTTCTGAGTTGTATCAGTAAGAATGGACTCAGTTGGGCACAGGACAAGTGTCTATGGTCCTGGCTAACTGAGAGGCTGGGACAGGATAATCACCTGAGCCCAGGAGTTGGAGGCCAGCCCAAATAGCACAGTGAGACTGCCATGTCAGTGGTGGTGGTGGTGATGATGATGATGATGATGCTGTAGCTGGGAATGTGGCTTAGTGGTAGAGTGCTTGCCTAGCATGCATAAAGCCCTCGGTTCGATTTCTCAGTGGCACATACACAGAAAAAGCTGGAAGTGGTGCTGTGGCTCAAGTGGTAGAGCGCTAGCCTTGAACAAAATCAGCTCAGGGACAGTGCCCAGGCCCTGAGTTCAAACCTCCAGGACTGGCAAAAAAAAAAAACTATCTGCTGTTTGGACCAGAGCATCACCTGCACCCGTATGGCTCCCAGATGCTTGACTGATGAAAGGGCCTATTACCAGCTTCACCACTGAGCTTGAGCCTGGGTGGTGAACCCTTCAAGGATACATTGTTCTGGGGGCTGTGGCACACTGCAGGCAGGCACCTGGGGAACCTGGACTGGATCTCTGAGATTTGTCCCAAGTCTTCCTGATTTCTGCAGCCCGGGCCCAGGGGACAAACTACTGTCTCCTGGTCATTTAAAATCAAGATAATGAGTACAATTCACTTCCAGCTCAGGGAAGGTGCAGGATTGTGGCTGCTTTGTGAACAAAGTCCTGGCTTCAAGTGCGCATTCTTACCACCACTCGGTCCTCTCTGGTTTATACAAGGTAGCCTGGTGCTTAGCCAGGTTCCAGGGGCAGAAGCTGGCTTGGTTCCATAACCAGAGTGGCTCAGGGGGCCTAGAGCCTTGCTCCCAGGAGGACATCAACCGCCCACCAGATCTCTCCGTATCAGACAATCTCCTCCACCCCTCCCTGTCTGTCCCCAGCACCCACCCTGCCTGGATGGTCTTGGAGGAAGACTACTTGCTGCTCCTGCTGCTCAGCTGCCAGCATCAGGGCTGGAGCAGAGTGACAGCAGGAGGGCTGCCCTCCTTACCAGTGCAGGAGATGGACTCTACGCCAGGACCGTGGTATTCCACAATAGCGCCCGTGCCGCCTTTCACTGTGAGGATGCCTGCCACCTTCAGGATCACATCTTTGGGCGAGGTCCAACCGGAAAGGGAGCCCGTCAACTTCACACCAATCACCTGAAGAGGTGCGTAGCATGTCATCATCATGTGCCACGCTCCAACCGGGAAGTCAAGGAGCCACGCTACTCCCACTTCTATGTTATCTACTCCTCTCTCCTGAAAAGACTCACTCCTATCTACCGTCCCCTGCAGCCCACCCAGCCCCAGTCCTTCCTTCTCCTCACCTTGGGACACTTGAGCTCCCAGGGGATCCCAGCCATGACATCCACCGCGTCAGCGCCCCCAACTCCAATGCAGATGCCTCCCAGGCCACCACCATTGGGAGTGTGGGAGTCAGTGCCAATCAGAAGTACCCCAGGATAGGAATAGTTTTCCAGAATGATCTGAAAAAAAAAAAAAAATCCAAGCTCTCAAGAGAGAATGGAAGAAGGGCTAAAAGGGTGTACAAAGTTGCCCCTACCGACACTGAACCACTCCTACTGCTGTGTAGGGCCCAAGTGTGACCAGAAAGTACCAGCTTTGGGACTCACACCACTTATACTAATGAGCAAATTGGACAATTCCTACTGTATGGTTTGGGCCTGTAAAGTCTTCTTTTGCCTCAGTTTCCCCATTTGTAATATGGTAACAAAAATACCCACACTAGACGGGCGCCAATGGCTCTCGCCTGTACTCAGGAGGCTGAGATCTGAGGATCGCGGTTCAAAGCCAGCCCAGCCAGGAAAGTCCGAGAGACTCTTATCTCCAATAAACCACCAGAAAACCAGAAGCAGCGCTGTGGCTCAAGTGGTAGAGCACTTGCCTTGAGCTGAAGAGCTGAGGGACAGTGCCCAGGCCAAGAGTTTAAGCCCCATGACTGACAAAACAAAAACAAAAATACCCATACTAGCTACGGGCTGGTGGTTCATACCTGTAATCCTAAATACCAAGGAGGCTCAGAATGGAGGATCATCGGTCAAAGCCAGCCTGGACAGAAAAGTCTGTGAGACTTTTATCTCCAGTAAACTACTCAGAAAAATCTGGAAGTGGAGATGTGACTCCAGTGGTAGAGCGCTAGCTTTGAACAAAAAGAAGCTCAGGAACAGACAGCATCCAGGCCTTGAGTTCAAGCCCCAGGACCAGCACATTACCATATGCCTAGGATGTGGTGAGAGTCAGATAAAGGGCCTGAGTGGTTGGAGCAAGACTGAGAGTGGAAAGATGCTCTGCTCACACTCCCTTTTCACCGGTGGGCAAGTCTATCATGAGCTGGCTCCTGCCCACACCGGGCACAACAATGGCTGCACGAAGTCATGAGCTTCTCCACAACTAACCTGAAAAGCACAGGGTGCCACTGTCTCAGTACTCTGTGGGGGCTCAGAACTGATTTGCTTGACAGTGGCCTACAGTAAGGCACTCTTAGATCAAGAGGTGAGTGTTCCCCCAAAACCTTTGGTGAGAAGGGAACAGAGGTCCAGAGTCAGCACTCACACACATTAAACCCACTGTCTAGGCAATGGACACTTCAGAAGGTGTTCCCTTGCACCAGACATCCCATTTCCAGGACCTGAGTTCTAGTCCCACCACCTTGGGTACATCACCTTATCTCCAAGTCTGTTGGCTACTCTATAAAAACAGCTGACAAGTCAGCGGCTTAGCTCAGATGATAAAGCATTTGATTACTATGTTCAAGGTCCAGAGTTCAAACTCTAGTACCAAGAAACAGCTGATAACACTACTCCCTGGATCACTGTGATGATGTAGCTTAGACCCTTTTGCAACAAGGTCTTTCAGCTGTGACTGGGTGGCTCATCTCTCAGATGGAACTATGCCCAGCTATGGCGACCGGGAAGAACAAAGGAGATGAGAGATATGGAAGGCTCTATGATAATCAGGACTGAGGGTGGGCGAGCTCCCACAACATTACAGACACCCAGACCCAAAGGTCAGAAGACCAGCGTCTTCCCCTGAGCGAGGCTGGGGAGGACAGGCCACACCCTCACCCATCCCATTCTCTAGCCCTCGCTTGCCTCAGGCAATCCCTAAATGAAGAGTCTGGTCCATGAAGACAAGACCCGTGGCACTCCGTGTGACTATGTGGTGTAGACACAGGTGTACGACGTCTCTGGAGGCAGGGGTTAATGCAGATGTGAGGACGTGCAGCAGGCATCCTTCTGGTGACTGTGACCTCAACAGTCTATGGAAATGGCTGGGCAGATGCTTAACGATGGGGGGAAAGTGTTCTTTTTTCTTTTTTATTTTTTTGTCAGTTGTGAGGCTTGAACTCTGAGCCTGGGTGCTGTCCTTGAGAGCTCTTCGGCTCCAGACTAGCACTCTACCACTTCGAGCCACTGTGCCACTTCCGGTTTTCTGGGGGGTCAACTGGAGATAAGAGTCTCATGGACTTTCCTTCCCAAGCTAGCTTTTAACAGCAATCCTCAGATCTCAGCCTCCTGAGTAGCAAGGATTACAGGTATGAGCCACCGGTAAATTCAACTTCTATCCCTACAACACCCACACACACTAAAGACAATTCTTTCCCTATCCAGTCCCAGGCCAGGTGCTAGAAAGCAATAAGCAATTAATTACTCAGTATTGGCCCACAGAGCACACAGAACAGAGGAGAAAGCACTGGACCTACACAAGATCACACGCAGGGACCCCAATGCAGGGCACAATGAGGGCCCAGGAAGCCAGAAAGCTGAGATCCAGAGAAGGAAAACTTGGCCACCTGGGTGGAAGCAAAGGACTAGGGTTTGGTTTGATGAGAGCTGTTGAGACTGATGAAGGATAAAAACAAAGCTGCACAGATTTCACAGGTCCTTGGGAATGTTCTGCAGAGATCACACACCTTCCCTGGGAATGCTCTGCAGAGATCACACACCTTCCCTGGAAATGCTCTGCAGAGATCACACACCTTCCCTGGGAATGCTCTGCAGAGATCACACACCTTCCCTGGAAATGCTCTGCAGAGATTACACACCTTCCCTGGGAATGCTAAAGATGGAATAATTTATGCTACTAGCAAGTAACCAAGGCAAATGTGAGTAATTGTCATTCATAGTACCAAATTCTGGCTTAGAGCTGTCCAAAAGACCTGAGCCTTTGTACTTAAGCAGAATGGGGTACCTTTTATAACAATAAGCCATGACTGAACTCACCCAAAACTCTGCTGCAGAGAAGCTTGCTGTCCCCACCCCAAGGCTGCGTGCACTGGGATCTTGCCAGCACTGTCCTAGCAAGGTCAACAGTGTGAAAGGGCAGGGTAATCCTCCATTGGCTCTGGTTTCAGAGTGGGACAGAGCCAGGAGCCCAGGCAGTCAGATGACAGCCTGACTCAGCAACTCTTGAAGAAAGCAGAGGTCAAGGTCTGGGGTGGAGGAGGGGAGAAGGGTCACCTTGGAAAGGCAGAGCAGTTTCATGTTGGACATACAGGAGGGATGGCAAAGGGACACATACTCTTGGCCAATGTCCTCAACAGTCAATCACCTTGATGTAAGGAAAACACCTTCCTTCCTGGAAAAACACACACACGTGTACTTACGGAGAAAAAAAAAGATCAATGCCCAGTGCCGGTAGCTCACATTTGTAACCCTAGCTACTCAGGAGGCTGAGATCTGAGGATCACGGTTCAAAGCCAGCTCGGGCAGGAATGTTTGTGAGACACTTATCTCTAATTAACCACCAGAAAACTGGAAGTGGTGCTGTGGCTCAAGTGGTAGAGTGCTAGCCTTGAGCTGAAGAGCTCAGGGACAGCACCCAGGCTCAGAGTTAAAGACCCAACACACACACACATACACACATACACACACCACCACCACCACCACCACCAAATGAAACATGAGGAGGCTCTAGAGTAGCCTTAGGGTGGCATGGATGGTGATCCACACCCCTCTATTCTACAGAACCTCACAGCCGAAAGGAAGAGAGTCATGCGCTGTGCATGGGGGAAGGGCTCTCACATGACCGTGGTGACAGAGTACAAGGGGAAGGCAAAGAAATTGCTCAGGGTCATATCCTTGCTGCAAATGATGGCTTCACAATTAGCCAGGAAGGTGTCCCTGGGCCAGCAGGTTGACCTTTCTGCCTCAGTTTCCTCATTCGTAAGGCGTGGAATAACAAAGATTCCTTTTTCATAGTATCTTTAAAGTGCTACATCTAAACGAGGCAGATGGTTCACTCCTGTCATCCTAACTACTCAGGAGGCTGAGATCTGAGGATCGTGGTTCAAAGCCAGCCCAGGCAGGAAAGTCCGTGAAACTCTTAGCTCCAATAAACTACCAGAAAACCAGAAGTGGCGCCGTGGCTCAGAGTGGTATAACACTACCTTGAGCTGGAGAGCTCAAGCGCCTCCCCCCCTTCACCCCTGCCCCCCCCCCACCAAAAACAAAAAAAAAAGTTCTAAGTCTAGCACCTGACCCACACAGTATGCCCAACAGCTGTCAGCTACCCATGGAACAAGGCTTAATATTCGTGAGAAAAGCAACACAAAAACTAATATACTACTAGGGGCTATGGGAGCAGCTTAGCTTAGTGGTGGACCCGGGGTCTCCAGCACTGGCAAAAAAACCAACAGTTTTTAACTGTATTTTTTTTGTCTTTTCTTTTTGGTACTGGGGATTGAACCCACGATATTGCACTTGCTAGGCAATCGCCTTGCTACTTAGCTACATCCCAGCCTAAGAAGATGATGTTCTATGATAATTCACAGTTAGAAGGTACAGAAATATGTCAAACTTAGCCAAGCACTGGTGGCTTATGCCTCTAACCCTACCTACTCAGGAGGCTGAGGTCTGAGGATGGCAGTTCAAGGCCAGCTTAGGCAGAATAGTCTATCAGACTCATTTCCAAACCACCACCAAAAAGCCGGAAGTAGAGGTGTTACACAATAGCTTTGAGCAAAAAAGAAGCTCAGGGACAGCACCCAACAGCACCCAGGTCCTGAGTTCAAGCCCCAGAACAAGCACCAAAAAAAAAAAAAAAAAAAACCAGAAAAAGGAAAAGGAAAAAAGGAAAGAAAGGAAAATAAATATGGCAAAGGGCTGGGAAGGTGGCTCAGTGGTAGACCACTTGCCTTGCATGCATGAGGTCCTGGGTTCATTCCTCAGTACCACATAAGCAGAAAAAGCCGAAAGTGGCGCTGTGGCTCAAGTGGTAGAGCGCTAGCCTTGAGCTGAAGAGCTGAGGGACAGTGCCCAGGCAAAGTTCAGGCCCCACGAATGGCAAAAAATAAATAAATAAATAAATATGGCAGACTGAAAAATAAAAAAAAAAGGCAGGTGGTTGGAAAGCATTTTGCTTTTCACATGAAGAAAGACTAATAGGGGCTGGGAAGTTGCCTCAGTGGTAAAGCGCTTGCCGTGCATGCTTGAGGCCCTGGGTTCGATTCCTCAGCACCACATAAGAAAAAAGCCAGAAGTGGCGCTGTGGCTCAAGTGGTAGAGTGCTAGTGTTGAGCTGAAGAGCTGAGGGACAGCACCCAAGCTCAGAGTTCAGGCCCCACGACCGGACCCAAAAAAAAAAAAAGAAAAACATAATAAATTGATATGATAAAAATTAATCTACACAGGAAGGAGGAGGAGCCTGAGCGCTGACTGACGTCCTGCCGCCCCTGGCCACAGGCCCCTGCCTCGGCAGGCCTGGCAAGTGCTGTCTGGGTCCCCACGCACCGTGGCTGAGGCTCCTGCAAAGGCAGGCTGCGCCCTGCTTACCTGGTGAATGATGCCAGATCCAGGCCTCCAGAAGCCCACACCGTACTTGGCACCCGCAGTTGCCAAGAAATTATAGACTTCCTGGTTTATGTCCTGTGAAGACAAATCAATAAGCAGCGCGTTAGTGACACGGCTTACTTCTGGGAGCCCTTGCCATGCTCTCCTTTCTACCCCGTTCCCATGGTTCTGAAATGCTGGCTCGGTGAAGGCCGATCTTTCTCTTAGAGACCTTCTAAAAATTCCAGAAGGGTTTGGCTATGGACAGGCCCAGGGAGGAAGACAGAGGAACAGACACAGCCTGAATTCTGTGACAGCCGGCATAAGTGGTGGGTCTGAACAAGTCCCTGCCCTGCTCTGGCTCTCAGTTTCTGTATTTGTAGCAGGAGCAGGGAGGGCTAAATAACTACCAAAGGTCCCTCTAGCAATCCAGTTCTTGGTCAAAGTTGCTACTATGCTCGCAGATGTGACCAGGACAGAGGCTGAGGGACCAAGCGGACACCCAGGGCCAACTTTGGCTTCCACAGATATTGTGGCCCCATCCCAATCTCATGATGCCTTGTCTGTAACCCCAGCTGATGTTTACTGAATGCCAACTAAGGAAATGGCATCAGGCTAAACAGCCTCTCTATGCACATGGGAAGGCTACCTACAAGAGACTGCCATCAAGTCACTGTACAGATGAGAAAGACGCTCTAGGGGCTGGGAAGGTGGCTCAGTGGTAAAGCGCTTCCCTTGCATGCCTGAGGCCCTGCGTTCGATTCCTCAGCACCACATAAGGAGAAAAAGTCAGAAGTGGCGCTGTGGCTCAAGTGGTAGCACTCTAGCCTTGAGCTGAAGAGCTGAGGGACAGAGCCCAGGCCCAGAGTTCAGGCCCCAGGACCAGAAGAAAAAAGAAAAAAAAAAAAAAAGGGTGTCCAGAGTTAAACAGAGGAGCCACCCTTGTAGTTAGGGCTGCCCAACCAAAGACCCTGAGGCTACATCCTAGGGCCTCCTTCTGAAGAGGGGAAGGTAGATCCAACTGGGGGCTCTTAGCCTCGCATGCAGCAGGTGCTCAGTATGTGGTAATATTCTGATGGGCAGGAAATTGAAGGCTGTCAAGTAGGCCATGGCTCTGAAAAATGTGGGAGGAGCTATACCCATTCTACTTGTCTTCCTCTCTCCCATTAATGGGGAAGGGTGAGGTTAGCACTGGTTTAGCTGGTGTTCTTATCACCCATGACTCCAGCTTGGCTTTGTGCTGGATATTTTGGAGTTGTAGGCTGATGGTCAGTCCTGGGGCTTGAACTCAGGGCCTGGGTATTGTTCTTGAGCAATTTGGCTCAAGACTAGAGCTCTACCACTTTGAGTCACAATGCCACTTCTGGCTTTTTGGTGGTTAACTGGAGATAAAGAGTCTCACACTTTCCTGCTTGGGCTGGCTTTGAATTGTGATCTTCAGATCTCAGCCTCCTGAGTAGCTAGGATTACAGGCATGAGTTACCGGTGCCCAGCTATCAAACTGTCGCTTGAGTAACTAGGATCACAAGTATAACCCATCAGTACCCGACTTGCTTATTATTTGGAGGAAGGCACCTTGGGGGTGGCTTGACAACATAGTTTGTGCAAAGACACAGTTTACCTTGCTGTCTGTCTGTCTATCTCTCTCTATTATCTACCTCTCTAGTAGTGGTACTAGGGCTTGAACTCAGACTGTAAGCTCTCACTCAGCTGTGTATCTGTATGTGTACACGCACATGCATGTGTGTGCACTTGTTTTGGGGCTTGAACTCAGGGCCTTGTACTCTCACTTGGCTTTTTCACTCAAGGCTGGAAATCTACAATTTGAGCCATACCTCCACTTCTAGCCTTCAGCTAGTTACTTAGAAAAGTCTCATAGAAGCCAGATGCCGGTGGCTCATGCCTATAATCCTAGCTACTCAGGGGGCTGAGATCTGAGGATTGCGGTTCAAAGCCAGCTTGGGCAGGAAAAATCTGTGAAGCTCTTATCTCCAATAAACCACCAGAAAACTGGAAGTGGTGCTGTAGCTCAAGTGTTATGTTCTTTTTTTTTTTTTTTTTTGTCCAGTCGTGGGGCCTGAACTCTGGGCCTGGGCACTGTCCCTCAGCTCTTCAGCTCAAGGCTAGCGCTCTACCACTTGTAGCTCAAGTGTTAGAACACTAGTCTTGAGCTGAAGGGCTGAGGGACAGCACTCTGGCCCCGAGTTCAAGCCTCACAACCGGGAAAAAAAAAAGTCTCATAGATTTGTCTGCTCGGGCTGATTTCAAATCACAATCCTTAGATCTCAGTCTCCTGAGTAAGCAGGATTACAAGTGTGAGCCACCAGTACCTGACCTGCTCACAGCTGCTGCTCTACCACTTGATCCACACCTCCAGTCTAAAGGCCAGGGTTTATCTAAAGACGTGACTTGTCAAGGACAACTAACACTGACCCAGCACCACAGTGGATTCTAGTGTTGCAAGGGAGGAACTAGGCAGTAAGACCCACCAGTCTTAGGCAAGGGAGAGCTATGACTTGTGGCAGAGAAGGGACCTGCTACAAGTTGCACAAGTCAACGATCAATACTCTCAAAATCATCTGACTCTCCCACCAGCCATGCTTTCTTCTTTCATTTGGTTCCCCCACTGAAAATAATGATAGACAAAGAACTTTGGTTTCTAAGGCAGCCTCTTTCCAGTTAATAATTAACATGTTGGTCTTCATGTTTATAAATTAGTCACTTGTGAAATTGGGACTCAGAACAAAAAGCAGGAGTCATGTGTCTGAGTGCATCTGTATACACCTCCTGTGTGAGAAGGGCCCAAAAGCCTAAACTCAGCTTGGATCCCTTTCTAGCTGTGTCTGAACAGATCGTTCTGCCTCTCTGAACCCCACCTATAGATTTATATGTAACACCACCTATATGTAAAACTATATCCTTCTCCTGCTTAATTTAAACCTTGCTTGGTTTGAATGTCCCATACGATACTCATACTAAAATTCAGTTGCTACTGGAGCAATATTAAAAGGTAGGACCTTCAGCTGGGTGCTCTGGCTCTCACATATAGTCACAGCTACAGAAGAGGCTGAGATCTGCAAAACTGTGGTTCAAAGGCAGCCTGGGTAAAAAGCTTGCAAGACCTATCTCAACCAATAAAGTAGGTATGGTGGTGTTGGTTTGCAACCGCCTACCTGGAAGCATAAACAGGAAGACCACAATCCAGATATGTGAGATCCTATTCAAAATACAATTGAAAAACCAGAAAGGTGTAGGGAGTGGCTCAAATGGTAAAATATTTGTCTAGCAAGTGTGAGGACATGACTTCAAACCCCAGTAACACACACACGCACACACACACACACACACACACACACACACACACACACGAATTGGGGCTTTAAGAGTTGGTGAGGCTGGGTTCTGGTGGCTCATGTGTTATCCTAGCTACATAGGAGGCTGAGATCTGAGGATTACAGTTCAAAGCCAGCCTATGCAGGAAAGTCCATGAGACTCTTATCTCCAATTAACCACCAGAAAAACGGAAGTGGCGCTGTGGCTCAAGTGGTAGAGTGCTTGCCTTGAGCTGAAGAGCTGAGGGACAGTGCCCAGGCCGAGTTCAAGCCCCAGGACCAACCCAAAAAAAAGAAAGAAAGAAAGAGAGAGAGAGAGAAAGAGAAACATTTGGAACTGGACAAGGTGATATACACTTATAATCATATCACTAGGGAGGCAGAGACAGGAGGGAGGTATGTCTCTGAGTTTAAAGGCCAGTCAACACAGAGTGAGACTCTGTCTCAAAAAATAAAACAGCGGGGCGCTGGTGGCGCACACCTGTAATCCTACTCAGGAGGCTGAGATCTGAGGACTGCAGTTCAAAGCCAGCCCGGGCAGGAGAGACCGTGAGACTCTTTTCTTCAATTAACCACCAGAAAACTGGAAATGGCAGTGTGGATCAAGTGGTAGAGCGCCTGCCTTGAGCTGAAGAGCTCAAGTCTATGATCGACAAAAAATAAAAATTAAAATAAAAATTAAAAAATAATACAATGCCAGGTGCTGGCAGGTCATGCCTATAATCCTAGCCATTCAGGAGACTGAGATCTGGAGGATCATGGTTTGAAGTCAGCCTGGGCAAAAAAGTCTGCAAGACCTTCAATTAACCAGCAAAAAGCTAGACTAGAATGAAGGCATGCGTCAAGTGGTAGAATACTAGTTATGAGCAAGAAAGCTGAGCAAAATTACACAGCCCTGTGTTCAAGGCCTGGTACCAATACAAAAACCAAAATCAAAAACAAAAACAGGATGACTTTGGCCTGACTTTTCTGACTCACTTGCACTCTCCTGTCTTTCTAGCCTGTTGTTAAGCTTTTTTTTTTGGTCGGATACCCTGGAGTTCTCATACTCTGGAACTCTGCACCAAATAAACTTGAGTAGTATAACTTACTCAGTGCTTTCAAGAGTACAAGCGATTCTTCCCGCGGTCCACGTCCCTACCTGCCCTTGCCATCACACCCAACTCGTTCTACAGACCCACCAGTGAGGTCTTAGGGCCTGCAGATGTGGTTCTGTCTAGAATGTTCCTCCTCAGTTTCCCACTGAGGTCTCAGCTCATAGTTACATGCTCAAAGAGACTGTCCTTTCTCCTGAAAATCTGTGAGGCCTTTTTGATACACTCAGAGTCCTGTATCTTCCCGCCTAACAAATCCACATTGGAGTTACTGCTTTGTGACTGTTTCTTCATACCAGACTCTAAGAGCCCCGAGTGTCAGGCCCCCAGGGGCCTACTCAAACTGAACTCTGCACCTAGGTGTAAATGCTAAATAAACATTTGCTCAATAAAGAAGGGATGAGCTTTGAAATCCTATGATTCAATGAAGGTCATCTGTGGCTAGTAGATTCTGAACCTTCAAAGCAGGGGAGAAGAGCGTTCCCCCAGAATGAAGGCCCTGACATGTGAGTATAGTTGTTCAGAGGGCTGCAGAGGTCCCAGTTTCCTAGCCTTAGTAGCTTTTGGCCCCTGGCCTTGCAGGAAGACATGAAATATGAGTACCTATTCTGCCCCTAACACAGAGGCTGCCAGCCAGCAGGCAGGATTTTCTTGCAGCTGTATGGAAAGAGCTACCCTACAACCAGGACATTACAAGTGGGGGAAGGTGTGGAGAACAGACTGGAATGGGAAGACTGCCCGGAGTGTTTCCCAGGGGTCTGAAAAGCTCTGTGGGCTGTGTTGACCCCGGAGCACACTCTGCTCTGTGCCAGGCGGGCAGCAGCCCTGCCAGCATTCAGCTCTTGCCAACAGTTCTCAGCAAGGACACCACGCCCACTGCTGGAGGTGGAAAGCAAGGAGGCCTGAGGCTGGGAAGGAAGGCCCACTACCTCCAAAAGTAGCACCCACAGAGGCACCTCCAACCATGCCTGGGAGCAGAGGCAGGGATTGAGTTTCACAAGGAAAGGAGAGGAATTCAAGGAGAAAGCTATCAGAGCGGGGTGGCTGCCTCAGGGTCTAGGGAAGCAAAACCTACAGAAGAAGGGCCTCAGAGGAGACCATCAGCATGAGCACCATGAAGCAGGAGCTGGGAGCAGATCAGCCTAAGTAAGCACGCCTCTTGTGCATGTGGGACCCAATGGTAAGTTGCCATTACAGACAAAACAGAGCCCTCCAGCCTCTCTCTCAGGCAAGTCCCTGGGGTTGGAGGAGACTAGGCATGGTGGCTCATTCCCATAATCCTAGGTACTCAGGAGGCAGCACTGAGGAGGACTGAGGTTCTAGGCCAGCCTAGTCGAGCTCAAAAGACCCATTTCAATAACAAATTGGACATGGTGGTATAAACTTATCATCTCAGATATTCAAGAAACAAACAGGAGGACTGGGGGCCACACGGACCAGCATAAATTCAAAATCATCTCTCAAAAAAACTGAAGCAGCAGGCGCCAGTGGTTCATGCCTATAATCCTAGCTACTCAGGAGGCTGAGATCTGAGGATCATGGTTCAAAGCCAGCCCAGGCAGGAAAGTCCCTGAGACTCTTATCTCCAATTAACCACCAGAAAGCTGGAAGTAGCACTGTGGCTCAAGTCGTAGAGCACTTGCCTTGAGCTCAGGGACAGTGCCCAGGCCCAGAGATCAAGCCCCAAGACCGACCAAAAAAAAAAAAAAGAAAGCAAATTCAGCAGTGATACTCACTGGACATTATGTTGAAAAGGAACTATACAACTTATGGGTAGGTGTGGTTGTGGGTGTGGCTGTGGGGGGAGAACTGGGAGAAGATGAGGGCAGGGGTGACACTGTCTAAAAAGAAATGTACTCTTCACCTGACATATAATTCTAACCCCTCTGTACATCATCTTCATAATAATTTTTTTTAATAACTGAAGCAAAAAGGGTCAATGGCCTCGTTCGAGTGGTAGAGTGCCTGCTTAGCAAGCAGAAGACCCTGAGTTCAAATCCCAGTAGAGCAAGAGTAGAACTGCACAGGACCAACTTCTCCAGGGCACTGGCACGTAGCAGTTCCTGGGGTCTGCAGCACTTTTCTTTTCTTCTTTTTCTTTTTTTTTTGGGTCCAGTCATAGGGCCTGAACTCTGGGCCTGGGTGCTGTCCCTCAGCTCTTCAGCTCAAGGCTAGTGCTCTACCACTTGAGCCACAGCGCCACTTCTGGCTTTTTTCTTTCTTTCTTTCTTTTTTTATTGTAAAGATACTATACAGGGGGTTACAGTTACATCTGGCTTTTTTTCTTTTTGCTTCTGTGGTGCTGAGGAATCGAACCCAGGGCCTCATGCGTTCAAGGCAAGCGCTCTACCACTGAGCCACCTTCCCAGCCCAGCACTTTTCTAATGTAACAGCAAGTAGGCTCTTAGTGTGGGAAGACTCAAGAGAACTGTTATCTTCTTTAAACTGTTTTCTAACATCTTCACAATGACCAAATGTCATTTCTAGTATTAGAAAAGGGAAAAAACAAGGGAAACCTTCCGACTGGGATATGGCTCAGGGAAAAGTGCTTGCCAAGCGTGTGTAAGACCCTAGCTTCCATCCCCAGCACTATTTACAACAAAACTAAAGCTAATGCAAGCAGCCCATCAGAACCTGGGACGGTGTCCCACATGGCCTCATGGGAGGGATGTACTTCTCACCCCACGTCACACCCACCACCTGCTCCCATGCTGCCTCATGCTTACCTTGGCCCGTTTTAGGTCTTTCTCACCCCCAAGCTGGGCTTCAATCAGATGGTCGCAGTGGATGGTTGATGGCACGGCCACCTTGGGCAGCCCACTGCTGATGAACTGCAGCATGGCCATCTGGGCGGTAGCGTCCTGCATGGCCACCCGGTCAGGCCGTAGCCGAAGGTACGTTTTGCCCCGCTCGATCTCCTGGTTGGCAGGGTCATCCAGGTGTCCATACACAATCTTCTCTGACAGGGTCAGAGGCCGGTTCAGTCTGAAGGGGAAAGGGAAGAGGGAGTCTAGTAGCAGCTAAGTGGTCCTTGGCCTGCTCGCAGCTCCTCCCTCTATCTCCCCTGAGAAGGAAGTATACTGCAGGCCCTCACATTCCACTCAGTGTGGACAAATTGGCCCCGCTCTCTACTGTATCCCTAGCACACAATTCAGTGCCTGGTCCTTACTCATACTCCAAAATTATTTAATGGCAGCATCCTAAGGGACGACATTGTTGGATATGTCCTTTCCCACCCCTGATGCCTAATCAGTAGCTAGGAAGGGCGCACCTCATTACTCACTGCTCACCGACTACATTCCTGTAGTTTCATGAAACAACCAAGAGCAAACAGGCTTGGCGGGCAGGCGTTAAGAGCTCAAGCTTGCAACCTGAGACCCTCGTTCTTCTCTGAGCCCTCTCACTATGTCCTTGCGCCCCACTAAGTCACAGAGGACCGTGCCAGCATCCCCTATCCCCAGGCTGCCACCTCATAGGCTGGATACCTGTCTTCCTGCCACACTGAAGACGTTCCCAGGAATCTCACAAGCCCTGAGAAGTGTGGCTGGCGGCTCTCAAGAACAGGAAACCTTTCGCTGTTCCTGTCTTCCTGGACTCCATCTCCCTAGAGGTTTCCCCTTCCTTCCTTTCTAGGGCCAAAGTATCAATACCAGTTCAGTCCTCCAGGGGACCCAGCCCTTGGCCAGGATGCAATTGCCTCCTCCTTGCCTGCCCTCTGAACCCACTGACCCACCTCAATCCTAAACCTCCTACCCTAATACTCCCTGCTGCCCACACAACACAGCCTCCCATACCCCTAGCACCCCACTCTGGTCCCCACCATTCTAGGAAGCAGCAGAGTTACCCCACAGCCAACAGACCAAACTTAAGAGTTTGAGGCTAAGGGAAGAAGCATAAGACGAAACCAGAAACTCTTGGTTAGATCTGTTTCTAAAATAACTGTGGACCAGACAAATAAATGAGCAGCTGCCCCTGCCAGGCTCCGCCCCCCTACCCTGAGAGCAAGGCTAGCCTGGAAGCAGGGAGCGGTTAGCACACCTATGTTTTTGGTTATGTTGTTTTGTTTTCTTGAGACAAGGTCTTGCTACATAATCCAAGTTAGCCTGCAATTCATGATGCTCTTTTTTTTTTTTTTGGGTCCGGTCGTGGGGTCTGAACTCTGGGCCTGGGTGCTGTCCCTCAGCTCTTCAGCTCAAGGCTAGTGCTCTACCGCTTGAGCCACAGCGCCACTTCTGGCTTTTTTCTTTTTTCTTTTGTGGTGCTGAGGAATCGAACCCAGGGCCTCAGGCATGCAAGGCAAGCGCTCTACCACTGAGCCACCTTCCCAGCTCTCATGATGCTCTTGCTGCCTGCCTCAGCCTCCAGAGAGCTGGGAGAGACAGCTTGCCTCGCTTTATTTTGAAACAGCTTTATTGGGGTACAATTGGCATATAATAAACTGCATATATGTAAAGTATACAACTTGGGGCTGGGGACATAGCTCAATGATGGAGGGGTTATTTACCTGTGAAAGGCTCTGTATTTGATACTTAGTACAGGGGAAGAAAAAAATTGCTGACCCTATCCACCTACACACACCGTTCCCTCCTCCCTTTTGGTAACAATCCCTCCTACCCAGTCCCAGGGGGATCCACCTGCTACAACATTGAAGATTAGGGTTTCTCACAAACAGATGAGGAAAGTGAGGCACAGAAAAGTGATGTAACTTGGCTCTGGTGCCACAAAACTAGGTGTGCAGAGCTAGAACAGCAAGAACCTGCAGAACAGTTCATTAACTTCTGCTGCTAACTGACAGCCAGAAGCAGTGGGACCCTGCATGAAGGGAGCAGTTAAGCATCAATGCAGGTATGGTTGGCACACTGCTAGGAATGCAATCTCTACCTTCAGCCAACCTGGTCCCAGCCCCGTGGTCCCTAAGCCCTTGAAAGCACAGGGCCCTAAGGCACTGGCTGTGCAGCAACTGCAGCCCAAAGGGCAGTTCTAAGAATCTATGTAGCCACAAATCAGGAGAGACGTGCATAAAAATAGCACAAACCCAGGGCGCAGGGGGCCGTTCCCTCCTAGCAGCATCTCCTATGCTGCTGCGCTGCTGTGCCAGACCAGTGACTCACAGCGGGGAACACTGCCTGCGTCCCATGGCCAGGAGAGCTGAAAAGCAGCAAGGAGGCTTAAAACCCAGCCTTGAAGGCAAATGCCTGGAATGGGATAAATGACTCACCACTGCATTTCCTTGCAGAGGGACTGAGGTGGGAAAAATGAGTCCTCTATGTCTGTTCTTTGTTACTTGGCATGACAAGAGACCTAGTACCCCAAAAGAGAATCAGACTTCTTTTTTTTTGTTGTTGGTCATGGGGCTTAACTCTGGGCCTGGGTGCTGTCACTCAGCTCTCTTCAGATCAAGGCTAGCGCCAATTCCAGTTTTCTGATGGTTTACTAGAGATAAGAGTCTCACAGACTTTCCTGCCAGGGCTGGCTTTGAACCATGATCCTCAGATCTCAACCTCCTGAGAAGCTAGGATTACAGGCTTGCCTCCACCTATGATAGCCAAAAATAGCTCCAACAGACACTGCTAAGTATTCCCCCACTCCACCCCGGGGACAAAATAAGCCCTTGTGTCTCCCTGACGCTCTATGGCAACAGTGAAAGTGAACAACCCCTGTCTGCGTGCAGCGGCTACAAGCTCTAAGTCATAGGCCAGTGTTCCCAACCAGTCATGAAGGTTGGGAAATAAAACAAGCAAGGAAAATTTGGATGGAGCTAATTTTACTAACAAAATTAAAGCCTAAAATACTCGCAGTACCTTAAAGGTTGCTTTTGTGGTTGTTGCTAATGATTTAAAACATGAGCTCTCCTGATGTATGATGAAAAGGGTAGGAAAGTGTATTGCAAACAAAGGGAAAAATCCATCATTCGGGGGCTGGGAAGGTGGCTCAGTGGTAGAGTGCTTGCCTTGCATACATGAAACCCTGGGTTCGATTCCTCAGCACCACATGAGCAGAAAAAGCCAGAAGGGGCGCTGTAGATCAAGTGGTAGAGCACTAGCCTTGAGCTGAAGAGCTGTGGGACAGTGCCCAAGCCCAGAATTCAGGCCCCACAACCGACAAAAAAAAACATAATTTTCCCACTAAACCATGATCTAAGAACTCCAAGAAAAATTAAATATTGCTTTCTAAAGAAAATAAAGCCTTGCTGGGCACTAGTGGCTCACAAGTAATCCTAGCTACTCAGAAGGCTGAGATCTGAGGATCACAGATCAATGCCAGCCCAGGCAGAAAAGTCCAGGAATGGCACGGTAACTCAAATGGTAGACTGCTAGCCTTGAGCTGAAAAACTCAGGGACAGTGCCCAGGTCCAGAGTCAAGCCCCAAGACAAAAAAAAAAAAAGCCTTGTATTTCTCAGTCCTGACTGCACTGTAGAATCAGGTGGGAAACTGGCCAATGCTTTTCACATTTTCATGCTCCAATCCCTTGAAGATCTTGCTTTTTTTTCTTTTTTTTTGATCAGTTATGGGGCTTGAACTCTGGGCTTGGGTGCTGTCCCTCAGCTCTTCAGCTCAAGGCGAGCGCTCTACCGCTTGAGCCACAGCTCCACTTCCGGTTTTCTGGTGGTTTATTGGAGATAAGAGTCTCACAGACTTTCCTGCCCGGGCTGGCTTTGAACAGCGATCCTCAGATCTCAGCCTCCTGAGTAGCTAGGATTACAGGCGTGAGCCACTGGCACCAGGTCAGGGGATCTTGTTAATTGGCAGGTTCCCACTGGTGGTGGTGGTGTGGGGGAACCTTGAGATTCCGTAGTTCAACAGACTCCCAGGTGGGGGCAACATCCCTGACCACATGAATAGTAAGTAATCTGAATGGCTACTAGCGGGCTTGGAGATGGATGGTCTTTTTCCCAGGTAGTTCTAACTTTCATAAAGTTCACAAGAATGCTACAAGCAATGCCAGAGGCACTGAAGTCAGACAGATGTGGGCTTGAGCATGGGCCCTGCCAACAACAGATGTCAGACCTTAGAGTACTCCCCCAATATGCTGCTCAATTTCTGCAAAATGGGGAGGGGATGTAACAACCTCTAGGGTTATGTGTGTGTGTGTCTTGGAACTCAGTGCCTCTGGCTTTCAATTGGCTTTTTCATTCAAGGGTGGAACCCTAGTACTTGAGCCATACCCTCACTTCTGGTTTTTTGCTGGTTCACTGGAGATTTATCTGGGGCCCTACCACATGAGCCAGGGACCTTTGTATCTGAAAAATCTCATCCTGCCATCACTATTACCGTCTGCCCTAAGACTCACCTATACTGCCTAAGGGCAGGCACAGCAGCACCCCTTAACCATCCCCACAAGCTCCCACTTGTGGCCCTACCGTTTTCGAACAATGTTAATGTTCTTCTCTAGCAGGTCATAGCGGATATACTCATTGGGCTCAAAGTGGCTCATCGCCACCTTGGCCCGTTGGCACAGGACTGAAGCCACATGGTACTGCCGCACACCCAGGGCTTTCTGCAAAAAGAAAGACGAAAGCACTGTCAATGAATGGAGTTCTCAGGAGAGACCATCCCTGAGGTACAGTACAGCACGGTGAAAAAAACAGAGGAACTTAAGTGTCAAGAGCTGTTCTGTGCCTGCAGTTGTGGTTTCTTAAGCTGAAGCACAAATGACCCAGCAGACACAGAGCAGTCTACAGGAGATCGTGAGGATTTGTAGCAGAATCTCTGGGATCAAAGTCAAGTGTTACTATGTAAGTTGTATCAGCTGAAGGAAAGTCCCAAGGAGCCACAGAAGGGGATTTAGCCAGCTCTGCTGGCTGTGAAGGGAGGTCAAAGAAGGCCACATGTAAAAGCTCTTGTTCAGCCAGGCGCAGGTGACTCACACCTTTAATTTTAGCTACTCAGGAGGCTGAGATCTGAGGATCACGGTTCAAAGCTAGCCTGGGCAGGAAAGTCTGTGAGACTCTTATCTCTAACCACCAGAAAACTGGAAGTGGCGCTGTAAGCTCAAGTGGTAGAGCGCTAGCTTTGAGCTGAAGAGCCCAGGGACAGCACCCAGACAGACAGACAGACAGACAGACAGACACACATACACACACACACACCAAAAATAAAGCTCTTGTTCAGCTGTGAAGCACAGCAACTAGTCCATCTCACCTTCAGTTCCTTGAGTGTGCAGTCAAGACTTGCCGTGTGTGTGTGTGTGTGTGTGTGTGTGTGTGTGTGTGTGTGTGTGTGTGTGTGTGTGTGTGTGTGTGTGTGTGTGTGTGTGTGTAATAGGGCATGAACTCAGGGCCTTGCATTCATTTGGCTTTTTTTTTTTTTTTTGCCAGTCATGGTGCCTGAACTCTGGGCCTGGGCGCTGTCCCTCAGCTCTTCACCTCAAGTCTAGCGCTCTACCACTTGAGCCGCAGCACCATTTCCAGCTTTTTCTGCTTATGTGGTGCTGAGGAATCGAACCCAGGGCCTCATGCATGCAAGGCAAGCGCTCTACCACTGAACCACCTCCCCAGCCCCTGCACCTCTACTCTTAAAGGCAGTTTGTTATGTAGCAGCAGGTAAATGATTGCTAGGATGGAGTATGTTGTGAACTTTAACCTGTGGGTGACATTCACAGGGTAACTGTAACCAGGAAGAATAAATGACTCCAAAGAAATGGCAGCAGGAAAGGAAGAGCCTTTCACCTTCCAGGTGGCCTCTTGTCAAGGGATGTATTCTGTTTTCCTGTAGACTGATTTCAAGGACAAGGACACCAAGTGTCATTCATTCACAGACCATGTATCCCTCATATTTATAAAAAGATTAGCTATAGGTGTTGCACTTCTACTCTCAGAATAAAAATAAATGCAATTCCTTATTAAGCATGGGCTCTGGGACAAGCCCCTTCGAGCCTGTTTTGAAAACACACTGCAACAGTACAAAGCAACTGTTATTCCAGTGAGTTAAGTCAGAGGTGTGAACTTGGTATACAATGAATCCAGGATGAAGCTCAAGTCTCTCTGTCAGTCTGCTACTAGTCCCTCCTCCCTTAGCCTACCTTTCCCAGCACTCCAGCACTGTGACAGGTCAGACTGAGAGTACTTAACCCTACTGCCCAACTCAGTCCCACCATATACCTGCTATGACCCTGGGAAAGTTACCTAATGTCCCCAAGTCTAAGTTGACTGTAGTGAAAAGGGAGGTAAATTCTGTAGTGTTAACAACAAATGAAATAATCCACATAAAGTGCTTCCACATAAAGTGCTTCGCATGGCTAGCTCACAGTGCAAAGGTTCACTAGGCAGTTAGGCTCTATCTCTCCCTTCACAGAGATGAGGATGAGGGCGGTTCCTTCTCTGCCATAAGCAGCATGCCCCCTCCCCCCTGCTCTCTGCCTCTCTGTCTCCCTGTATCAGTCCTGGGGCTGGGCACTGACTGTGAGCTTTTAGCTCAAGGACAGCACTCTAACACTTGAGCCACAGCTCCACTTCCATACTTCTTGGTAGTTAATTTGAGATTCATATCTTGGACTTTTCTGCCCAGGCTGTGTTCAAACCATGATCCTCGGATCTCAGCCTCCTGGGTAGCTAGGGCTACAGGTGTGAGCCACTAACATCCCATGTGCAGTCATACTTTATGTTTAAATTTTTTTCACTTGATATTGTAAGAAAGCATTTTTTAGGGGCTGGGAAGGTGGCTCAGTGGTAGAGCACTTGCCTTGCATGCTCGAGGCCCTGGGTTCGATTCCTCAGCACCACATAAGAAAAAAAACTGGAAGTGGCGCTGTGGCTCAAGTGGTAGAGTGCTAGCCTGAGCTGAAGAGCTGAGGGACAGCGCCCAGGCCCAGAGTTCAGGCCCCACGACCAGACACCCCCCCCCCAAAAAAAAAAAAAAAGAGAAAAAAAGAAAGCATTTTTACCTTAGAAAAGCAAATGGAAATAATATTCTTGTTTTAGTAGTATATGTAGGATTACACAAAATTAGTTTCACTATGAGACTTTCATATATAAATTTAGATGCGCAGATCACCTTCACTCTCCAGTCTCGTCACTCATCTCCATTCCCCGCTTGCCCCATCCTCTTCCCCAACAACTGCCTTCCACTTTCCTGATTTTAAAAAAATGTTTGTTTTTTTTCTGTTGGTCATGGGCCTGAACTCTGGGCCTGGGTGCTGTCCCTCAGCTCTTCAACTCAAGGCTAACGCTCTACCACTTGAGCCACAGTGCCATGTCTGGCTTTTTCTGCTTATTGGTATTGAGGAATCAAACCCAGGGCTTCATGCATGCAAGGCAAGCACTCTACCAGTGAGCCACCTTTCCAGCCCTTAAAAAAAACCTTTTAAAAGGCACAAAATAAGCCAAGTACAGGTGGCTCACACCTGTAATCCTAGGTACTCAGGAGGCTGGGGTCTGAGGATCATGGTTCAAAGCCAGCATAGGCAAGAAAGTACTCAAGAGAAAGTCTTGAGATTTTTAGCTCCAATTAATCACACACACACACAAAAAGAGGGGGTGGGGGGCTGAGGATAGGACTAGTAGAGTACCAGTCTGCCAAGTGCAAGGTCCTGAGTTTCAACCCCAGTAGTGCAAATAATAATAATGCTACAAAGAGAAAAGCCTAGAATGATAAACAAAATTTCTACCAGTAGAGACAGGGCTAGAAATCAAGAAGGGAACTTTTTTTTTTTTTTGGGTCCGGTCTTGGGGCCTGAACTCTGGGCCTGGGTGCTGTCCCTCAGCTCTTCAGCTCAAGGCTAGAGCTCTACCACTTGAGCCACAGCGCCACTTCCGGCTTTTTTCTTTTTGCTTATGTGGTGCTGAGGAATCGAACCCAGGGCCTCATGTATGCAAGGCAAGCGCTCTACCACTGAGCCACCTTCCCAGCCCCAAGAAGGGAACTTTTTAAAAATGGATTTTATTTATTTGTTTATTGCCAGTCCTGGGGCTTGACCTCAGGCCTGGGCACTGTCCCTGAGCTTCTTTTGCTCAAGGCTAGCACTCTACCACCTGAGCCACAACACCACTTCCAGCTTTTCCTGTGCATGTGGTACTGAGGAATCGAACCAGGGCTTCGTGCATGCTAGGCAAGCACTCTACTACAAAGCTGCATTCTGGGCCAAATTTATTATTTTTATTTTTTGTTAGCTGTGGGCCTTGAATCTAGGGTTTGGGTGCTGTCCCTGAGCTTTTCTGCTCAAGGTTCTGCCACTTTGAGCTACAGGAACTTTTTATGAATATATTGTAGTGCATTAGGAGAAAACACACCAGAGCACAGAGCTTGGTAGCTGGACTCCAGGCAAACATCAACATGTGTAAGTAGGGGCTGGGAAGGTGGCTCAGTGGTAGAGCCCTTGCCTTGCATGCTCGAGGCCCTGGGTTCGATTCCTCAGCACCACATAAGCAAAAAGAAAAAAGCCGGAAGTGGTGCTGTGGCTCAAGTGGTAGAGTGCTAGCCTTGAGCTGAAGAGCTGAGGGACAGCGCCCAGGCCCAGAGTTCAGGCCCCACGACCGGACCCAAAAAAAAAAAAAAGTATGTAAGTATTACTCAGTACTCCTAAGATGAGATGCTACTACAAACCCACTGCCTGCCTGTAGCTTGAGAACTGCAGGCTGTTTTCCCACAACACTTTCCACATCTCCCTTCCTGGCCACTAAAGACCAGAGCCACAGAGCAGATCCCAAGCACCAGGACCTCAGAGTGAAAATGAAGCTGAGAAGGTCTCTTATACTGTGCATGAATGAAGGCCTAACCACATCACCACCATGTAGGTGGGCTGTCTCCACTGGCAAGGACTCACTCACTACCTTTTAGGACAGCCCATTTCACCTCAGAGACTTTGATGAGATCATACTCTGGTTCTTCTGGCCATGACCTTCTGCAGTTCATCCTTAGAGCTCTTAACCATCCAGCCCTTCCTAGCAGAGAAGCCTCTCCCAGGTGGGGAACACAGGAATGCCTGTCAGTCACCTCCCTCTGGAGGAGAGATGTCTTCCCACACTTCTGCTGTGGTTTCTAACCATTTTCTCCCACATCCTCTCCTAAGACTCCAAAGCCAAATAGCTCCCTCCTGCCGGCAGGCGATCAGCTAGCTTGGTTGCTATGCAACTGGCAGGAACAAAAGTGATACAGTCCTTCCCAGAGGCTTGGAAGGGCGTAAGCAGCTATCTCCCTCCAGTCACAGTCTAAATGGGCAGCAAAGGCGGCAGGGGTTCCTTTAAGGGGTTCCTGATGGATTCACTCAGCTGCCTAATTCTTTGCTGTTAGCTTCAGCAGCAGACTCCAGGCACACTGAGCTGCATACAAATCCTGAGCAGCAGCACTGCACCAGCACAATGAAGACAGGCCTCAGCTGTAAGCGCCACAGGGGACCTGTGAGCTCAGGCCAGGACTAAAGCTGCCTCTGTGTGACCCACACCTCTGCCGGGCTGGTATCTGGGGCAGAGGCAACCATAGTCCCAAAGAGACATACACCCTGATGTGCCACGCCGGGGCCAACTGAACTGTGTCCTGTATACTGAGCTTAGGGCACAGAGATATGGCTCTACCCTCTTCCCTCGGGGGAGTGCTCTGGGGAAACAGACTGGCTCCATGGGAGAAAGCCTGAGTTCTGCAGTCCAACACATCTGCATTAGCATCTGGGTCTGCTGAGAGCAAGTTGTGACCTCAGCTGAGTTATTTCCCTTCTCTGGACCTCAGTTTCATAATTATGAAAACAGGCCAGTAATACTGGCATCTTAGGGTCATTGTGAAGGGCAAATAAGGCAATATAACAAGACCTTCTTCTGTCCTAGTTCTAGGCTCCTAATTCTCCAGGCTTGGACTGGCGGCTACAACAGTAGTAGACTAAACATCCACTAGTGTACCAGACAGGGGGCTGAGTCGGTACTGAGGCTAGCCCTCAGCATGTCCTCCTCCTGCATCTGCTCAATGGGTGACAGTTTTCCAAACAACGTCTCGGTAGCCACAGGGCTCTTCCACATTGGGCCCTGGGTTAAATCAGCTCTGTAGCTCCCTTCATGAATGCAGTCATTTTTTTTTTTTTTTTGGGGGGGGGGGGTCCGGTTGAGGGGCCTGAACTCGGCCTGGGCTCTGTCTCTCAGCTCTTCAGCGCAAGGCTAGCACTCTACCACTTGAGCCACAGTGCCACTTCCGGCTTTTTTTCTTTCTGCTTATGTGGTGCTGAGGAATCAAACCCAGGGCCTCAGGCATGCAAGGCAAGCGCTCTACCACTGAGCCACCTTCCCAGCCCTGCAGTCATACTTTTAAATGACAGGAACAACACAAAAGCACAGCACAAAGGGACAGGCCCAAGCAAGACACAGAAGAAGAGCATTAGGGCCTTGATGGTTGGGAAGGGAAAGGTGGGATGAGGGAAAGTGTGTACTTCGTGTACATATGATAAAAGGTACAATCTCAGCCGGGCGCTGGTGGCTCACGCCTGTAATCCTAGCTACTCAGGAGGCTGAGATCTGAGGATCGCGGTTCAAAGCCAGCCCGGGCAGGAGAGACCGTGAGACTCCTATCTCCAATAAACCACCAGAAAACTGGAAGTGGCACTGTAGCTCAAGTGGTAGAGCGCTTGCCTTGAGCTGAAGAGCTGAGGGACAGCGCCCAGACCCAGAGTTCAAGCCCCATGGCCGACAAAAAAAAAAAAAAGGTACAATCTCACTCTCCTATTACAACTCATATAGACTAAAAAGCCTCCTGATAAGCTGGGAAGGTGGCTCAGTGGTAGAGTGCTTTCCTAGCATGCATGAAGCCCTGGGTTCAATTCATCAGTGCCACTCTAAACAGTGGCATTATTGCTCAAGTGGTAGAGCGCTAGCTTTGAGCAAAGTAAGCTCAGAGACAGTGCCTAGGCCCTGAGTTCAAGCCCCAGGACTGGCAAAAAAAAAAAAAAAAGTACATGTTGAGCTTAGCACCATTTACAAGTTATGGAGCATAAAGAATTCCTTGGCCCAACTCTGAGTCTTGATGCTACTGGGAAGCCGTACAGTGCCAATAGCTAGCTTCAGGCTCTGGAATCAATAATGTGCAGATCTGAATCACATCTGCAAACAACTAGTAGTAAGTCCTATGAAGAAGAATTTTCTGGAGTAAGGGCAGGCAGAGGGCTTGAACTCAGGCTTGGGAGCTGTCCCCAAGCTATATGCTCAAGGCCAGCGCTCTATCACTTGAATCACAGCCCCACTTCCAGCTCTTTTTGGTGGTTAATTGGAAATAAGAGTCTCACAGATTTTTCTGCCAAGCTGACTTCAAACTGCAACCCTCAGATCTCAGACTCCTGAGTAGCTAGGGGAAAGAGCAATAGACACCTGACTAATATTTTCTTTAAATGAGAATTTAACACTTACTAGTTCCAGGTACAATTCTAAATACTTTAAAACTACTACATAACTTTTAAAGATGTACTATTATTATAGTATCTTACACGTTAGTATATAGTACTAGAGAGTCTGCTCAAGGCCATAGCTTCTTAAAACTTAGAGCCAGGACTCAAACCCAGATGGTCTAATGCTAGAGTCCACACTATGTTTCCTCTAATCCTGTTTCTTCAATTATACAAAAAGCTCAGATAGGTCTACTATAGCCTGGAGAGTCATGAGCTATTACCAGTACACAGTAAGATATATGTTTGATGCTTGCAACTCTTCATGACAGTAATGAGTCATCACTCTATCATCTACCTTTATCTCATATCAGCCAAGAGCATTAAAAAAAAAAATATATATATATATATATATCCTGGCTGCTTGGGAGATATAGTTAAGAGACTTCAAGTACAAGCCCAACTCAGGCAAAAAATGAGACCTTATCTGAAAAATATCCTAAAGTAAAATAGGCTGAAGGAACTGTTCAAGCACAGGGCACTTGTTAAGGCCCTGAGGTTAACCCACAGTATTATCAAAAAAAAAAAAATTTATTTTTTTTTTAAGATTTTAAAGCCAGGTGCCGGTGGCTCACATCTTTAATGCTAGCTACTCAGGAGACTGAGATCTGAGGATCATGGCTCAAAGCCAGCCAGTGCAGAAAAGTCCATGAGATTCCTACCTCCAATAAACCACCAGAAAACTAAAAGTGGCACTATGGCTCAAGTGGTAGAGCATTAGCCTTGAGCTGAGGATTGAGGGACAGCACCCAGGCCCAGAATTCAAGCCCCATAACCAACCAAAAAAATATATATATTTATTTTAAAATTTTATTATTATCATTATTTTATGTGGTACTGAGGAACTGAACCCAAGGCCTCATACATGCTAGGCAAGCACTCTACCACTGAGCCACATTCCCAGTCCCCCTCCCCGAATTTTTTTTTTTTTTTTTTTGGTAGGTCATGGGGCCTGAACGCTGGGCCTGGGCGCTGGCCCTCAGCTCTTCAGCTCAAGGCTAGCACTCTACCACTTGAGCCACAGCACCACTTCCGGCTTTTTCTGCTTATGTGGTGCTGAGGAATCAAATCCAGGACCTCATGCAGGCAAGGCAAGCACTCTACCACTGAGCCACCTTCCCAGCCCCTCCAAAAAAATTTTTAAAGACTTGTTTTTTTAAAGCAAGCAGTGGGTGCTCAAGAAATTATGTGGGCAAAAGGGAATAAATCCACTATGTCAACAGGACTCAGGATATATGACAACTAAGGCAGCAACTGTCTCTCCTCAAATATCTAAGCACAAAAGAGGTAAGACATAAGAAGTTCTGAGAAGAGAGGGTTAGCTGGTCAACTTGAAACAGGCTGGCTACTGGGGGAGGGGAAGTACAGTGGTGTAATGTTAATTGTTTAGTTCTTTTCATTCACCTCAGTTGAGCAAGGAGACCTGGCTTTTAATACTGATTCTGCTACTGGTAGTCACTCAGTCTTTCAAGGTCTTAAATTCTGTATTTAAAAAAAAGGGGGGGGGGGGGGCTGGGGAGTTGGACTACGTAGCTGTAAATACATTAATATTCTACTTACTCATCACATTATAAGTAATCCAGGTCCTCAATAAACAACTGTATAATAAAGATCATTCTCTAGGGAATGAGAATGTGGCTTAGTGGTAGAGTGCTTGCCTAGCATACATGAAGCCTGGGTTCAATTCCTCATTACCCCATAAACAGAAAAAGCCGGAAATGGAGCTGTGGTTCAAAGAGGTAGGGTGCTAGGCTTGAGCAAAAGAGCTCAGAGGCAGCACCCAGACTGTGAGTTCAAGCCCTACAACTGACAAAAAGAAAAAGAAAAAAGAAAGGAAGCAAACAAGCAAGCTTAAGAGAAAGTGTTAAGGTCCTGAGTTCAAGCTCCAAGACCAGCACACCCAAAAAAAGAGAGACAGACAGACAGACAGACAGAGAAAAAAAGAAAAACAACTATTTGCACACTACTAATCTGTAGACTTAAAGGACCTGAAGAGATAATTAGGCACAAATTCTTTCTTTTTGTCCAGAATTCAAATAAGTATTTTCAGATAAATAATTTAAAATTTTAAAAAAGCAATGTGATGGGGAAAAAAAACTTCAATGCCTCCTGAGAGTACAGCCATAACTTAATTCTACATTCAAAGTTGTGCCACTCAATCCAAAGAAGAGTCACAAAGTTCACCCTAAATAGTTGATAGAAAATATCTACAGATACTTTTTTACGTTTTTATTCACAAATACACATTTGCTATTGAACTTCTAAATATAGCACTTCACAAGGTAGGAGTGAAAAAACTATCTGACAGTCAACTTTCTAGATGTCTCCTAACAGGAAAGTCAAGGTCAAACTGTTGAGTCTTCCGATCCTCCCACCCAGTATTTGAAAAGCAACTGAATGTCAGCTCAAAAATACTGCATCTAGGTCTGGGAAGGTGGCTCAGTGGTAGAGCGCTTGCCTTGTATGCCTGAGGCCCTGGGTTCGATTCCTCAGCACCACATAAGCAAAAAGCAAAAAGCCCGAAGTGGCGCTTTGGCTCAAGTGGTACAGCGCTAGCCGTGAGCTGAAGAGCTGAGGGACAGCGCCCAGGCTCAGAGTTCAGGCCCCACGACCGGACCCCAAAAACAAAAACAACAACAACAACAAAAATACTGCATCTTAGGCTGGGAATGTGGCTTAGTGGTATAGTGCTTGCCAAGCACACATGAAGCCCCAGGTTTGATTTCTCAGTATCACATAAGCAGAAAAAGCCAGAAGTGACGTTGTGGCTCAAGTGGTAGAGCACTAGCCTTAAGCAAAAGAAGCTCAGGAACAGTGCCCAGACAATGAATTCAGTCCCTAGGACTAGGGAAAAAACAAACAAAAAATCTAAATGACTACATCCCACACGTTCTGTCACAGTAGACTGATAAGAACAAAAATAGGTGGGATGTACAGTCATTGCTCAGGTTACAACTCTGAGTTCTGACAGCCAGAACGTTCATCTACTTTCTTTAAGTTTTGTTACTATCAAATGGGATAGATCATCTGACATCCATCTCACCAGATGAATATGTAAGCCAAATGCCATTAGAAGTATTAAAACAACCTTGAATTTTGATTCAATGGTGAGAAATTACAGTTATCATAACTTTATTACGTTGGGACCAGGGAGAACATTTTCCCATTCTTGGCACTCTGTGCCGCAGCGTCCTCAAAAGGTGGCATGACAGAACGAGCTTCTGTAGACTCCAGGCCTAGCAACTGTAGATCACAAGTCTAGCTCATCTCTGCTACTGAGGAGGGAAGTGCGGGAATCAGGCACTGGGCCCCGAGGGCTCCACAGCCGCTGCGCCCCCAGTCACCTTGTCCTCACCTTGAGGAACCGAGACACCCTAGGCAGAGGGAAATGTGGTCTTCGACATGGAAGAAGCAGTGCCCCCACTCTTCACCAGCCCGCCGCTGCTAAGACCTATGCTGCGGGCAGGGCGGGAGAAGGACCAGAGGAGCTGACTGGGCCGGGGACGCTTTGACCTAGGACAAGGGAGAACCGGAGGTGGATGCCACCCGAGAGAACGCACGAAACCGGCTCGAGATCCGACCTGCCCAGCCTAGCCTCGCCCACCGCCGCAGGCACAGTAGAAGGCAATCCCGCCCCCGGGAGTCCACACAGCCCTAAGCTCGCTCACCTGTAACCGGGTCACCAGTAGGCTGTAAGGCGCCATTTTGTGCACTGACAAAGATGAGGTCGCGTAAAAGTGACGTTCTACAACGCTCATTTAAAGACGGTTGTGGGGGCGTGGCTTAAGGGCAACGCATCAGGGTGAAGGCGGGGCTTTTCCAAGGCGCCGGAACCCTGCGAGCGCAGTGGGCGGGGCTCACGTGTGAGAAACTGGCCTCGGAAGAGAAGAGTCTATAAAACGCTTACAGGAGTCTGCCTGGGGCCCGGCGTCCAAGCTCCAGCACCAGAAAAAAAGCACTTGCAGGAGAAAATACTGAGAGTGAATACGTGTAATTAAAAATTAAACTGTGCCTTTCAAATCCGGGGCAGAATCTTACAACTTTTACGAACCTGCTAGGACCTAGGGCCTCACAGCTATGAAAACTCGCGTGAATGTGAACGGGATTTGGCTCGAAGATAGAAAACTGATGGAAGCTCCAAAGACCAATCCCCGTAACCTGGAGGTAGGGACAATGAAGGTTAAGGGTCAAGCGGATGTTCCTAGAAGCTTCCGGTAGCCGGCTAATGAAGGAGTTATGGCTAAACATCATCCTGATTTGATCTTCTGCCGCAAGCAGGCCGGTGTTGGTGAGAGAGTGCCCTGCCCCGGACTGTCCGAGTGGGGCTGATAGTAGGATGTCGGGGGCTTAGGCGTACACACCTCCTCCCCTGGATCTTAGCTTGGAGGCGGCCGCCTCGCCGCCTCGGCTATTGTAAGAGCGCGCGCTGTTTTGCGGCCGCGCGGCCGGAAGTTGGAAGCTGGCCGCCGGGGCGTCTGGGCCAAGTTTGGGGGGACGATCTCGGAGTTCCTGGGCCTGGAGTTGGTTTGGGGATGTGGGCTTGGTTCGGATAGCTATCCTGCAGGACTCATTAGCCGTTGAGACGCTCCCTACCCCTCCGTTCGAGAATGTACTTCCTGTTTCGTCAAAACTTCCATGCTAATTGTACTTTTTTACTTTCTCTGACCTTGCAGCCATCGGAAGACTGTGTGAAAAATGTGAGTGCAACGCGTCCTCCCACACCCTACTCCTCCCATGCAGTTTCTGTGGAGCCAGCAAGTAGTTGTTTTCAAAGAAACCACACACACGAGCTGGGAAGGTGGCTCAGTGGTAGAGTGCTTGCCTTGCATGCCTGAGGCCCTGGGTTCGATTCCTCAGCACCACATAAGCAAAAAGAAAAAAGCCGGAAGTGGCACTGTGGCTCAAGTGGTAGAGCGCTAGCCTTGAGCTGAACAGCTGAGGGACAGTGCCCAGGCCCAGAGTTCAGGCCCCACGACCGGACCCAAAAAAAAAAAAAAAAGAAACCACACACACCAAAAAAAGTTTGTGAGTGCATGTACTTGGAAGGACGTGAACACTGAATACACCAGGCAGCAACCACAGGCTCCCTCCATCTTCCCATTTCAGCTTGCTCATTTTAAACATTGCATGTTTAGATTTGGAGAAGAAAGCATTGCCAGTGTAGCTCACCTCCTAAAGTAGGGATGCACCACACAACACCACGAGCACCTATGAAAGGGATTTGAGATAATAGTGAATAGGTAAGTCTTAAGCTAAAGTAATGGAGGACCCCAAAATCACTGTCAAAGGAAGACTGGTCTATTTCCCCTTAGGAGGAGAAGGGCAGGAAGTACCTACTAATCAACATGGTTCCATTCCCTTTTCCTTACAGGTGATGGCAAGTGTGTGATCTGTGACTCCTATGTGCGCCCTTGCACCCTGGTGCGCATTTGTGATGAGTGTAACTATGGATCTTACCAGGGCCGCTGTGTCATCTGTGGAGGCCCTGGAGTCTCTGACGCCTACTATTGTAAAGAGTGCACTATCCAGGAGAAGGATGTGAGTGTGGACGGAATTTTCCGTCTGACTTTTTCTCCTTATATTTTGTAATACTCTGCCATCCACATAAATCTCCTCTCGTCTGTGGAGATTATGATGTTTAGCTAATCACCTAGGTTATAATTTCTTCTTCAAGTTCTCTGAGCCAAACTGAGTGTAGCACAATAAAAGGCTACATCAAGGGTAAAAATGCAAATGAAGCAAATCTTTTTCAACACCAACAATTTGGAGAGCCCTCACTATTTCTTTGATGTCGCTTTGTGATTATGTTTTGTGTGTGTGTGTGTGTGTGTGTGTGTAGGTTCTAGGACTTGAACTTAGGACCTAGGTACTATCCCTGAGCTTTTTTGCTCAAGCCAGCACTCTGCCACTTGAGCCACAGCTTTACTTCTGACTTGAGAGAAGAGTTTCACAGCTTTTCCTGCCTGGACTAGCTTTGACCACAATCCTCAGATCTCAGCCTCCTGAGTAAGCTAGAATTACAGGTGGGAGTCATTGGTAATCTCGCTGGCTCTGTGATTCTTATTCAGAAATGACATCCTGCATTTGGTATATAATAGCTACTCTGTCTGTAATGTTCTCCCTCTCTCTTCCTGTCTGTCTCCGTCTGTCTTAGTAGATGGCCAGAGCTGGCCTGTTTTTGTGGTCCTTCTGATTCAGCCCCTGCTCCTGGTCCTCCCCACCTCCCAATGTTACAAGTATGTTCCACAACATGCAGCTTGCTTTTGAATTTATAGTCATTAAAGACTTTTAAGTCTGAAAAATTAGGTTTGAGGTAATTCTTGTTGCTTTCAACATCAAATGGTTAAAGAATTCCTTTATGTAGTGTTACAAAATTGATGGTGGGTCTTCATTTTTGTCTTTTAACATTATGTATAGGGACTGCCTGGTTAGTATCATTCAACTATCAGAGCCAAAGGCTTACAGAAGTGTACCAGAGCACAGTTTAGACTTTTACCTTAGATTTATACCAGCAACTGGGTTTCTGAGGGATGACCATGAATAATCAGCTTTATGTGTGTCTGTGTTGGGATTGGGGGCTTGAACCTAGGGCTTCACACTCTTGCTTGCTTAGTTTTGTGTGTTGGTTGTTTGCTTAAGGCTGGCAATCTACCACCTGAGCTACCTCTCTTATTTCTAGGTTTGCTGGTTAATTGTAGGTAAGTCTCAAATTTGTCTACCTTGGCTGGCTTTAAACCACAATCCTCAGATCTCAAGTTCTTGAGTAGCCAGGATTACAGGTTTGAGCCACAACAACACTTCGGGTTTTTGGTTTTTTGTTTGTTTTTTGTTTTTTTTGACAGTCCTGGGACTTGAATTCAGGGCCTGAGCACTGTCCCTGAGCTTCTTTTGCTCAAGGCTAGCACTCTACAACTTCAGCCCCAGCTCCACTTCCAACTTTTTCTGTTCATGTACTGAGGAAGCAAACCCAGGGCTTTATGCATGCTAGGCAAGCAGTCTACCACTAACATTCCCAGCCCAACACTTTGGTTTTTTAGTGGGTTAATTGTAGTCTCACAGGACTTTTCTGCCCTTGCTGGCTTTGAACCACGATCCTCAGATCTCAGCCTTCTGAGTAGCTAGGATTACAGGCGTGAGCCACCAGCGCCTGGCAAGCTTTTTATTCTTGTGACAGACTATGAGGAATTATATGTAGCCTACTAGACTAATAGTATTGGCTTGCCTAATCTAGCATAAGGCAAAATATATGCTTCTGTTCCATGAGCAGAGTACAGGTAGTTTGTCGATGCTATCTTCCTTGTTCCTCACAGTAATTTTGTTAAATAGGAATCATTGTTATTGTCCCCATTTTTACAGTCCTCCTAGCTATAAGTGACAAACTAGGCTGTGTAGCTACACCCTGTGGTGTCGATATTACATCATACTGGACTTCATATAAATCCTCTGGGTGTGTTCTTATATGAGGAGAAACAGCCCGGCCACCTCAGCAGTCTATACATTTAGATGCTGCCTGCCCCCAGTACACAAGCCAAATGAGACTCTGTGTGTCTTGTCTGTTTACATAGGGTCTCCTGTGTAATCCCAGTTTGACTTCAACTCAAAGTACTCTTGCCTAGGCCTGCTGAGTGCTAGGATGACAGGCATGAACCATCTTGTCATACTTATTTCCTACACCATTACTCTTCTGTGTACGACAACAAGAAAGGTCATAAAGTATTAAACATAATTTCAGTTGGTGGTTTGTACCCTGTCCTGTTTGAAACTCTGATTTGCATTTCTTTACCTTAGACTAGCATCATATTCTGATTTCCTTCAGTGTGAAGCTAGTTCACCAAGTAAATGATACTCCTTCAAGGGAATGGATTTTGTTTCTTTTATTTGTCTCTCTTTTTTGGTTCTCACTACAATCCCGAACTTACAATTCAAGTATGCTGTATGTGTTTTGGTGTTACCCTATATAGGGTTCGTTGGAGTCCTGAGCGCCCCCCCACCCCAACAGACACATAGGAACAGTATGTTATAGTTAATTACTTACTTACAGTGTACAAGCAGTGAAGAGAAGATACAAGCAATTCTTTTGTTCTTGTTGTTGGGCATGGGGCTGAAACTCAGGGCCTAGGCACTGTCCCTCCACCACTTCGAACCATCTCACCACTTCTGGTTTTCTGGTTAGTTGGAGACAAGAATCTCATAGCCGGCTGCCAGTGGCTCACACCTGTAATCCTAGCTACTACGGAGGCTGAGATCTGAGGATCAAAGTTCAAAGCCAGCCCAGGCAGAAAAGTCTGTGAGACTCTTCTCCAATAAACCACCAGAAAACCAGAAGTGGTGCTGTGGCTCAAGTGGTAGAGTGCTAGCCTTGAGCTGAAGAACTGAGGGACAGTGCCCAGGCCCAGAGTTCAAGCCCTATGACCACCCCCACCCCACCCCCAAAAAAAAAAAAAAGAATCTCAGGCTTTCCTGCCCAGGCTGGCTTCAAACCATGATCCTCAGATCTCAGCCTCCTGAGTAGCTGGGATTACAGATATGAGCCACTGGTGCCTGACTACAAGCAATTTTTTTTTTTTTTTAACAAGCAATTCTTCAACTACCCGTAGAGTCCATTTTAAGAACAAGACTTTCTTAAACTTTGACACGTTTATATTGAGTATTTAGCTGGCATAAACTTGCAAGCAGAGAATGCCTAATGTTAATCGCTGTCTGGCTTGTTGGTACATTATGGGTGACCTGATACCTTTGAATCCTTCTGCCTCATTCTGTCACTGAAAATTAGTCTAGATGTCCCTTCCCCTGCTTCCCATTATATGGGAAGGTTCTGAAGATATTTGAGAAGGCATGTAGCTCACATTTACTTAGCACTAGTTTCCAAGGGACACAGCGCAGTCAGTGACATGATCCAGCCTCTTGTCCTTGCTGATCATCACATAGATTAAGTGCCCAATGTTTTTTCCTATGTGGTAACCTTCCCTCAACAAAATACTTCCATCATTGTTCTCTTCCTGCAGCTTTCATAATTGATAAGAAAATGAGGCCGGTAAGCTAAGCCAGGTGTCCTCATTTGTAGTTTTTCAAGCTGCGAGAGTAACCAGGAATCAGGGATGCTACTTGTGACACCACAGAACAATTGGTAGTTTCTTAGTTCATCAGCATTTTAACCCCCTCTAACTGAACCATCTTCCTACCTCTCCCAACTAGACAATAAGAAAAATGGCAGTCATGTTTATGAGGACTTTTTTTTTTTTTAATTCTCCCTTTGTGATACTAGGCACTGAACTCAAGAGTCAAGTAATGCTTTTTGGAGTTCTTGCTGAATTCTGTGTGATATAGATATGGCAGCTAAGGTTTACAAATGAGATGGCACGCCTGCACTCCCATGTCCAGCTTATCGATTGAGATGAAGGAATCTCATACTTTTGCCTGAGCAAAAACCGTAATCCTCCCAAACTCAGCCTCCTAAGGAGCTAGAATTCCTGGCATCTCCTGGCTCCTGGCTCCCCTCTGGGGACTGGAGGTTAGCTCAAGTGGTATAAACATGGCCTAGCAAGCTGGAGCCTTGAGTTTAGTCCCCAGCACCACTAAAAGAAAAAAAGAGACAGGCACTGGTGGCTCACACCTGTAACACTAGCTACTCTGGAGGCTGCTCATAGCCAGCCTAGGCAGGAAAGTGTGTGAGACTATCTCCAGTTAACCACCAGAAAACCAGAAGTGGAGCTGTGGCCCAAACTGGTAGACTGCTAGCTTTATGCAAAAGAGCTTGGGACAGCGCCCAAATCCTAAGTTCAAACCCCACAACTGACCAATAAAAAAAAAAAAATAGACAAAAAGCCAACATGCATGTCTTGACGTTGCTGCAACTGTGCTATATGTGGCTTTGTGAAAATTTTTACAAAAAGAAGAAATCTGTAGACTCAAGCAGTGCTTTTACTAAGAACTAGGTGCTCGAAGGGTTTTAAAGTTTCAATAAGAGAGAATGAAGGATTGAGTTAGATTGGAATATATTATACACCTTTGTAGAAATGTCTCCATGAGATGTTTGATGTTACTGTTGCTAATTAAAAGTAAAGCTTCAGGTAGAAAATGTAATACTGTTAATTGTCCAAACTGGTATAGTATCTTTTTTTTCATCATTGGTATTTATTAAACAGTTGCTGAGAAAATGACTTTTCATTAGGCAAAGAAGAGAAACAATACCCCCCCCCTCCCCGCGCACACACACAAACACACACGGGTCAAATAATAAGCCTAGGGGCTGGGAAGGTGGCTCATTAGTAGAGCGCTTGCCTTGCATGCGTGAAGCCCTGGGTTCAATTCTTCAGCACCACATGAGCAAAAAGAAAAAAGCCGGAAGTGGCGCTGTGGCTCTAGTGGTAGAGCACTAGCCTTGAGCTGAAGAGCTGAGGGACAGCACCCAGGCCCAGAGTTAAGGCGCCACGACTGGACCCAAAAATAATAATATAATAATAATAATAAGCCCAGCATGGTGTGTAACATTACTGTAGTCTTACCTATGCAACAGGTAGGAGGATCTTAGTTTGGCTTGCGTAGGCTTAACTCAGGATTGAAAAAAATAATGAAAAGTAACCAAAGAGGGCCAGGAAGGTGGCTCAGTGGTAGAATGCTTGCCTTGCATGCATGAGGCCCTGGGTTTGATTCCTCAGCACCACATAAGCAGAAAAAGCCGGAAGTGGTGCTGTGGCTCAAGTGGTAGAGTGCTAGCCTTGAGCTGAAGATCTGAGGGACAGCGCCCAGGCACAGAGTTCAGGCCCACGACGAATAAAAACAAAACAAAAAACTAGAAGTTGTGCTGTGGTTCAAAGTCGTAGAGCACTAGTTTGAGCACAAAGAGGCTCAGGGACAGCTCTAAGGCCCTGAGTTCAAGCCCCACAACTGACACAAACACAAAAAGATCACGGACAGTACCCAGGCCCAAGAAATGGGGAAGGGAGGGAAGGAAGGAGGGAAGCAAATATTCTCAACTTTAAAATGTCCTTCTATCTTGAGCCATTCTCTAGTATTTTGGGGGGGGGAGGTGGGGGGGTCCGGTCGTGGGGCCTGAACTCTGGGCCTGGGCACTGTCCCTCAGTTCTTCAGCTCAAGGCTAGCACTCTACCACTTGAGCCACAGTCCCACTTCCGGCTTTTTTCTTTTTCTGCTTATGTGGTGCTGAGAAATCGAACCCAGGGCCTCATGCATGCAAGACAAGCACTCTACCACTGAGCCACCTTCCCAGCCCATTCTCTAGTATTTTTTTTTTTTTTTTTTTCCCGCCAGTCATGGGGCCTGAACTCTGGGCCTGGGCACTGTCCCTCAGCTCTTCAGCTCAAGGCTAGCGCTCTACCACTGGAGCCACAGCGCCACTTCCAGCTTTTTTGCTTATGTGGTGCTGAGGAATCGAACCCAGGGCCTCATGCATGCAAGACAAGTACTCAACCACTGAGCCATCTTCCCAGTCCCTCTAGTATTTTTATCTTTTTCCTTTGCTAGCTTACTGTACAGGCAGTCTACCTTTGAGCTATACCTCTAGCCTTTTGTTCTAGTGGTTACTTTTTTTTGGGGGGGGGGGGAGTCCGGTCATGGGGCCTGAACTCTGGGCCTGGGCGCTGTCCCTCAGCTCTTCAGCTCAAGGCTAGCGCTCTACCACTTGAGCCACAGCGCCACTTCCAGCTTTTTTTTTTTTGCTTATGTGGTGCTGAGGTATCGAACCCAGGGTCTCAGGCATGCAAAACAAGTGCTGTACCACTGAGCCACCTTCCCAGCCCATCTAGTGTAGTGATTACTTTTGAAACAGGGTCTCACTTTTTGCCTAGGTCCACATGTGGATTCTGATTTCCCCTTTTTCTGCTTGCCACCGTATCTGGAATGGTGGGCATGTGTCACGACACCTGGCTTCTAAACTCTTACCTCCAAACATCTTCCTAGTCTCAGGAGTAAGCCAACACATCCAGCTCTCCACCCTCTTTTTGCATTATTGTTTAGTAGTGGTATTATCTTATGTTAGTTATACACAAAGGACTCGTTTCATTTCCACATGTTTACAGTAAGTTCCCATCAGTCTCACCCCTGAGCATTTTATGCTTGTCATTCTCCGAGGTGCATTCTACCTCCACGGTCATGTCTGTGTCTTCACTGAGGGGAATGAGGGTGAAGGAACGTGTCAGAGGTTCACCTGGCCTGTGATCCTAGATACTCAGGAGGCTGTGAACCGAGGATCAAAGTTCAAAGCCAGCCTGAGCAGAAAAGTCCCTGAGATTATCTCCAATTAATCACCAGAAAACCAGAAGTGGAGCCTGTAGCTCAAAGAGATGGAACACAAGTCTTGAGCAAACAAAAGAGCTTAGGGACAGCACTCTGGCTCCAAGTTCGAGTGCCACAACTGACAAGAAGACTCAGGTGCTGCTATATTTAGAATCAAGATTCTTTTGGCCAGTAAGAGGTGCCCTTTTGGGGGCAGGGGGTAGTGAGCAGTTCTGGAGCTTGAATTCAGAACCTCAAGCTCTCCCTCAGCTTTTCCACTCATGGTTAGTGTTCTACCACTTGAACCAGGCCTTCAGTTCCAGCTTGATTAGAGTCTCCAGATTTTTTTGCCCAGACTGGCTCCAAACCACAATTCTCAGATTTTAGCTTACTGAGTAGCTAGTACTATAGGCATGACCCACTGGCACCCAGCAAACTTGAGGTATTGAGGATTTGAACTTAGGTACAAGCTCAGTAGGCAAGGGCTTTACAAATTCAGCCACATTGAGCCCTCTCCTGGTTTTTAACTTACTAATTTTTGTGTTTGCTTTGATCCTTTGCATTTGTTTATTTGCCTGCCAGTTCTGGGACTTGGTCCCTGGATACCATCCCTTAGCTTTTACAAACTCAAGGTTGGTGCTCTACCATTTGAGCTACAATTCCACTTCAGCTTTTTGCTGGTTAATTAGAAATAAGAGTTTATGGACTTCTCTTTCTCCGGGCTGGCTTTGAACTGAGATCCTGCAAGTGTTCTGAGCAACTAGGATTACAGGTATGAGCCACCAGTGCCCAGCTCATATTTGTATCTTAAAATCATCATTTAGTCAAGCCCAAAGACTTAACTGACTCTTCTGTTTTACTTCACAGAGAGATGGTTGCCCAAAGATTGTCAATTTGGGGAGCTCTAAGACAGATCTGTTCTATGAACGTAAAAAATACGGCTTCAAGAAGAGGTGATGAGCAGGTGAGCCCAGCCTCCTGCCATCGAGCTACTGCGGCTGCCAGAAAAGACATCTACCACCAGCAGAAAGGGAGCAAAGCCTAGCATCACCCAAACTGCCTAGCCAGTGCATGGGCACTTGCCAGCCTTTCCTTCCCACACCCAGATGGGTTGGGGATGGAGTAAGATTCTTCAGAGAGCAGTCTGACAAATGATCAGAAATGAATAGGTTCATGATTTTTCTTGAATGCAAGGACCTAGCTCTGTTCTCCCCATTGCTATCTCTCTGCACCAAGACCTAAACAAGAATAAGGTCCTTTCAGCCTTCTCTCTGAGGAATTGGGAGTGAAGCCACCCCTAGTGAAAAGCATGTTCTTCTAGCCCCCGCTGATGGCACTTGCCCTTGATGGCCCTCTCAGTGGCGGGGTGCCATGGGACTCCAAATGTGACGTGAGCTTTTGATCTTGTAGCGCTCACCAGGTGGTGCTGGTTTCAGGTTATTTTTCTGCTGAGAAATTGGAAACCCTTTCTGTTGCTATTGTTTAATAAAGTTGGTGTTTATTTTCTGGTAGTGAGTCCTTGAACTTCAGGAATCTCTTTTCACTCATCTAGGAATTGATGGCTCTGCATAGAGATGGTAGGATTCATGAAGTAGTACCTTGTTCTCTGGCTAACAAGAAGGAACTCAAGGCCAGCCACTTCTTTTGTTTTTTGTTTTTTTTTTTTTTTGGGGCCCGGTCATGGGGCCTGAACTCTGGGCTTGGGTGCTGTCCCTCAGCTCTTCAGCTCAAGGCTAGCGCTCTACCACTTGAGCCACAGCGCCACTTCCGGCTTTTTTCTTTTTGCTTATGTGGTGCTGAGGAATCGAACCCAGGGCCTCAGGCATGCAAGGCAAGCGCTCTACCACTGAGCCACCTTCCCAGCCCAAGGCCAGCCACTTCTTTTGTTACTGTTTTAAGTTCATCGATTCTTGCTTTGCGCCCATGCTTCCTTTGAGAATTTTTTTTCCAGAACTGGAGTTTGGACTCTGCCTTGTTCTTCCTGATGAGGCACTCCACCACTTGAACCACCGTCAGCCTGTTTTTGCACTGGAGATAGGGTTATTGCCTGGACCACAGCTGTATTTTATACTTCCCTGCTATATTTGGATAATAGGAGCATGCCATTGTGCCCACATACTGATAGAGAAGGAATCTCATGGGTATACCCAGGCTGGCCTCAAACTGCCAACCTCTCGATCTCAACCTTCCAAAGTGAGGATTAGAGACAGCCACTGTACCAGTTTGGGAATTTTTGTGTATACATCCCAATACTGGGACTTGAACTCCCAGAGTCTCACTTGGCTTTCTTGCTCATGGCTTGCACATTACCACTTCAGTCATGCCTCCAGTCTAGTAATTTTTGCTGGTGATGAGAGATGAAGTCACAAAGACCTTTCTTCTTCACATCTCAACCTCCTGCCTTAATTAGTTTTGAGAGAGGGTCCTGCTTTATGCAGACTTTGGTTGGGATCCCTTGTGCTTCCTATTGCTGGTATGACAGGCATGTGCCACTACACCCAGACACTGAGTAAGATGGAACCTCTCAAATTTTTTTGTCCAAACTGGTTTCAAACCACAATCCCGTCTCCCTCTCCCAAGTAGCTAGGATTATAGGCTTGAGCCACCACACCTGGGTAATGTGTTTTATTTTTTTTTATCTGTTGATTTCTCTAAAGTGCTGCTCCCCACCCAGTCTTGCTCAGCTACCTCCTACTCATCCTTCAGACCTGAGCCAAATATGTCCTCAGATGTCTCCCAACCCGCAATCTTAACTTCCCTTTGTACTCCCACACGGCATTCTATGTGTGCTTCGCAAACTGATTGACTGGCATCTCTGAAGCTGCATTCTGCCCAGCAGAGCCCAAGTATTCAGTGTTGTAGGAATAACAAGTAAAGACACCAGAGAACAAACTGAACTGTGAAAGATACCAAATAGGACAGGGTGGACAGGGCATGTGTGTGGGAGACACAACAGGAAAAGTCTTGAGCCTGGTGATGTATTTGGAAAGTTCTAAAGCATCAGGTGGAGTCAAGATCATTTTCAGGTGGCTCATGCCACTTAGCTACTTAAGAGGTTGAGATCTGAGGATCTAGATTCAAAGCCAGTCTAAGCAGAAAAGTCTGGGAGACATTTCCAATTAAATAACTGGAAAGAAATATATATATATATATGCTGGGAATGTGGTTTAGTGGTAGAGTTGATTCCTCAGTACCACATAAGCAGAAAAAGTCAGAAGTGGTGCTGTGGCTCAAGTGGTAGAGTGCTAGCCTTGAGCAAATGCAGCTCAGGGACAGTGCCCAGACCCCATGACTGGCAAAAAATATACACATACACACACAATTGCCTTAGTGTTGGTGAATTGAATGTTTTGAGTTCAAATGTTTTGTAAATCAGTAATCTTACAAAAAAAAAATACAGTTGCATTTTGTTTCTGGAGTTGCGTGGTATCAAGTTCAGGGCTTATATTCATGCAAGTCTACCAGCAAGCTAGCTCACTAGCCTTCTGCTACTTAATAACCACCTAGTCAGCCAGGTGCCAGTTGCTCACACCTATAATCCTAGCTGCTCAGGAGGCTGAGATCTGAGTTCAAGCCCCACGACTGACAAAAAAACCAAAAATAACTATCTAGTCATAATTACTGGTATTCATTTCCATTATTGAAGTAAGCACTGCTACCTGCCTAGATGTAGTTGAAATAATTGAACTCATAGTCAGCTCTGAGAAATGTTCTCTTTCCTAAATGTATGATTAGTATTGCTATTATATTCAGTTTTCTAGGCTCTTAAAAAGAATTGGTATGCTTCTGCATTTTGTCATACATGTACTCTGAAAATATGTGGCCATTTAATCCCTTCAACATTGCTTCCCTCCCCCCCCCCCCCCCCCCCCCCCCCCGCCCCAATCTAGGGTCTTAGCTATATATTCCCAAGATTGACCTCCAACTTAGGTTCTTCTGCTTTAGCCTCTGAAGCAGCCAGGATTGTAAGAATGACAACATTACTAATGCATGTATGCTTACTCTTTTAAAATACATATTTTTTAAAGAATATATATATATATGTATATATATATATGCCGGGTGCTGATTCATGCCTGTAATCCTAGCTACTAAGGAGGCTGAGATCTGAGGATTGCGGTTCAAAGCCAGCCCAGAGAGGAAAGTCCCTGAGACACATCTCCAATTAACCACCAGAAAACCAGAAGTGGCGCTGTGGCTCTAGTGGTAGAGCTCTTGCCTTGAGCTGAAGAATGTAGCACCCAAGCCCAGAATTCAAGCCCCACGACTGAAAAAAAAAGGGGAGGGGGGCTTTATATTTCTATTCTGCTCCACTGTTGACCTTTATCTATCAAGTCATTTAGTCCCTCTGTATTTCTGGATAATCATGCCTTCCTTGTAAGTGGTGAAGATTAAATTTCATTAGGTACCTGACCCTTACTAAGAAGGCCTTATGCCAGTCACCAGTCAGTGGCTCACACCTGTAATTCTAGTTACTGAGGAGGTGAGATCTGAATATTGCAGTTTGAAGCCAACCTAAGCAGGATAAGCTCAAGAGACTCTTTATCTCCAGTTAACCACAAAAAGCTGTAGCTCAAGTGATAAAGCACTAGCCTGAGCAAAAGAGTTCAGGGACAGTGCCCAAGCACCAAGCTCAAGCCCCAGTACTAGCAGAAAGAAAAGGCCTCATATAAAGTTTTTGTAGATGGGTGCTGGTAGCTCAAGCCTATGGTCCTAGCTACTTAGAAGATTGAAGTCTGGAAGATAGTGGTTCAAAGCTAGCCTGGGTAAGGAAGTCCATTAGACTTAAATTAACCACCAAAAAGGGAGCAGTGGAGGTGTGAATCAAGTAGTAGAGTGTTTGCCTTGAGTGAAAATGCTAAAGGACAGCACCCAGACTCCCAAGTTCAAATCCCAATACTGGCACACACAAAGCAAATCATTTGCCCTCAGGAGCCACTTTCCCAGTGCCAGTTTCTGTTGTGGTTGTCTGCTCCTGCCCAGCTACAGAAGTATATTTGAAGAATCAAACTACAGACTATTTTCCTAGATAGCCTCAATGACACATAACTTCAATGAAACCATACAAAATTTTTTACCCTGATTGTGTGTTTATATTAGTGATTCATCCTGAGTTAATTGGAGCCAATTATGACCAGTCTGACTTGTCACTGGCACCAAAACACCTGGCATAACATGCATTACTCAGACAGAGGAGTTGCTCTGCACTGGGTTGCTCCCAGAACTCACTGTTTTGAAGGTGTGTACCTTTACAACAGATGATTATTCAAAATGGGAGGTGAATGTGGCATGTTTGAGTAGGAACTCATAATTATGCCTTGGCAAGATGAAATCACATGCTGGGGTAGAAAAAAAAATCCTCACCACATGATAAATCGAGACATCTTCAGTTAGGAAAGAGCTGATACCTTTTCCCCCTTTACTTTGTCTTCTATTTATATTCTAACCCTTCACCCAGAGCTCCAAATCGCCGAGAAGGCTGGATTTCTCGGGGTTTAGTGGTACTGCCCAAGGCCTGTGTTTCCAGCACTGCAAGAGAGATTTAAACACAAGCGGGATCACGCAGAAACTTCCATCTTCAGCCTGCGCGGAATGGTAGCAGATGTCTACCTATATCTGCTAACACGAACACCATCCCTTCTTCCCGAGGTACTCTAGGACAGGATCATTCCAGCTCTCCCTCATCTTTCCGTGACTGGCTCTAATTAATGACTACAAATACCAGCATGCCTTGCGCAAAGCACAGGCTACCTACCGCTCATTCCTAGTGGTTACATACACAACCCAATCAGACGCCGCGCCGCCTCACTCGCCGACCAATCAGAGGTCTGTTGCTACCCCGTTAGTCAATTTTTAGCTTTGAGGGCAGAGTTGTCTCACTGCCAAGGTGGGACGCGCAGGCGGGGAGGAGATGTGGAGAACTGGGGAGAAAGGGGGGGGGGGGGCCGAAGCCAGGAAAGGCCGAGGAGGCGTGTGCGTGACGCTGTGCCACTCGCTGACGCACGAAGCAAGTAGTCCCAGGAGGTGCCCGGGGCTGGAGCGCTCGGTGTGGGGGAGGGCCGGCGCGCTCCTCGCCTCCCCGCCCCCCTCTCCCGCCCCGTCGGTCTCGGTGTTTTGCCCTCCAGCTTGGCGTTGCTCTACTGCAACCAAGGAGAGCGAATTTAAAACCTCAGCCCTTGCCTCTCCCACCCCCTCCCCCCAAAATGTGAGCAAGAAAAGTAAGATGCAAACTGTTTGTAAGTGGAAACTTTGCGACCTCACCACCACCCCACGTGGGGTCCGCAGCTGCCAAGAATGAGAATAACCCAGGGAGGCGGAGGATCGGGGAAGGGACATTCCAAAGGGCAGATGATTCCTGTGAAAGACCTGCGTCCCCGGGGCCCCTCCATCTGTCAGTCCAGTCCGCCTGTGTCCTCAGCCGAGCACGAGCCCTCCCTACCCTCCAACTAGCTGTGCCCCGCACCGACACAGAGGTCCAGGCCCCCGTGGGCCTAGCGCACCCCTCCATCACTCCGCCAGCCCGGCCTCACCTCCCGACAGACACATCGTCGGGTGTGCAAGTGTGCAAGGCCGCCTCGCCCTGCGCGGGTACCGCGGGACAATTGATTGCTAGACCTGCGGCTCACTTGTACCCCCTATGGGGATCTCTAGCTGGGGTGTCCGCGGCCGCTCCGCACACGCGTGGCGCTGGCCCTGGCCTTCTCCTGGCGCAGGGAACTCAGGCGCTGGGAGTGGGGATCGGAAGGAGGGGGCGCGCTGTAGACGGTTAATCGTGGTGCTTGGCTCTTTTCCTTGGCTTTCTGGCTCCCTCTTTGGCTTGACTTCCTCCCGCACAAGGGTCTCCAGGCCTCAGATTACCCACCCCCTCGCCCTCCCTCCTTGTTACTAAGTTCCTCCACAAAGGTGCGTTGTTGCAGCGGTAAGAATGCTAGGGCCAACCTGAGTACAGAAACATTTCTAAAGCTCTCCTTGGGGCCCCCAGTTTCCTCCATCCGAGAAGGAACGAGGTGCGCGCTGCAGGACAGCCGTACCGACAGACCTGGAGCCACGCGCGAAGGTGGCCTTGGAGGACGGTCCTGCCCCCCACGACATTCACCCACCCAATGCATCCAGGGCAAGTGCCCCTGCGCCCCGGGACGGTCCTGGGGCGCCCACTGCATCCCAGCATGGTCCCTGCCCCCACCAAGCTCGGGCCTCCTGGGGAAAGCACCCTACACGCTGAGGGGGGGGGGGGACAGCCTGGCAACACTGTGATGGGAAGAGGAGGGGGAAGCCTCGTTCCGAAGGTGGCTGCACGCACGGCAGGGTCGGGGGGCCGAATCTGGGCGTCCCTAAGGAAAGATGCAGGGCACACCCGGGTCCCCAAGGGCGGCCCCACACCCGGGCGCTAAGAGTTAAGCGGCCACAGGCAGGAAAGTAGTTCCGGCCCGGCGCCCGGCCCCGCCCCGGCAGGGCGGAGGGACGCATCACGCCGGGGCGGGGAAGCCGGATCCCTGCGCAGGGTTGCTAAGGGTGAAACTTTTCATTGACTTTGCTCACTTCGGGCCGGGGCGCGGGAAGGAGCGAGTCTCCGGCGGGACTGAGTGCGGTGGCACGGGCGACGCGTGGCCCGAAAAGCAGGACCTGCCCGTCGGCTACAACCCTTCCGTCCTCCGCTCCCCAACGCAAACCACTCTCGGTGTACCATCCCCGGGCCGACGCCGCCGGCCCCGTCCACCCGCCCGTCCTCGGCCCCGGGCCGCCAAACCCGACCTCCGGAAGGCTGAAAGAATTCAATAAAGAGTCCGAGTCACAGCCCTCTTCTGGCCCCCAACTCTCAACCACGAAGAGGACACCTCGAACCCCGGCTCTGCGGCACCCGGGCAGCCCCGGAGAGCCGTCGGCGTGCGCCCCGCGCTCAGGACCACCCTGGCCGGCCGGAGAAGCCGCCCCGTGGCCGGCACGCCGCCCCGCCGCCGTCGCGGACACCCGAGTGAGTGCGGGGACCTGTGGGGAGGGGGGGCACCCTGACACCCACCTGCTCGACCGCCTCCCACCCCGCCCGCTCCGGCTCCCCGGCTTGGGGGACCCTCCGCCGCCCGGTCAGCATTTGCCTCGAGCCCCCCCCCCACTTTTCCTCTGAGCGCCCCTCTCCGGTCCTGGGTACCCACATTTATCCCCGTTCTGCTCTCTCACTTCCAAGGGTGGCCTCTGGAGTGGGGTGCATTACCTCCCTTCCCTTCCCGAGGCCAGCTCTCCAGAATATTCGCTTGATTTATTTCCTTGTTATGCAAAGAAACCTAACTCCCACCGCCGTTAAATAAACCCGAGGAAGGAAAGAGGGTGTGGGGGGGATCCAGGCCTTGTTTTTCTGCTGCTTTTCCCGTCTGCAGCCGGGGAAGGGGTGGTGGTGGTGGTGGTGATTATGAATACGAGTTCTTTCTGGTCCGCTGGAGCCGGAGGGATGGAAGGGAGAGGGGGGTCCGATACCCCATGTTTGGTGATGGGACCCGTTAGTGGAACTGCCCTTTGGGATCCTGAGCTTGAATTCCTTTCAGCTTGAGCTCTTTATCCTCTAATGTGCTTTTGAGGGAAAACCGGGTGGAAAACAAAAACAGAAGTACCTCTAGAGCTATGCCAGTGAGTCGATTCATCTAGGTGAGGCATCTAGGAGAACTGGCACCCTACTCCTTAACTCCCCTCCAGAGGCTGGAGGGGACCCGAACCCTGGACCAGAATTCTGGGGAAGCAAAGGAGGGACAGCCTGCAGGCCCTCCCTTCCCCTGGGGACAACTTGGGGACCAGCAGGCAGGGTTTCTAGGGCCTGAACGGCATCTAACCTATATGCGTTTGTTTCTCCTTCCCCTCATCTTACTCTGAGTAGGTCCCTCATCTCCGATTTCCCAGAAAAACACCCCTATTGCTTTTTCGGGCTCCTGCCCCCATCTGTCTCTCGAGCATCGGTGAAAGCAGCTTGTGTGGGAGGAAGGATTAGGGAGGTTTAACACCCTGGAGGGGAGCTTTGCCCAGGACCTGGTGAGTCTCGTCGTGGGGTAGGCCTTGCCGTGGGAGGAGACTCGCACACAGAATCTTAAGTATTAGGAGATGCTCGGGTTTCAGATGTATACAGTTTTCCCTTCCCTGCCTGGAGACCTTTTTTTTCCCTTTTCCCCTACCTGGGTCTGGTTACCCAGACTTGGATTACAAGTGGGGTGAGGCTCGCCCCCTTGCCTCCCCACCCACAGCTCAACTGGGAATTTCTTTGGCCGAGAGGCCAAGAGAACGGGGTCTGATTCCTGCCCTGCCTTTCCTGGCTGCGGGGTGCTGGAGCCGAGCCATTGGGTGTTCCTGCAAGGCAAACCCGCGGCGCCCACCTCCAGCCGGCCCCCAGACGGCTCCTGGGGTTCAGCTAAAGCGAGGACGCGGCCTTGCCCCGCCCGCTCACCCCCTTCACCCGCAAAAAAACCCATTCGATGCACATCCCTAATGCAGCCAGCGTGGGAGGTCAGGACGAGACGCGGGGAAAGTCCGGGCCCTCGGGGAGCCCGGGCCGGGGGCAGGCGGAGAGCTGGAGGCGCCGGCGGCCAGCAAGGCCTTGTACGGCTCGCCGGCGGTGGGAGGGGGCGCCCGCCCGTCGCCCCACTGCGCATGTGCATCGGAAACTTTTCCTCCGCTCCGACCCTCGGCTGGGTCCCTCTGCCGGGCATGCGCAGTGCGCGGGAAAACGGAGCGTGTACCGAAAGTAGGTCACGCGCGGGGTGGGGGCGGGAAGGGAAGGGCTCCGGCTCCCGGGGTGCAGGGCCCCCCCGGGTGCAGAGCACAGTCGCCCGGATCTTGAGAAAGGCGGACACCACCACCACCACCATCACCGTTCCCCCCGGGCCCCCCGAGGCCTGCGCTGTGTTCGGGGGGAAATGGCGTGCGGGGTGCTGGAGGCTCGAGTCCTGGAAGCCGGCCGAGCACCAGCCTCGGCCTCCGGGACGGCCGGTCCAGCCTGCCGGGGACGCCCAGCCGCGGGCCTCGCCGCAACTGACTGGGCCCCTGCCCACGCTCCCCGGAATCCGGGCGTGCGGGCCCGCGGGGAGCCGGGGGCTGGAAGTGTCAGAGTGTGTGTAGGTCTGGGACCCAGAAGACTCCTTCGCCATTCATCTCCTTTCCCGGTTGACAACGCAGGCACCTTTTTTTCTTTTGCTTTTTCCTTTGAAATGGTGCCTTGCGTTTTGGTGATTGACGAGGCCGCCTTCGTGCCCTCCCCGCTTCTCCCCTCGCCCAGAACCCGGGTCCACTCCGCGGCCAAAGCAGAGCTCACTGGCCGGAAGTAAACGAGTGAAGACTGAAGCTTTCAATCAGCACCCGATTTGCTCTTGCAACTTTTTAACACATTGACAAGGAAGAAGCTTTGTTACTGTCCTCTTCTCTTCTCTTCTCTTCTCTTCTCTTCTCTTCTCTTCTCTTCTCTTCTCTTCTCTTCTCTTCTCTTCTCTCTCTTCTCTTCTTTCTTGCTGGAGCAGATCTGAAGAGTCCTCTGCAGCTGCTTAATAAGTCTGCTTACTAGATTTGTTATTTGCAGCCAGGTGCTGGTGGTTAACCCCTGTAACCCCAACTACTCAGGAGGCTGAGTTCTGAGGATCACACTCGGAAGCCAGTGTGTGGGCAGAAAAGCCCATGAGACTCAGAAAAAGCCAGAAGTGGCTCTGTGGCTCAAGTGGTCCACACCTTGAGTTTAAGCCCCAGGACTGGCACCCAAAAAAGGGAAGAAAAAAAAGATAGGAAAAAAAAAAGTTCTTTCTAACCTTTCTAAGCTTACCACTTCCATAAATATTTTCTATGTAAGCTTTAGACTTGTCACTTTCTAAAAAATGAACAAACTCATCTCAGTGGTCTCCCCTATCTTTAGCTGAAGACAAGACAGCACTAGCCACTAATCCTGTGTTCCATAAGCTTCTTGAAGTCAGAATTAGAGCTTGAGCTGATGGAGCAGAAAATCCCATCCTTGTTGTCTGGCGTTTTTGTAGTTTGCACCTCATAACCATGTGGCCTGGCCTGTTGTGCAGCTAAAGAAGCAAAGGTGGCATTCCGTTTCCTTATTTATGCAGCAGCGTCGCTGAAGTATAAACTGGTGTGCAGCTTTAGTTGCTTATACTGCAGAAAATGGCTCACTAGACAGGGCTGATGACAGTGGTTCTATTGTATTTGGGGGTGGGAGGGTTATTTCCCAAAGACTTTAGCCTACATTTAAAAGGCTCTCATTTTGAAGCTGTACTATTCAGAGGCTGTTAACTTAGAAGGAAAGTTATACAGCAAAGTATGAGGAGACCTGGGAAAATGTGGAAGCCTTTACTAACTGCCTTGGACTATTAAATGTCATATAGTGACTTGAAGTCTATTTTACTTGCCAGGCACCAGTGACTCACGCCTATATTCCTAGTTACTCAGGAGGCTGACATCTGAGAATCATGGTCCAAAGCCAGCCTGGGCAAGAATGTCTGTGAGACTCTTATCTCCAATAAACTACTCAGAAAAAAACTGGAAGTGGTGCTGTGGCTCAAGTAGCAGAGTACTAGTCTTGAGCAAAAGTACCTCAGGGACAGCGCCCAAGCCCAGAGTTCAAGCCTTGGGCCAAGGGAAAAAAAAAAAAGATGGGAGATGTATTTTATTTAACTAAATGCATGGATAAGGAGTAGAGTACCATCTATGAGTGAAAAAAGGCAAGTGAGAGTATGTGACCCTGAGTTCAAGCCCCAGTGCCCCAGCACACACACACACCAATTTTACTTCATTTTTATTCATTCTTTTTTTAATTTTTTTTTTATTTATTTTTTTGCTGGTCTTGGAGCTTGAACTTAGGGCATGATTTCTGTCCCTGAGCCTCTTTGTGCTCGAGTAGTATTCTACCACTTAAGCCACAGCACCACTTCTAGCTTTTTCTGAGTAGTTTATTAGAGATAAGAATCTCGGGGCTGGGAAGGTGGCTCAGTGGCAGAGTGCTTGCCTTGCATGCCTGAGGCCCTGGGTTCAATTTCTCAGAACCACATAAGCAAGAAGAAAAAAGCTGGAAGTGGCGCTGTGGCTCAAGTGGGAGGGTGCTGGCATTGAGATGAAGAGCTGAGGGACAGCGCCCAGTCCCAGAGTTCAGCCCCATGACTGACCAAAAAAAAAAAGTTGTGAAGGAGCTGGGAATGTGGCTTAGTGGTAACAAGTGCTTGCCTAGCATTGATTCCTCACTACCACATCAACAGAAAAAGCTAGGCTGGGTGCCATAGGTTCATGCCTGTTATCTACTACTCAGGAGGCTGAGATCTGAGGATTGTGGTTTGAAGCCAGCCCAGGCAGAAAAACCCATGAGATTCTTTTTTTTTTTTTTTTTTTTTTGGGGGGGGGGGTCTGGTTGTGGGGCCTGGGCGCTGTCCCTCAGCTCTTCAGCTCAAGGCTAGCGCTCTACCACTTGAGCCACAGCGCCACTTCCGGCTTTTTTCTTTTTGTTTATGTGGTGCCGAGGAATCGAACCCAGGGCCTCATGCATACAAGGCAAACGCTCTACCACTGAGCCACCTTCCCAGGCCCTGATCTGTTTTTTTTCTTTGTTTTTTGTCAGTGATGGGACTTAAACTCTGGGCCTGGGCACTGTCCCTCAGCTCTTCAGCTCAAGGTGAGCACTCACCACTTGAACCACAGCACCACTTCCAGTTTTTTTTTTTTTTGTTTTTTTGGTCAGTCATGGGTCTTGAAGTCTGGGTCTGAGTGCTGTCCCTCAGCTCAAGGCTAGTGCTCTACCACTTGAGCCACAATGCCACTTCCTGGTTTTCTGGTGGTTGATTGGAGATAATAGTTTCACGGAGTTTCCTGCCCGGCCTAGTTTTGAACTGCAATCCTCAGATCTCAGCCTCCTGAGTAGTAGGATTACAGGCATGAGCCATCGGCGCTGGGCTGATCTGCCTTAATCATGAATGGACATTTGAAGAAATTTGAAACCAAGTCTGTGTTAGAGCCTGGGATGAGAAGGGAATCAGGATTTCCTGAATACTGAGTGTCCGTGGCAGGTTTGGGGAGGGCCACAGTCACCACGCTTATGCCCACGGCTCCCTCTCTGCCTGGAATGACCCGGCCACTGTCTTATGCTACTCTACAGCATTAGATTGGCCCTGTGTACCTTCTCAGTCACGCTCACCTCAGGAATCATTGCCTAGAGTCAGTCCTAAAAGTACGGAACTGTGTTAGGGCAGGTCTTCAAAATCTTGGAGATCTCCAAGTTTGGAATTAGTATCTGTATAGTTTCTGCTGGAACCAGAAGAGGTTGTCATCAAAATCATGTCCTGAGCTGAGTAATTTCCAGAACAGAAGATGCCCTTGGGTCGATCAGCTCAGCAACATAACCTTGCCCAGAGACAGGTCTGGTTATGGAATGGACATGCTCTGGTCCTGCCTCCCCTCAGGCGTGGCCCTTTTCACTTCAGTTCCTCCCGATGGGCTGAGGATGGCTGGTTCACTGGCCCTGGGGACCTCACAGATCATCTTCCTGAAACAGGACACCTAAGGAGTAAACCTTTCTGACCTTAGCGAGGTCTGGCTGCGAGAGAATCCCAAAATAACCATCTCGGTGCTTATCCTGGACTGCCTCCTCTGCAGGGCAGTCCAAACCCTTGGTAAATCTGATCCTGTGATGAGGACAGGTGGTCAGACAGCCCTTGGGAGACCGGGTGGTGATGGGGTCCCCCGCTGGAGGCTAGTGGAAAATTTCTTCCCTCTGCCACCCTCATCACTTAGGAACCTCAGGGATTCCTATGGACCACATGACTGTTGCTCTTGATCTCACTGACCTGGACAACTCTGCTTCCAGTTCCTTTCCTCCACTTCCCTGGGCCAGCCCCCTGGTGGGTGATTTCCTTGTTGACCACTTCCCTGATTGTGGCAGATCTTACCGTTTTCCTGGTGATCATGGTCTTCTCCCCACTCTCAGAGGCTCTCTGGATGGAAGTGTTTAAGCTCTAGTCACACTACAGAACACCTTGATTTTTTGTTTCTCTATGCTGGCTCGGGGGCTAGGCGCTGTCCCCAGGCTTCTTTAGCTCAGGACTTGTGCTCTACCACTTGAACCACAGGCTCCTCTGCCAGCTTATTGGTAGGTGAGAGTCTCATGGACTTTCCAGCTTGGGCTGTCTTTGAACTTTGATCCTCAAATCTTGGCCTCCTAAGTTGCCAGAATTACAGACATGAGCCACCAGGCCTGGCTTGGAATTCTTAAGTCAGTTCTGTAAACCCACACTGAGTCCAAAGCCCACACACCCACGGGGCTTAGGATGACAGATGGATGTGAATGCAGCCCGGGCCCCAGTGGTGTTGGCAGTACTCCTTCCTGCTCGGTGACCTGTATCCCTGTCCATTTAAAGAGGACAGCTCAAGATTTTAAACTTACATCTTGGCCTGTGACAGTTTGGGGGCAGAACTTTACTGAGTCATTGTAGAGACAGTTGCGGCCTTCTTCAGCTGTAATTAGCGGCCTGGCTTTTTCTTTCTTTTGTAGTATCGTTCATGAAAACCTGAGATATAAAAGTGGCTGAAAATGGAATTTTTTTTTTCCTGTCAGTTGTGGGGCTTGAACTCAGGGCCTGAAAGTTGTCCCTGGGCGTTTTATGCACAAGGCTAGCACTCTACCACTTGAGCCATAGCCCCACTTCTAGTTTCCTGGTGGTTTATTGGAGATAAAAGAATCTCACAGATGTACAAGACGCTATGTGGAAAAATGAACTTTACAATTTAGGGTGGAGGTGGGGTGGGGAGACTAGTTGTGGAGGTGGGAGGGAAGAGATGGTAGGGGAAAAACAAAGGAGGAGGCAACAATGCTAGATAAGAAATGTACTCATTGCCTTGCTCATGTAATTGTAACCCCTCTGTACAGTATTTTCACAATAAGAAAAAGTTATTTAAAAAAACGAATCTCACAGACTTGATAGCTGGGACTGGCTTCTAACCACAATCCTCAGATCTCGGCCTTCTGAGTAGCTTGGATTACAGGCATGACCACAAGTGCCCAGTTGTACTTGTTTATCAAGTGTCTGCTAATGATCGAGTTCAGCATGAGACTTCCTCTCTGATGTTCGCCTTGTGTGACTGAAGGGGAGATACTGGTGCGGCAGAAATTGGCCTGGGATCTGAGCGATCCGCAGCAAGCGCTTTTCTGTCTTCATTTTTCTTTTTCTTTTATTTATTTATTTTGTAAGTCATGGGGCTTGAACTCTGGGCCTGGATACTATCCCTCAGCTCTTTAGCTCACTTGAGCCACAGCGCCACTTCCAGTTTTCTGAGTGGCTTATTGGAGATAAGAGTCTTAGGACCTTCCTGCCCCAGCTGGCTTTGAACCGCGATCCTCAGATCTCAGCCTCCTGAGTAGCTAGGATTGCAGGTGTGAGCCACCGATGCTCTGCTTCTGGCTTTTTTTGCTGGTTAATTAGAGATAAGTATCTTGGGGATTTGTTTGCCATGATCCTCAAACCTCAACCTCTTGAGTAGCAAGGATTACAGGCATGAACCACTGGTGCCTCTTGTTTTTCTGACTCACCGTCAATCACCACTACTTTCTTTTTGCCTGTGTATTCATGACGCCTTTCTACTTTCTCATTTCCCAGAACTCTTTGCAGCTCAAGGCTGCCCGCTTTGTATCTCCTGCCACTGACCTTGGCCCGTGCATGTGAGCTGAGCTGATCGCCCGCCTAGAAAAGGATCATGCAGCTGGAGATCAAAGTGGCTCTGAACTTCATCATCTCATATTTGTACAACAAGCTGCCCCGCCGCCGGGCAGACCTGTTTGGGGAGGAGCTAGAGCGGCTTTTGAAGAAGAAATATGAGGGCCACTGGTATCCTGACAAGCCATTGAAGGGTTCTGGCTTCCGCTGTGTCCACATAGGGGAGATGGTGGACCCTGTGGTGGAGCTGGCTGCCAAGCGAAGTGGCCTGGCAGTGGAGGATGTGCGGGCCAACGTGCCGGAGGAGCTGAGCGTCTGGATCGACCCTTTTGAGGTGTCCTACCAGATCGGGGAGAAGGGCACTGTGAAAGTTCTATACCTGGACGATAGCGAGGGCGGCGGGACCCCCGAGCTGGACAAGGAGATCAAGAGCAGCTTCAACCCTGATGCCCAGGTATTTGTACCCATCAGCAGCCAGAACAGCTCCCTGTCCAACTCCCCGTCTCCATCCTTCGGCCAGTCCCCCAGCCCCACCTTCATCCCCCGTTCCTCCCAGCCCATCACCTTCACCACCGCCTCCTTCGCTGCCACCAAATTTGGCTCCACCAAGATGAAGAAAGGTGGTGGGGCGTCGGGTGGGGGGGGTGTGGCCAGCAGCGGGGCCAGCGGCCAGCAGCCAGCACAGCAACAACCTCGTGTCGCCCGCTCGCCCACCACCAACCTGCAGAAGCACAAGAGCCTGTCTTTATCTATGCATTCACTGAACTTCATGGCGGCCAACGCGGCCCCACAGTCCCAGCTCTCACCCAATGCCAAGGAGTTTGTCTACAACGGTGGTGGCTCACCCAGCCTCTTCTTTGATGGGGCTGATGGCCAGGGCGGCGGGGCTGGCACCTGCAGTGGTGGCGGTAGCGGCGGCAGCTTCGACGTGGCCCAGGTGTTCGGAGGTGGCGCTAACAGCCTCTTCCTGGAGAAGACGCCCTTCGTGGAAGGCCTCAGCTACAACCTGAACAGCATGCAGTACCCCAGCCAGCCATTCCAGCCCGTGGTGCTGGCCAACTGACCGCCCCCCGCCTGTCAGGCCAGGAGCGCTCCAGACCAGGGAAAAGAGAAAGGAAAGGCCAAAAACACGAGGGCAAGAAAACGATCCAAGAAGAGGTTCCATCTTTTCCCTCTCGCTTCTAGAAGAAAGATCCGGGGCTCGGGCGAGGAGTGGGAAGGGCTCAGAGCACCGAATTGTGTTTAACTCCACCACTTGACATTTTCCTGCCTGCCTCTGATTTATTCGGTTGATTTGGGTTTTGTATTTTTCCTTTTTTTTCTTTTTTACACGTAGTTTTCCTTATACCATCGTTAATTAGTGGCTTCCTGTGCGAAGAATGGCCCAGCTGTGACTCGCAGCTCCCTCCCTCCCTCCCTCCTTCACACTCCTTTAAGGATGGTCGCATTCATGCATTCGTGCTCACCGGGAAGGAAGGGCAGCAGCTAGAGCCACACCTCTCCCCAGAGCAGGGGGAGAGGCTGGCCCTGTGTCACTCACTGCATGTCACCCGGCTGTCCTCAAAGCCATCCAACCTCAGCTGGCCACTGAACACCCTCCCCTGTGCAGCTAGTGTCCTGATGACTACAGGGAGGGTCGCACTGTGTCTCGTTGAAATGCTTTTCATCTCTGTCCTTTGGCCCCATCCCACCATACTCTCCTGGCCCCGGAGGTCCATCTATTGATCCATGCCAAGGGGGCGGGGTGGGGCGGGGCGGGGCGGGGCGGGGCAGAGCATGTGTATGTGTCTGTGTTTTCTCTCCCGTGCTAAAGGATTCCGAGCCATGTGGAGCTTCCCCTCTGGATGTGACTCTCCAAGGTGACCCCGAGGTTGGGGTGTCAGCCCTCTTGCAGGGGTGTCCACACCGCGAGGTGATGTGTGTCCGAGCCTGAGAGCCTCCCGGGAGGGGTTGCGGGGGGTCCCCCACACTGAGGGATCTGCACTTTGGTTTGTTGTTTTTTGACCAAAAAAAATTTTTTTTTTAAATGGTTTGCTCCAAGACGGGGAAAACCCCCCAACCTCCGACACCCACACGCCCCACGGCCCTGGCCCGGTCACGTGACTTGAGCCCCCGGCAGGCAGAGCAGGAGTTCCCAGTCAGTGCCGTGTGTGTGTGTGTGTGTGTGTGTGCGTGCGCGCGCGCGCGCGCGCGCGCGTGTGTATGTGTGTCCGTGTCCCGTGGCACTGAGCCTGGCGTGGAGGCGCTCGCGCACCTCTGTGCCCTGCTTAACAGCTGCTGAGTTGCTGTCCCATGCCATCCCCCCTCGGGGCTCGGACGCTGTGAGGCCCGGTCTCCTGGGAAGGCCAGGCTGGATGGCACAAGGCCCTGGGGTCACAGCGGTCCCCTTGCTCCCCCGCCTCTAGAAGGGAGGGTTTTCTCTGACCCAGGAGCAGCTCCAAACCACCATGCTTTGGCCTACGAGTACTTAGCACCAGGGACCCCAAGTGGAACTGCTGTGGCCGTGGAGAGGGCCCAGACAGACACTGCCAGCCTCTCCCTGCAGTGGACACCAGCACTACCTCCCCAGCGGGCGGAGCCTGCTCTGCGCCCAGCTCCATCTGTTCCTTCCACCTCAGGGGCCCGCCCGGGCCCGGCCACCCTCTCTTGTCCTTGGCTGACGCACAGGTGACAGGCCCCAGGCAGATGGCTTCTCTCTGGGACAGGTTGGGCGCTGCCTTATCCCCGCTTCCCAGTCCCCCCCCCGTACCCATGCACACCGGCCCCCCCTCCCCGCACCGGGCTGGGCGAGGTAGGGGGAAGGGGTCCAAGCCCCCTTTAAAAGAAGAAAAATGAGTGTTGAGGCCCGTGACTCCAGCGCTGGGCTTCCATGCCCAGCTCAGTCTGTCTTGTCTCAAATCCAGGCATTTTTGCTTCAACTTTATTTTTTTTAAAGGAAAAAGAAGAAAAAAACCACACAATTCTGCACTACAATGTACCTGGTTTCATAGGACTTTTTTTTTATTTTTTACATTTCTTGGTGTCCGTTTGTATTGATAATTTGCTACATTTGTAAAATGTAAGAGGTATATATAATATATGTATATTTCTAACGTAAGAACCGTACATTTTTTTCTTTTCAGGATTTTTTCTTAAAAAAAAGGAGATAAACTGATATTTTTTCAGGAAAAACAAACTTTAAAATAAAAAGAGAGGAGAATAAAACCTTTTTCTCCCCTTTTCCTATCCTCTGTCTCTGTCCTCCTTCCCCGGGAACCAGTCACACGGGGGATTATTTTGTAAAGAATGGAAAACTGTCTGTTCAGAAGGGTGGCCTTTCCGCAGCGCAGAGCACTCTGGATAGATTCTTCAGTCTTTGGGGATGGGAAGGGGATGTTGGGACAGCCGCAGAGGAGCTAGGGGTGCAGGGAAATGACCTGTTTTTCTTTAGTGAAGGAGGAATACAATCAGACGTTTTGTATTCAGAATGTTGTGCAATATTTTGGAATGGGACATTGGTGTGTTTAGAGATTTAGTTTAAAAAAAAAACACAAAAAGATTGATCAAATCTGTACAGTTTATATTGTTCCAGATTTTTTTAAGTTTGTATTAAAAGCATGATATATAATACCCTTCGGCTTCTTCCTGGTTTGTTTGGTTTCTGGGGTCTCTTTTGGTTATGGCTCCGTTAGTCAGCCTCAGTGACGGGACATTATTGACCATTCATGTGCCCACTACCTTGGTCCTTTTCCACTGGGGTACCTCTGGCTCATTTAGGTGTCACCTGTGATCCGGGCACCAGTGGCTCATGCCTGTAATCCTGGCTGCTGAGCGTGCTGAGGTCTGAGGATTGTAGTTCAAAGCGAGCCTAGGCAGAGAAATCCATGAGGCTCGTATCTTCAACTAACCTTCAAAAAGCAGAGCTGTGGCTGAAGTGATAGAGTGCTGGCCTTAAGCACAAAGGCCCCAGTACTGACACCACCACCGCCCCCCCCAAAAAAAAAAAAGTCACCTGCCTGCCCTCAATCTAACATTGACCCATCTGTACTGTCACTTGGCTTATAATGAGGAATGGATGGAAAAAAAGCCAGGGGCTGGGAAGGTGGCTCAGTGGTAGAGTGCTTGCCTTGCATGCATGAGGCCCTGGGTTCCATTCCTCAGCACCACATAAGCAGAAAAAAGCCGGAAGTGGCACTGTGGCTCAAGTGGTAGAGTGTGAGCTGAAGAGCTGAGGGACAGCGCCCAGGCCCAGGGTTCAGGCCCTACAACCGGACCAAAAAAAACCACCAAAGCCAGGTCCCAAATTCTCAGCCATTTTCTTGGGCCAGGCACTTCCAGCACTGCCTGAGCCAGGACTAAAAGCCATCCATTTTGCTGTCATTAGCTGATTTCCTTAAGATCTCAGCAACCCACCGCCCCTCCCAGAGCCATGTTTCTGTCCCTGAGCCAGTGCCATTAATGCTACCCAAGGACTGGCAAGAGTATTCTTGTTGACTCCAATTTCACAGAAACCTAGTCATGAAGGGGTCATAAGAGAATAGGCTCAAGTTAGATTATCCAGGAAGTGCTAAAGCTGGAAATCTGGTGTGTGTGTGTGTGTGTGTGTGTGTGTGTGTGTGTGTGTCTGGTGTGTGTCTGGTGTGTGTGTGTGTGTGTGTGTGTGTGTTGGAGCTTTGCCCAAGTCTGGTGCTCTACCACTTGAGCCATAGCTCCACAGCTGTTTGGTGGTTAATTGGAGATGAGTCAGCCAGGCTGGGCGCTAATGGCTCACACCTGTAATCCTAGTTGTCCAGGAGGCTGAGATCTGAGGATTGTGGTTCAAAGCCAGCTCGAGCAGGAAAGTCAGTGAGATTCATCTTCAATTAACCACCAGAAAACTGGAAGTGGTGCTGTAGCTCAAATGGTAGAGCACTCGCTGAAGAGCTAAGGGACAGTGTCCAGGCCCTGAGTTCAAGCCCACAACAGACCAAAAAAAAAAAAAGTCATAGCCAGGAGCCAGTGGCTCATGCTTGTAACCCTAGCTACTCAGGAGGCTGAGGTCTGAGGATGGTAATTCAAAGCCAATCCAGGCTCCAAAGTCCATGAGACTCTTATCTCCAATTAACTACCAGAAAGCCAGATGTGGGGGTGTAGTTCAAGAGTTCTATCCTTGCCGGGCGCCGATGGCTCACACCTGTAATCCTAGCTATTCAGGAGGCTGAGATCTGAGGATCACAGTTAAAAGCCTGCCTGAGCAGGAAAGTTCATGAGACTCTTATCTCCAATAAAACACTAGAAAACCGGAAGTGGCGCTGTGGCTCAAGCGGTAGAGCGCTCACCTTGAGCTGAAGAGCACAGGGAGAGCACCCAAGCCCAGAGTTCAAGCCCCACGACCAACAACAACAACAAAAAGTTCTGTCTTCAAGTAGAAAAAGCTGAAAAGGCTGGGCGCTGGTGGCTCACGCCTGTAATCCTAGCTACTCAGGAGGCTGAGATCTAAGGATCACGGTTCAAAGCCAGCCCGGGCAGGAGAGACCATGATACTCCTATCTCCAATAAACCACCAGAAAACCAGAAGTGGCGCTGTAGCTCAAGTGGTAGAGTGCTTGCCTTGAGCTGAAGAGCTGAGGGACAGCGCCCAGGCCCAGAGTTCAAGCCCCATGACCAACAAAGAAAAAAAAAAGCTGAAAAGTGCCTAGACCCTGAATTCAAGCCGCAGTAATGACACTAGAAGAAAAATAGGGTAGAGGGTGCACCTTGACACCTCCAGGTTGAGTTGAGAAGGTATCAGAAGTGTGGGGTGTCATGGGGCTGGGAAGGTGGCTCAGTGGTAGAGTGCTCGCCTTGCATTCATGAGGCCCTGGGTTTGATTCCTCAGCACCACATAAACAGAAAAAGCCGGAAGTGGCACTGTGGCTCAAGTGGTAGAGCGCTAGCCTTGAGCTGAAGAGCTGAGGGACAGCGCCCAGGCCCAGAGTTCAGGCCCACGACCCGCAAAAAAAAAAAAAGAAGTGTGGGGTGTCTTCAGGCCCCTCACTTTGCAAACATTCTTCCCCACCCAAGCATGTAAGCTGTCCTAGAAACTAGAACTCTCCATGGAGCCAGGGGCCTGGGGTGCAAATAGCACAGCCTCAGCCCATTCACTCCTACTTACATTACTATGAACACAGCTCCTGACTCGGCCAGTGCTCCACGCCTAGACCTGAAGGGCCTGGACGATGCCAGCTCAGGTGCTAAAACTTACCTTCTGGATCAGTCTGCCTCAAGGTACCCACATTACAGATTTGAAGAAGCCCCTCAGTCCTCAAGGCAGACATGCAGAAGAGATCCCTGTTATACATTCCTACCTCTATTCACCAAAGCAAGGTAAAAGACTTGGGTCAGTAAAAGGTTGCCTGGGGCCCCTGCCCTCCAACAGGGGAAGAAGGAATATTCTAGAAGACTCAGAGCTTGCCCATAAAAGCCTCATCCTCAAAAAAAAAAAAAAAAAAAAGTCTCAGCTGGGCGGGCACTGGTGGCTCATGCCTATAGTCCCAGCTACTCAGGAGGTTGAGATCTGAGGATCACAGTACAAAGCCGGGCTAGGCAGGAAGTCTCCAATTAACCACTAGAAAACCGGAAGTGGAGCTATAGCTTAAAGTGGTAGAGCACTAGCCTTGAGTAAAAGAGCCCAGGGACAGCACCCAGGACCTGAGTTCAAGCCCTACAGACAACAACAATAAAAGCCTTATCTGTGCAATTTACAAAATCAGTTGGATCTGCTCTGCCCTGGGACTACATGAAAGAAAGCAGGTTCAAGACTGGTTTATGCAAGGGACCTGGGATTCCACAGATCCTGGAAGGCTTGCTGGAGGAGGTAGGACCACAAACAGAAAAAGAAGGCCATGTCCCTCCCCAGGAAAGCCCATCAGAAGACTTTTGCACAAGCTACAGCTGAGGGTACCAGGTATGGGTGATGGCCCCTCAACTACTTACTCCTTCCTGTTTATCATCCCAAACACAAGGGGCCAAGGACCTAGCTAGATTCCAATCCCATTCCTGCTACTCCCTAGCTGGGGCACCTTGAGCAAACTATTAATTGTCATGGTCGTAGGGCTTGAAGTCAGGGCCTGGGCGCTGTCCCTGAGCTTTTTTTTTTTTTTTTTGGCCAGTCTTGGGGTCTTGAACTCAGGTCCTGGGCGCCGTCCCTGAGCTGCTTTTGCTTAAGGCTAGCACTCTACCACATGAGCCACAGTGCCCCTTCCAGCTTTTTCTGTTTATGTGGTACTGAGGACTCAAACTCAGGGATTCATGCATGCTAGGCAAGCACTCTACCACTAAGCCACCTTCCCAGCCCCTCCCTAAGCTCTTTTGCTTAAGGCTAGAGCTCTACCACTTTGCTCCACAGCTCTACTCCCGTTTTTCTGGTGGTTAATTGGAGATAGAGTCTCACAGACTTTCCTGCCTAGGCTGACTTTGAACCTTGGCCCTCAGATCTCAGCCTCCTTCCTGAGTAACTAGGATTACAGGCCTGAACCACTGGCACCCAGCTTCATTCCACCCACTTTAATACCTCATTTCCTCATCTCTAAAATGGGGATATAATTGTACATCCTTGCGAACGTGAAACACCCTGGCAATTCTGGAATAAACAGGACAGTATCGTTTTCATCATCACAGCCATTATTGTCCATCCTCAAACACCACTGGCCAGCCCAGTCCTATCCGCTTCCCTGCGTCAGCAAATAGGACCAAACCCCAAGCCAGCCAGCAGCGGGACTGGCTAGGCTGGAAATGGAGACTGCAATTCTCCAAGCACAGCCTGGGCTGCTGCTGCCCAGGTGAAAAGCCGCTGCCCTTCTCCCCAAGAAAGTTTCCTGCAACTATGTCAACTCTACTTTCCAGGGGCTCTGCTTGCCCCCTCCCCAGGATGGACCAGGCCCTTGACCTGGGTCCCGGAAAGCTTCTGGGAGTTTCTTCTGACGAGGGAGACAGGCAGGTGGGGTGAGTCACAGCGAACCCCATTCCCTGCCTGAGTCAGAGCCCTGGGGCCAAGGACTCGCACTGTGTGGTGGCGCTGCCACCTCTCTAGGAGTGATGGCGGTGGATGGCACACTCTCTCTTCCTTTCCTGTCTGGCCAGCCCAGCCGATTGCTGCTTCCGACCAGGGCCTGTGAGCAGCTGGTCCCCAGCCAGGAAGTTTCTAAGCTGCTGAGCAATGAGTCTGCTGATCCCCTGGGTTTTGACTGAGGGGAAGTTCATGTCAGCAAAAGAAATGGGTTCTAGGTCTTCAAAGCCGCCAATTTACTGTGTCACCTGGGACCTCACTTGACATTCATCTCATTTGGACGACAAGGAACATGGGGCTAGGCCCTCGTCCAGTTAGGCCATCTGGTCTCTTCCTAGCCCAGCACCTCTTCGTGCCCTTGTGAGGACCTTAGGAAGACCCTAGGTACTGTCACACCTTCCATAGGGAGAAGGGGAGAAAATGGTGGGCTGGACCCCGGGCAAGGCCCCTGGAAAGGACCACAAGAACATGATCAATTTGTGCTGGCTGGGATGGGCTCGGTGAGTCTGAGCAGAAAACAAATGCCAGGCCAGTGGACTGGACAGCCAGGTTTTCTAGCTCCACATGCAATATCCAAAACTCAGTGGAGCCTGGGTTGAGGATGAAGCTCCACTGGTAGAACACTTGCCTGGCCTAGTATGCAGAAGGCCCAGCATCACAAGCAAGTGAGAAAGACAGAGAGAGAGAGAAAGCAATCTGGTATGCCCCAAACAGCACTATAGAATAGCCTTAAGCCCGGTGCCTAGGGGCTCATGCCTGTAATCTTAGCTGAGATCTGAGGATCTCGGTTCAATGCCAGCCTGGGCAGAAGAGTCTGTGAGAATCTTATCTCCAGTGAGAAAAACTGGAAGTAGAGCTGTGGCTTAAAGAAGTAGAGCACTAACCTTGAGCAAAAGAGCTCAGGGACAGCACTCAGACCCTGAGTTCAGGCCCCACAGCCAACAACAACAACAAATAGCCTTGAGGAGGTAGTCAGGGCTGTATCTTTGGTCTTTCCACCCACCTCGGGGTGGGTGAGATTTTTATCTCCCAGTTGCTTTCTCAGTGGAGGCAGAGTTCATCTCCTATATTCAATCAACAAACTTCCAGAGACCCTCCTTTGTGCCAGACCCTGAGCTAGACTCCCGAGGGACAGACCCAGACCCATGGGGAAGACATAGATGGAAGGTTCTAGTGGTGGGAAAATGGAATGGAAATCTAAGCCAGGCAACCTGACTTCAACACCCAATGGGGTCATGATAAAAGGATGTCCAAAGAGCAATGAGCATCCAGGAAGGCTCTGATCCAGCTCCAGAACTTTCCAGAGCATTGATAGAAGCCAGTGGGGGAAATGTTTGATGAAAGAGGGAGCTATCTAAATGTCAAGGGGAAGCTGGTATAGAGAGGCCCGGAGGGGGGTGGGGAGCAGGGAGTGGGGAGGTAGAAGAGGAACAAGTCTCAAGGTCAGAGGAGTCAAGAGCCAAGTATGATGGCACATGCTTATAATCCCAGCCCTTCGAGAAGGAGACAAGAAGATCTCAAGTTTAGGACCAGGCTAGGCCAAGCTAGTAAGACGCGCCCATCTCAAAAAAATCAACAGCAATCTTCAGCTCACCTTTCCTGAAAGGCAGCAGAATGTTTCTCTCTCTTTTCCTATTTCTCTCTATTCTAACACAGTTCCACTAAAAATCAATCCTTGCTACAACTTTGAACAATGAAATAAATACAACTTAAAAGCAAAAGGATAGGGAGACCCCAGTGCTCGTGACTCATGCCTGTAATCCTAGCTATTGGAGAGCCTGAGATCTGAGAATCGTGGTTCAATCTATAACACCCTGGGTTCAAATGAACACACAGCAATGCCAGCTGGATTGAAAGACCCAGACAGTATTCCATTATTCATTCCCACAAATATCCACGGCCTCCTGCTACATTGCAGGCCCCGGCTCAGCAGAAGCTGGGCTGCTCTCCTCCCTAGCTCAGCTTATCAATTACAGCTGATGAGCAAATAAGGAATATGATAATGTAATGAAGAAACCTACCAGAGCTTCAGGTTCTACGAGAAGGGGCTAAAGCTCCCTTTTTCATGGGGTTGGGGGCACTTCGAGAGGGGGCAGTTAAGTGGGGACTTGGCACCCGTGTCAGCAGGCACCCTCCTCGTGAGACTGCCCTTTCCAGCTGTGCTAAGCCCTTGACCCCGTGGAGTCGCAGCCTGCATGACACGGGCCCTCTAGGCAGCGCTCAGCTTTCTTCTCTGTAATTTGAGGAGACCAGGCTATGCCCAGCTCACAGGGCACAAGGCTGCAGGCAGTTGGTTCCCTGAGAAGGCCTCTCAGCCTGGGTCAGCTGACATTCCGACAGGAAGAGGGGGAAAGAAAAAGCCAAAGGCAGGAAAGGAGAAGCCCAGCCTGGGAGCCTGTCTTATGGGACACTTGAGATCTTCTGGGCAGGGGGTGTGCATGGGAGCAGGGCCCCCCCTCTTCCGTGCCAGGGGTTGGGTATAGCTAGCAGAAGGGCTGTGCTAGCCTCTGTGAGGGCAGCTCTGGCCTCTTGTTCATGCCAATGCTGGGGACAGGCCAGATTGGCCCACAGCCCGGGGTGTGTATGTGGGGGGGTCAGGTCAGTGCTATGGGTCAGCCGGGGTAGGGGGAGGGGGGCTGCTAGAACCTCTCTCTGGACACAATGTCCTAGACTGCTTCGCAGCTTGGCTGGTAGACAGGGAACAGTGGCTGGCAGAGGACACGGGCAGCTGGCTGACTGGGTGGGGGGGCGGGCAGGCTGAGCAAAGGGCTTGTTCCTACAACCTGTCCCGCCACCTTGGGCAAGGAGAGCGCCAGCTCCCTGGAGGCAGGGGGGCCTGGCACTCGACAGAGAGTTTGGCAATCCCTCTCTACCTGTCTGTTTGCCCAAATCACCCCACAACAGCCCATCCTTTGAGCTCAGTTCTAGAAGAGGGTAGAAGCTCAAAAAATGCTGGCCAACTGTCGCCTTTTCTAGTTGTGATTTTTTTTCTTTTTTTTTTGAGTACAGTTGTGGGGCCTGATCTCTGGGCGTGGGCGCTGTCCCTCAGCTCTTCAGCTCAAGGCGAGCGCTCTACCACTTGAGCCACAGCGCCACTTCCGGCTTTTTTTTCTGCTTATGTGGTGCTGAGGAATCAAACCCAGGGCCTCTGGCATGCAAGGCAAGCGCTCTACCACTGAGCCACCTTCCCAGCCCATCTAGTTGTGATTTTTTTTTTTTGGGGGGACTTGAACTCTGGGCTTGGGCACTGTCCCTCAGCTCTTCAGCTCAAGGTTAGTACTCTACCACTTGAGCCACAGTGCCAGTTTTCTTGTGGTTTATTGGAGATAAGAGTCTCACAGAAGCCAGGTGCTGGTGGCTCATACCTGTAATCCTAGCTACTCAGGAGGCTGAGATCTGAGGATCGCGGTTCAAAGCCAGCCCGGGCAGGAGACACCGTGAGACTCCTATCTCCAATAAACCACCAGAAAACCGGAAGTGGCGCTGTAGCTCAAGTGGTAGAGCGCTCGCCTTGAGCTGAAGAGCTGAGGGACAGCGCCCAGGCCCAGAGTTCAAGCCCCACAACCGCCAAAAAAAAAAAAAGTCTCACAGAGTTTCCTGGGCTGCCTTTGAACTGTGATCCTCAGATCTCAGCCTCCTGAGTAGCTAGGATTACAGGCGTGAGCCACCAGTGCCCAGTTTTAGTTGTATGATCTTTTTTTTTTTTTTTTTTTTGTCGGTCGTGGGGCTTGAACTCTGGGCCTGGGCGCTGTCCCTCAGCTCTTCAGCTCAAGGCGAGCGCTCTACCACTTGAGCTACAGCGCCACTTCCGGTTTTCTGGTGGTTTATTGGAGATAGAAGTCTCACGGTCTTTCCTGCCCTGGCTGGCTTTGAACCGCGATCCTCAGATCTCAGCCTCCTGAGTAGCTAGGATTACAGGCGTGAGCCACCAGCGCCCGGCTAGTTGTATGATCTTGAGCAGGTCCTACACCCTCTGAAACTCAGTTCTTGACCTACCCCCTTTGGCTGTCAATGCATGGATAGCATCTAAGATCCTGTCCCTCTCAGAGACAGCACTTAATAATGGTTGCTACTGTTGCCACATTAAATGAGCAACAATGAGTTTTATTAAAGGCTCCTCTGTGCCAAGAGCTTTATCTGCATTGTCCCAAATACCAATGACAGTCTCATGGTTATCATTTTTTCACGGGAGTGTCATAAAAACAAAGTGACAAGTTTGATGTCATGCAGCTGATAGGGAGCTGAGGAGGTGCCCTGTCTCCTCCTGCGGACCTCCAGCCAACCCTGGGGACAGAAGGCCATTTGAGTAGAACCTCATGATTTCCACAGGCTGAGGTGGAACCAAAGGAGAACTTGAGGTTCCTCAGCACACAGCAGTTGAACCCAAACACCAGGCTTCAAACAGGACACTTTTAGCAGAGGCCAAACTCAGATCCAGGCCTAACCCGACACCCCCACTCCCTGCCTGGCCCCAAATCAGGAGATGCAGGCATTCCTTCACTAATATGGCAGATTTGTGTATACGTGGGTGCTGGTCCTGGGGCTTGACCTCAGGGCCTGGGTGCTGTCCCTGAGCTTTTGCACTCAAGGCTAGCGCTCTACCACTTCAACCACAGCTTCACGCCCAGTTTTTTGCTGGTGGACTGGACTTTTTCTTCCTAGGCTGGCTTGAGCTGATCCTCAGATCTCAAGGGTTTTTTTTTTTCTTTTTTTGGTCAGTCATGGGTTTTTGAACTCTGGGCCTGGCCACTGTCCCTCAGCTCTTCAGCTTGAGGCTAGCGCTCTACCACTTGAGCCACAGTGCCACGGTTTTCTGGTCATTCATTGGAGATCAGAGTCTCAAGGACAAGGACTTTCCTGCCCGGGCTAGCTTTGAACTGGGATCCTCAGATCTCAGTCTCCTGACTAGCTAGGGTTACAGGATGAGCCACCAGCGCCCAGCTGGTAAATGACTGAGGACATTAGAGTGTGGTGTTACCACAGGTGAGCCTGAGCAGCTTCCAACTGGACACTGCCACTTGCTAAGTGCTTGGCTTACAAGCGAGATCAGCCCAGTGTTCCCCGCCGACCGTGTTTTATTCATTTTTTTCCTCTCCCTGTATGCTGAGATGGAACCCAGGACCCAGGGCCTGTAACAGCCCCAGTCTCTGGTGAATCGGGGCAGGCCCGGTGGGATTCACCTGCTAGCAGACCAGACCCATGGGGAGGGAAACAAACCGACAGCCAGTGAGACCCGGGGGAGGGGACTTCAGGAGCCCCGAGGTGCGGTTATTAGGGGGCTTCCGTCCGGTGGCTGGGAAGCCCTCCCCACTGCCCCAGCCCGCGGGGCACCAGCCAGGCCACGGGGCAAAGGCCAAGGCCCAGGGGGAGCTGGGCGCGGGGCCGGGCGGGGTGGGGGGCGGGGTGGGGAGAATGGGGGGGCGGTGAGGAGTGGTCCAGTGGCCACGGGGTGTCCGCGCTAGAAGGAAGGGGAGCTCGTGTGGAGGACACTGAGGCCGGTGCTGAGACCGAGCCTGGCCCCGGCCCAGAGGGGCCCGGGGGGAGCGGCTGTGGAAGGCGGGAACCCCGGACCCCTCGGCGTAATGGAAGCTGCCAGGGCCCAGGTGGAGCTGCGCAGGCCAGAGAATCCGAGCGCGGCCCGCCCCGCCCCACGGGTGCCAGCCCCGCCCCACGGGTGCAGCCCCGCCCCACGAGTGCAGCCCCGCCCCACGAGTGCAGCCCCGCCCCACGGGTGCCAGCCCCGCCCCACGGGTGCCAGGCCTGCCCCACTGGTGCCAGCCCCGCCCCACGAGTGCAGCCCCGCCCCACGGGTGCCAGCCCCGCCCCACGGGTGCCAGCCCCGCCCCACGGGTGCAGCCCCGCCCCACGAGTGCAGCCCCGCCCCACGAGTGCAGCCCCGCCCCACGGGTGCCAGCCCCGCCCCCATGCCCCACGCCCCCACTGGTGCCAGCCCCGCCCCCATGCCCCACGCCCCCACGGGTGCCAGCCCCGCCCCCATGCCCCACGCCCCCACGGGTGCCAGCCCCGCCGCGTGCCCGCGAGGGGGAGAGGCCGGTTACGTAACGGAGGCGGGGGCGGGGCCTCGGGGCGCCCCCTCCTATGAATAGCCCGGCTGTTCCAGCCGCGTGACGCCGCCCCGCCGTGCTCCGCAGCCCGCGGAGAGGGGGGTGGGCGCCTGGGAGATCCAGGGGTGGGGGTACCCGGGACGGAGGGGTGGGGTGGGGTGGGGGTACCCGGGACGGAGGGGTGGGGTGGGGTGGGGGTACCCGGGACGGAGGGGTGGGGTGGGGTGGGGGTACCCGGGACGGAGGGGTGGGGTGGGGTGGGGGTACCCGGGATGGAGGGGTGGGGTGGGGTGGGGGGGTACCCGGGACGGAGGGGTGGGGTGGGGTGGGGGTACCTGGGACGGAGGGGTGGGGTGGGGTGGGGGTACCCGGGGCGGGGGGTGGGGTGGGGGGTACCCCGCACTCCGGGTCGCGGGGAGGCCCCGGGCCGGGTGGGACCAAGGCGGCTGGCAGGTGGGACGCCCCGCTCCCGGCCCCTCTGGCCCCGGCGTCCCGCAGGTCCCTTGTCCTGCCCGGGTCCCGGCTGGGGGCTGAGCCCGGCGCCTCCGCCCTGCGGCCGGCCGTTCCCACCTCGCTCCCAGCACAGACATCACCCGCCCGGTGGCTCCGAGGCCCCCGTTGGGCTGCGGGGCAGCGGGGCGGCCGAGGGGCGCCCAGGTAGCCCTTGCCTCCCCGGTCACCTCATCCCGGGGGGACAGCACAGGGCATCCCAGGACCCGAGGCCTATCCATTCCCGATGGGATCCGCCGTCCTCCCTTCCCTGATCAGACTATGCCCCCTCCCCACCCCCATGCTGTCCGAGCCCCTGTCCTGGCCCCCAGGAGACTCCCGAGCACTGACGGCCCAGAGTCCACGCCAGGCCCTGCGCACAGGCCTCCTGTGTGTTGAAAACATGCTCCCTGGGGATTCTAAGGGTTAGGGACAAGTGACCAGGGATGCCAGCCAGCTTTGATTTCTTGGGCAGGACTGAAAGTCAGGAGTGAGGGACAGGGGCAAAAACGCGAGGGCCACCTTGATGGATGGCCTAGGGGCCTTGGCCAGATGGCATCCCAATCTTGGTTTCACAGAACCCCCAGGCCTCTCTCCCCCCCCCCCCCCCAAGGCAAAGACCTTTTAACAGGCCACCTGTGGCTCAGGCCTGCAGTTCTAGCTACTCAAGGCTGGGTGGGATTGGAGAATGGAGGTTTGAAGTCAGCCTGGCGGGGAAAGTCCTTGAGATGCTTAGCTCCAGTTAACCACTAAAAAGCCAGAAGTGGTAGTGTAGTCCAAGTGGTAGAGCACCAGCCTCGAATGGGGGGGGGGGGCGGGGAGGACATTTCCCAGGCCCTGAGTTCAAGACCCAGTACCAGGACCAAAGAATAAAAATAAGAACAGAAGACTTGCTCAGCCTCCTGTAACCCTGCAAAGTGGACCTTGTCAACCTGTTTTACAAGGCTCAGAGAGGGATGAGACTGGGACAAAGATTACATACAGTAAGGAAGGGACAAGGGCTGGGAATGTCGCTTAGTGGTCGAGTGCTTGCCTAGCATGCATGAAGCCCTGAGTTCAATTCCTCAGTACTACATAAGCAGAAAAAGCCTGAAATGGCTCTGTGGCTCAAGTGGTAGAGTGCTAGCTAGCCTTAAACAAAAGAAGCTAAAGGATAGTGCACAGGCCCTGAGTCCAAGCCCCAGGAGAGGCAAAAAAAAAAAAAAAGTACAGAAATCAAGACCCAATTTAATTCCTTTATGCAGATTCAAAGTACGCACTGGGCATTAGAGAACTGACAGAATGCAGTTCCCACCCTAAGAGGCGGCAGCAAATGGCAATCAACAATCATCATCATATATCACTGTGACGGCGGAGCAGGGACAGCTCGGAGCTGAACTTTGAAGGATGAATAGGAGTTTCCTTAGCAGATACCAGGAACAGCTTGTTCAGCGGCTCAGAGACCCGAAATAGCAAGTGCTTTAGGAACCAAGAAGCACTGGGAGAGGCTAAGGCTGAAAGCTTGCAGGTTCACTGCTCAGAGTGTTGGCCAGACAAAGAGGCCGGACTTTGTCCTGAACACAGAGCAGGCAAAGGGTCAGAGGGGCAGGAATGTGAGGGGCCAAAGGAACAGAGGTGTAAGATTCCATCTACCCGCCCCCCAACCACCGCCACTGTGTGCGTGTGTGTGTGAACTGGGGCTTGAATTCGAGGCTTTAGGCTCTTGCCTAGCTTTTTGTTTTTCTTGTCCTGGGGCTTGAACTCTGGGCTTGGGCACTGTCCCTGAGCTCCTTTGGTTTAATGCTAGCCCTCTACCACTTTGAGATTTTGAATGATTACTTGGAGATAAGAATGTCATAGAGGGCTGGGAAGGTGGCTCCGTGGTAGAGTGCTTGCTTTGCATGTGCGATGTCCTGGGTTCAATTCCTCGGCACCATATAAGCAGAAAAGGCTGGAATTGGCTCAAGTGGTAGAGCACTAGCCTTGATCTGAAGAGCTGAGGGACAGCGCTCAGGCCCAGAGTTCAGGCCCCATGACTGACAAAAAAAGAATCTCATAGACTTTCCTGCCCTGGCTGGCTTCAAACCATGATCCTGAGATCTCAGCCTCCTGAGTAGCTAGGAGTACAGGCCCGCGCCACCAGCGCCCCACTTGCTTAGCTTTTCCACTCACGGCTGGCACTCCGCCACCTGAGCCCCAGTTTCACTTCCCTCCTACCCCTTTCTTCAATCTCCCATGTACATTCCCCCGCCAGCCCCGTTTGCTCACTCGGTGACTCCCTTGCCTTCCATTCCAAGGGGCCTTTCCTTCTTTTCAAAATGTCCTCCTCCCCACCCTGCACTAGAGGCTTCCAGAATTCTCCCCTCCTTTGCCCCCACCTCCCCACCAGCCAAGCACTGCTGGCGTGTCCTGGCGCTAGCCACAGCTCTCCATGTGAGGCCACAGGCATGTCACAGTCTCCCCAGGGAGGGACCTCAGTTCCTTTGATGCAACACAGAATGACCCCCGTGCGTTGAGGGAGGGGGGCTGATGGGTCCCCTAGCCCCAGGATACCCCAGGCAGGCTCTCTCCAAACCCCAGATAACTGGCAAAGGGCAGCTCAGGACCGGTCCCCTCCCAAGCGCCACTGCGGTCCCTCTGCTGCTCTGGCCCCTGCCAGGGACAGCCTGTGCCCCAGCGCTGTCACCGGCCCCGCTGGCCCCAAGGAGCTGTCAGGATTTATTTTTAAATTCCTGCCTGGTTCCCAGCTCACCCTCCCCCACCTGTGCTCCCCTTATTTCTTACATCGCAGCAGAGCCAGGCAAGTCCCAGGGCTGTGCCCACATTCTGGATTGCCTCTGAAAGGCCCTGGGAATGGCAGGGACTAAGTGTCTGCCACTGAGTCCATGCATGGCCAAGTAAACCTCCCCTCCTTGTTCTTTCAGTGCTGAAAAGCCTGAGAAGTTCAAAGGGCCTGACAAGGGGTGCAAAGCGGAAGGGGGGAATCTCTTGCTTGAGCCTTAAAGCTCCTGATAGAGCTTGATTTGCTCTGAGGATCAAACCCAGGGCTTTTGTGCATGCCAACCAAGAGCTTCCTATTGAGCTACAACCAGCCTTTGGCGTGGTTGTTTTCTGTTTTCTGGGTTTTGTTTGTTTTTGTCGGTTGTGGGGCTTGGACTCTGGGCCTGGGCGCTGTCCCTGAGCTCTTCAACTAAAGGCTAGCACTCTACCACTTAAGCCACAGCGCCACTTCCAGTTTTCTGGTGGTTTATTGGAGATAAGAGTCTCATGGCCTTTCCTGTCCAGGCTGGCTTTGAACCGTGATCCTCAGATCTCAGCCACCTGAGTAGCTAGGATTGCAGGTGTGAGCCACCGGCACCTAGCAAGCCTTTGTTTTTGTTGTACTGGTAATTCACGCCTATAATCCTAGCGAATCAGGAGGCTGAGAACTGAGAATTGGAGTCGAAAGCCAGGCAGGAAAGTCTTGAGACTCTTTTTGTTGTTGTTTTTGTTGTGGTCGTGGGGCTTGAAGTCTGGGCCTGGGCATTGACCCTCAGCTCTTCAGCTCAAGGCTAACGCTCTACTATTTGAACCACAGCACCACTACCGGCTTTTTCTGTTTATGTGGTGCTGAGCAATCAAACCAAGGTCCTCATGCATGCAAAGCAAGCACTCTACCACTGAGCCACCTTCTCAGCCCTGTTGAGACTTTCTTTCTTTCTTTCTTTGTCGTTGGATGTGGGGCTTGAACCCAGGGCCTGGGCACTATCCCTCAGCTCTTGAGCTCAAGACTAGCCCTCAACCACTTAAGCCACAGCGCTACTTCGGGCTTTCTAGTGGTTTATTGGGGATCAGAGTCTCATGGCCTTTCCTGCCTGGGCTGGCTTTGAACCATGATACTCAGATCTCAACCTCCTGAGTAGCTACGATTACAGGCGTGAGCCACCAGCGCCCGGCTATCTTGAGACTCATTTCGTCAACCACCAGAAAACTGGAAGTAGAGCTATGGCTCAAGAGTACTAGCCTTGAGTGAAAAAGCTCAGGGACAGTGTGAGAACAGATGAGGCAGGGACCCGGTTACCTGGTGCCCTACCCCACTCCCAGCATGGAAAGCCTAGGAAAGCATGGCTGAGGACAAGTCAGGAGTCAGGGCTCCAGGTCACTGCCCGGCCTGTGTCTGCAGCACCACCTAGTGGTAGCATGGTGACGGCTGCCACCTCAGGGTCTAGTCATTTTCTCAGTCAGTCAGCAGCAGCTGTGCGCTGAATTGGATTGGGCACGGAGAAGGGAGCCGGTGGAGGAAGGCTGGGAAGGCCCTCGAGTCACACAGACTGGCAGGGGCAGCAACTTGGAAGGTGAAGAAAGAGCAATGAGGCAAAAGGCACCACTGGCCAAAGAACCAGACCCAGCTGCTCTGATCTGGGCTGCATTCCTCCAAGATGGGTGACAGCTGCTAGGCTTGGGGTGATCACCTCAGTAAATACCTTCTAATGGTCAGTGTCCACCCCATTCCAGGCAAGCCTCACTCTGCTTTCCAAGGCCAATGTCCCACTCTGTAGATGAGAAGAGGGAAGACCAGAGCAGGGAAGGGACTGGACCCAGATAGCTGAGGGGATGCTGGACTCTGAAACCAGCGTTCTTTGCTGCTTTCACGTGTTTCAGGTCCACAGCCCTGCCCTGCATAAATCTCTGCTGGGAGTGGGTTTGGATGCAGAGCTGGAAACAACGGTTAAAGCGGGTCCCCACTGGCTTCCTAGGCCCTTGGGTCACATGCTTGCCCCTTGACAGAGTAACTGTGGCTAGGTTCAAATGGGACCAAGAGATGGACTCGGTGGGAGGGCCAGGCCTGGAGTGAGACCTTTTTCCAAAGGTGGAGGAGGGCTGGGAAGGTGGCTCAGGGATAGAGCGCTTGCCTTGCATGCATGAGGCCCTGAGTTAGATTCCTCAGCACCACATAAGCAGAAAAAGCCAGCAGTGGCGCTGTGGCTCAAGTGGTAGAGCACTAGCCTTGAGCTGAAGAGCTGAGGGACAGCGCCCAGGCCCAGAGTTCAGGTCCATGACCCCCCCCCCAAAAAAAAGGTGGAGCCAAAGGCTTTGCCTCACTTTGCTTATTGAAGTCCTGTTTGCAACTTGTGTGTGTGGGGGGGGCTAGTCAGAGCTTCAAGTTCATTGTGCTGGATTCCCTAGTCACGTGTGTGTGTGTGTGTGTGTGTGTGTGCGTGCGCGCGTGTGTAGGGGTGTGCAGTGTGGGAGGGTCCTGGGGTTTTAGCTCCAATTGACTTTTTTTTTTTTTTTGCCAGTCCTGGGGCTTGAACTCGGGACCTGGGCACTGTTCCTGAGCTTTTGCTCAAGGCTCGCAATCTACCACTTGAATCACAGCACTACTTCTGCCCTTTTCTGTTTATGTGGTACTAAGGAATCAAACCCTGGCAAGCACTATACCACTATACCACTATACCACTAAGCCACATTCCCAGTCCTCCAATTGACTTTTTTGGTGGTTAATTGGAGATAAATATCTAAAGGGCTTTCCTGCCCAGGCTGGCTTTGAGCAAAGCTGCTCAGGAAGGGTACTGGGACCCTAAGTTCAAGCACCAGAACTGGCACAAAACAAAAACCACCACCTGGCCAGCCTTGTTGCCAAACTTCAAATACACTGGTGGCTCACACCTGTCATCCTAGCTACTCAGGAGGCTGAACTCTGAGGATCGAGATTCAAAGCCAGCCTGGTCAGGAAAGTCTGTGAGACTCTTATCTCCGATACACCAACAGAAAACTGGAAGTGGTGCTGTGGCTCATGTGGTAGCGCACTCGCCTTGAGACCACAGGGGCCCGGACACTGGCATGGGAGTAGCTCCGGCCCCGAGCAGGAGACCCGGGCATGCCAGCGCAGCTGATTGCCTGGCGTGACTGCTGGCACCCTGCACAGGGCCACACCCGTCTGTAGAAGCCTGAGTGTTTCTTTTTTGTGTTGTTTTTTGTTGTGTTTGTGCTGGTGCAGAGGCTTGAACTCAGAGCCAGGGTGCTGTTCCTAAGCTGCTGTGCTTGAGTGCTCTAGTACTTGAGCCATAGCTCCACTTGGGGCTTTTTGGTGGTTCATTGGAGATAGTCTCACAGACTTTCCTGTGGCCAGAGGAAACTCTTCCAACCCCATCACTAGGACCTTAGCGGCTCCTGGCAGTTTGTGTGGGACCGCAGGTCAGATTTCACCCGAGGTGGTCTCCCACTCAGCTTCCCAAAGAGCGGGCTTCAGTGTGTACCACCAGTACCTGCCATGTTTTGTTTTGGTTTTGGTCTGTCTTGGGGCTTGGACTCAAGGCCTGGACATGCTCCTAGAGCTTTTTTGTTCAGGACTAGCTCTCTACCTCTTTGAGCCACAGTACCACTCCCGGTTTTCTGGTGGTTCACTGGAGTAAGAGTCTCACAGACTTTTCTGCACAGGCTGGCTCTGAACCATGATCCTCAGATTTTAACCTCCTGAATAGCTGGGATTACAGGCGTGGGTCCGGCTTGCCGTTTTTTTTTCTTTCCCTGTGGCTGCCATCAAGTGTTTGAGAAGACATTTATTTATTTGTCAGTTGTGGGGCTTGAATTCTGGGCCTGGGCGCTGTTCCTCAGCTCTTCAGCTCAAGGCTAGTGCTCTACCACTTGAGCCACAGTGCCACTTCTGGCTTTTTCTGCTTATGTGGTGCTGAGGAATCGAACCCAGGGCCTCATGCATGCGAGACAAGCGCTCTACCCCTGAGCCACCTTCCCAGCCCGAGAACACATTTCATAATAGTCCACCAACTACCACTTTGGGTCTGGTATGTTTCCTTCTTTAATATAAGTGGCAAAAATTCCTTTCGTGGACAGATGAAGAAACTGAGGCACCACTGGCCAAGGGCATTTGGCTGATGACAAGCGTGGTGGCAGGATGGGATGAGACAGTTTTGTGACTTGACTCAGGCACCGAGGCCGGGTGGGGGTGGGGGACAGTAACAGAAAGTTCCATCACACTTTCTTTTTTTCTCAAAATATTTAATTTTCTTTTGAAAAGGATACATACATTCCCGCTTCCCTCCCCGCGTCACTCTGGCCACCAGCAGTGACCCACTCGCACGCACACGCTCACGTAAGGCCAATGGGCTGTGGTCTGCCCCTACCCACTCCATGCAGGAAGAAAGGGCTTTCCCTGGCCGCCTTCCCCCAGCGAAAGCAAGGGAGACGGGGGCTGCTGGAGCGCTGGCTTCCGGGGAGGGCAGAGCCCGCGCTCCGTCTCACCACATGCACTTAGAAAAATAAACCCAAGTAGTGTTCTGGCATCCCCCCAACAGCAAAAGATAGCACTCTCTACCTGGAAGTCATCTTTGCCATTTTCTAGAAAAAAATTATTGCACTTAATTAACAGATGTTAAAGGAGCTTTGCCACGCTAACAACAGGCGCTCCTGGGCCCTTCCGAGTGCCGTGTGCAGAGCTGGCCGGCACAAAGGACCGCCCTGCCGGCTGGAGGTCAGCCTGGCTCTGGGCAGGGGGCGCCGCCCGGTGCCTTCCCCCAAGCAGGAACTAGTTGGGCAAAGCTCATCCTCTGCCAAGGTCCGGACATCCGGGCCCTCCGCAAGGCTGCTGCATCTCTAGATATGTATTTGTCTATCTAGACGTTTCTCATGAGTACTTTTTTTTTTTTTTTTGCAGTATTCTAGCTTATTCATGATTTGTCTACTCCGTGGCTGTGATGAGGCAGACTGCCCAGCCCAAAGTGAACCCACGGAACACCAAACCGAAATCAGCTGCTCCAGCTCTGGCTGCAGAAGGCCCAGAGGGAGAGGCCCCGGGGCCCCCGCAGACAGGCACACAGGCAGGCACCAATCCTCTCTGCAAGGCCTCAGTGCGTAAAGCCAGGGAGGAAGCAAGCTCACCTGAGCATCTCTCCCCAAAAATGCCAACCTCCAGACTTCTCCTTCCGGTCGCTGCCAAGGTCCTGACTCCAAGGGCCGCGCCCAAGAGGCCAGTAGCAACACTCTTTCCAATTAAGCACTTTGGGAAGGAACCAGACACCCCTGCCTGGGAGAAGAAGGGGGGGGCATTGCACAGGCAGAAGGGGGTAGCAAGGGGTGAGAGACAACAAGCCCCCCCCTAATCCTCTGGGGGTCAGAACACAGACGCCATCCAGAGACGAAGTGTCCACCCCATAAAAAAATAAAGTGAAAAAGAAAATCACAAACCTTACGTTTTCGAGCCGAAGGAAATAAAGAGCTTTTCAGCTCGAGGCTTGTCCACCATAAAAAAAAACAAACGAGAACCGGCTCTGGGTGAGCAGCCACTCCAGAAGGTGAACGCGGGTGGCGTGGCGGGGCAGAACACTGACATGCTGGATGCAACTGCCCTGGGTGGGTACAACAGAGTGAAAGTGTGCACACGGTTTCCACAGAACCACAAAGTCAAAGGCGAGGAAGAAGAGACTCCCTAGGCCTCGGGGCCCGTGTCAAGGCCCTGGGAGAGGCAGGTGTGCAGGTCCTGGAGGGCTGTGGCATCCCCCGGGTGCAGTCCATGGCCAGTGGATGGTTTTTCCCAGTCTTACCGTCCCCTTGCACAAAGTCTTTACCAGTGAGCCACCGTAGGAAATAAAGCCAGTGTTAAGCAGAACAAAGTGCCTCCGTCACGTCTGTATTCTTCACATCGGCCGCCAGGGGGCGCCCAGTGGACTCAAAGGAGCAGAGGCTTCCACAACTTGCCTCAGTTAACTCGTCTGTCCAGTGGAACGTAAGAAAAAGACACAGCCACGGCTGTGGAAACTGCCCCACTGGGTGACCAGGCCTGTGTGGTGGCCCCCTGACTAGACAGAGAGGGACTCTAGGACTGTAGAAACGTCCTAGGAGTCACAGTGTCCTTGGCAACTCTGGAGGTGCCTTGCCTGGCTGATGCACTGGGGGCAGCGCACGGGGAGGGGTCCAGAGCCAGGACCGAGAAGCCCTTTTCTGCCTCCAGGGACAGCAGGCTTCAGCCTGTGCCACACTGGTGGGCAGAGCAAGAAAACAATGGAACTTCTCAGGAAACAGCCCTGGGCTCTGGGGCCCCCAGGGGAGGGAGCTGTGGAGGCCACTTGCCCAAACACTGTGCCGGGGAGGACCCTGGGGCTCAAGAAGTTAGTGCTTCCTTTTAAAATCCCAGGTCTGAGGGGGGTTGCGGGCGGAGGGGGCCAGCAAGCCGAGGCCAGTCGGCTGGGATAAACACAAGGTTCTCGGGGCAGCGTCCAGGTCGGGCCTGGCCGGGAGGAGAAGGACAGATTCCCGCTCCTCCCCCTGCACTGCTCATCAGCCACCCACCATGCTGGAGTCTCTCAGGGAAGACACAGAGGGGGTCCCCAGGGCCTCGCTCCTCTGGCTTCGGAGCCACAGGAGAAATGGGGTGTGGAACTGAGAGCGGGTGGGCGTGCTTCTGCTGCAGGCCTTCAAACCCCACCTGGCCCCAGGGTGATCAAAGAGCCCGCTCCTGGGGCGCCCCCCCCCCCCCCCCCCCCGCATCAGCTACCTCCAAGGAAGATGGGAATGGATGCTTCTTGCAGAGACTTTCTGGGGGAAAGGGAGGTGCACGACAGACACGCCGCAGTGGAAATGCACCTGCTACCTGAGACGACGGAAGGGTGAGGCGCTCATGACTCATTCCGCAGACGCGGCCCTCCGCGGGGCTGAGGGAGGCCCGAGGGCCCTGGGAAAGCGGAGGATCGCACTCCAAAGGGCCCCCTCCAATTCAGCTGGGATGTCGGGGGACAGGAAGGCCGGCCATCCTCCCGTCTACATAGATTCTCCTCACGTTCCCCTTCCAACATGGAGACTGCCTCCCCAGGGAAGTCGCCCTGTGCGTGCACTGGCCGTGTCATAATGAAGCTGAGACGTGAACACCCCCAGAGCAGGGCGCTACCACGTGCCCACGACGAGTCCTAAGTCTCCACGCGTGCGTGGGGTCCAGGGAGCCCCAGGCAGAGGTCTGAGGTGCAGGCAGTGCCCTGCCCGGGCGGGGTGCGGGTTACAAGGGCCCGTACTTGGTCTCATACTTGGACACGATGGTCTTGCACTTGCCCACCTCCTTGCGTAGCTCGGCCACCTCCGTCCGCAGGGCTGTGTTCTCCTTCTCCAGGAAGGCCGCCCGGATGGTGATCTGGTTCTCCTTCAGGCGCCGGGCATCCCGAGACCGCTTCGCCGCCACGTTGTTCTTCTTGCGCCTCGTCCAGTACTTCTCGTCCTGTGGGGGGAAGGACCCCGTGTGGGTCTCTAGTTCTCCCCAATCTTTCCCTCCAATCAGCCAGATGCCTCTCTCTCTCTCTCTCTCTTTTTGTCAGTCATGGGTCCTGAACTCTGGGTCTGGGCACAGTCCTTCAGCTCTTCAGCTCAAGGCGAGCACTCTACCACTTGAGCCATAGTGCCATTTCCATCTTTTTCTGCCTATGTGGTGCTGAGGAATCGAATCCAGGGCCTCATGCATGTAAGGCAAGCACTCTACCACTGAGCCACTTCCCAGCCCCCAGATGCCTCTCTTAATGCACTGGTATGGCCAGAACTAAAGCTCAGGGACAATGCGTAGACCTAGCTCAACAACAAAAAAAAGATCATGGGTGGGAAAGTGGTCTCCTTGTCTCCATAGCTTTAATGAAAAGTCCTCCTCCCTCCCTCCCCTCCTATATATATATCCCCCCTCCCCCCAGTACTGGGCCTCACACTCTTGCTTACTCAAGACTGGCTCATGGCTGGCTGGCACTCAACCATTTGAGCCACAACTCTACTTCTAGCATTTTGCTGGTCAACTGGAGATAAGAGTCTCATGGACTTTCCTGCCCAGCCTCCTGAGTAGCTAGGAGGACAGGGTAGTATACCACCAGCATAAGGCCTTCCTGTGTGTTTTTCTAGAAGGGTGGAAAAACCAGGAGTTTCCTCTTCCCTCTGGTTCCTACAGTCATCTGGCTGAGAGCTGCTCGCTCACATGTCCCTGCAGACGGCCGGCCACATGTAAGCTGTTTTTTGCCCTTTAAAACAGGGACTTGGCCGGGCGCCGGTGGCTTACGCCTATAATCCTAGCTACTCAGGAGGCTTAGATTTGAGGATCATGGTTCAAAGCCAGCCAGGCGAGAAAGTCTATGAGACTCTTATCTCCAATAAACCACCAGAAAACTGGAAGTGGTGCTGTGGCTCAAATGGTAGAGTGCTAGCCTTGAGCTGAAGAGCTCAGGGACAGAGCCTAGGTCCAGAGTTCAAGCGCCATGACTGACAAAAAACCCAGAAAACAAAAACTCATGCTTTTTTGGCTGGTGTCCATGAGGAGGGAGATAAAATCGTATGTGCAGACCCTAGATTCTGTGTGTGTGTGTGTGTGTGTGTGTGTGTGTGTGTGCATGCACATGCACATGCACGTGCACATGCTGGAGTTCAGGTCCTTGCCTGGGGTAAGCAAGCCCTCTACCGCTGAGTCTCTGCCCACAGCCCTTTGCTGATCAGTACTCTAGGTTACCTTCTGCTCATCGGGGACAAAGACCTTCTTGGCCTTTTTGATCATGGGCTGGGGCTTCAGATCCTCCTCGGCAAACTTGTGCTTCCGAGGGTTGAAGAGCTCCCCGCCAGGCACGCTGGAGAGGACCAGGTCGGCAGGGTCTGGGTTGAAGTTCACATCGACCTCCACACAGTTGGGGTCGATGGGACTGGGAGTCTCCCTCTCCTTTTCCAGGGAAGATTCTGAAAGACAGACAGGGCTCGGGAAGCAGCTCACAGGTCAGAGGAGATCCCTGCCACCCACCACGCCTGCTTTAAACTCAACCTGCCAAAACAGTGCATTCCTTAAGGTAGACAGACAGGCACACCGTTCAATGCCACAGCAGAAGAATCCCGCCCTCACTTGCTGGTGCTGTGTACACACGGAGCATGCGCTCCATCTCGAAGCTACAGTGCTAGCTCAGGGATGCTTCGAAACAAGGGCCATCAAAAAGAATTTTCCAATAGCTTTTCTTCTTCCTCAGAAATGTGAAGTGAAATATTCAATCATTATACCCCTTGACTTCCTGTGTCTCAAGTTCACAAAGAGCTCAATCTCTGGCCTAAGGACAGGACTTAGAAATGTCATGATTTGGTCTTTCCTTCCTTCCCCTCTCTCCCTTTCAGTACTGGGGATTTGAACTCAGAACCCTGTGATTGCTAGATTGATGCCATACTTCTGAGCTATGTCTCCAGCCCTGTTTTTTAGTTTTCTTTTTCGTGCTAGCACTGGGCTTGAACCCAGGGCCTCCTGCTCTTGCTTGGCCTTTTCACTCATAGGTGCCCTCCACCACTTGAACCACTCCTTCAGTTCTTCTTTTCTGTTGTTGTTGGTCATGGGCCTGAACTCTGGGCCTGGGCGCTGTCCCTCAGCTCTTCAGCTCAAGGCTAGCGCTCTACCACTTGAGCTAAAGCGCCACTTCCAGCTTTTTCTGCTTATGTGGTGCTGAGGAATTGAACCCAGGGCCTCATGCATGCAAGGCAAGCGCTCTACCACTGAGCCACCTTCCCAGCCCCCCTGAGTTTCTTTTTGCTCAAGGTTAGCACTCTACCACAGCACCACTTCTGGCTTTTTCTGTTCATGTGGTACTGAGGAATTGATCCCAGGGATTCATGCATGCTAGGGCAAGCACTCTACCACTAAGCTACATTTCCAGTCCCAGTTCTGGCTTTCTGTGGGTTAAATTGGATAAGATTCTCTTTGTCTGCTCAAGCTGGCTTCAAACTTCAATCCTCAGATCTCAGCCTAATGAGTAGCTAGGATTATAGGCCTGAACCACTGGTATCTGGCTCCCAGCTCTGTTTCCTGCCCCTTCCCACCTTACAGGTTATTTTTATGACTGGGTTCACTTCCTGCTATGGCTTACACCTGAGCATCAATCTATCTACATTTAGGCTTCCTGTTGTAGCTGGGATCACAGGTGCATGCCACCATGTTCAACTTCCCTTCCGTGAAGATAGAGTCACCAACATTTCTGCCTGTCTGGGTGCCGGCTCATGTCTGTAATCCTAGCTACTCAGGAGGCTGAGATCTAAGGATCATGGTTTAAAACTAACCTGGCAGGAAAGTCCATGAGCCTCTTTTCTCCAATTAACCACAAAAGAAGCCAGAAGTGTAGTTATGGCTCAAGTGGTAGAGCACTAACCTTGAGCACAAAAGCTCGGAGATAGCACCCAGGACCTGAGTTCAAGCCTCAGGATATGCACAAGAAAAATAAAAACTTGTCTGCCTGGGCAGGCCTGGCATCATCACCCTCCCAATCTCAGCCATCTACGGAAACTGGGATGGCAGGCACATACTACTGAGACTAGCTATGTGTTGAGAAGGGGTTTCTGTGACTTGATCTTCCTGGGATGGCTTTGAACCACAATCCTCCTGCTTGCAGCCTCCTCACAGCTAGGATTATACGTGAGAGCAACTGGAACCTGGCTTTGGATTCGGCTTTTGGGCACCTAAGACATGCTTATCATTTAGTAGTGACTGTGCTCAGCTAAGTTTTATGACAACTCTGAAGAGTATTTACTCACAGACAAGGCGCAGAAGAATGCACTGGTTTCCCACGGTCACACAGAGAAGTGACTGAACTAAAACCTACTCCTGGTCTGGCTGACTCATTCTCTGTTTTTCCCTGCTGTTTTATAGTGAACACTGGATCAAAGGCAATTTTAGAGTCCCAAGGTTGCACATTGTTAAACAGAAGAGCTATATTTTTAAAAACCCTAAACCTTTGGCCTTGTCCAATGTTACTGAAAGGAGTACACAAAATATTCAGCCAACAGATATTTCCTGAGCACTGACTATATGCCAGTTCTGTCCTGGCAACCACAAGCAGTATAACAGACAAAAATCCCTGTCATGGGGTTGAGAATGTAGATTAGTGATAGAGTGCTTGCCTACCATGCATGAAGCCCTGGGTTCAATTCCTCAGTACCACCTATAGAGAAAAAGCTGGAAGTGGTGCTGTGGCTCAAGTGGTAGTGTGCTAGCCTTGAGCAAAATGCTCAGGGACAGTATCTATGCCCTGAGTTCAAGCCCCAGGACTGGCAAAAAAATAATATATATATGTAAAATATATTTTATATATATTACATATATATCATATATAAACATATTTTTTTCCTATCTATCTATCTATCTATCTATCTATCTATCTATCTATCTATCTATCTATCTATCTATCTATCTATCTATCCCTGCCTTCATGGAATGCTTCTCTAGTGGACAGCATTATACAAATTTTTATTAATTTTTTGGTGCCAGTCCTAGGGCTTGAACTCAGGGCCTGGGTGCTGTCCCTTAGCTTTTTCACTCAAGGTTGATGCTCTACCACTTGAATCACAGCTTCACTTTTGGCTTTTGGTAGTTAATTGAAGAGTTTCATAGGCTTTCCTACTTGGACTGGCTCAGAACCATGATCCTCAGATCTCAGTCTCCTGAATAGGTAGGATTACAGGCGTGAGATACCAGGGTATGGTATAAATTTTTAAAAATCTATGAAAATGGGGCTGGGAAGGTGGCTCTGTCATAGAATGCTTGCCTTGCATGCATGAGGCTCTGGGATCGATTCCTCAGCACCACATAAGCAGAAAAAAGCTGGAAATGACACTGTGGCTAGGGTGCTAGCCTTGAGCTGAAGAGCTAAGGGACACAGAACCCATGAGTTCAGGCCTCATGACTGACCAAAAAAAAAAAAAAAACCAAAAAACAACAACTATGAAAATGTTAGCTCTTGGGGCTGGGAAGGTGGCTCAGTGGTAGAGCGCTTGCCTTGCATGCATGAGGCCCTGGGTTCGATTCCTCAGCACCACATAAGCAAAAAGAAAAAGGCCAGAAGTGGCGCTGTGGCTCAAGTGGTAGAGCACTAGCCTTGAGCTGAAGAGCTAAGGGACAGCGCCCAGGCCCAGAGTCCTTGAGCTGAAGAGCTAAGGGACAGCGCCCAGGCCCAGAGTTCAGGCCCCACGACGGGACCCCAAAAAAAAAAAAAAAAAGAAAATGTTAGATCTTATGAAATGTGACCATCAAGGCCGAAGCCTAGAGGGAAGCTGGCATGTTCCAAGAGCAGCAGGGCACAAGGTGGCTACAGTGAATGAACATCGGGAGAGTAACTGGATGGGTATGGAACAGAAAATGTTGGATATTTAATCCAAACAAAACTAAGGTTCTCAACGGGGGTGGAGGGGTGGGGGGTGGGGGGAGGGCGGTTTGTCCTGAGGCCTGCATGTAAGTGCCAGGATGGGAGGAGGAGCTGCTGCCATGCAGTGGCTGGAGCCCAGGGAGGCAGCTACACACCCTACAATGCAAAAGATAAACAAATACCTTTCTCCAAATATAGCAAAAAAAGTTCTCTGGTTCAAGTATGGATGATGCTGATTTTGCTTTTCTCTCGTGGGGTAGAAACCACTGGAGGGCTCTGGGCTTGGGCATGACATAATCTGACTTAGGTTTTAAATGGATCATGCACATAAACTCTCAGTAACCATAACAGAGAAGGTAAAGTCAGAGGTTTGAGTGGCAAAAGTGCAACTACCTGGGGACCCATGTGGAAACTGGGGGGACGCATGTCAGACAAACGGCCAAGGCACCCACCTCATGGAACTGATGCCCCAAGGGACACCATGTCTGGATGTCCCTCAGCAGCAGCCAAAGCAATGAAACAGGATAATACCCAAAGATGCATAACAGCATGGCTTAGGGCCAGAGAGTTTGAGGAATTTTCCTTCCCTGTGGGTTGCTCTGTGAACAAATTTCTTCCTACTTCCTACAAGACCTTAAAATTACCGCCGGAAGGAGAGAGAAAAGTTCTAGGTCTACTAGTATTTGCCTGAAACAGTCTCCTCTGAAATCTACCATTACAAAACATTAAAAAATAAGTTGGAGCCAGGCCCTGGTGGCTCATGCCTGAAATCCTAGCTACTCGGGAAGCTGAGATCTAAGTATCACAGTTCAAAGACAGTCTGAGCAGGAAAGCCTCTAAGACTCTTATCTCTATCCACTAAAAGTGGAGCTCAAGTGGTTAAGCTCTGGCCTTCAGTGAAAAAGCTAAGGAACAGAACTCAGGCCCTGAGTTGAAGCCTTAGTAACCAGAACACAAAAAATAAATGAAGTTGGGCACTAGTCAATCAAGCCTGCAACCCTGGCCCCGGCTAAGATTGACGGGACCATGCTTTGAGGCCAGCCCAGGCAGAAAAGTCCACAGAACTCTATCTGCAAAATAACTAAGAAAAGGGTAGGCTGAGTATAACTCAAGTGGTAGGGGTGCAGAAAAAAAAGAGGCCCAACTGGGTGCCGGTGGCTAATGGCCTGTCATCCTAGCTACTCAGGAGGCTGAGATCTGAGGATCATGGTTCACAGCCAGCCCAAATAGGAAAGTCAGTGTGACTCTTATTTCCAATTAACCACCAAAAGACTGGAGGTGTCACTGTGGCTCAACTGGTAGAGCTCTAGCTTTGAGCTGAAGGGCTGAGGGACAGCGCCCAGGTCGAGTTCAAGCCCCACAACTGACCAAAAAAAAAAAAAAAAAGTGAGGTCCAAGTTTAAACCCCAGTACTAGCAAAACATAAATTAAAATAAAATACAAACAACATAGAACACCCATATCTTGTGGGTTGATTACAACCACTTTATACACTATTTGGAAGTACCTGCAAAAGCAAATATACGCCTGTCCACTAGCCCAGTAGCCCATTCCTACTTAAATACCCAAGAAAAATGCGTACAAATGTTTACTAAGACACATACATAAGTGTTCACAGCAGTGGTATCAATAACTCAAACTGCAAATGCCCGATGGCTTTCCATTGCAGAATTAATAAATAGTGGCATGTTCACACAATGGAATACTATTTACCAATGAAAATAAATAAATCGTTGCTACAAGCATCAAAGTGGATGATGTTCACAAATAAAAGTTGAGTAAAAGAAGCTAAAAGCCGGGTGCCAGTGGTTCACGCTTATAATCCTAGCTACTCAGGAGGCTGAGATTTAAGGATCATGGTTCAAAGCCAGCCTGGGCAGGAAAGTCCATGAGACTTTTTTTTTTTTGGGTCCGGTCATGGGGTCTGAACTCTGGGCCTGGGCGCTATCCCTCAGCTCTTCAGCTCAAGGCTAGCGCTCTACCACTTGAGCCACAGCGCCACTTGGAGGAGTGGTTTGACTGGTAGAGTGTCAGCTTTGAGTGAAAAAGCTAAGAGAGAACATAAGGTCATGAGTTCAAGCCCCAATACTGGCACAAAAAAAGAAAAAAAAGTAAAATACATACTGTTCGTTTTATCTACAGAACAAACTGAAAAATTAAGAGGACTTCTGTTTTAATTTCTACTATGTGTAAAATTCGTCGATATAAATCGTACAGTGGTTATTATGAATTTTCTGTCAACTATTTTATATGCTTTTGGGGGGCTGAGGCCAGGACTCCAACTCAGTATTTGACACTTTCACTCATTGGCTTGGCGCACTACCACCTGAACCACACATCCAATTCCTCTAAATTTTCTGTATAACTATTTTTATCAGTATTAAGATATTCTGGGGCTGGGAAGGTGGCTTAGTGCTAGAGTGCTTGCCTTGTACACATGAGGCCCTGGGTTCCATTCCTCAACATCATATAAGCAGAAAAAGCTGGAAGTGGCACCATGGCTCAAGTGGTAGAGTGCTACCCTTGAGATGAAGAGCTCAGGGACACAGCTCAGGACCAGAGTTCAGGCCCCACAAACAACAGGCATTGGTGGCTCAAATCTATAATCCTAGCTGAGGAGGCTGAGATCTGAGGATCGTGGTTCAAAGCTAGCCCAAGCAAGGAAGTCCATGGGACTCTACCAGAAGTGGAGCTGTGGCTCAAAGTTGTAGAGCATTCGCCTTGACCAAAAACAAACAAACAAACAAAAAAACTCAAGGGACAGCCAGGCGCTGGTGGCTCATACCTGTAATCCTAGCTACTAGGGAGGCTAAGATCTGAGGATCACAGTTCACAGCCAGCCTGGGCAGGAAAGTCTGTGAGACTCTTATCTCCATTAGGGCACTAGAAAACTAGAAGTGGCACAGTAGCTCAAGTGGTAGAACGCTAGCCTTGAGCTGAAGAGCTGAGGGACAGCGCCCAGGCCCAGAGTTCAAGCCCCATGATGACAAAACAAACAAACCAACAAAAAAAGGTCAGGGACAACGCCCAGTTTGAGTTCAAGCAATAGAAAAAGATAAGCTGATCCTCACAAAATCCTCACAAAATTTGTATTTGTATTATAATGCTAGCTATAGAAAGATATAAATATGAGAGAGTATAAATGGAGTTGATCCGTTTGTTTGCTTTTGGGGTATGGTGCTGAGGACTGAACCTAGAACCTTGCCATGACAACAAAGTACTCCAGCAATGAGCCCAACCTGTAAAACTTTAAAACAAAAGAAAGGACACAGTACACCACTCCTTTTATAGAAAACTCAACTATAAGAAAAAATAAGCCGGGCGCCCGGTGGCTCACTCCTGTAATCCTAGCTACTTCAGGAGACTTAGAGTTGAGGATCTCGGTTCAAAGCCAGCAAGGCAGGAAAGTCTATGAGACTCTTATCTCCAATAAACCACCAGAAAACTGGAAGTGGTGCTGTGGCTCAAGTGGTAGAGTGCTAGCCTTGAGCTGAAAAGCTCAGGGACAGAGCCTAGGTCCAGAGTTCAAGCACCATGACCAACTCCCCCGCATCCCCCCCCCCCCCCAAAAAAAAGAAGAGGGGCTGGGAAGGTGGCTTAGTGGTAGAGAGCTTGCCTTGCATGCGTGAGGTTCTGGGTTCGATTCCTCAGCACCACATAAGCAGAAAAAAGCCGGAAGCGGCGCTGTGGCTCAAGTGGTAGAGCGCTAGCCTTGATCTGAAGAGCTGAGGGACAGTGCCCAGGCCCAGAATTCAAGCCCCACGACTGACCAAAAAAAAAAAAAAAGAAGAAGAAGAAAAAGTAACTTTAGGGGACAGAAATGGGAATGACAACTTTGAAGGAAGTCACAGGGTACCAGACATTCAGGGGTATCCAGAGTATCTGATTTGGTGGGTGGTAATTTACCTTGGGAAGATCTATTAGACTGTATATTTATGATAAATGTACTTGTATATGCCATACTTCATTAATAGTTTTGACTTAAAAACAAACTCAGGCAGGCCAGGTACCAGTTCCTGCCTGTAATTCTAGCTACTTAGTAGACTGAGATCTGAGGATTGTGGTTCAAAGTCAGCCCATGGTATTTTTTTTTTTTTTTTTTTTTTGGGTCCGGTCGTGGGGCCTGAACTCTGGGTCTGGGTGCTGTCCCTCAGCTCTTCAGCTCAAGGCTAGCGCTCTACCACTTGAGCCACAGCGCCACTTCCGGCTTTTTTTCTTTTTGCTTATGTGGTGCTGAGGAATCGAACCCAGGGCCTCAGGCTTGCAAGGCAAGCGCTCTACCACTGAGCCACCTTCCCAGCCCCCATGGTATTTTTTTAGGTCAGTTGTGTATCTGTGACTCAAGTGGTAAAACACCAGACTTGAGCAAACAGCTAAGGCACAACTTGAACTCAGAACCTGAACTCACACCTTTTTTGTCTCAAAAAAAAAAAAGGATATGGATGTTACAGGTCTTGATAGACCATGTGAGGTTCTGGGTTAGATCTCTAGCATAAAACAAAACAACAACAACAAGAACTAGTTCAAGCCCTAGAACCAACACAAAAAATATAAAATAAATAAATAATGTTATTATCGTTTTCTTTTATTTTTTTTGTCAGTCCTGGGCCTGAACTCTGGGCCTGGGCTCTGTCCCTCAGATCTTCAGCTCAAGGCTAGCGCTCCACCACTTGGGCCACAGTGCCACTTCTGGCTTTTTCTGCTTATGTGTTACTGAGGAGTGGAGCCCAGGGCCTCATGCATGCAAGGCAAGCACTCTACCACTGAGCCACCTTCCCAGCCCTAAATGTATTATAGTTTGTTTAAATCAAGAATTTTGTTTGACTGGGCATCAGTGGCTCACGTCTATAATTCTAGCTACTCAGGAGGCTAAGATGTGAGGATCTCGGTTCAAAGCCAACAAATGCAGGAAAGTCCTTGAGACTCTTATCTCCAATTAACCACCAGAAAACCGGAAGCCGTGCTGTGGCTCAACTGGTAAAGCTCTAGTCTTGAGTTGAAGAGCTGAGGGACAGTGCCCAGGCCCAGAGTTCAAGCCCCACAACCGACCAAAAAAATTTTTTTTTGTTTGTTTGAATCCATACAAATAGCATTTGGCTTATATGCTTATTAAATTACATGCAGTCCTTAGGTTTCCCTTTCCTTTTAAAGATATTAACAATTTGTTTTTTTTTGTTTTTTTTTTTGGGTCCCGTCGTGGGGCCTGAACTCTGGGCCTGGGCGCTGTCCCTCAGCTCTTCAGTTCAAGGCTAGCGCTCTACCACTTGAGCCACAGCGCCACTTCCGGGTTTTTTCTTTTTGCTTATGTGGTGCTGAGGAATCGAACCCAGAGCCTCATGCATGCAAGGCAAGCTCTCTACCACTGAGCCACCTTCCCAGCCCAATCTTTCATTGTTTTTCCTATAAACTAGTTAAGATATAGAACCTTTAGCGAGTTCCCAGAGTTCTTTCTTTTCTTTGTGGTACTGGGGATTAAACTCAAGGCTTTGTGCATACTAAGCAACACTTCACCACTTGAACCACAACCTCATCATTTATATTTGTTTGAGGCTGACCTCAAACCATGCATGCATCTGCCTCTGCCCCTTGAGTAGCTGGGATTACAAATGTACACTGCCACACCCAGCCAGAATGCTCATTTCTGTGTTAGTTGAATTGTCCCAGAAGGCTGGTTCCACAGATAAGTAGTAGACAGAGCTGGAAAGGAGCCCATCTGTTTGGTAGGCCACATAGGTGACACCTGATTTTGGTTGCTTTTTGTGTTTTGTTTTGTTTTTGTGCTGATACTGGGACTTGAACTCAGGATCTGCTTACAGTCTCAGAGCTTTTTGCTCAAGGCTAGCACTCTACCACTTAGCCACAGCTCCACTTCTGGCTTTCTTGGTACTTGATTGGAAATAAAAGTGTCACGGGAAGCTGGGCACTGGTGGCTCACGCCTATAATCTTAGCTACTCAGGAAGCTGAGATCTGAGGATCATGGTTCAAAGCCAGCCTGAGCAGGAAACTGTGAGACTCTTATCTCCAACCAAACACCAGAAAACCAGAAGTGGCGTTGTGGCTTTAGGTCGTAGAACACTAGCCTTGAGTAAAAGAGCTCAAGGACAGCACCAGGCCTGAGTTCAAACCCTACAACTGCACAAAGCTTCAGAGAACCTGCTGAGAAAGAAGCCATGTGTCCTCTGGTAGATTCATGACTATGGGGCACAAAACAATAACAAACAACAGAGACTGAAAAGAAGATAAAGGTCCAAATCCTGAAGATGTCTTCTAGGCAGTGGGAATGCCTTTTCTATGGCAACGTAGTAGCACCTGACTGTGGACTCAGACAACCTGGGTTCAAGCGCTGTCTCCAGCACCCACAGCTGTGTGACCCAGACAAGTTACTTAACTTCCCTGTACTTCCTTTTCCTTTTTTTTAGATCTGAAACTTGGACTGGAACTAAGTACCTGACAATTTCACTCACTGGCTGGCACTCTACCAGCTGAGTCATGCCTCCAACTCCAGTACTTCATTTTCCTTACTTCACAGCAAGTATAATAGTACTAATCTTATAAGGTGCTAAAGCCTGGCACAAAACAAGTGCTAAGGAAATGTGAGCACTTGAAATAATGGTAGTAACGGCATTAGTTAGTACTGCCTGAGCTTTCCAATAGTCTTCACAATGTGCAGGTGACAGAGTAAAAACTTGGCATGGAGCAACTGCAGAACGGGATTTCTCCCTTGGACCAGATGGCCATCTGCTGAGCACCAAGCAACAGCAAGGCTCGTGTGACTACTGTGCTAACTTCTGGCCTTGGGGGACAATGCTGAAGGGTCACCTATCTGCAGCCCACCAGGGCTTCCCCTTGGAAAAGGGACTCACTGGGACAATGAACCAGTCTGTTCCTCCATGGGGAGCAGACTCTATGGATGGACAGGTGGGCCCTCTCAAAGGCCTGTCACCAACCTGTGCTGGATACGGTTTCAGAGGACTGAAAGACGGCAGTGGAGGAGGATGGCGGGGAGGCCGTGGAAGAGCTGGCGGACTCCTTCCCCTCTAGCTCAGCCACAGGCAGCAGCAGGTTCTGGGCCAGGTGGGTGGGGCTGGCGGGGATGCCATTCTCCAGCAGGAACTCGTCCAGGTCCATGTACTCCAGGTGGAAAGACTCGCCATCGTAGGGGATAGTCTTGTCCCAGATGGGTGGCATGAGGGAGGCCGAGACAGCCATGGTGCTGGCTGCAGCCGCCTCGTCCTCTTCCAGCTTTTCCTTCCCCTTTTCCTTATCTGCAAACAAAATCTCGCGTGAGACACCACACAAGAGCAGACTCTATCCCAGAGGTGGGCAGTGAGCCTTGGGGTAGACCCAGCTTTCTCGGAGGCCTGATTCTATGCCCGTCTCATGTACTCTGGGCTCTGGTTATTGCTGTTTGAGCAGGCTGGCCGGCAGGCCCTTCCATACTTGGTATTTCTGGAATGCTAGACACAGATACCACCCTGATAGGGTCCCAGAGTTGCTGTAGAATAGGTTGTAGGTTTGCACCTGGCAGAGAGAGGCTGCTTTTCCTGAAACCTTAGTGTAGAAGGGACTGAGGTTCTCAGGCCAAGACCTCTTGTGTTTTCACTCTTAGCCCTTTAGTTATATTTCTCCATAGCAACCCAGAGATGCCACCACTAGTCCAATCTCCGTGCAGCCACCCATTAGTTGGTCATGTGTGACCTTGGCCATGTTACTTAAAACTGAACTTCCATTGTAAATAATGATAAAACCATCTCTTTTGTGAAGATCACAGACACCATTTGAAAGTGGCCTGGCACACAGGAGGAAGGAAGCACACTGAGGTCAAGTTCTGTGTCTGATTCATTTCTAAATTGCAGGGGCCAACAAAGAGGTGGGAAGATAATAAATGTATGAGTGGAGCACACTGGATTTGCAAACGGTTTCACTTTAGTGGATTGAGAAGACCTGGAGCTAGGTCCCTTGTCAGAGCCATCATTTCAGAAAACCAAATCCCTGAAGAGCAGAAAGAAGTGAAGATAGGTTTTTGAGAAGGAAGGAGAGGTGGAGCTGAAGAATGCTCCTATTCCAAGAAAAGTCTTGATTAGTTATCATTTAGAAGGACCAGTTCCCACCTTATTGTCTCAGTTGGCACCTATAATTTTAGCTGCTCAGGAAGCTGAGATTTGATGATCTCCATTCAGTACCAGCCCAGGCTGACAATTCCCAAACCCCAAATCCCAAGCCCAGTACCAGTGCACACCGTGTGCACATAAGCCTGTGTGTGTGTGCACATGCGTGCATGCGTGCGCACATACACACACAGTTATGTACATGGATAGCCAAGAGAGGGCGATTAAGAAAGAAAAGACAGGGCTGGGAAGGTGGCTCAGTGGTAGAGCGCTTGCCTTGCATGCATGAGGCCCGGGGTTTGATTCCTCAGCACCACATAAGCAGAATAAAGCTGGAAGTGGCGCTGTGGCTCAAGTGGTAGAGCGCTAGCCTGAAGCTGAAGAGCTGGGAGACAGCGCCCAGGCCCAGAGCTCAGGCCCCACGACCGACAAAAAAAAAAAGAGAAAGAAAGAAAAGACAACTGAGAGATGTGACCCTATGGGAAGGGTGTAGTGACAGGGAGCTAGTTAGAGGAGTGGCAGGGAAGCATCATGACAAGTTCACAACGAGTTTTCAGAACTGAAGAAGACAACTTTGAACTCTGAATTTAAAAGAGGTGAAACCGGCCGGGTGCTGGTGGCCCACGCTTATAATTCTAGCTACTCAGGACACTGAGATCTGAAGATCATGGTTCAAAACAAGCCCTGGCAGGATTTTTTTTTCTGTCGGTCATGGGGCTTGAACTCTGGGCCTGAGTGCTCTGTCTCAGCTCTTTAGCTCAAGGCTAGCGCTCTACCACTTCAGCCACAGTACCACTTCTGGTTTTCTGGTGGTTTTATTGGAGATTAGTTTCATGGCCCCAGGCGCCGGTGGCTCACACCTGTAATCCTAGCTACTCAGGAGGCTGAGATCTGAGAATGGAAAAGTTTCTTGGCTTTTTTGCCCAGTCTGGCTCTGAACCGAGATCCTCAGATCTCAGCCTTCTGAGTAGCTAGGATTACACTCAGAACACGAGGACTAGTGGTGCCGGTGTGACACTAAAAAGAGCACCCAATTGAGAGCCATAAGGCTGACATGTATGACCTTGTAAAAGTTCTCTGACGGTTAAGTTTCCTCATCTAGGGAGTGGGGATAATACCCTAAAGGGCTGTTGTGGAAGTCTAAATAAGATTATGTCAGGACTGGGAAGGTGGCTCAGTGGTAGAGCGCATGCCTTGCATGCCAGAGGCTCTGGGTTCGATTCTTCAGCACCACATAAGCAAAAAGAAAAAAGCCAGAAGTGGCACTGTGGCTCAAGTGGTACAGCGCTAGCCTTGAGCTGAAGAGCTAGGGACAGTGCCCAGGCCCAGAGTTCAGGCCCCACGACCGGACCCCCCAAAATAAATAAATAAATAAGATTATGACGAAATACTTTGTGACACTCTGCAAATTTAAGGCAAAATGACTGTTATGGATACTAGTTGCTGGTAATCTTAAACAAGTTCCTGCCAAATATGAACACCTGCAACTGTCTTCGCCTCAGATTTGGGACAAAGCTTTCCAGAAGCAGGAGAGCTTGGCCTCACCTTATTGTGAAACTATTTATAATCTCACAAGCGACAACCAATGGGAGCCTCAGAATAGACCAGGAAAAGAAGCAAGATGGCAATTTAGAAAAAAATTAATTCCCCAGGACAGACAATTCATTGGCCTATCCCTTCCCAAGTCCTTGGGTTATAGGACAGTTCCTGCAATTCCCAGGTCTCAGAACGGAAGTACACCTACCTCAGTGTACCTAAAACTCCACAATAGGTGGCATTCCTGCTGCTGCCTGAACCTCATCTCCTCTGTCAAAACAGCAAGGCCAAAGCTGCTTTCCACATAGGCCCTGGGGGACCCTTTGGCCTGGGCTACAAGATGAAGTTCAATCCTGTCACTGTGGCCCCCAATCAACCAGGCCAGGGGCTTCAGGGGTCTCCTTCCTGCCTTCATCCTACCCTGACCTGGCCCAAACCTTGTCCCCAAAAGGCACCCCCATCGCTGGCCCCACATGCTTCCCACCAGATGCATCTCAAACACCAGCCCAGAAACAGCTTTCCAAAAAAAGCTCCAGTACGGACCTAGCAGCTGGATCCCCAGCATCCAGAGAGCAAGAATGCAACTCCCCTAGGAGAGGACAAGGCCACATCCCCAGACGATCTGCTACCCAAGACCAGAGCGTTTCAAACTTTGGTGGACTTCGAAACCAAGGGGGATGAAGGCGAGGTGCTCATTACAAAGGCACAGTCCAGGGTCAGAATCTGCAGACAGGGTGGGGCCCAGGCCCGGAACGGGTGATTGGGATGCCAGCAGCCCCAGGGGAGGCGCCCTGGAGCGCCGGGTAAGTGGCTGCTCCAATCCCCCCCTCACCCTCCTCCCGACCCCCCCCACGAACACCTCACGCCATAGCTCCGTCCCCTCCCGCCTGACCCTTCCCTGCGAAGCCCCCCCAGACCCACCCTCTCCAGCTCACCCCCCGCTCCCCACCTCTCCCCAGTCTGGACGGCGTCTCGTCACCCCGGGCCCCAACCCTCAGGGCTGGACCACTCCACCCAGACCTCTGCCCTGCCCCGCCCTCCGGGCCCCGCCCCTGCGGAGGCCCCGCCCCCGGGCGCGCGCGGACAGCCGCCCCACCCCCACCCCCGCCTCACCCAGGCGCGCCTCGCGCGGGGGGTTCTCCATCAGCTTCTTCAGGACCAGAGGGAAGGACCCTGGCAGGCCCCGATCCCCAGCTGAGCGCCCCGGACCCGGTCCTGCCTGCGGCTCCACAGGCGGCTTCTTCCCGCCGCCCGCGTCGGACATCGTGCCCCGTGCCCTGCTCGCCCGCCTCGCCTCCCCCGCCCGCCCCCCGAGATGGGCCGGAGCCGAGCGACCTGCCGCAGCTGCCGACAGGAGCGGCACTGCGCAAGTGCGCCGCCGCACCCCCGCCTCCCTTCCTTCGCGCCCCGCCCGCCGGCTGACTCTGGGGCGTTCATTATTCATGAGGCCCGGCTGGCGGCCCCAGAGCGTGGCTCCTAATTGGTCTATCCTGTGGGAGGCGGGCACAGTTTCGCGAGGCGGGATTGGCCAGGCAGCCGGGAGAGCAAGACACGTGCGGAGCCAGGTGAGGAGCGCAGCCCCGCCCGCCCCAGACTCGTGATTGGCGCGGGCTAAGTATCTGTGCCGTGGGCCTTCCTCGGCAGCAGCCGCTTCCTGCGCGGCCAATCACATCCCTCTCGCTTCTCTTTTCCTAACCCTCGCCCTTCTCCCAGACCACCGCGGCCTCCTTTCCGTTTGGTCTCACTCTCAGCCCTCCAGGACGCGCCACTAGAGGGAGGCGGAGCTGGGAGCGGCGGCCGGCCCCGCGGGTCACGTGGAGCTGCAGCCGAGTCTAGCTGCGGGGGGGGGGGAGAGGGGGGGGAGGCGCGGGCGGGGCAGCCAATGGGGGGGCGGGGGCGTGGCCAGCGTCCTGCACGAGGCTTCGCACGTGCGCCCGTCAGGGGAGGGGCGGGAGGAGCGGGCCGGGGCCTGGCCTGGCCCGGCCGGGCCTTTTTGTTCCGAGGACTCTGCCCTAGGTCGTGGGATGGGGACACCAGGCCCGGCCTGCTCTCCTCCCACGCGCCCCAGGGGCTGGCCGAGGGCAGGCGGCCAGCCGGGCCGGGTCGCGGCGAGGGCGGACGCGGGCTTGGCCGCCTCGGGAGCCGGTGTCAGGTTGCCCACTGATCCCGGGCTCTGGAGAGGGCGTGGCTGCCGAATAAACACTGGCGTGGAGGAGGCGTGGAGGGGCCCCGGGTCCACCCTTCCGTCCCCCCCTCGATCCTCACTTCCGTCTCCCCCTGCCCCCACTAGCTAGTGACCTTGGGAAAGTCCAGGTCCTCCGCTTGAGTTTGTTCTTTTCAGCCATAAAAATGAAGAGGTTGGGCTAGGGAAATCTACGGCCAGCCCCAAACAACTCGGAAGTCTCTCCCTTTCCTAGAATAATACATACATTTGTAAATCTCCTTTATAAAAGGGCCCCATCTCACCTATTTCCCCCCCCCCCCAGGGTCGAGGTCCCACTGGTCTTGAACTCGAGGCCTGGGCATGTCCCTGAGGTTTTTCTGCTCAAGGCTGGCACTCTACAACTCCACTCCTGCTTTCTGGTTAATGAGAGATAAGAGTTCCTATCTCAGGATTCAACTGGGGTGACAGCCATGGAGTCATCAGAGCCAGCTCCAATCTCACGTTTTATGTGAGAACCAGCCATTCTCTTAAAACGTAAGTACTCCCTGTTTGTTCCTTAGGTTTTAACATGTGAAGCTATGCATAAATGGAAGTTGCCCTCAGTGCTCAGAAGTTTGTACCTGGAGGTTAGAGGCGTGGCTCAGGTGGTAGAGTGCCAGCCAATGAATAAAAGCATCAAATAACTGAGTTCCAGTCCTGATCTTGGACAAAAAACAAGTTTGTACCTCTTAAAATACCAACCATACTCTGCCTCTAACCCTAGCTATACTCAGCTTTCTTGGTTTTAATCCTAAAAGATGAAACCAGAATTTTACAATTCGTTGAGGACAAGAAATTTGAAGGACTCTGGATGGTGAAAGGGACAAGATAATTGGAGTGTGACTCCAAAATTGAAGCTCTCCCTGCTGCAGTAAACTTTGGTCTTTCTCTGAATGTGGTAAGTGCAGGCTCCTCTTGCTTATAAATCAGATGGAGAGAGGGCAGGATCTGCCTTACAACATTTCCATGAACCAGTGCGTACAAATGCACAATTGCAAGCCTGCTGTGAACAGTACGTTTCCCAATTTTACTAAAACTGTTGGGTACAAATCCACCTTGGCAAGAGCAAATCTGTGTGTACAGAAACACAGATTGTAGGGGCTGGGAAGGTGGCTCAGTGGTAGAGCGCTTGCCTTGCATGCCTGAGGCCCTGGGTTCGATTCCTTAGCACCACAGAAGCAAAAAGAAAAAAGCCAGAAGTGGCGCTGTGGCTCAAGTGGTAGAGCGCTAGCCTTGAGCTGAAGAGCTGAGGGACAGCGCCCAGATCCAGATTTCAGGCCCCATGACCGGACCCAAAAAAAAAAGAAAACACAGATTGCAAAATTGTTGGTAAGAATTTTATACATGGTTAAGTGAAGGTACCTTTAGGAGAAACTCAATTAGATCTTTCTAGCAACAAATTGCAGAGGACATTCCAAAGAAATGGACCTCAGCAACAAATAAGCTTGTAAAAAAAAAAAGTCTAATGTGGCCATGGTGGGGCTTTCTGGGCTCATGTTAAATGCACATTTTCATGGCTAATATGATACTCTTGAGAGGAAGATCAATGATAACATGAGCATAGCAAGGTACTTGTTTTGTTTTTTTTAAGCAAGGTACTTGTTTCTATGAAGATGCAGAGTCTCTGTTTTAGCTGTAGTTACTCAAAATCACTATTCCACCATCAACCTGAGCAGATCACTGAAGGAGCAAGTGACACGGGGGAGATGTGAAGTTGGCAGTTGAGGGCTTGAAACCGAACATGTACTGACACTTTCCTGAGAGGGGATTTTCCCCTGCATCACCCAAGGGTGACTGGTATGTGGAGACATTACAAACGTGTTCCCTCTTGTGCCTCACAGCTATGGAGAGAGCTACACCCAGTAGTTCTTACAGTTGGGGCCATGATTCTCTTCCTCCTCCAGCTGACCCCAGAAGAATCTCCAGGGTCTTCCCTCTACCTTTGCTTTCGTTAGTAATGTGAGAGTACCTCTGTGACTCCTCTCTTAGGAGAGGAATAAGTATGAGAAATAATTAGCTAAATTGTGTGTGTGTTTGTGTGTGTGTGTGTGTGTGTGTGTCCTTGTCCTGGGGCTTGAACTCAGGGCCTAGGTGCTGTCCCTAAGCATTTTTGTTCAAGGCTAATGCTCCACCACCTGAACCACAGTTCTACTCCTGGCTCATTGGTGGTTAATTAGAAATAAGAGTCTCATAGTCTTTCCTGCCCCAATTGGCTTCAGATTGCAATCCTCAGATCTAAGGCCACCCACTAGCTAGGGTTGCAGGTGTGAGCACCCCCGGTGCCTGGCTAATTAGCTAATTTCTATAGTATATGAGCCCCACAGAGAAATGCCATAAGAAGAATGTATTGCTTGGTTAAGACCTTAAAGATACAAAATGGCGCCAGCATATTCTGTAGGGATGGGTCTATACATAGTGGCTTTCTCAAGGAAGTATGGGTCCTGGGGCAGTAGAGACTTGGGATGAAAGTCTGGGAGTATCTCCTTTCACTGCTAACCAGCCCTTGCAGCCTTGGGTGATTGACATCCAAGCCTCAGTTATTTTCCTCTTTAAAACACAGGTGAAGATATCTACTCGCTGGGTGGCAGTGATTGTCTGTGATAAACAGCATCAGGTGCCAGCCTAGAGCAGTGCTACACAGGATGAAGTAGGTAGGCATCCTACTGCTACAGTTTGGTTATGATAGTGAATCAGGACTTTGATTATTTTGAGGGTGAGGGTAAGGTTGTGAACCCAAGGTTGGGTTATAGAATCTTAAGTTAAAGCCAGAATGGGATGAGCAATTTCCAGTTTGCACAACTGGACTGACTTTAAGTTCCTGAGATCTGCTAACTAAAACCTTGATTAAATTGACCCTATGCAGATTTTCACTAGCATGGGAGTCACTGATCAGATAACCCATAATGATATCTTCGGCTCTATAGTCAGCCTCTAATGGCTCAGAGCGTGAGACTTGAGCCTGGGATGTTTAAAAGCAAGATGACATTAAGGTTGCCATTGAGTTCTGACAAAGCCCAGACATCTGTGAACTTTTTAGTACCAAGGATAGGCAGGCACAATGCCTGGCTCAGAGTAGTAACTCAGTAAATATTTGCTGGCTTTGGTTGGTGCTGCTAGAAGGGTTAAGAAAACCTCTCAGAGCCAACTCCCATACATCTGGAGCATTATTAACACTAAATAACAGTCGCTGTGTTTGACTCAGAGTGGAATCTGGAATAACAAGCATGACCCGTGCTTACGGCAAGTTCCCTGGCACCGGCCTTGCCAGCAGCTCTCCTTTCTAGCCTGCATACCTGTGGCTGCCGAGTCTGGGCTCTGTGGTTTGTACCTTGGTGTCAGTTTGTTCCAAGGGAAAAGTGGTGGGTGGAGGCCCTTTTTAAATTCTTGCCCATCTCTTTAGCACGCTCTAGAGTACCAGTTTCCTGTTTGGCTTGCAATCTCATGCACTCTCAGGGTTTGGATTACAAATGAGCTGGCCCAAGAGTGCCATTTCCAGATGCGTCCACCTCTTCAAGCCAGTGCAGGATCTGTACAGCTACCTCCCGCTAGCGCTGCTGGTGATGCACTAGTAGGGTTCAGGCTAGGCTCAGAGCCTAGCCGCCAGCACCAGATTCCTGCTTCCAGGCTTCCTAAATTTGCTGTGTGTATCGAAAGTCAAGTCAGTTTGGGCACAGTGCTGAGGACAGTGCCTGGTGCACAGCAAGAGCTCAGTTATTAAAGTGAGCTTTTGCTGGGAAGGTGGCTCAGTGGTAAAGTGAACTTTTACTACAATTCTCTCTCGAGGTTGTTCTTGGAACATCTCATTCTTCCCAAGGTTAGTCAATAGGGACAGGGATGTCTCAGCCTAATCTTCAAGCCCTGTGGGCTCTCACCCATTGAGCTCTTAACCCTACCTTCTCCCCCTTAGTTTTCATGGCCATTTATTTGTCTACTTATTTATTTACTCTGTGTGTGCGCGCACGCGCGCATGTGTGTGTGTATGTGCATGTGCTGCTGGTATTAGCACTTTGAATTTAAGACTTCACTCTTTTTTTTTTTGGGTCCGGTCGTGGGGCCTGAACTCTGGGCCTGGGCACTGTTCCTCAGCTCTTCAGCTCAAGGCTAGTGCTCTACCACTTGAGCCACAGCGCCACTTCCGGCTTTTTTCTTTTTGCTTATGTGGTGCTGAGGAATCGAACCCAGGGCCTTGAGCATGCAAGGCAAGCGCTCTACCACTGAGCTACCTTCCCAGCCCTAAGACTTCACTCTTATTGGCTTAAAATTTTTTTTTTCCAGCTGATCCTGGCCCTTGAACTCAGGGCCTAGGTGCTATTCCTGAGCTTTTGTGCTCAAGGCTAGGACTCTACTACTTGAGCCACTGCACCACTTCCAGCTTTTTGGTTTTTAATTGGAGATAAGAGTCTCATGGACTTTCTTGCCCAGGCTGGTTTTGAACTGCAGTCCTCATATCTCAACCTCCTGAATAGCAAGGATTATAGTCATGAGCCGCTGGCACCCAATTTACTTGGTTTTTTCACTCAGGACTAATGTTCTATCAGTCGATCCACTTCTGGCTTTTTGTTGGTTAATTGGAGATGTCTCACAGATGTTTCTGCCCAGGCCAGCTTCAAACCACAATTGTCAGATCTCAGCCTACTAAGGAGCTAGGATTATAGGTGTGAACCACCAGCACCCAGGTTATTTTATTTAATTTCACATTTATTTAATTTTATTGATGATACTGGGATTTGAACTCAGAGCATTGGGTTTGCTGGGCAAATAGCTTACCACCTGAACCATGTCCTCCCTGCCCCCCTCCCAACAATGGCCTTTTATTTCTCTGATATATTTATTCTTTCCTGCATCACAAATAGGCCTTTGCAGACACTGCTCTCCTGGCCAGAAAGTCCCTGGTGTAGCTGTCTCTTCCTTATCCTCTGGGCTTTAGCTTAAATGTCACCCCGGTCCTGCTTCCCTGACTGCTGACTCTCAAGGACGGTGTTTGTCTCATTCAAGCCTCAGCCACAAGTGTAGCAGCTGCTCAGTTAACAAATAACAAATGACTAGATGACCAAGAGGTACAGCATCCAAGGCCCCTAAGACTGGCAGAGAAAGAGGAGGCTGGCCCTCCCACTGGAGGGAGACCAAGCTCTGAGTTCATTTTCTCTCTGGAAGAATGGAGCAGATACATCCTTAGAAGGCTGGAGTGAGGAGTAAGGAAACAACACACCTGCACACAGGCGGCCTGGCCCCTTTCCTCCTCTCTGAAAGCAAACGTGGATTTTGCATGGGTTCCCAGGCGGGGGAGTCCTCACCTGTGCCTCTACTGAGGCAAGCTTGGGGCAACCCAGGTCACAGAATGCAGCCTCAGCCATTTGTCTCCTTCCGCTGAGAGGAGCATGGCGAGATCCCCGCTCTGCTCTCCCCCAGCACATCCCCTGAGGACCTGCCTGTGTCCTCTGCTGAGCTGGCCTGTCTGGGGCAGGGACCCCCATACGATGCCCCAAGAAAGTTAACACATTTACAAGCCTTGTGCATACAGACTGAAAACTTCACTTCTTCTTTTGTTGGTTGTGGGATTTGAACTCAGGAGGGGTTGAGCGCTGGTTGTGCGGCTGCGGAGCTGTGCCTGAGCTTTTCTGCTCAAGGCTAATGCTCTACCACTTTGAGCCACAGCTCTGCTTCTGGTTCCCTGGTGGTCAGCTGAAGGTATGAGCCTTTCAGATTTTCCTGTCTAGGCTGGCTTTGAATAGCAATCCTCAGATCTCAGCCTCCTGAGGAGCTAGGATGACAGGTGTGAGCTAACAGCACACACCAAGCATGTACTTCTTTTTGTTTTTGTTTTTTTGGCAGTACTGGGGTTAGCAGTTAGGTTCTCACACTTCCTAGGCAGGTATTCTCACTTAAACCACAACTCCATTTTGGTTTTATTTTTCAGGTAGGGTCTTACCTGAATACCTGCCTTTGGCACAGGTATTCAGCACCCCTCCTCCCTTTCAGGACTGGGAATAGAGAGGGGAAAGGGACGGGAGGATGCCTGGCCAGAAGCTGGAGAATCAGGATTTCTGTCCTGTTTCTCATTCCAAGGCCCCTGCTGTCTCCCCAGGCCCTAGCAGAGCCCTGACTCACTCTACTTCAAAGTATGGTTTCATACTCCATAGCTCCTCCAGGAGACCTGAGTGAATGGAGATAGCAGAAATTGGCTGGGGGGGGGGGGGTGCTGGGAGGAGTGGGGGTGCTGACCTTGTAACTATGAGCCCATGGGATGAGAGTATGGTTTAGAGACGCATGGCTTTTCCAGAAGCCGGAGAAGAAAGAAGCAGGGGATAGAGTGAGCATGGGAAGAGACCCAGCACTTGGCACTGACACTGGGGGAAATGCAGGAGCAGGGATAATAAGTGGTCGTTAGAGGTCAGGACCCAGAGCAGAGAAGGGAGACAGTTCATTAGGGCTTGGGGCCCAGACCCACTCATTTGATGGACGTGGAAAATTGGTTGCTCTAGGGCTCAGAGTGAGGGCCACCAGGAAGCTAAATGTGAGTCTTGGATCTGGTCCGTGCTGCTGGAGGAAGTCTATTTTTCTAAGGACAGGAAGGAAACAGGTTTGGGCAGGCTGCAGCAGGCCCAGGAGCAACTAGAGGGAGAGGGACCGGGACACCCCACATGGTGGACCCGCGTGGGTCTCGGAACTAGAAAATGGAACATGTGGCTGCCGGGAGAGCCGTCTCATGAGCACACCTGGAAGTTCTCACACTGAAATTCCTATCCACTGGAGCCTAGCAACACGCTGTACGTGACCTGAACCATGCTGGAGAAAGAAGGGACATGCAAGGTCTGCCCGGAAGCCTGCTTCCTACCCCAAGGCGCAGGGCAACCTACTGGCTGCCCAGGCCAAAGCCACCAAGGCCAAAGCCAGATTAGTGGAAATATAAGTTGTATAAGAACATTTAAAATGCCTGGAGTAGGCCGGGTGCCAGTGACTCACGCCTGTAATCCTAGCTCCTCAGGAGGCTGAGATCTGAGGATTATGGTTCAAAGCCAGCCCAGGCAGGAAAGTCCGTGAGATTCTTTATCTCCAATGAACCACTGGAAAACTGGAAATGGCACTGTGACTCAAGTGGTAGAGCACTAGTCTTGAGCTGAAGAGCTCAGGGACAGCGCCCAGGCCCAGAACTCAAGCCCCACAACCAACAAAGAAAAAAAGCCGAAGTAGAGCTGTGGCTCAGGCGATAGAGTGACAACCTTTTGTGAAAAAGCTAAGAGACAGTAGTTCTGAGTTCAAGTCCCAGTACTGGCACAAAAACAAACAAAACATATAGAGTACTTGTCACTGGACAGCTTAGCAAACTGGCTCAGCCTGGTGAATGTGCTCCCGCTGTCTTCCTGGGCAGGTGTTTTGCAGAGTAGTGATTGCAGCAGGAGGTCAGGGGAGCAAATGGGGCACTGTGATGCCTGAGGCTCCTCCACGCGCTTTTCTCTCTCCCATTGGCGCAGGGAGTGGCTATTTGCAGTGACAGGAGATGACCTTAGACTCTAGCCTGTGCTCCTCCAGCCTGCAGGATTCGTTCTCAGCCAGGGCTGTCCAGCTCCTGGCAAAGCTCAGCCTGAAATCCTGGGCAAGTTCCCTGTGCTGAACCCTGACTGTTCCTGACTGTCCATGTGTAGTGACAGGCAGGGACTCTTCAGCTGTCCAGAGCTCAGCAGACCAGCTGGGAGCCAGTGACCAACAGCTGCTGCCATACTCAAAGCCCTTGCTAGCCTCCTCTGAGGGTGCCCTCAGTCGCCCTCAAAAACCCTTTACTGCCCAGCCGGGAGCTGGCCCTGCCTGCAGTGCATGGGGCATCCTGGGACACATGGGTAGGGCCAGGCGTGAGCTGTGCCAGCTTTACCTGATGCCTAGATCAGGAAGAGAACACTCTACCTTAACTTTTGGAAAACTTGCCAACTGGATCCACCTGCATTGGGCACCCAGAGAAATGAAAGTCAGAGATAGCCTGTTTATGGACGTGGACTAGAGTAGGGTCTCATGCTGCAGGCCAATCCCAACAAAACTGGCTTATCTTATAAGCAGCTGGGATCTTGCCTGCTGGCTGCTGATGAGGCTGATGGGGTAGTCTGTGCTAGAGGATAGAAAATCTTCTGTAGCCAGCCTAGGAGAGCAGCTGAGATGCCTCAGCATTAGAAACCATAGCTGTAAACCAGGTGTGGTGCTCCTGTCTATAATCCTAGCTTCTCAGGAGATGGAGAGAGATCAGATTATTGTAATTTGAGGTCAGTCCAGGCAAAAGGTTAATGAGAGCCCATCTTAACCAACAAGCCAGTCATGGTGGCTCACATCTGATCCCAGCTACATAGCAGACATTAGTAAAAGAATCACTAAGCTGAGGGCCAGTGGCTCATGCCTGTAATCCTAGCTACTCAGGAGGCTGCAATCTGAGGATCAAGGTTCCAAGCCAGCCCGAGTGGGAAAGTCCAGGAGACTCTTCTCCCCAGTTAACCACCAGAAAACCGGAAATGATGCTATGGCTGAAGTGGTAGAGCATTCGCCTTGAGCTGAAGAGCTGAGGGACAGTGCCCAGGCCCAGAGTTCAAGCCCCATGACTGACAAAAAAAAAAAAAAATCTCAGAAGCCAGCCCTGGGCAAAAACTAAAAGTGTTCCTACAGAATAACTAAAACAATAACAAGGTTGTGGGCATAGCTCAAATGCTAAAGCACCTGCCTAGCACACATGAGGCCCTGAACCAAAAGGGAGGGAAAAACAAACAGAATACAGCTGTCGTCTAAGAGGCTGGGGCCCTGAGATGCGTGTGAGCCTTCTGCACGCTACCATGAAGTGTGGGGTGTCTCTCCAGAGCTCGCTGCAACCCCTTTCCTGACCTGCAAGAGGAGGCCAGGACTTGTCCTCTGGCTCCAAAGTTTGGGGGTCCTGGGGAGGGAAGCCCTGTGAGACAGAGTGATGAGATCTATGAGGAACCAGCACAGCAGAAGGAGGTAGAGGCCTGAGAAAGGTCCCGGGAGAGAAGCGCCTTCGCCATGCCCACTACCCTAAGTCACACTCAGGCAGCACAGAGCTGGGGCCCCTCCTGCAACAAGGTGGTCAGGGTTCGCTCTGTGGGACGCAGGGTTGTGCTCCGCATGGGCGAGGCCTGGACTCCATCTCAGGCACCACCAACAGAGAAAACAAATGTGATAAAGCCAGGAAGGCAGTCGAGCCACGAGGACTCGGCGTGAGCATTCCTTCAACTGTTTGGGCGCCCAGGTTTCTCAGGCAGGATGGCTGCCCTGTGCTCCCCGCCCTCCTCCATTGCTTTGCTGTGGTATCCTAGGAACGCCAGCTTCCAGCCTTGTGGTCCTGTTACATAACATCTTCCAGCCCAGCCGGGACTTGAGTTCAGCCCTCCGGCAGCGAGCGAGCCAGCGTGGAAAAGCCTCTTCTCCACACTCGGGCTCCACTCCCGGACCTACCACTGCCACTCCGCTGCCCACCTCGGTGTACCCAGGGAGGGTGCTGGGTCAGCCAGCTGCACACCGCTGGCATCTTTCAACCAGCACTCTTGTCCTGTCCTTGTCCCACGTGGGCACAGCACCTGTCAATGGCTGCACACGGCCCTGCTCTCTGCAAAGCCAGCAGGCTTAGGGGGTAGCCCCAGAGTTGGTACGAGTCCCCCCCACCACTTGCCTGGGTCCTGTCTCTGCACTGCACCCCTTCCTCTATGCAAGATGGGCCCCAGCGGCAGACCCCTGCTGGGGGCCCTCCCCAGCCTGGCCTGTACTGTCCCTCAGCCTGCCCCCCCCACCCCGTGGGCAGCTTGCCCAGGTGCAGACCACCTGTACTCCTACCTGCCCTCTTTTCTGGCCAAGGCAGAGTATGCTCCAGCAGCGACTTGAGGACCTCAGGCATGTCCATGGCAGGGGCCACTCCGATCCGGTCGCAGCTAGACATGGCCCAGCAGGAGGTGCTTGCTCTGGGAGTTTAGAAGCAGCTGGAGAGGCAGGGGCTGGGGCTGGCTGGGGAGCCGCAGGCTAGCGAGAGGCAGGCGGGGTGGGAGCCCGAGGCAGCCAATGGGCAGCCCCAGCCTGGCCCGACTGTCCACCCCCAGCTCGGCCACCTGCCAGCTCCGGCTGCAGCCAGGCCTTCCCTTCCCGCTGCTTGGCTGGGCGGACCTGGCCCTGTGCCAGCTGTAGCACGTGGAGCCACCGCTCCAATCCTCTGACAGAGCACCCGGCCTGTTATCTAACTTCGCAAAGGCGAGTTCTCCCCCAGGCTGGCAGCCATAAGCAGTGCTTCCAGATGAGAGCGGTGAGCAGAGCTCCACGCCCACAGCCAGCATGCATGCACCCGCACACAGAGGGCGTGCCCCAGGCTCCAGCGGCTGGGGAGCCCCGGAGGCCCAGGCACGGCAGGGAGCCGGGCACGCCATGGAAACCATCCTGGGCTGGCACCTGAGGACCCAGGAAGAGAGAAGTCTGCCAGGCAAGAAAGAGCAGCTTCAAGGCAGCTCTGTGCAAAAGATACTTGGTGGGGCAGGCACAGGCACACCAAGGCACCAGGCACCCACGTGCAAGCGTGTGCGTCTCCGGTTGTGGCGTGCTTGGATGATGTGTATGTGCCACGCACACGGGCCCTGCAGCACACACATGTACATGTGGCATGCATAATTTGGGCTTCTACCATCTGCAGAGCCTAAAGCCTGTTCTCCAAAGGGTAACGTAGAGCCTGAAATGCTTTGGTCTTTAAGGAGAGGGAAGAAGTCATTAGAGGGCAGCCCGGGTGGACACCACTGGAAGGGACAGCCCTGAAGACTTGGCTCCAGCTTGCCCTGTATCCAAAGTCATGCTTCCTAATCTGATCCGGAAACCTTGAGAGCAATTGGAAGTTGGTTACTGGTCCCCTCCTCTGTCTTCTTCCAGGGCACCGGCTGGCCCTCTGCCCCCAGGGAATTTTCATGTGTGGGCAAAGCAAGGGTCTGTGTGTCACCATCCTTCTAAGACTGACATGAGAATGAAGCCACACTTGGTCAAGGGATGGCAGCTTCCCGAGGGGAATTTTGAATAGGTCAGGCAGTGATTGTGGGTCTCAGTCCCCAACTAAATGTTAGGACCTCACAGATTCCATTCAGCTCTACCACCCTGGCTTTGAAGACCCTGGGTTGCAAACAGTAAATGCTTGGTTTTCAGCTCTGTGATTAAACTTTGTAACATCCTTCACTGATTTCCAAAATCATTTTGCACAGGATAAAAAAAAAAAAATACTCCAGGGCTGGGAAGGTGGATTTGTGGTAGAGTGCTTGCCTTGCATGCATGAGGCCCTGGGTTCAAGTCCTCAGCACCACATAAGCAGAAAAAGCCAGAAGTGACGCTGTGGCTCAAGTGGTAGAGTGCTAGCCTTGAGCTGAAGAGCTGAGGGACAGTGCCCAGGCCCAGAATTCAGGCCCCATGACTGGCAAAAAAAAAATAAAAAAATACTCTAGGAGCTGGACACTGGTGGCTCACACCTATACTCCTAGCTACTTCGGAGGCTGGGATCTGAGGATTGTGGTTCAAAGCCAGGCCAGGCAGGAAAGTCTGTGAAACTTTTTTTTTTTTGGGTCCGGTTGTGGGGCCTGAACTCTGGGCCTGGGCGCTGTCCCTCAGCTCTTCAGCTCACGGCTAGCACTCTACCACTTAAGCCACAGCGTCACTTCCGGCTTTTTTCTTTTTGCTTATGTGGTGCTGAGGAATTGAACCCAGGGCCTCAGGCATGCAAGGCAAGTGCTCTATCACCGAGCCATCTTCCCAGCCCTGAGTCTGTGAAACTCTTTATCTCCAGTTAAACTACCAAAAAGCCAGAAAGAGCTGTGGTTCAAAGTAGTAGAGTACTAGCCTTGAGTGAAAAAGCTAAGGGACAGTAGTGCCTAGGCCCTGAGCTCGAGCTCCAGGACTAGGACAAAAAAAAAAAAAACTCCAGGAGCCCTTCTGGTTTCTCCCTGCCAACCATCTCTTAACCGGTCTCCTTTTCACTATATAATCCTCCCCAAATTATGTTCATTTTCCAAATTAATAATACAATTCTAGTTATTATTATTGTACTACTGGGGGTCCAACAAGGGGGCCAGTGCAAGACAGGCAAACACTCTCCCACTCAGCTCCAGCTCCAGCCTGGCCTATTTTTTATTATTTTATGCCAGTGTTGTGGCTTCAACTCAGGGCCTCAGGCTCTCCTTGGGATTTTTTGCTCAAAGGTAGTGCTCTACCACTTGAGCCACACCTCTGCTTCTGGCTTTTTGTAGTTAAGAGTCCTTATAAACTTTTCTACCTAGGCTGGCTTAAATTTTTTATTTTTATTTTTGTTGGTCACGGGGCTTGAACTCTGGGCCTAGGCGCTGTCCCTCAGCTCTTCAGCCCAAGGTGAGCGCTCTACCACTTGAGCAACAGCACCACTTTCAGTTTTCTAGTAGTTTATTGGAGATAAGAGTTTTACAGCCTTTCCTGTCCCAACTGGCTTTGAACCGAGATCCTCAGATCCCAGGCTCCTGAGTAGCTAGGATTACAGGTGTGAACCACCAGCACGTGGTAGAAATTGCCATTCTTTGTTAACTATCTGGTCTCAGGTGCTTCATGGTAGAACAAAAAGTGGAATAATATACCACATAGCTAGCTCCAGGTTAGATGCTGTGAGGAGTTCGAAGCTAAATCAGATACCCAGCCAGGAAACACCTTAGAGAATTTGCAGGCTGCACCAGTCCACCCTCACAAGCCCTACCCACCCTCAAGGTGCCCAGATTAGCAGCACCAGTGGTTGGTCAGGGACCACATGAATGGGCTGCTGAGTGGGGCAGCCTCGGAGGGTGGGTGGAGAAAGAAGGAAAGGCTGTGTATATGCCGGGAACATCTGGAGTGGGCTGCAGGGCAGGTCCTCAGGGACCATCATCACCTCTGGGGGTTCTGGGCTCAGAGGTCTGTAGAGGGTCTGTGTTCACTGGCACCCTTATCAAGGCCACTGAATGCATCCTTCTTACCCTCAGTTTTCACTGATTGTCTCTGCCCTCCATCCACTTGGAACAATATGTCTTTTATATGCTGACAGCTATCCTGTTTTAAAGGGAAACCGGGATCCCAGTCAAGAGGCTCCAACCCAGGCAAGACTTGCTTAAGAACTTTTACTGTGCCTTGCTCTGACCTTGGCCAGCAGGGCACATAAGATGTTAAGTCTCAAAATAAAGAAGACTAGAAAAGATGGATGCAAACTTAACTGCTGGGCATCAACTGGGTAGGTCCAGGAGTTAGAGGGCCTGCAGGCTTCCCTGGTGGGGACTTATATCAATGCAGTTCCTGGCCCTCTCTGGAGTGGGCCAGAACTGTCAGCAAGCCCCTGCCGGCCCTGCATCTTCCTGTGGCAGAATCCAGAGTGGAGGAGCTGGTGCCCTTCCTTGATGGTGCTCGCCATAGCCCTTACAGAGTGGAAGACCAGAAAGAGACCTGCATTCAGTCACTGGGAGCCCCCAGATGGCCTGGAGATCAACCACTACCCTCAAACATCCAGCTTACATTGGCACAGGGAACTGCACATGTGAAATAAAATTAAGAGGAAAAAAAACGCAGAACAGTAAGTGCACGCTGATAATGATGTAAGACTCTATTTAAGTCCGTCTCCCTGGCAGGCTGCAGATTGGAAGCAAGCTAGTTTTCTTCAGTAAACAGTCATGTGTTTGGAGATCTAGATGGGGTGGGGTTTCAGGTAGTGCTTTCCAACCTGAGCTAAACAAAACCCCGAATAAAAAGGAATTTACAAGAACTGGAGAATTCAGCCTGTGAGGTTCACGGAAGGCCTGCTTGCTTAATCTCTTTCATTTCCTGTTTCAGAAAGACCCAATCCCAGCCTGTTTCCTCCAGCCTGGGGACAGGATTGCGCTTTGCTTTTGTGAACTTATCTTGCCGTGTCATTTTGGCTTTTCACTGGGGAGCTAGCAGTGCTGAGAATGCTGGGACATCAGGCCTGAAAGGACCTTTGCTCTTGAGCTTTTTTTCTGTCTCCTTGATGAAAGTCCATCCTCAAAACCTTCACTGCCCGCACACCCCGCCCCCCCAATATAAAGTGTGAATAGAAATCATAAAGAGCCTGTGGGCAGAATGAACAAACTTTCTGCACAGTGCCTAGCGCAAACAGGCTGCCTGAGAAAGCTGCTCCAGCTCCTCATCCTTCATAGAGCATCCGAGTACATCCTGCCTGCCTGGCTCAAAGAACTCCCAGTCTTCTAGCAATTCAGACTCTAGACTTATTTAATTTAAAGCTAGTGAGCGCTTACACTGAATCCAGAGCAGGTAAGACTCCTAAGCCAATACACTAGCTTTCCCCCAACTTTTTTGTGTGGTACTAGAGTTTGAACTCAAGACCTCATGCTTACTTGTTGAGCTAGTGCTCCACCAATTGAACCATGCATGCCTCCCGACCAGCTTTTTGGAGTCTTGAAGATTTTTCTGCCCAAGCTGGATTTGAACCATGATCCTTGGGATTCCAGCCACCTGAATAGTTAGGATTGCAGGCATGAACCACTGATGCTTAGCTGCACTGGGTATTTTTGCAAGAGGGTCTTATTTCCTACCCATGTGCAAGCCTGGACTGTGATCCTCCTGTTTTGCTTCCTTCTATGGACTGGGATAACAAGTGTGCATCACCATACTCAGCCTCTCTCCTTAGAGATGGAATCTCATGGGCTTTTCTGCCCAGGCTGGCCTGGAACTACAATCCTTCAGATCTCAGTTTCCTGTGGAGCTAGGACAACAGGAGTGCACCACTGTTCCCAGGTATTGATTGAGAAGGGGTCTTGGAAGCTTTTTGGGGGACTGGCCTGACCTTTAACTACAAGCCTCCTGAGTTCAGTCTGCCAAGTAGCTAGGATTACAAGTGTGAACCATCAGGACCTGGCTATACTGTTTGCCTTTAAAGATGAGGAAAACTGGAAACCTGGGAACACAGCTCGTCCTTGCCAAGAAGGGCTGCTGAGCCGGGTTGGCTGTGTCTCCGTGTCCAGACCTGGCCCTGCTCCTCACCCCCTTGCAGTGTCTGCCTGAGGCTAAGCGGGTGCCAGCCGGCTCTGACCATGCCCCTGCGCCCAAGTGCCGAGAAACAGGAGCAACACCTTGGGGACAGGGGTCAAAGTGCACACACTTATTTTTCTAGAACAAAGGCTAAAAGAAGCAAGTTTCTTTCATTTTATTTTAAGAAGGACAAAAATTGTTATTAAAACGTCTACATTATTATCAAGATACTAGACCTTATGATATTTAATATTAAAGTGTGGTATTCTTAAATTTTTAATACACAGACATTTTAAAAGGACCATTAAATTGAGTACTGCCTAGCTGAGAAATGCAGCATCCCCCTCCTGCCCCCCCAGCCCCGTGTCCACCATGCCACCTTGTCCCTGCCTGCTAAGGGTGGGTGACAGGTTCCTGATCTAAGTAAGCCAGGACCCTAAAAGGGCCACATCTGAAATAGTTACATCCCCATTAAGCTTGTTTTCCTGCCTCTCCTGGTCCCCCTCCCTGCCTCACACTGTCACCTCTCCCCAGCGGGAATCCAACTCTGGCTTACTTGGAGAGCCCCGAATCCCAAGGCCTCTGGGCAGATAACAGGCTGAAGATGACAACTCAGGATTCTCATCCTTTTCCTTGGCAGGGGTACAGACAATCATATTCCCTCCCGTGCTGGGGGCGCTCTGGGGCTCTCTCCTTGGTAGACATCTGGGGATAGTGTGGCAGCCTCTACCACCCCTCCTGCCCGTATCACCTCCAAATTACAGCTCCGGTCCTTCCCTGTCTCCTCACAAATAGCCAGATGAGCCCCATCAACCCTCCTAAGAACACAAGGATGGCTGCATTTTCTGGCCAAATTCCTTATCTCTAGCCCTCCTTAGAATCCTCGGATACCACACACATATATAATATTATATAGAGCGATATATTTAATACCTGTGTATATATGCATCACAGGGGCGACATATATACACACTAAAAACGAGGCTGGTGACAACAGACGGCAACACCACAGGTCGGGAGAACACGCGTCATCCACAGTCACGGCACGGCCCCCGCCCTGGCTATGGTGTCTCCTTCCCCCCAGCCATGCCAGCAGCACCCACATTCGGGGTGCTGGCCTGCTGGGGGCAGGAGCGGGGGGGCAGGGGAGAGGAAAGGGTGCATGCCACGGTTATCGAGAGTCTGGGCGGAGGGGGGCGCGGGGTCAGGGCTCTCCACGCCCCCGGGCGCCCGTCATCACGTCACTTCAATCCTTGTCGGAGGAGCAATTACAAGGGTATTCCACAGTCTCCGTCTTAATCCCTGCCAGCCTTAGTTCCTGGTTCCTTCTGGGGGTGCCCCACTCCTTGTGCCAATAGTGTGGGGCATTCTGGAATGTCTGGGAACCAGGGAAGGCTGGGTCTGCCCTTGGAAGGGGTGGGACAGAGGGTCGTACACAGACGTGTCAGACAGTGGGAGGTCTGGGCGGGGGGGGGGGGGGGGGGAGGGGGGCAAGGGCTGGGGGTCTGCTGAGGTCCCAGGCAGCTTCAGGGTTGGGGATCAGAAAGGGGCTGGGACAAATGGGCATATCCATGTCTGGGGTTGGGAAGATCTTACTGGATTCCCCAAGAAAGAGTGGTGGTGTCCGTCCCATCCTAGAGTAGCTTAGGAAGCCCACAGTCAAGTCTCCTTCCTCTCCAGTGTCCTGACCCCCACCCCCCACCCCCCACCCCCGAGGTGGGGCGCCCACCCCTGCCCTCTCCCTGCATAGACAGACAGACATGGGATGTACCTCTGCTGTGCACTCTTGACAACTCTCCCTGGAAGGGGACTGTCCTTCCACTGGCACCCACGACCAGCTCTCCTGAGGGACCCCAGGGGTGCTGCGTGGGTCCTAGCCAGCCAGACTCCAGCCCATAACGCGCGAGTCTTTTGGCCGTGGTTTATATGCCATGTCTGCCTCATGCTGGAGGCTAGAGACCCTGGGCAGACTGCTCCTCCCCAGAGGCTAGGCCTCAGGTTTCTTTTCTACAAAATGGGGTTTGAGCTGAGTCGGCTCTTGAAGGCTGAGGATTTACAATCTATACTATACTAGTGGCTAGCAAGAAAGAGGTCTGGGGTGGGGTGGTCCCAGAGCGCCTGGAACCCCAAGTCGCTCCAGGGATCATCCAGCCCAGCCCCTCTCCTCTCTTCCAACCAGAGTGGACATCGAGGTCCCAGGACTCAAGCTCCATTGTGGGGCTGCATTTTAAAGCTAATCAGGGCTTCCTGCCCTCTGTTGTGTCTGGATCTCCCCGGGGCGGGGGAACAAAAAAAAAAGAGGTGGGGGAGAGAAGGACCCTCCTGCTGCAGATTCAAGTGGGGACCCCAGGCTCCCCAGCCCTGAGCTTTGGGCCCCCTGTAGGAGCAGACAAACTTAAAGCTGTAGGCTGAAGCCAGAGGGGCCAGCCAGGCTCTTCCCTCCCTGGCCACGGGAGCCTGGGGTGGAAAAGGATCCTGGGACCACTTGGGGCTGCAGCAGGTGCACCTGGGCGATGGGGGTGGAGAAGATGGACAGGGCCCCAGGTGGCTGGTGAGGGAGGCCGCCTGCACTCCTGGTGGTCTGCCCTGGCCCTTCCATCAGGCCCTCTGTCCCCACCCCCACCCCCGACCTCAGGATTTTGCCCACGGCTGAACCTGGTCCTACTCCCCAGTGGTGGTGGTGGTAGTGGTGGCAGCAGCGGCAGCGGTGGCAGCAGCAGCAGGGGCAGCAGCAGAGGCTTCGGGGGTGGCACCAGCGGTGTCTCCATCCTCTTGCAGCAGGAAGTTGTATTTGCCGAAGTCATCATCCCGTGGACACAGAAGCATGTCCTTGCGGGCCTTGGCCAGCTTCTGCTTCAGCACCTCACGACGGTCCAGCCATTCATTGAGCTCTTCCTGTCCGTGGGCGCAGCGGCACTTGTCCCCGTCCGGGCAGGCTTTGCCCTTCTGGAGCCTATGTGGGCAGCAGGGGGCTCACTACCCGAGCTCGGTGACTTCCTGGCCCCCACCAGTTGCCTTCCCCTGAAACAGGCCTCTCACCCAGGCAGCCCCAGAGCTCTGGGATCTGACCCAGTGCTGCAAAGTGTCTGAGTCGGGAGGGCATACACACGCACGTGCATGCACATGCACGCACACACTCATCTAGGCAGACCTTAAATCCCATCCCTCACCCCAAGGTTGATCTCGCATCCGATACAGCAGGCCTCATGCACCCTGAAGCCAAGAGGGAGGCAGACCAGCCACTGGGCTCAGGGTGCTCAGGCCCACCAGCTCCGGCCCTAGGAACCACCATTGCCCGCCCTCGCTCAGCACCTGTCACAGAGCCGGAATTCGCCCATAGGAAAGCGATAGGCCCAGCCGCTGGCATCACTGTCGGACGTGAAGACCTTCTCCTTGTGCTTCTCCGACTGGATGTGCTGCTGCCACTGCTTCTTGCTGTTGCTGTTCTTGCCGCAGAGCCAGCAGTGGTACCCCATCTGCAGGCACAGCTGTGTGGGTACCTGCCGCCCCGCCTCTGTCCCGCCCGGCCCCTCCAGACTGCCTCCCGCACAGGTTCCCGCCTAGCTCGGGCATGGGGGTGCTTGCTCACCATAATGTCGGCGTAGTCTGTGGGCATCTGGATCTGCTTCTCCCCTTCCCGAGAGCTGATGGGGGTCCCTTCCCCGGGCTTCCCTGGGTTATGCTTTTTCAGCCACATGTCATAGGTCTGCTGCATGTCCAGGACTAGGCAGGGGACAGAGTGGCTGGTGAGGGGGGCTTTCTCAGCCATCTTCCCAGGATCCCTGCTGCACTCCAGGCCCGGCTGAGCTGCCCGGCCTTGGATCTCGAGGCGGCCCGGAGCAGGCACGGCTGCTAAGGCCCGGTAGGCATAGCAGGGGCCAAGGGCTGTTTAGCAGTGAGGAGACACAGGGTGACTCTTGACATTCAGTTAGTTATTGTGGTTGGTCATAGGGCTTGAACTCAAGGCCTGGGCGCTGTCCCTGAGCTGTTTGTGCTCAAGGCTAGCACTCTACCACTTTGAGCCGTGGCCCTACATCCAGTTTTCTGGTGGTTAATTGGAGACAAGAGTCTCACAGACAGGCTGGGAGTGTGGCTTAGTGGTAGAGTGTTTGCCTAGCATGCATGAAGCCCTGGGTTTGATTTCTCAGTACCACATAAACAGAAAAAGCTGGAAGTGGTGCTATGGCTCAAGTGGTAGAGTGCTAGCCTTGATCAAAAGAAGTCCAGGGACAGTGTCTGGATCCTGAATTCAAATCCCAGGACTGGGGGGGGAAAAAAACCCAACTCACAGATGTGTTACCAAGGATGGCTTTGAACTGTGATCCTCAGATCTCAGCCTCCTGAGTAGCTAGGATGACAGGCGTGAGCCACCAGTGCTCAGTGCTACTCACTCTTATTCTCCTTCATGAATGTCCACATGTCCCTCTCCTCAGGGCTGTGTGCGAAGGAGCAGTTCCCCACGTACTGGCACTTGCGGCCATTCTGCGCATGGATACAAAGCTGTGGGTACAAGCGACATCTGCTGAGAACGCTGGGCTGTGTCCTCGGCACAGGAAGGAAGGCCTGCCTCCAGGGCCCATGTCACCTGCGTCCACCCCCAGTGCTTACGTCGTATTGCTGTGGGAAGTTGCGAATGGACGGCAGTGGTCTCACCGACACCCATTTCCTCTTGGCCTTGGACATCACCAGGAGGACACGCCGTTCCTTGGTCCAACTGAAGGACACAGAAGGAAGCCACTTGGGGTGGTATGACCTCTTCAGAGAGCCTTAGTTTCTCTGAGTCTTGGCCTCTTCTCCCAGCATGCCCCTGCCCAGTGCCCGCTTACCAATGCCGGGCCTTAGCACTGCAGTATTTGAGGTCCTTGTCAGGCTCTACCACCTGCCCATTCCTCCAGCACTGGCCACATACAAACTTCATCTGCAGGTCAAAGGTGCTGGGCCCATGTGTCCTTGGGCCACCCTGTTGGAGGTTGAAGGTGCAAGGCCTGAGGCCCAGGACTTTGTTACACAAGCCACAGCCTCTGGGACTGCCAAGGCGGCCAAGACCATGGGAATGGGCTGGTCTATACGCCCCGGTTCTCCTGACAATCAATGGCTTCCATACTGCAGGCCTCTTAGGGTGAGCCGGGCCTGGAATGAGGCTCCATCGATCCTTGAGACCAGGCCCAGTGTCCTGGCTGTCATCGGTGGTCACAGTGACCTCACAGCCATAGGGTACAGGCATTGCCCGTAACAGATCCTCATACACTGGTGCGTGGGCAAGCCCTGGAGTGCCTCGCTCATGCTGGGTGGGGATGGCAGGCAGGGCTTCATGAATGAGAAACCAAGGAGCTAGATGGCAGGAATGGCACAAGTGGGGAGGGAGCAGGGCAGACTCTGGACAAGATGTCAGAGAACTTGGGATTGGCCCCTGGGTAGGTAGGTCTCCAATATACCCCAAGCCTCAGTTTCCCATTTGTAAGTGCCATGGCTCATGCAGCAGGACCATGGGGAAGGACAGGCCATGTAGTCAATGGGAAACAGATTGAATTCAGCAAGATGATCTTGAAATAGCGCCCCAGGTCCAGAGCCAGTGGCTCAGGCGGGTAATCCTAGCTACTCAGGAGGCTGAGATCTAAGGATCTTGTTTCAAAGCCAATCTGGGAAGGAAAATCTGTGACTCTTTTTTTGTCAGTTGTGGGGCTTGAACTCAGGGCCTGGGCTCTGTCTCTGGGCCTCTTTGTGCTCAAGGCTAGTGCTCTACCACTTGAGCCACAGCGCCACTTCACGTTTTTGAGTGGCTAATTGGAGATAAGAGTCTTACAGGGACTTTTCCTGTCCAGGCTGACTCCAAACCACAATTCTCAGATCTCAGCTTACTGAGTAGCTAGGATTATAGGTGGAGCTGTGGCTCAAGTGGTAGAGCACTGGCCTGGAGCAAAAAAGCTCAGGCATAGTGCCCAGGCCCTGAGACAATCTCTAGGATTGGCACCAAAGGGGAAAAAAAAAAATCTCCCTAGGAGGCTGTATGCATTACAAAGGAGAAAGTATAACTTTGCAGTAGAGGAGCCGGGCGCTGGTGGCTCACGCCTGTAATCCTAGCTACTCAGGAGGCTGAGATCTGAGGATCACGGTTCAAAGCCAGCCCGGGCAGGAGAGACTGTGAGACTCCTACTCCTATCTCCAATAAACCACCAGAAAACCGGAAGTGGCGCTGTAGCTCAAGTGGTAGAGCGCTCGCCTTGAGCTGAAGAGCTGAGGGACAGTGCCCAGGCCCAGAGTTCAAGCCCCACAGCCGACAAAAAAAAAAAACAAAAACTTTGCAGTAAAGGAAATGGCTGCAGTCCGGGCACCTTCATCCAGCTATCCATTGAATCAGGTTATCAGTAGTAATGGGACAACCTGCGTTGACAATGACAGTGCTTCCTGAGCTAAGGACATGCTGTGTCTCTGTGGCATGAGGAAACATTGCCCAGTCCACCGGATGGCCTTTCTACAAAACCACAGTAATGTCACAGAAGACAGAGACTGAGGAACCATTCTAGATTAAAGGAAACTGCAGAGATGCAGTGCACTTCCTGGAATTCGGAGGACAATTTATGAAACCTGAATAATAAATAATCTTGTATCAGTGCTAATTCCCCGGTGCTCTACCTGTACTGTAGTTACATGAGTGTTCCCCGCCCCCCATTCTTTCCTTCTCCCCGCTCTGATACTAGCACTGGACATTGGGGTCTCAGTACTGTCTCTGAGCTTTTTTTTGCTCAAGTCTAGGGCTCTACTGCTTGAACTACAGCTTTTTAGTGGTTAATTAGAGATAAGCATCTCAAGGACTTTACTGCCTGGCTTCAAACTGCAATCCTCAGATCTCAGCAGCCACAGTAGCTAGGACTGCAGGTGTGAGCCACCAGGGCCCATTTTTAAGACACATACAGAAGTGTTCAGGGGTAAGAGAACAGCATATCTGCAACTTACTCTCAATGGTTAGGGAAAAAAAGTGTGCATATTTATGAACATAAATGTACATGTGTATATGTGTACATATATGTGCACCTAGGACAAAGCTACATGCAGGAAAAGGAGACACACAGTCAGGTATCAGTGGCTCACATCTGTACTCCTAGTTACTTGGGAGGCTGAGATCTGGAGGATCACGATTCAAAGCCAGGCCTGGGCAGAAAAGTCTATGAGATTCCATTTCCAATGAACCAGCTAAGTATGAGACTAGAGGTATGGAACAAGCAAGGTAAGTTGAGAGTGTGAGGCCCTGAATTGAAACTGGAGTAACAGCACCAAGAAAAAGACAGACAGACAGACATCCACACATAAACATGGCCAATATAGTACGGAACATGCTAACGTGACTTTCTGTGAATCCAGAAAAGGATGTACATGAATTTTCAGTCTTTTTTTTTTTTTCCCCCGTCCTAGGGCTTGAACTCAAGGCCTGGGCTCTGTCCCCGAGCCTCTCTGTGCTCATGGCGAGCGCTCTACCATTTGAGCCACAGCTCCACTTCCAGCTTTTTCTGTGTTTGTGGTACTGAGGAATGGAACCCAGGGCTTCATGCACGCTAGACAAGCACTCTACCACGAAGCCACCTTCCCAGTCTTAACACTTGCCAGTCTTAACACTTGCCAGTACATATGCAAAGCACAGAGACAGCCGCTGGGGACCCAGCTCCAGGGCCTTACCATGCTGCCGCTGGCCTTCCCTGCGTGTGCTTCCATCTGCTGCCAGTATTTCTTGGATTCCTGAACGATGTCTTCGTGAGTCATGCCTGGAAAGGATGAGGGCCGACACAGGTACCCTGAATGGGCAGGACGCCTGTGCGGTGCCAGTGCCCGCCAAGGTCCAAGAGGAAGGCCAGGCCTGCCTACGGTAAAACTCAAGGTACAGAGGAGGAGCTGTAGTGTGACCCCCCTCCAGCCTGCTCCTCCTCCAGCGCCCCCTTTTCAGAACACGGAGCCCATTCTTCCAGGCACACTGACTTAGAAGTTAACCTTGACATTATCTGTTTTTTATTTTTGTTTTCCTCAATTCTGGGGTTTGAACTCAGGGTCTTGAGCTTGCTAGGCTGCTACTTTACCACTTGAGCCACATCTCCCGGCCTGTTTGTTTTTATGCCAGTCCTAGGGCTTGACCTCAGGGCCTGGGCGCTGTCCTTGAGCTTTGGCTGCTCAAGGCTAGTACGCTTACCACTCGAACCACAGCTCCACTTCTAGCTTTTTTAGTAGCTAATTGGAGATAAGTCTACTGGACTTTCCTGCCTTGGTTGGCTTTGAAACGCAATCCTCAGATCTCAGCTTCCTCAGTAGCAATGATTACAGGTGTGAGCCACCAGTACCTGGCTTTGTCTTGTTTTTTTGAGATAGGGTTTCGAAAAGTTTTCTAGTTGGGCTTGAGTAGCTAGGATTACAAGTGTGAGCCACCGGCTCCTGGCATATGCTGCACTTCTATAGAGCCTACAGCACCGCAGGTTTACCCCGATGTTCAGCTCTGCCATACACTCAGGTAACCACTGAGTGGGGTCTGCTGTGGCTAAACATCACTATGTGGTACATGACTCTATCTCCCTTATGGTGAAGAGATTATTTTCTTGTCCGTCATGGGGCTTGAACTCTGGGCCTGGCTGTCCCTCAGCTTTTCAGCTCAAGGCTAGTGCTCTACCACTTGAGCTACAGTACCACTTCTGGTTTTCTGGTGGTTTATTGGAGATAAAAGTCTCATGGAGGCTGGACACCAGTGGTTCACGCCTGTAATCTCTTATATGAAGGTCCCTGCTCCAATTAATTGCTTCACCCTGTGGACACTCTTCTTCCTAAACACGGGGCCTTCAGCCTTGCTATTCCCCCACCCAGGCATTCCTGGCTCCTTTCTTTGTTTTCTTTTCTCTTTTCTTTTCTTTCTTTCCATGTTGGGGGCTGAACTCTAGGTATGGGCGCTGTCCCTCAGCTCTTCAGCGCAAGGCTAGCACTCTACCATTTGAGCCACAGTGCCACTTCTGGTTTTTTCTGCTTATGTAGTGGGGAGGAATCGAACCCAGGGCCTCATGCATGCAAGGCAAGCACTCTACCACTGAGCCACCTTCCCAGCCCCCCCCCCCCCCCGGGCCCCTTTCTTTCTCTCAGAGAAGCCCCTACATCCACTGCATCCCACTCCGGTTGCTTGTGGCTCTGCCTTAAATTTCTGTGCCACACTGATGCCTGTCAGAAAATATATCCCCGCTGACACTAAGAGGACACTGATGATCGCATGTATAATATTTTATATTCCCCCAAACGCTGAGGAAATTCTGACAGCCAGGCACTGGCGGCTCTCCTGCCTATAACTTTAGCTCCTAGGGAGGCTGAGATCTGAGGAACATGGTTTGAAGACAGCTGGGGCAGGAAAGTCTGTGAGACTATCTCCAATGACCCACCAAGGAAGTGGAGCTGTGGCTCAAGTGGTAGAGCATGAGTCTTGAACACAAAGGCTCAGGGACAGTGCTGAGGCCCTGAGTTCAAGCCACAAGAACAGCACATGTACACACACACAATTCTGACAGGCGGTAGGGAAAAACCTGCTTCCTAATTCTGATGAAACAGTTACATCTCTCTTTGCATACGGACCTCTGGAGCAATGGTCTCTACTAGTTCATACCTGAATCCCAGTACAGGAGGTGACAGGAAACCCCTGGTACAGAGTGTGGAGGCAGAGACTGGGCTCAACACTGGTCAACAACCAGACCAGCAGAGGAGGACCCAGAGCAGAGAAGTGATTTTACTTCTTCTTCTCCTTCTCCTGCAGTTTAGGTCCTAGGCGCTGCCCCTTAGCTTTGTTGCTCAGAGCTGGCGCTTCGCCACTTGAACCACAGCTCTACTTTCAGGTTTTTGGTGGTTACTTAGTGCCTGGGCTGGCTTCGAACTGTGATCCTCAGATCTCAGCCTCCTGAGTAGCTAGGATTACAGGCGTGAGCCATGGGTGCCTAGCCTGAGAAGGGACTTCTGACCATCACAGGCAGCAAGTGGAGCTGAGTTGGGACTCCCTTTCCCATTTCCACACCTGCTCTCCCGTGGCAGGCCCCAGATGGGGAGAGACCCATGATCTCCCGGGGCCTCGCAGCCCCCTGAAGCATACCCTGTCTCCTCTGGGCTATCTAGGATGTGTCAGCTCCCTGAGAGCTGCCTTCCTCTGAATTCCCCCCCACGCACTCCCCCCCACTCCCTTCCCCCAGCCCCGCACCTGAGTACTGCTGCAGCAGCCAGACCTTGAGCTCGATGAAGCTGTGGGCGAAGTGACAGCTGTCCTCGCGCAGGCAGCCGTAACGCACCTCGTGGCGGCACACGTCGAACTGGAAGTGCTCCTGGAACTGGCGGATCTTGGAGTACTTGAGAGAGGTGGAGCGGACGATGTGCACCAGGCACCTGGTGGGGAGGAGCGGAGAGAGGGCGCAATGCAGACCCCAGGCCCAGCACCTCCCACCTTCCTGACAAGGCTACCGTAGTACCCAGGGCCAGGCAAGCTGACAGATTCTTCCTGGGCCAGGAAACCCAAAGTTGTAGCAGCTACTGGTCCAACACAGATCTGATCACGGCTAGGCTAGGATTTGAACCCAGGTCTGCCCGACTCCAGGGCTTGGCTCTGATACCTATGCTGGGGCCAGAGGCAAGGTGGGAAACAGGGAGCAAAGGCAGGGATGCTGGGCTGACCCAGCATCCCCCGTGCCCTGTCTGCCATTGCCATGACTGTGGAGAGTGGAGGGCAGGTGTGGAATACAGGGCTGCAGGGTCCTGATTTACCCACTGACCATCTGATTCTCCCCTGTACAAGAGGAACAGGGACTCCTCCCCCAAGCGCCTGCAGACACCATGAAATCCCCACAATGCATGGAATACAGGAGCTATTCGATGAGTGGTTCCTGAACTTCCCAGGGGCGACCCCCACCACTCTTGGCCCTCAGCTCTTGCCCAGCCTTTGGGGCGGCTCCCAGGGAGCCTCTGATCCTGGCCTCAGCCTGCTACTCACTTGTTGTTGTAGAAGCTGTGCTTGGCAGCCAGGTTAGAGCAGACGGATGGTGAATCCTTGGTGCCCTTGCTGATGATCCGAGGCTTACTGTCAAAGCAGATCTGCCCGGGGAGGGAACGGGCTGGCAGCCTGCAATGCCATCTGGGGAGGGGGTGGGCTAGAACCCCAAATGACATCCCAGGCAGAGACAGCTGTGTCTGGTAAGCTTGGGGTGAGGGGCTGAGGAAGAAAATCCCAGGGTCTGATTCCCCCTCCTTCCTCCTTCATGTTTCTGGCTCCAGCTCACGGATGAGCTGAGCCTTGGCCACCCCACCCACCCCAACCTCACCCCCACGACTCTGAAGGCCTGGGGCAGGGGCGACGCTGGATCTCTGAAGCCTCAATTATAAACTGGGTAGAGCCACACCTGCTCTGTCTCAAGGTGCTCTGAGCAGCTCACAGAGAGAGAGAGAGAAAACTCAAACTGGTGGCTTGCACCTGTAGTCCTGGCTACTTAGCAGGCTGAGATCTGAGGATTATAGTTCAAAGCCAGGCTGGCAGGAAAGTCTGAGAGACTCCTATCCCTAATTAACCAGCAAAAAGTCAGAGTGGAGTTGTGGCTCAAGTGGTAAAATGTCAACCTAATGTAAAAAAATGCTAAGGAACAGCACCCAGGTCCTGAGGTTATGCCCCAGTGCAGGAAGGAAGGAAGAGAAAGGAGGGAGGGAGGGAGGGAGGGAGGGAGGGAAGGGAGTTTGGTAAATTGTGCCAACTGCTCCCTGAGGGGAGCTGGCACCAGGCCTCCCGGCCGCTCTGAGGGTTAGGGGAAGATCAGGACTGGACTGAACTGCACCAAACTCAGCAGCAGCCCAGTCCCAAGCTCTTGTTCCCTCAAGATGGACATGACACTGTTCTGTCTGTTCTTGGGCCACAGGCCAAGTTTACGCCCAAGGCTGAGCAAGGTCCGGGGTAGCTTGGAGGAGCCACTGGCCTGAGAGCTGGGACTGAGAGGGATGAAGAAACATGGGAGAGCATTTCCTGGGGAGCATACCACCAGGACACAGGCCAGAAGGACAGGGACATCAAACCTGGGAAGTGAAATGCAAAGCCCAGACGTCTGGCTCAGGACAGCAGTGCCAGGCACTCGGAACCCAAATCAACAGCCATAAGGACAATGCTGAGTGAACTCCTCAGCTACCTGGAGATGACCACACATGGCGGCTGGCATTTGGAGGTAGGCCTGGACTTTACCTCACCAATCTGAGCCCCAGATCACCAGCGGTACATGGAGTCAGCATCTGGGTACTGATGCTGCCACGAGAAGGCCTACCACTAGCTATCTGTGAAGAGCAGGTGGGTGGGTCGCTATTTCTTCCTGGCCTCGGTTTCCACCACTGCAAAATGACAAGGCTGGCTACGATCTAGCAGGAGAAGATCCTCAGGGCCTTGCTTTCTGATAGTCCAAGGATGTGCAGACTCAGGCTGAGGACTTGGGTTCCAGGGCTAACCTCATGATGGCCGTCCCTAGCCCGACGTGTGCTTGGATGGTCCAAGCACCGTGGAGGAGGGAGGGGGCGGGCAGGTACCTCACAGAGGAAGGTGAAGATGCCCTGGTGCTCCTTGAGGAGCTTGGCGATGGTGAGGCTGCCCCGCTTGACGCCCCCCAGTGGGTCGAAGAGCAGGTCGCGGTTTAGGGTGCCCTTCCGCTCCTCCGTCCACACGTCGATCTCCTCCTGATGGTAGGCGAAGGTGCAGTTATCTCCGTACTTACAGTCCTGCTTGTTAATCATGTCTGCAAAGAGGCAACAGCACACACGTTCTGCCAGGCGGGGACAGCAGCCCACAGTGTCCCCACGATCCCAAAATTACTGCTACCCTCTCCTACGAGGACGCCTTCCTGGGTGCCAGGTCTGGGTCAATGTGCTTGGTACCCTCAAGACTGCGTTATGCAAGTCAAGCAAGAGAGGAGGGATAGAAAAGGCTCTGCCGGCCAGGTGCTGGTGGCTCACGCCTGTAATCAGGAGGCTGAGATCTGAGGATCGCGGTTCAAAGCCAGCCTAGGCAGGAAAGTCTGTGAGATTCTTATCTCCAATAAACCACCAGAAAACCGGAAGTGGTGCTGTCGCTCAAGTGGTAGAGTGTTCCTCTTGAGCTGAAGAGCTGAGGGACAGCGCCCAGGCCTACAGTTCAAGCCCCATAACTAACAAAAAAAAAGAAAAGGCTTTGGAGAAGTAGACAGAAAACAGGGATTTAAAACAGGGATTTAAAAAATTATTATCACCAGGAAATGAATATTGTGTGGTTAACAGCATGGCTGGCAAGAGCTGAACAGACAGAGGTTAGGATTATTTGTTACTCTCTAGGCCTTGGAGAGAACATTGGGTGATGAAGGTTGGGGGGGGGGGGTGTTTGTGTGTGCACACACTTGCGTGTACTATTATTGAGGCCTGAACTTCCCTCAAGACCAGTACTCTACCACTTGAGCTATACTTCTGGTGGTTAACTGGAGATAAGAGTCTCACAGACTTTCCTGCCCAGGCTGGCTTTGAACCACAAGCCTCAGATCTCAGCCTCCTGAGTAGCTAGGATTACAGGCATGAGCCACCAGGCGCCCAGCTCTCTTTTATTTATTTGTGTGTGTGTGTGTGTGTGTGTGTGTGCTGATACTGGGACTTGAATGCAGGGCCTGGATGCTGTCTCTTAGCTTTTTTACTCAAGGCTGGCATTGTATCACTTAAGTCATAGCTACACTTCCCACTTTTTGGTGGCTAATTTGGGATAAGAGTCTATGGACCTTGCTGCCTGGGTTGCTGTCAAACCACAATCCTCAGCTCTCAGTCTCCTGAGTGGTTAGGATTACAGGTGTGTGCCACTGGTGCCTGGCTCAATAAATCACTAAGGAGGCCAGGGAGTTTGGAAAGAGGAAAACAGGCTCAGACACTGGAGCCTTTCCTTTCCTGAAGAGGCCTGCTTTCCTCTGTCCTCTTTTCCCTCTTTCTGAGTCCTAGGTACTCAGGAGGCTGAGATCTGAGGATCATGATTTGAAGCCAGCCTGGGCAGGAAAGTCTATGAGACTCCAATTAACTACCAAAAAACAAAATCCTCAAAGTGGAGCTGTGGCTCAAGTGGTAGAGTCTAGCCTTGCGCAGGAAAGCTTAGGGACATCACCCAGGCCCTGAGTTCAAGCCCCAGGACCAGCACAAAATAAATAAATGTGGAGCTGGTCAGGAAAGGAGGTGCTCACCCTGACATGTCAACTCATCCTTGATGACCTCATGAGCCCTAAAACCTCAGCTTTCTCCCCTCCCTCCCCAGTGGCGGTGAGGACCACCTCTGCTCTGCTGTCTGAACCAGCCACACAGCGGCGGCAGGGTGTAGGAGGAACTGGGCTCTGGCTGGCGCCAGCCCCCACTGCAGGCCACCCACCTTTGCACAGGTAGTAGGAGCCCACAAAGCTGGTCTTGGTGGGCCGGGGCCGGATCCGCTTCCAGGTTTGGTCCTCTGAGCTCCGGAGCCGGCCCAGTAGGATGTCTCGCTTACATTTGTGCTCCAGGCCCTCTCGGTAGGTATAGTCGCCTGCCTTGGGGCCTGCAGGGAGGATGGAGGGGGGGGATGTGGCCACAGGCAGGCCGGATGGAGGGGGGAAACTGGTGAATCAACTGGCCTGCTTCTAGGTTTCCCTGCCATTCTCTTCCTGGAGGCGGGGGCGGGGGGGCCCTGCGTGTCTCTTCCCCCACCTCCTTTCCACAACAACCCTGAGCTACACAGACATGTGGTGAGCCTGCCTACCTCAATGGTTCTCTAGAAATAATGGGAGGTCCCTAACCAAGGCCCGCCCCCTTCCCTTCCTGTCCCAGATCCCCCATAGACACGTGAGGGTCCTCTCACTGTGGGCTTTCACTCTCCTGACACTACAGCAGGTGTGGGTTGGGTTACCTGTCTTGGGGTAGCACAGCTGGCAGGCCTGCTTGAACTCATGGGTGGCAGCTAAAGGGTTCTTGATGAGCAAGGCGGTGTTGGGCATGGAGGGCTCCGGCTGGAAGGGGAAGAGGTGCCTGTCTTGGGCCGGGGGTGACAGCTGGAGCCACTAGGGCTGTGCTGTACCCCGGGATGGAGAGCACTCTTTGCCTCCCTCCCCCCTCCCAGCCCTTGTATTATGGTCCAGGACCCAGAACATCAGGACGAGAACTGGAGTCCTGGCCCCGCAGGGGAAGGTGGGCAGCAGTGAGCCTGGTTCAGAACATTCCTTGAGCGGAAGGTCCATATGAAGTGGAGAAACAGCGGTGGCCTTCATGGAGGCCTTACAGTGCCCTCCCCCCAGTCCCAGCCAGATTCCATGACTTCCCAGGGCCACACGGCTAGTGTCTGGGCTGAAGTCGGGGTGCGGCCTGTCCACTGCTGGTGAACCCAGGACAGGTTAAGCTGGAGAGTAGACTAACGCAGGGCTGCCATGTGCTCCTCTACACAGAGTGAGCATCCCCTGTGTGCCGGCCAGTGCATGGCAGGTGAGGAAGGGCGAGGAGAGCACCTCGGGCCTCTGAGAGGCGTCCTTCATGGAGGGTATAGCATCTCACCGCAGGGCTCGTCTTTGGCCCTGAGACCCAACCAGAGGCCCAAAGCCACGCCCCCTCATGCCCCCATTGTCTCAAAGCCACACCCTACGCCCTCTCCTCCCCCCCCCGTCTCAAAGCCACGCCCCCTCATGCCCCCAATGTCTCAAAGCCACACCCTACGCCCCCCCCCCGTCTCAAAGCCACACCCCCTACGCCCCCACGTCTCAAAGCCACACCCCCTCACGCCCCCCACGTCTCAAAGCCATTCCCCTCCACACACACACTCCTCCAGAAGAAAAGAGGTACCTGGAAGCTCAGCCCATAACTCACCGAGGGGGCCGGTTTCTGAGTACTGCTTGGGGGGCGGTGGTCTTGTGAGTTGGTCTCCTCTGGGCAGGGAAAAGATACAGAGGTCACCAGCCCTGCCACGGAGGAAATGAGGGGCCTTCCCAGAACTTCCTCTGTGCATTTTTATTTATTTTTTTTGTCGGTCTTGAGGCTTGACCTCTGGGCCTGGGCGCTGTCCCTCAGCTCTTCGGCTCAAGGCTAGTGCTCTACCACTTGAGCCACAGCACCACTTCCAGTTTTCAGGTGGTTTATTGGAGATAAGAGTCTCACTGACTTTCCTGCCTGGGCTGGATTTGAACCACGATCCTTAGATCTCAGCCTCCTAAGTAGCTAGGATGACAGGCGGGAGCCACTGGTGCCCAGCTTCCCCTGTACATTTCTAACTCAGAGAAGCCCCCAAGCCATGGACCCTGTCCTGATCAGCCAGGGCCTCAGCTCTGCCCCTGTTTCTCTATTCTCCAGCAACATGCCACCCTTTTGCTGGAGTCTTCTGAGGGCTGCAGCCTACCCCTGAATCATGCAGGGCCTATGCCTCTGGCTCCTTCCACCCTGCCAGTAAACTCTGACAGGCCCAGACACCTCCCTCCAGGATGTCACCCCACAGGCCCCACCCCCAGCTCTGAGTGGCCCAGGCCACATCTGACTGCCAAAAGCCAGCTCCATCAGGACTTGGAGAGAGTCAGGTTTTTTTCTCTGGCTTCCGGCTGAGGGAGCAGTAGCCTTGTCCTCCTGACCCCAATCTCAGGGTCATCTCCACAGAACCCCCAACCTAGGGCTCTAAGGCTCTTGGGAGCTAGGCAGAGATCACCAGCCTGAGCCACAGGAGCCCTGAACTACTGCAGCTCTGCTGCTTGATCTAGAACAAGATACCTAGCCTGGCCAGGTGCCGTGGCTCACACCTATAATCTCAACAACTCAGGAAGCTGAAACCTAAGGATTGCTGTTCAAAGCCAGCCTGGACAGGGAAGTGCTATGTGACACTTACTTCTAATTAAGCACCCAAAATAAAGCTAGACGTGGAGGTGTGGCTCAAGTGGTAGAGCACCAGCCTTGAGTGAAAAAGCTAGGGGATGGTGCCTAAGCACTGAGTTCAAGCCCCACTACCAGTGCACGCATGCATGCGCGTGTGTGTGCGCGCACACATCCAGCCTGAAGCTCATCTCCGCAGTGCTGAGCACAGCAGAGTCAGAGCACTGCTCAGGACTGCCCATGGGGAGGCGGCCTGGGCTTCAGTAAAGAGATGTCAGAACTGAAGTCACGGAGATGGGATTTTGCCCAGTGGGGAAAGAATGTGCCCAGCAGGGCCTCACCTATGAAAGAGTCAGGTTTGTCCAGGGAGCCTCGGACCGACCCGAAGGTATCCAGGGCCTCCAGCCGGGTGTCTGAGTAGGGGAGCAGGTCCAGAGGGTCCAGCGCGGGGCCTGGGGCGTCGAGGGTGTCCAGGACTGAGGCAGCCAGCTTCTTGGAGGGATCGATGACGAGGCCGAAGGAGGCAGGGGGCAGCGGGCTGGAGACGGGGATGGAGCCGCCCACCACGGGGGGCAGCAGCGGGGTCCCGCCAGGGAACACGGGTATCAGCTGGGGCAACTCACTGGGCACACCACTGCCAGGCAGACCGCCCTGGACCAGAGACTGCAAGGTGGGACAGAGCCAGGGATCAGGGGAGAACGTGAATTACCTGGCTTTGGGCAGAATGAAGCATGAAGCTTTCTGGGGAGCCAGTAGCTACTCTCCATCTGCCTGTGAGGTGACCCATCCCTCTGGGTGTATGTTCTAAAGTGTGTGTGTGTATGTGTGTGTGTGTTGGTCATGGGGCCTGAACCCATCCTTCTGGGTGTATGTTCTAAAGTGTGTGTGTGTGCGTGTGTGTGTGCTTGTGTATGTGCGTGCGTGCGTGTGTGTTGGTCATGGGGCCTGAACTCTGGGCCTGGGTGCTTTCCCTCAGCTCTTCAGCTCAAGGCTAATGCTCTACTTCTTGAGCTACAGCGCCACTTGCGGCTTTTTCTGCTGAGGAATCGAACCCAGGGCTTCATGCATGCAAGACAAGCGCTCTACCACTGAGCCACCTTCCCAGCCCTGGATTTCTTTTTGTTGCTAGTCCTGGAGCTTGAACTCAGGGCATGAGCATTGACCCTGAGCTTCTTTTGCTCAAGGCTAGCACTCTCCCACTTGAGCCACAGCATCACTTCTAGCATTTTCTGTTTACGTGGTACTGAGGAATCGAAGCCAGGGCTTCATGCATGCTAGGCAGCACTCTACCACTGAGCCACATTTCCAGCCCACCTCTAGCTTTTTTTTTTTTTTGCTCAAGGCTAGTGCTCTACCGCTTAAGCCAGAGCGCCACTTTCAGTTTTCTGGTGAGTTATCGGAGATAAGAGTCTCACGGACTTTCCTGGGCTGGCTTTGAGCCATGACCCTCAGATCTTAGCCTCCTGAGTACCTAGAATTATAGACATGAACCACCAGTGCCAGCTTCTGGCCTTTTTTTTTTCTTTAAACAGTCTCTTAGTCTTTCCTGCCCCTGGCTGGCTGTGAACTGAGATCCTCAGATCCCAGCATCCCATGGCTTCCTTCTAAGGTCTTTATTTCTTGAACTATGACATGGAGACTAGGCACTAGGCCGGAAAGGGGCTCAGGGGGCTGGAGGTGGTACATGGCTCACCAGAGAGTCCAGGAGGGTATCCAGCTCTGGACCAAAGACATCCCCATCCGAGAAGTCATCCAGGCCCTCGGTGCTGGGGATGGCCCTGCCGCTGCTGTCCAGAGGGGCCAGGAGGTCCAGCATGTGAGGAAACAGAGACATGGCAGGAGCAGAAGGGAGCAGGGCTGGGGAGCTGTGCAGGTCCACATAGCAGTCTGTGGAGGGGAGAAGGCTGCTCAGTAGCTGCCCTGATGCCATTTGCTGGGAGTGGAGAGCGAGCCCCAGGGCCCAGGGTGATCAGCCAGCACCTTCCCTTCCTCCCCAGCTCCACCAGGGCCTGGCACTGCCAAACACCCGCCCAGAGGCAGAGGCTTGGGGGCGGTCAGGGAAGACAGCCCAAGGCAGAGAGCCCATTGGTCTGATCACACCAATGGTTTGATCACACCAATGGCCGGGGCTCAGCCTGTATATCTATTATCATCATCTTTCTATGGGGTAAGCAAATGCCCTGGAAGCTAATGAGGAAGAGAGGGGAAAAGGAAGACTTAGAAAGAGGCAGAGGTCCCTTATTTGCAATATCTAGTATATGTATGAGTCAAGCGGAAAAGGTCAGATAATGTGATGTCAGGAAAATGAACCCTTAGATATGTATTTTAATGTTTTTTTCTTTCATGCATGTGTTTCTAACGTATTTATAAGATTATCTCTTTGTTGCTTTGTATGTCCCTCCCCGACAGTATAACCCCTGCTTTCACTATATTTGATGTCAGTATTACTTGTGGAGGAGATGGGGAAAAACCAGTTGTTTAAGGATACAGGTGGACCTGTTGCAACAATGAGAAGTACAAGTTGACATGTCCAAAACGAGCTTTACAACGTCGGTGGGGGGGGGGGGGGGGAGGAGAAGGATTGGGATTGGGGGGAAGGGGGGAGGCTGGGAAGGGATGGGAAGGGTAAACCAAAGGAGGAGGCTGCAGTGCTTGGTAAGAAATGTACGCATTATCCTGCCCATGTAATTGTAACCCCTCTGTACAGTATGTTCACAAATAAATTTAAATTAAAAAAAAAAAAAAAAGAAAGAAAGAGGCAGAGGGCCTGGGGTGAGAATCAGGAGACAGCCTGGGGAAATTCTCTAGTCCAGAAAGGGAGTCTATGTGCTCTATCCCATTTCTAGGCTTCTCTGTGTGCAGAGCTGGGACAGGACTGGACAGGGGTAAGGGGCTCAGCCTTCCCAGAGATCTTGTTCCCACTCTACTGTCATAATTCGGGGTGCTACCTGTTTCGATGTCATCAATGGATCCGAATCCGTTGGACATTCCCTGTGGAAAGGAAGGACATGGCGGTGTTAGCCAGGCAAGGACCACGGCAGGGTGTGGCTCTGGAGCCTGGCTGATGAAGAGTCCCCGGGGAATACCCCAGCACCCAGGGCAGATACCAGACACTGCCCCCATGCAACCGGGGCTCAGGCAAGCACAGGTGCGGTGCAAAGGTCACACAGTCACAGAGAGGCACCTCAGGGAAACAGTGGCCCAGGAGAAAGGATATAACCTCTGGGCCTCAGTTTCCCCACCTGGAAAAGAATAGGGTCCAGATCATAGGGAGGTGGTAAGGGTTTTGTCGAGCCCTCTGCAACACAGCACATACAGTCTGCAGTTCAAGACAAAATGATACCCTTCCCCATTTACAGCCCCAGACTACGAGGAGGCAAAAAAAAGGGCGGGGCAGTCATCCAAGGTAGGACCCCACTGCCACTGAGCTTGATCTGAGCTTGCTTCCCAGCCTGGCTTCATCTCTAACCCCTCTGGGCTGTTTCCTTAATTGTTAAGTGAGGACACGCAAGCCACCCCCGCCAGCTGCACGTGGGGTGAAATGACTTGCATTGGTAAAACACTCAGACCAGTGCCTGGCGCACAGGGAGGGCTTTCTAAGGGTCTATTAGTTAGACAGATGCAGAACACGTTTATTTTTGGTTGTGGGGCTTGAACTCAGGGCCTGGGCACTGCCCCTGAGCTCTTCTGCTCAAAGCCAGCACTCTACCACTTTGAGCCATAGCTCTATTTCTAGTTTTCTGCGGGTTAATTGAAGATAAAGAGTCTCAAGGACGCCAGGCGCTGGTCTCTCACGGGCAGGAGAGACCGTGAGACTCCTATCTCCAATAAACCACCAGAAAACCGGAAATGGCGCTGTAGCTCAAGTGGTAGAGAGCTCGCCTTGAGCTGAAGAGCTGAGGGACAACGTCCAGGCCCAGAGTTCAAGCCCCACGACTGACAAAAAAAAAAAAAGAGTCTTAAGGACTTTCTTGCCCAGGCTGGCTTGGAACCACAATCCTCAGATCCTGAGTAGCTAGGATTACAGGTGTGAGCCACCAGCACCCAGCTGAACACATTTACAATTGCAATCCGAAAACTGGCTTAGGCGCTTAGCCCCCAGCCTCTATAATCTACCACCGGTGGAGTCCTGCCTTGTCCCCACCTCTGGGCCATGCAGGGCACACGTAATTCCTTTCCCCTAGACTTTCTCCCATTCTTCTTGGGGTCCGTCACAGTTCAGCAGAAGTCCTGCCCCCCTGGCGAGGCTCTAGGTGGCCCTGGCCTCCTCTGTGCTCCCAAGGAGGAAGGCCCAGACCCTTCCTGTTAGCCATCCTCTGCCAAACATCCATAATGATAGCAACAACACTCATCCTGTACCAGAGGCCTCAGCCAACCCATCCCATCCGCCATTGTACTTAGCCCTGGCCCCAGCCTCCATTTTGTCCCACAGCACCTACATTAGCTAAGTCTGCCATTCGCAAGTCCTGCTCCTTTGTTGATAACATTCAGCTAGTCATAGGGGTTTATGGAACCCATCTCTCCAGCAGCCTTTTACCTGTAATCTCACAACCACCACATGAACATGAGCAAGCTGAGGCCCTGAGATGAAGGGTACAACTCAGGACCTGACCAACATGTCTACTTGCAGATCCCTCTGCAGAAGCCCTCTGGTGAGGAACTGGGTTTATGTCCTGGGCCAGGTTCCTCTCCTGACCCCAGGTCTCTGCTCAGGCTCTTCTGCTGGCTGAAAATACCATTCTTTTGTTTGTTTGTTTGTTGGGCTTAAACTCAAGGCCTGGGCACTGCCACCTGAGCTATCTTGCTCCAGGCTAGCACTCTACCACTTTGAGTCACAGCAACACTTCCCATTTTTAGGTGGTTCATGGAGATCAGTCTCACAGACTTTCCTGCCTGGGCTGGCTTTGAATCACGATCCTCGCATCTCAGCCTCTGGAATAACCAGGATTATAGGCGTGAGCCACCAGTGCCTGGCATCAGAATGCCCCTTTTTCATCTACTGTCTGAAAGCTGCTTTCCTGGCTCTGTGAAGCCCTCCACCCAGGCTTCCAGGGCTGTCTGTCCTGACAACTCCCAGTCTTCCTTGCGCTCTGTCCACCACATGCCCTACTTACACAGACTCTAAGCCGTGTAAGACCCTTGCCTGTCTCATGCTCTGAGAACTCCTGTGGGCACGCTCTTTCGCATCTACATAGGCCTATAGTACGCTAGGGACTCTGCCTGCCACCACCCAGCAATGAAATGTTGCCTGCCACCACCCAGCAATGAAATGTTCCCATGTGTGTGTGCGCTGCGCCAAAGCCGAGCTAGCCTGGCCTCTCCATGGTGGGGGCCACTCCGCTGAGGCAGAGTGAACTGGCCAGCCCAGACCGCTGTGGATGTGGTGAGGGACAGGTAGAAGATGTGCCAAGGGCCTCGGACCGGGCATATTGCCATGTATGGTGTATAGGCTGCACACCAGCAGGTCACTGCAATGCCTGGGGCCGTCTATACCCAGAGGGCAAAGCCAAAGCTCTTACCATGCATGGGTGACCCAGAGAGACAGGTGGTGTGGGGCAAAGAAAGGCCTGAGGTTCCAGGCCCCTGCCTACCTGATCTGCCACACCAGCCGCAGTACCATTACTGAGCAGAGAAAAGGTTTCCAATTCCTGCCAGGGATAGAAGTAAAAAGAGATTAAGACTTTAAGAGATGCCCAGTGTCCTGCCATCCAGGAGCAGAGAAGCCCCAGCTGCTGAGGGCCACCATGCTATGTGGGGCTCCCTCCTCTGAGCCTGCCATTTCCACCTGTTCTGTCTCCCAGGGTCACATGGGTCTTTGCTTCTTCTACCCGTGACCTCAGGAGATGACCTTCAAGTACACATGGTGCTTTTCATCTCGAGCGTTCTCTTGTCATATTCGTGCCAAGGGCCCTCTGTGCGGGCCCAGTGATCTCCACCTTCCCCAGGCAGGCGCCGACGTGGAGAACCAGGGACTAACTTGCGCAAGGTCCTGGCAGAGAGACTCTAGAGCTTTCCTGCCTGCAGCTTCCAGGCATGGAGTGAGGGCCGAATGGGCATGCATGGATGTGAAGGAGGCCACGCGATCCCCACATTTCAAATGGGCACCTGCGGGGGTGACTTGAGAACACGAAGCTGAAGGAGGCCCGCGGGAACCCAGGCCATCCCCAAGGCAGGTCGTACCAGCCAGGGCAGGGAGAGCACTGCGTTTTAACAGCTGATGTCTAAGGTACACTGGAGTGTTCGCCGCTGTTCCTCTTCCACAGGGCCCTGCTGCTCATTCCAGGGCTTTCAGCCAACGGGGAGGGGAGGGAAGAGCGCCCGCGATTGCTCCCTCTGCTCTCAGCCAGCCCTGGCCTCCTCATCCAGCTTCCCAACAGTGCCCAGTCCCTCCCTCCATCCCTCATCCCACCCCACTCACCCCACCAGCCCCCCAAGCCCAGGGCCCTGAGCCTACCTACCCGAGGCCTCTTATATGCCTTCCGCACCCGCAGCCCGAGCTTCTGAGCCAGCTCCTGACCCAGCTGAGTGACGCTTTCGTCCTGGAGACGCAAGACATGAGCACCCAGTGGGTTAGGTTGTCCTCCTAGGCACTTTGTGCAGCCCTGCAAGGAGGGCCACGGTGACCCCATGTCACGGACAAGAAAGCGAGGTCCCAGGAGGTGACACGGGCTCTCCAAAACACACAGCTAGCGAGCAGTGGGCTGGAACCACAAACTTGTGCTTTTGTTGCTTTTTTATTTGCGGGAAGAGTAACTTTTTTTTTTGGTCTTGAACTCTGGGTCTGGGCAATGTCCCTGAGCTCTTCAGCTCAAGGTGAGCGCTCTACCACTTGAGCCACAGCACCCACTTCCAGTTTTCTCATAGTTCATTGGAGATAAGAGTCTCCTGGATGGCGGGGGGGAAGGGAGGGGAAGGAGAAGGATTGGGATTAGGGGGGAAGGGGGGAGGCTGGGAAGGGATGTGAAGGGGAAACAAAGGAGGAGGCTGCAATGCTTGGTAAGAAATATACGCATTATCCTGCCCATGTAACTGTAACTCCTCTGTACAGTATGTTCACAAATAAAATTAAATTAAATTTAAAAAAAAAAAAAAAAGAGTCTCATGGATGTTCCTGCCCAGGTGAGTTTTGAACCATCTTAGATCTCGCCCTCCTGAGTAGCTAGGATTATATGTGTGAGCCACTGGCACCCGGCTTAAGGTAACATTTTATTTCACTTTATTTTATTTTATTTTTTTTTGGGTCCGGTCGTGGGGCCTGAGCTCTGGGCCTGGGCGCTGTCCCTCAGCTCTTCAGCTCAAGGCTGGCACTCTACCACTTGAGCCACAGCTCCACTTCCGGCTTTTTTCTTTTTGCTTATGTGGTGCTGAGGAATCGAACTCAGGGCCTCAGGCATGCAAGGCAAGCACTCCACCACTGAGCTACCTTCCCAGCCCCTTTATTTCACTTTATACACTTATCTTTGGGACAGTCTTACAGTGTTATCCAGGCTGACCTCAAACCCTTGGGCTCAAATGATCCTCCTATCTCAGCCTTCTGAGTAGCTGGGACTACAAGCATATGTTACCATAACTGACTGCTTTAGCGAAGTATGAGACACCAGCACCCAGCTAAGATTCTGACTTGTGAACTAATGGGAATCAGGAAAGAAGTATAACATCATCTAACATGTTCTAAACAATGCTGCCTGGCCACTGCGCTGATTGTCCTGCATGACTCTCTGATTCTATGCCCAGCATAGCTTCATGATACATTATGGAGGATGCACACCAGCCTCCTGCAGGCTGAACCATGGCCCAGGGCACACTTCTAGCAGGGAAAGACCCAAATCCTGGCCCGCTCTCCTGCACTGACCACTCTGTACACTGCCTGCCCTACTCTTTCCTCTTTCTGCCCTACTCAAGTGCCACCTCCTCCACGGAGCCTGCCAGGACTTTGACCGCTCCTGTTCCCTTGGCCCTTCCTGGGCACCATTTACTCTTCTTCTCCAGGCTCGTGCACAGCCATTATCCCAGGCATGGAGTAGGTACACGCTTCACGGATGAGGAGCTGATGGGCAGGGGCACGAGGGGTGGAGCCAGGCTTAGGCCCAGGCCCGTCCTGGGGACTGTGGGTCCTCGGAGGAGCAGAGCTTTTCCCATGTGGGTGGTTTCAGTAAATACTTGTTAAGAGGATAAATGGGAGAATCAGGACATGTGTTCAACCCTGAGGTGTTCTGGCAACTTGTAGATTCTCTGTTGGTCATCTTCCATTGTTAATTTCCTACCCAATGACAATCCAACATGAGTCCCAGCATATAGAGCACCCCCCCTCCCCCATTTTATGCCAAGTCCCGGGGCTTGAACTCAGAACCTGGGCACTATCCCTGAGCTGCTGTTTTGCTCAAGGCTAGCACTCTTACCACTTGAGCCACAGAGCCACTTCTGGCTTTTTCTGAGTGGTTAATTGGAAATGAGTCCTACAGACTTTCCTACTTGGGCTAGCTTTGCACTGAGAGCCTTAGAGCTCAGCTTCCCAAGTAGCTAGGATTAGAAGCATGAACCACCAAAGCCTAGCTACAGCACCCCTTTAATCCTCACTGTGGAGGCCAAGACCACAAAGGAGAGAATCAGACTGCCAGGGTTCAACACACAGCTCCGCCGCCCCCTGGTTGCTGTGCTTTCCTCTTCGTGTCTGTGCACCATCACCTTTCAAATGGAGACAAAGAGAGCCCTGACGTCACAGGGCTGCTACAAAGATGAGGCGAGCTGTGGCTGGCACACGAGCCAGCTCAGCATCCACACGGGGCCCTGCAGCTCTGTGCGGCACAGGGAGAAAGCGAGGCTCAGCGGCGGGGGGGTCTGGCCTTGCGGCAGGGACTTACGTGCGGCAGCGCGAGGGAGCACCGGCTGCTGCACTCGTAGGCCTCCTTATGGCGCCCCAGCTCGTTGAGGGCCCGGGCCTTGCGGAAAAGCGCCCGGATGTTCTCGCTGTCCAGGCCCAGTGCCTTTTCGCTGTCTTCCAGTGATTTCTCATACATGCCCTGTGGGAGAGAAGTGCACAGCCTGACCCCTGTGACCTTCCCTCCCCAAACCTAGGGAGGGACAGCCACCTCCCTTGCAGCCCAGGGACAGGCTGGAGACCATGGGGAGAGAAAGGAGAGTCAGAGGGTGTTGGGTGTCTGGTCAGACGCTGGGCCAAGCGCTGCAGGAGCGACAGGGGTGAGTCTGGTCACTCGTCACTCGTGTGCCCCCAGCTCAGAACGTCATGACTGAGGGCAGCAGTGGCACCTTGGGGAAGCACAACTCAGGAAGGCAGCTAGCTGTGCGCACACAGCAGTGAAGGGACCCACGCCCCACGCCTGCACACTCATTTGTCCACAACCCAGCCTGGTCCGTGGGGGTCTTCCCAGGCCCTTGGTGCTCACAGGAATCCCCTACAGGACTTGAGCATGGCTAAAGCTCCAGCTCAGCAGTGGGAGCAAGAAGGAGGGGGAGGGGGAGGGGAAGGGAGGGGAAAGAGGAGGGGGGGGCAGAGAGGAGCAGAAAGTTCAGACTTCCAGCCCAGGGTCACTCCAAGATTCTAACTTACCTCATCGAGGGCAGGGCTAGAACACTAGTACCATTATTCTTTTAGCGCTGGCCCTGGGACTTAGACTCAGAGCCTGGGCGCTCTGTCACTTAGCTTTTTTTCACTAAGACTGGTGTTCTACCACTTGAAGCACAGCTCCATTTCTGGCTCTTGGGTGGTTAATTGGAGATAAATAAGAATCTTAAGACTTTCCTGCCCTAGCTGGTTTGACACTGCGATCCTCAGACTTCATCCTCTGGAGATAGGATTAAGTGCTAGGATTGCAGGCGTGAGTCACCAGCAATGACATGAAGTACCATTTTTTAAAGATGTTTTGATTATGAATTCATACTTTTTTTGTGACAGCGTCTTATTAGATTGCCCAAGAGGGTTTCAAAGTCCCAGATTTAAGCAATCCTTCTGTCTTAGTTTCTCAAGGAGCTGGGACTACAGGTGCCTGCAACTGCACACAGCTCCTCTGTGCTTTTCCAACTCTCCAGGTCATCTGCTGTGCAGCTGGGACTGGGGTGTGGGGAACAGATCTCTGGGTGCAGATCTGGCGGGCAGCGGCCGGCTCACCATGGTGAAGTAGCAGGCCGCCCTGTTGACATGCAGTTTGCACAGCAGCTCGCGGGGCAGGGACACCTGGTCAGAGGCGGCGTAGTCGGCCACGTTCAGCCCCTCCATGTACTGCACCAGGGCCTGCTTGTAGTCCTTCTCCCGGAACAGGTCATTGCCCTCAGCGAACAGGTTCTGCACCAGCTTAAGCAGGAAGGCCTGGGTGAAGGAGGGTGACAAGGCGGCTCAGCAGATCGTGTCGGTCTACCACCCCCTGCCCCAGACACACCACCCACACCTCCATTCACTCCTCCAGCAGCGATACTCACCTCATACTCTTCTTGTTTTAGGGGTAGTGTTGACCTAGCAGGAAAAGACAGACACAGGTCTGCGTGAGTCCATGGGTTCCAGCCTCGTGGAGCCCCAGGGCTGAGCTGCAGGCCTAAGCTTGTGCTGGGAACGGAGTCCTCCAACTCAGACCTCAGTCACCTGCGCACCAGGTGAGGGGACAGCACGCACGTCATCTGGTTCTTACAGAGGCACATGCGTGCTCCCCAGGGCCCGATGGTCAGGCTCTCTCAGGAACTGATGCTGAAACAGAACAGACTGGCACCAGTGCCATTCCTGGCTCCAGCAGCCTAGGATTCCAGTCTGTGAGTGCGAACCTCCAAATCTACTGTTCCATGGGCCTGGGAGCCATGGCTGGGCAGGAAAGGAAAGAGCAAGAGGAAAAAACTCAGATGCTGGCCAAGGTGGACTGGCCATGGTCCCAGCTGTAGCTCGAGGCCAGGTGCAGGGGATGCACAGGGCACCTGGAGCAGGAGTCAGGGACAGGAGTAGGTGGAGCAATAGGAGCAGGGAGACTCTTGGGTAATTAACACTTATATGGGCTTTAGAAGTGACCCCACCCTCCCCAACCCAAATCTATAACTGCAGGTGCACAGAGCTGCCTCAATCTGAGCCTCTGCCCTTCTCCTGCCAGGCATGCAGGGAGCTATCAACCCCGCATCCCCGTCCTCTCCTGTGGCCAAACCACAAAGCTGTGGGTGGAAGAAAGCGAGCTCACCTATTCTGGTGCTCTTCAAAGTCCTGTGTTGAACTGGCCCCTTGTGGACACTGAGGAACTAGCCAGGGTAACGGGCGCTGGTGGCGCTCACCTTTAAACCTACCTACTCAGGAGCTTGAGATCTGAAGATGGCAGTTCAAAATTAGCTCAGGTAGGAAGGTCTAAAAGGTTCGGTTGTGGGGATTGAACTTTGAGCCTGGGTGCCGTCCCTCAGCTCTTCAGTTCAAGGCGAGCACAAGCACCTACCACTTGAGCCACAGCACCACTTCTGGTTTTCTGAGTGATTTATTGGAGATAAGAGCTTCACAAGCTTTCCTGCCCGAGCTGGCTTTGAACTGTGATCCTCAGATCTCAGCCTCCTGAGTAGCTAGAATTACAGGCGTGAGCCACCAGCACCCAGCGTCTGAGACTCTTATCTCCAACTAACCACCAAAAGGCCAGAAGTGTAGCGAAGGCCCTGGCCCTGAGTTCAAGCCCCATTACCAACACGTACACACAAAAAGGGCCAGGCATCAGTGGCTCACGCCTGTAATCCTAGCTACTCAGGAGGCTGAGATCTGAAGATTGGGGTTCAAAGCCAACCCAGGCAAGAAAGTCTGTGAGACTCTTATCTCCAATAAACCACCAGAAAACTGTAAGTGGTGCTGCGGCTCAAAAGGTAGAGCGCTAGCTTTGAAGATCTCAGGGACAGTGCCCTGGCCCAGAGTTCTAGCCCCACAACCGACCAAAAAATAAATAAATGTGACTATGAATGCCCAGCACAGAGAGATAATAAGCGCTCAGAAAGTGATTTATTAGAAGATGGGTATAGCATGCTAGAGAATTCACAGGGCACGTCGTGTGGATGTGTAGGGTGAGGGAGGAAATGAAGGGCGACCAGGGTCAGGAAGTAGCTGCATGTGGAGATCATGGTCTCTGGCTTCGCAGGCCCCTTCCTAGCTCCACCCACCTCCGCACACCCCTCGGCATGCAGCGGCCAGATCAGCAGTGGTTTGGCCAGCAGGAAAAGGGAAAGTCAGAGAAAGCATAGCTGTCACAGGTCCCACCCTACCCACTTACTGAATGAACTGCAGCCCCTTCTCGATGTCCGCCTTCCGTTTCTGCCTCTCCATCAGTCTCTGGGAAGAGAACACAGTCCATCAGCCAGGCAGCAGAGCCTGAGGGCCGCCACCATGCAGGCTGCACGAGGGGTTCTTGCCCATCCACTTGTTCCACTCCCCTCGTGGGGAGGGGTTTTAGGGTAATGACACCTCTGAGGCCTACACTGACCACATGAGTCAGACCACAATGCCACTCTCCATGTCTGAGGCCACTGAACTCTGGTCTGCATGGTGGGTAAGGGCTGTATTGAAGCCACCTGTCTTTTCCTACACCAGCACTTCCTGAGAGCCCTCTAGTTCAAAGGAAACACCTTAGCCGGGCGCTGGTGGCTCACGCCTGTAATCCTAGCTACTCAGGAGGCTGAGATCTGAGGATCGCGGTTCAAAGCCAGCCCGGGCAGGAGAGACCGTGAGACTCCTATCTCCAATAAACCACCAGAAAACCGGAAGTGGCGCTGTAGCTCAAGTGGTAGAGTGCTTGCCTTGAGCTGAAGAGCTGAGGGACAGCGCCCAGGCCCAGAGTTCAAGCCCCATTGCCGACCAAAAAAAAAAACAAAACAAAACAAAGGAAACACCTTGTTCTACATCTAACTCAGTAATCCATGCTACCTGGGAAAAAGGACACAAAATGCAATGTGAGCCGGGTGCCAGTGACTCATGCCAATATAATCCTAGCTACTCAGGAGGCTGAGATCTGAGGATCGCTATTCAAAGCCAGCCTGGGCAGGAAAGTGTTTGAGATTCTTAGCTCCAGTTAACCTCCAGAAAACCAGAAGCGGTGTTGGGGCTCTAAGTGGTAGAACGGTAGCCTTGAGTGAAAAAGCTCAGGGACAGCGCCCAGGCCCAGAGTTCAAGCCCCACAACCGAGCCAAAAAAAAGAAAATACAACGTGATGGTGAGTGACAGCAGAGAGGCCCTTGCACTGGGCAAGTGGCTTTTCATTCCCATGACTCCACAGGCCTGAAGGGGCTCAGGATGCCCCAGTGATGAGGTCACATTTGAACTCAGGACACGCTCCTCACACTCACCAGCAGCCCCTTCTGAAACTGCTCGCCCCTGGCAGTGGCCATGCACAGAAATGCCAGGATGCAGAGCTCAGCCCAGGAAAGGCCTTGGGACCCAGAGCCCGTCGCTTCCTCCCTCCCTCCACCGCATACCTGCAGCTGCCCCTTCTGACCAGGCAGTGCCCACAGGGCCCGTGCTGGACAGGACTGGGAACACGCATGGAGACTGTGACACAGATGCCACCCCAGGGAGATTTCTATCCACAGTGAGATTTCTATCGCCTTACACGTGTGAGGGGCTGACATATGCCCACTCTATGTCCGCTCATTCTCAAGGGGCCACGGGAGAAGGTTCTGGGTTCAGACAAGACCCAGGTGTGATCCTCAGATTCATACCTTCTGTGTGGCATTGAGCCTCAGTATCCCAGGGGAAATGGGACTCGTGGCATTTCCTGACACTGTGGCTGCCATGTAGGTAGAAGTGACAGGTGCACAGCAGTGCCCAGTGCGGATCAATAGACCAACCGTCACGGGAAAAAATGTGTCAGCCATCACTGCTGTTCCCTCCCGCAAGGCCCTGCAGGTGGTTCCTGTCCTGGGAGGCTGGCAGTGATGGCTTCTTGGTCTGTGAAGAGCTCCCTCATCCCCCACCCCACGCAGAGCCCATCCTGACCCGGCAGCGGGTCCCCCACGGCATGCCTCTGTGCAGCCACGCTGCTTCCCATCCAGAGAAGGGAATGCCCACTGCACAGCAAAGCTCCCCACCCCCACCGGCCCAGCCCCTCCTGACCCCTTCCCGGGAGGCCAAGATGCTAGAGACAAAGCTGCGCCAGACACCATGACATGCAGCCCAGGCCTCACAGGGAAGCTAAGGGAGAACAGAAGACACTTCAGCTTCCTAGGTAGAGCTGAAGAGCTCAGGGACTGCACCCAGGCCCAGAGTTCAAGCCCCACAAACTACTAGAGAGAGAGAGAGAGAGAGTGTCCAGCGGTGTGTGTGTGTGTGTGTGTGTGTGTGTGCGCGTGTGCGTGCGCGTGTGCGTGTGTGTGTGTGTGTGTGTGTGTGTATGTGTGTGTGTCCGGATGCCAGTGGCTTACATCTGTAATCCTAGCTACTCAGGAGGCTGAGATCAGAGGATCACGGTTCAAAGCCAGCCTGGGCAGGAAACTCCGTGAGACTCTTATCTCCAATAAACCACTCAGAAAACCAGAAGTGGCACTGTAGCTCAAGTGGTAGAGCACTTGCCTTGAGCTGAAGAGCTGAGGGACAGCGCCCAGGCCCAGAGTTCAAGCCCCACAACCAACCAAAAAACAAACAAACAAAAAATATATATATTTTTTTTTCCATCTCTCATCCCAGGGTCTATTATATAACCACTGTTGACTCATTCTGCCAAGTGTAAAGACCCTAGGCCAGAGCCAGCAAATAGATCTCATTTCACATTGCAGCTGGGCTGGTAGAAGTGGGCTGGAGTTGTTCTTTATGTTTTTTGTTTGTCGTTTTGGTTTTTTTTGGTGCCAGTATTAGGAATTGAACACAGGGCCTGGGATGCTACCCTGAAGTTTTTTTTTTTTTTTTTTTGGTCAGTTGTGGGCTTAAACTCTGGGCTTGGGTGCTATCTCTGAGTTCTTCAGCTCAAGGCTAGTGCTCTATCACTTTGAGCCACAGTGCCACTTCTGTTTTCCGGTGGTTCACTGGAGATAAGAGTCTCATGGAGCCAGGCGCTGGTGGCTCACGCCTGTAATCCTAGCTACTCAGGAGGCTGAGATCTGAGGATCGCGGTTCAAAGCCAGCCTGGGCAGGAGAGACCGTGAGACTCCTATCTCCAATAAACCACCAGAAAACCGGAAGTGGCGCTGTAGCTCAAGTGGTAGAGCACGACCGACAAAAAAAAAAAAAAAAGTCTCATGGAGGGGGCTGGGAAGGTGGCTTAGTGGTAGAGTGCTTGCCTTGCACGCATGAGGCTCTGGGTTCAATTCCTCAGCACCACATAAGCAGAAAAAGCCAGAAGTGGCGCTATGGCTCAAGTGGTAGAGTGCTAGCCTGGAGCTGAAGAGCTGAGGCACAATGCCCAGGCCCAGAGTTCAGGCCCCACGACCAGCAAAAAAAAAAAAAATTTTAAACCCACACACAAAAAAGAGTCTCATGGAGTTTTCTGCCTGGACTGATTTTGAACCCCGAACCTAAATTCTCAGCTTCCTGAGAGGTTTACAGGCGTGGAGCCATTGGTGACCGGCTTGAAGCTTTCTCATTCAAGGCTGCTGCTCTACAGAGTCTCATGGACTTCCCTTCTGGACTGGCTTCAAACTACTAGATTCAGATCTCAGCCTCCTAAATAGCTAGGATTACAGGCGTGAGCCACAGGTGCCCAGCTTGAAATGAATGTATTTTGCATGTGATAAGGACGTGAATTTTAGGGGGCCCAGAATGTCATTTACTGAATGCTTGTGGTCCTCCTCAGATTCACGTGCTGACACTTGAAAAGAGACAGGACCCATATGGAGGGAATGAAGGTTCTTAGGATTCCTGTCCTTAAAGCCACCAGCAAGTCTGTTCTTTCCCTCCATCTCTCCTCTTACACATATACTAAGGAATGCCTTATGAGGATGTTTATGATAGGGTCCATCTGCAACCAGGAAGACAGGCCTCACCAGACACAGAATCCACCAAAACCTTGACCTAGGGCCTCCAGCCTCCAAAAGTGTGAGAAAATAAATTTCTGTGGCTTAAGTGGCCAATCTAGGGCGCTCTGTTATAGCAGCTGTAGCAGACTGAGCCTGTGGTTAAAGGTCATTGTCCTTGGCTGAGCTCCGTAAGGGTTTGGTCTGGGAGGTCTCAGAGACAGGGCATCTGGTGGAGAAGCAGAGGGCGCAGGGCCAAGCAAAGATCAGATCCATTTCCTTTGAAAGAAAAATGTCAAGCTGGGTGCTGGTGGCTCACGCCTGTAATCCTAGCTCCTCAAGAGGTTGAGATCTGAGGATCATGGTTCAAAGCCAGCCGGGGCAGGAGAGTCCATGAGGCTCTTTTCTCCAATTAACCACCAAAAACCTGGAAGTGGAGGTGTGGCTTAAGTGGTAGAACACTGGCTTTGAGCAAAAAAGCTCAGGGAGAGCGCCCAGGCCCTGAGTTCAGGCCCCAAGACTAGCACAAAAACAAAACAACAACAACAACAAAAAACAAGAAAGAAACCGAGGGTCATATATGCGCAGGATCCCCCTGTGGGAAAGCCATCCCTACCGGGCCCACCTCAACTCCAGGTTCTTTTTTTTTTTTTTGCCTCCGGTCTTGGGACCTGAACTCTGGGCGCTGTCCCTCAGCTCTTCAGCTCAAGGCTAGCACTCTACCACTTGAGCCACAGCGCCACCTCCGGCTTTTTTCTTTTTGCTTATGTGGTGCTGAGGAATCTAACTCAGGGCCTCAGGCATACAAGGCAAGCACTCTACCACTGAGCCACTTTCCCAGCCCTCCAGGTTCTTATAATTTAGAAACTTTGTAAATGCCAGTGGCTCACACCTGTAATCCTAGCTACATAGGAGGTTGAGATCTGAAGATCACAGTTCGAAGCCAGTCCAAGCAGAAAAGTCCCCGTGAGACTTTTATGTCCAATAAACTATACAAAAAAGCCAGAAGTGGTGCTGTGGCTCAAGTGGTAGAGCACTAGGCTTGAGCACAAAAAGGCTCAAGGACAGCACCCAGGCCCTGAGTTCAAACCCTAGGCCTTGCAAGTAAAAAAAAAAAAAAGTCACGTGACAGTGTGAGGCCCTGACTGAGTTCAAGTTCCAGTACTGGGGCATATGTGTGTGTACAAACACACACACACAGAGTCTCCTATTTATCTGGGATCTGTCAAAAAGCAACAAGACAAAGAACACTTTCCCCTTGCTTTCCTCAGCAAGGTTTGGGTTTTTTGTTTTGTTTTTGTTTTGTTTTGTTTTTTTGGTCAGTCGTGGGGCCTGAACTCTGGGCCTGGGCGCTGTCCCTCAGCTCTTCAGCTCAAGGCTAGCGCTCTACCACTTGAGCCACAGCACCACTTCCGGCTTTTTCTGCTTATGTGGTGGTGAGGAATTGAACCCGGGGCCTCATGCATGCATGTCAAGCACTCTACCACTGAGCCAAATTCCCAGCCCCGTTTTGTTTTTTTGGTCAGTCGTGGGGCCTGAACTCTGGGCCTGGGCACTGTCTCTCAGCTCTTCAGATCAAAGCTAGCACTCTACCACTTGAGCCACTGCACCACTTCCGGCTTTTTTCTGCTTATGTGGTGCTGAGGAATCGAACCCTGGGCCTCATGCATGCAAGGCAAGCACTCTACCCCTGAGCCACCTTCCCAGCCCCAAGGTTTGTTTGTTTGTTTTTGCAGTTTTTTTCTTTTTCTTTTCTTTCTTTCTTTTTTTTTTTTGCGAGTCCTAGAGCTTGAACTCTGAGTCTGGGCATTGTCCCTGAGCTGCTTTTTTGCTCAAGGCTAGCACTCTACCACTTGAGGCACAGCACCACTTCTGGCTTTTGCTGTTTCTGTGGTACTGAGGAATAGAACCCAGGGCTTCATGCATGCTAGGAAAGCACTGTACCACTAAGCCACGTTCCCAGCCAGAGTGTTATTCTTATCACCTGAAATACAAAATGAAATGCCTGATGTAAACCAACCCCATACAGCAGAGATGGAGTGGGAACCATTATTAGCTTGAATGTGGAGTTTAGAGCCAGCGTCCTGACCCTGCATACATGTCAGCAAGCTGTACTTCCCAAAGGAGAAGGCAAAGAAGCTGTGTGCCGGTGGCTCACACCTAATCCTAGCTCCTCAGGAGGCTGAGGATCATGATTCCAAACCAGCCCAGGCAGGAGAGTCCATGAGACTCTCATCTCCAATAAACTACCCCCCAAAAAGTGGGAAGTGGAGCTGTAGCTCAAGTTGGTAGAGTGCTAGCCTTGAGCAAAAAAGCTCAGGGGCAGCATCAGGCCCCGAGTTCAAGCCCCAGTTAAAAAAAAAAAAAAAGTTACAAAACAAACAGAATTTTCTGTGACACCATTACTTCTACCAGGAGGACTGTGCTCCCCAGCCAGTACCCACAGCGCGAAGGCCATGCCTGGCCTCCCTAGCCTGGGAAAGTCACGTTGCAGCACAATGGGCCCTGCAGCCACCTGCTGCGTGGGACAGCCCCCACATCCAGTGCTTCTCTGAAGCTCTCCAAGGCGTCCCCTCCACCCACAGCCTTCCTTCCCAAACCCCAAGCCAGCACCCCATGCCCCCCATGGCCATTACACTTGTTTTGGCTCCTTGCAATTATGTGCTCGTGTCTTCATCTACCCATAAACCATAAACTCCCAAGGCAGGGAGGACCGCGCATCTAGATTCATTTCTGAACATTCTAGAAAAACAGTATCAAGAACCCATTCTGAAGCCCGGCAACAGTGGCTCACGCCTGTAATCCTAGCTAGTCAGGAGGCTGAGATCTGAGGATTACCGCTCAAAGCCAGACCAGGCAGGAAAGTCCATGAAACTCATCTCCAACTAACTACCAGAAAACCAGAAACTGTGGCTCTAAGTGGTAGAGTGCTCACCTTGAGCAAAAGAGCTTAGGGACAGCGATCGGGCCCTGAGTTCAAGCCCTATATCATACACACACACAACCTATTTTGAGCCAGGTGCCAGTAGCTCATGACTGAATCCTAGCTACTCAGGAGGTTGAGATCTAAGGATCAAGGTTCAAAGCCAGCCTGGGCAGACAAACCAAAGAAACTATTTCCAATTAACCACTAAAAAAAAAAAAGTGGAGATGGTAGATGCTAACCTTGAAGTGGAAAAAGCTAAGAGATAGTGACCAGGGCCTAAAACTCAAGCTCCAGAATCAGAATAAAACAAAAAAACACCAACCAAAAACAACAATGATATTACCATATTGCAGATAAGGAAACCAAGGGGGGTGGACAGGGAGGGGATGAAGTGACCTGCCAGGGTTACACACCTAGGAGCCAGGACAGGGATTTGTCCCCTGGAGTCCACACACATTCTGTAACCTCCTGATCAACAGCACCCCATCCCCTACCCCCACACCTCCCGACTCTAGGCACTAGTGCCCACTGTCCCTAGCTTAATTCCAGAGCAGCGGTGCCTCTGGAATGCAGGCCCTCTGCACGTCATGTGTGGCTTCCTGAGGCTCCTCATCTCCCAGCATGCCTGGCGCTGCTCCACACCCACCGGGCCATGGCTTCCTCAGAGACAGCAGGAAAGGTTTCATTTCATTGTCCTCAGCCAACGAGTCAGCATCCTTACACAGATGTCAGTCGGCCCTGGGACTACTGCTCGGCTCCACAGAAGTGGGGGGGGGGGAGTAATCACACCTTTTTTCCCCAGATCATCTGTAAAGTGTCCAGCAGGGATTCGGTGTGTGTGCGGCAGTCTTAGTTCTTAAATTCAAGACCTGGGCACTATCTCATAGCTTTTTCACTCAAGGTTAACCCTCTATCGCTTGAGTCACAACCCCAGTTCCAGCTTTTGCTGGCTAATTGGAGATAAGAATCTCAGACTTTCTTGTGCAGGCTAGTTTTGAACCAAGATCCTCAGATCTCAGCCTCCAGAGCAGCTAGGATTATACAGTGGAATCGTGGGCTTAGAAGGAAAGCACTTCAGTAACTCCCATTAGGTGGGAGTTATGAACGTAGCAATACCCTATGTCATGCTCCCAAGCTGTGTGTGACCAGGTCCAGTGCAATCTTTTCCTATCGTATCTGTTACTGCAGTTAATAAAATGTTCTTGTTCATGGCATCTGCAAAACCAGACGCAGTAGACACACTGATAAATCTTGTTTAGGGAGATGACAAAGAAGTCCACCTGAGTTGGCCATGGTGCTGAGGTAGGCAGAGTAGACAGGTGGAGTCTGAAGCCAGGCCAGGGAAAGTTAGCAAGACTCTGTCTCAAAACCCAGAAACAAGCCGGGCACTGGTGGCTACGCCTGGAATCCTAGCTACTCAGGAGGCTGATCTCTGAGGATTGTGGTTCAAAGCCAGACCCGGCAGGAAAGTCTGTGAAACTTTTATCTCCAATAAAAACCACCAGAGGGGGCTGGGAAGGTGGCTCAGTGGTAGAGTGCTTGCCTTGCATGCGGAAGGTGGCTCAGTGGTAGAGCGCTTGCCTTGCATGCCTGAGGCCCTGGGTTCAATTCCTCAGCACCACATATGCAAAAAGAAAAAAAAGCCGGAAGTGGCACTGTGGCTCAGGTGGTAGAGTGCTAGCCTTGAGCTGAAGAGCTGAGGGATAGCGCCCAGGCCCAGAGTTCAGGCCCCACGACTGGACCCAAAAAAAAAATGTTGGGGCTGGGAAGGTGGCTCAGTGGTAGAGTGCTTGCCTCACATGCATGAGGTCCTGGGTTCAATTCCTCAGCACCACATAAGCAGAAAAAAGCCAGAAGTGGCACTGTGGCTCAAGTGGTAGGGTGCTAGCCTTGAGCTGAAGAGCTGAGGGACAGCACCCAGGCCCAGAGTTCAGGCCCCACGACCGGACCCAAAAAAAAAAGAGTCATTTGAACCGAGTATCAGTGGCTCTTGTCTATAATCCCAGCTACTTAGAAGGCTGAGATCTGATTTAAGCCAGCCCCAGCAGCAAAGTCTGGGAGACTCTTATCTTCACTAAACTACCCAAAACACCACCAACAAAAGCCAGAGGTAGCACTGTGGCTTGAGCAAAGAGCACTAGCCTTGAGCAAAATAAACTCAGGGACAGGTGCCCAGGCCTGGAGTTCAAGCCACAGGATCAGCAAAAAGATAAATAAAAGGACGAAAGAAGCTGAGGGGCTGTGGCTTAAGCCTGTTAATCCTAGCAACCCAGGAGGCTGAGATCTGAGGATCACAGTTCAAGGCAGCTGCAGCAAGAAAGTCCTTGAGACTCATCTCCAATTAAATACCAGAAAACAGGAAGTGAACCTGCCAGCACAAGGACAATGTCCCTAAGATGGGAACAAGTTGAGCCTGTTCAAGGAAAACACAGGCCAGTGACTACGGCTTGGAACTAGGGCTTGGCAAGGAAGAACCAGACAGAGGCAAGAGGTAGACTGAGGCGAGTCAGAGAGCCACAAGTCATGCGGAAGGATCCAGGAAGCTGTAGTGGGTTTCTAGCAGGAGTGACAGGACACTACTCCAATCTCCAGAAGATCCTCCTCAAAGATGGATGACAAGAGCAGGTGCCAGAACAGGGCCCACACAGGGTCCAGGTCTAGATCAGTGTAGACAGTAGAGAAGATTCAAGAACATTCTGGAGATTATTAAATACTCATGACCACCACAATCATCTCGTCACACTGGGTGAGCATTCCTTCACTGGCCCCTCACAGCTGGAGTAGATGGGACCGGAGACGAGGCCAAGAATGGCCACCTGACAGTATCCAGGTCCAGAAGGGTCACCAGCCTTGGCCAGCCCAGTGTCCCCAGAGCTCACAGGCAGTGATCTCTGAATGGTTGGTTACTGGCTGACCCTAGCACGTCAGAAATGTCAGTGGACCAGAAGATACGGCAATTGGCTTCAGAGAAGTGGGTACTCTGCTCCCTTTCTGAGTCTCAGTGGGGTCAGGATGGAATAGCCAGGGACTATTTGACAGCCTCGGTTTCCTTGTGGAACCAAGGATACCTCTTACTTGGAAGCATTGCCATGGAAATTAATGAGACTGTGGGCATGAGCTTGATACAGATGCGAGTGATAATTAGGTCTCCAGACAGATAAGAAAAGTACTGGTTTGGGGGTGCAGCTCAGTTGTAGAGCTCTTGGCTAGCACACGTGAGGCTCTGGGTCCATCCAAGCACCACAAAAAAGAAAAGGAACAACCAGGTAGCTCATGACTCATGCCTGTGTAATCCCAGCTACTCGGGAGGCTGAGATCTGCGGACAGTGGTTCCCAGCCAGCCAAAGCTGAAAAGTCCATTAAGACTCTTATCCCCAACTAATCACCAAAAAAGAAAAAAGAAAAAAATGGAGGTGTGGCTCAAGTAGTAGAGGGCTTGAACTCAGGGCCTGGGCGTTGTCCATGAGCTCCTTTTGCTAAAGGTGAGGGCCACTTCTAGTTTTTGAGTGGCTAATGGGAGATGAGTCTCACAGGGACCTTGAGGCCTGGGCTGAGCTTCAAATCTCAGCTCCCTGAATAGCTAGGATTACAGGCGTGAGCCCCCAGCACCCAGGCTTTAGAGGGATAGCCTTGAGTGGAAAACTCAAGACAGTGCCCAGGCCCTGAGTTCAAGTTCCAGGATAGGCACCAAAAAAAACCTCACAACACCTGGAATTGGAGGTGTGGCTCAAATGACAGCTTGGCAGCCTTGAAAAGCCAAGAGAGGATGAAAGGCCCAGAGTTCAAGTCCCAGCACCAGTAGGAAAAGAAAGGAAAGAAAGGGTTTGGAGACATGGCTCAGTTGGTAGAGTGTTGGCCAATGAAGGAAAGCATCAGATCCAGAATTCAAATCCCGATCTCAGATGTAAACAGAAAAAGAAAAAGAACTAGAAGAAGGGAAGGGGAAGGGAAAAGTGTGGAGACTGGAAGTAACTTCACACTATCCCCACCATGTCAGTTAGAACCTCAGACTCCAGAGTCCCGCAGGTCAGGCTCCATGCAACGTCCTGCTCACAGCGTGGCGATTTTGTGACTTCTTGAACTCTTGGAACCTCAGTCTCCTCATCTGCAAAACGGGGCTGGTAACCACTGTTGCTGTCTCAAAAAGTTGCAAGGCAAATTCAAAAACCGGAAGTTGGCCCCGTGCTAAGATGTAGTGGCAGGAAACATGTGGTGGGGGCTGGGAAGGTGGCTCAGGGGTAGAGTGCTTGCCTGGCATGCATGAGGTCCTGGGTTCGATTCCTCAGCACCACATAAGCAGAAAAAGCCGGAAGTGGCGCTGTGGCTCAGGTAGTAGAGCACTCGCCTTGAACTGAAGAGGTGAGGGACAGCGCCCAGGCCCAGAGTTCAAGCCCCACCACTGACCAATAAAACAAAAAACAAAGAACATGTGGCAGCTGCTCTCATGGTTGCCATGTGGCCCCCCTTCCACTACAGGGCGCAGGAATTGTCACCGAACCAAAGTCACTAGGTGGCTGTGGAGAAGATGGCTTCTCAAGGCACAAATGCTGCATTTCCTCCCTGAGGGCTGCAGCCCGCTGGGGAGGAAACCAACCCAGCACCTGCAGAAGCCATGGCGGAGCCGTGCAAAGAAACAGACTCACCGGGTGAAATAAATAAGGAGGGCTGGTGTTGACAGAGACAGGAAAACGAGCCTCTTTGCTATGGGTCATTAAATGCTGGGATGAAAGGGGCTGGCTTCTGAGCAGGCTTGGGGAGCTGAGCCTCCAGCTGCACCCCCCCCTTCCATCCCCAGAGGACACCCCACTTCCGCCGCCCAAGGTCTGTACTGCACAACCCACCAGCCTCCCCGCCCACAGTGCAGGTAGACAGCCTGGGCTTGCTCAGCAGCTCTGCTACTTAGGCACTGCCGCTTAACCTCTCTGTGCGACACTCCCTTTATCAATACAGTGAGGGGAACTGGGGCCTCTCTGTAGGGTTGTTAGGATTAAATAAACTAACCAAGGATACTGGGTAGTGGCTACGTTAGTAAAAATTTAAACGCGCTCTTGTTTCATCATCTGAGTTTCTTTTTTCCTGTTCTGACCCCAGGGAAGGGTTATCTTCAAACATTATCAAATCTCAGGGTGAATTCCAGAATACCAACAATGGCTTGAATCCTAGCCCATAGTTGCCCCTATATTGTAGCTGATCCTTCTACATACATCCCTACCTTCCCCTTCTCTGGTCTTTTTTGCCAATCGTGGGACTTGAACTTAGGGCCTGGGCACTGTCCCTGAGCCTCTCCATGCTCAAGGCTAGCGCTCTACCACTTGAGCCACAGCGCCACTTCCAACATTTTCTGCTTATGTGGTGCTGAGGAATCGAACCCAGGGCCTCATGTATGCAAGGAAAGCACTCTACTGCTGAGCCACCTTCCCAGCCCCTCAACTGGCATTTCTTCTAGAAAGACCTTCCACCCCAGGCAAAACCAGCCTTCCTCTTCTGCACTGAGGCATAATTCAGCTTGACAACCTAATGGCAGAGCGTGACCTCCTGGTCTGTCCACTCGGGCTGGAGGCAGAAGGTGAATCTGGGCCAGTTCCTCTCCTTGGGAGGCTCAGGTTAATCATCCACATTAACTGAACTTACTCAGATCTCCACAGTCAGGTCTGTCCTCCTACCGCCATTCTGCCTTCTCTGCTGGGCCAGCCCTCCAGAGCTCAGAGACACAAAGCAGTTTCCTAGAACTGGGTGGCCTTGGGGAGCCTCCCTTAGCCCTGCTGTGCTTGGCAATTCGGACCATTCTTTCCATGTTCTTGTCTCTGTGTCTGAGATAAAGGTAGCCACAGAGTAAGGAGGGGACGGAACATCGTCAAGGAGTTATGAAAGCCCGATTCAAATCCAGCACAGTGACCTTGAGCTGGCCACAGGCGTCCTATGTGTTTTTAACTTCTGTGAAATGAAAGGGAAAAAAAGAAAGAAAAGAAAAAGCCTACCCCTGACAAACTACAGATCCCATAAACGCACACGCGTGGCTAGCTAGAGACTGCTCTTCCTTAATTCTATCTTGCCTCGGACTCCACATTCTACCAAGCTCAGTATTCAAGTTCTAGGCTTTGCCACATTACTCTCAGCTCTCCTTCATCTTGGCTCCCAATACTTCACTGGAGGTGTTTTGGCTTGTTTGTGCTGGTACTGGGACTTGAACTCAAGGCCTTGCACTCTCACTCAGCTTTTTCCACTTAAGTCTGGTGCTCTACTATTTGAGCCACACCTCTACTTCCTGCTTTCTGCTGACTACTTGGAAGATTTGTCTTCCCAGGCTGGTTTTGAACAGTGATCCTCAGATCTCAGCCTCCTGAGTAGCTATGATGACAGGTGTGAGCCACCAGCGCCTGGCTTAACTCTTCTTTACTAGGCTGACAATAAGCAACTCAATCCCAGATCTGTCCCACAGCAACTTACCAAAGTAACTTGAAAAGTAACTTACTGGAAAAGCCACAAGCTACGTAGCCCAAGACCCTGGGAAAAGGCAAAGATTTAGAGTCAGAAAACAAAGGGGGAATTCTAGCTCTGCTGTGTGAATGTCCAGTGAAAACACCAATTCTCTAAGCCTCAGGTTCCTCATCTGGAAGATAAGGATTGAAAAAATATCTACATGATGTAAATGCTAAGGACAGATGAACCAGCCTATGTGAAAGCACTTTTAGCTATAAACTAAGAGTGCGGTGTGTATGCGTGTGAGAGAGATAGACGGACAGACAGACAAACAGATCTCATTATGGTAACCCAAGCTAGCCTCAAGCTCTTAAATCCTCACTCCACCTCAACAGTGCTTAGATTACAGACATTCACTACTGAGCAAGGGGGGGGGGGGGGGGGAGCCAGCCTTTACTAGGGCTTGAATTCAGGGCCTTTACTCAGGGCCTTTTACTTTCCCTTAGTTTTTTTGTTCAAGGCTCCTCTACCACTTGAGACACTACCACCTAAACTTCCAGATTTTTTTGTTGTTGTTGTGTGTGGGGTTATTAATTGGAGATAAGAGTCTTCTCTCAGTCTTTCTAGCTCCAGCTGGATTTAAACCATGATTCTCAGACCTCAGCCTCCTGAGAAGCTAGGATTACAGGTGTGAGCCATGAATGCTCTGGGAACGAGGTTTCTCAAAACTGCTTCAACCAGGTTTGGGCCTTTACACCATTTCTAGCTTGCAACCAACTTGTATTTGGGAGGGAGGTGGAAGCAACTTGTATTTGGGAGGGAGGTAGAAGCGCAGAAGACCACCAAGGAGGAAGGAAATGGTTGTACGTGTGTGTGGGGCGAGTCTTGGTAGTAGAAGGAAAAATTCCGCTAGAATTTCGTGTCCAACTCAGTTGCTAAATGTACTATAATTATCGCATTTGTGTGAAAATTCAAGGATCTGCATTCTGCTATTTTCATCATGTTGGATGAACTGCAGGCGGGGAGGAAAATGGAAAGAGCTTGGGGCTTCAAGTCTTGTGCTTAGGAGCCAAATTCCTGGCTAGCAAAGAGAAATCAAATCACCCAGCTGGGGACTCCAGTCCCCCAGACCCCCATTTGTGTTCCCAGTCTTCACCATTATGTTCCATGTTGACACCACAACCATCCTGCTCTAGCCCAGTGTTCTGGGTTCCGCTTCCACATGACCACCCATGCCAGGGAAACTGCTTTTGTCTCTCTGAACGACCCCCTCATAAACACCTTAAAACACCCTTCTCTGAGAGAGTTTGGATCCTGCAAGGCCCTGGCTGGCCTGGGACAGAGGAGGGGGTCTGGGGGGTCTGCTCAATGTCTGCAGGAGCCCCAGCCCCTCCTGGCCGACCCCTCCCCAGACGCCAGAGCCTCAGCTTTGCAGTCCCCCCCACACACACACACACATACACCCCGCACCCCCTCTGCCAGGCCTCTGAACACCCCGCAGGCCGCTTGAGTCCAGTGACGGATTCCGCGACCGGAAATGCCCTCCAGTCCAGAGGGCCCAGACCGCGCCCCCCTTTCCTGCCGCCCCCTCCCCCAGGGCCGGGCCACAGGCCCTGGATCCCCGGGCTCGCGTGGCCGACGCAGCCGACAGGGGCTGCCCATCGGGCGGCCGCGGTCCCGGCCCTCGCCGCAGCCCCTTCCAACTTCAGGCGCTGCAGAGCCCAGGCGAACACAAAAGGGGTGTGTGGGGGCGCTGCCAGTCCTGGCCCTGCGGCAGAGGGGCTGCCACAGCATCCGCGGGACCCCCAGGCTCCGGGCTGGAGGACGGAGCCCCCCACCCCAGAAAGACATTCCAAGACACCCCTGAAAGCCGCAGGGAGGCCACGGCTCCCGGCGCAGGTGCCCGGGCCGCACAACTTTCAAACTTTGGGGCAGAGAACGGGGATGGGGAGAGCGATCTCCCCCAAAACAGAGCTGAGGGGGGTGGGGGCGATTGCTGTGTTTTTGTGAAGCCCCCCCCGACCCCCCAGTCCAGGTGGACGGCGCGCCGATCCGGCCTGGCGCGGGCGGCCCGCGCCTCCTCCCCGGGCCGGCCTGGGCCCGGCCCACCCCCACCCCGAGTCCCCGCACGCCGCCGCCCCGGGACGCGGTGGGGGTCCCCCCGCCCACTCCGACACCCCGGCCTCCCTGCCCCGCAGGGTTCGGGTGCACTCACCTCGGCCGGGCTGCGCTCCCCGCGGGCCTGCGCCGAGCCCGATAAATGGTATGCTATGACTAGAGGTATGATTACGTTATTATTATTAGTAATAATAAGAGTAAATGCTATTTAATTACGGGCGGCCGCATCCTGCCCCGGGCGCCGCCGCCCCGGCCGCGCGCTCCATGCGGCTCCGGGCTCCGGAGCGCCTTACTTTCATTCCAGCCCCGCGGCCGGCCGCGCGCGGCAGCACCGCAGCAGCTCCGTCCCCGCAGCCGGGCCTCGGCGGGTCCTAGAGCGCGCGGCTCGGCGCCGGGCCGCGCCCGCCGCGGTGGGCGGCGCACCTGGGGGCGGGGCGGGGGGGCGGGGAGAGGGGTGCAGACCCCCCCCCCCCCCCCGCCCCGCTCCGTTCCCAGGCACCGCGCCAGCTCCGAAGGCACCTTTCTGCTCCGTGAAAGTGTGCAGGGCTGTTCTTGGGGGCAGAGTTGCAGTGCCAGGCGGATGTTTTCGCCGAACCCCGCGCCCCCCCTCTTTCCCCATCTGAGCAAAGCCCTCCCCCCAATCAAAAACTCTGAAGGCGCCCAAGTGCTGTCTTGGATGATTTCCTCTCCAGCCTGATCGCACTCTGCCCTTTGCACGGTGAGGGCCTGAGGCTTGGAGAAGAATCAGGAGCTCTCCTGCGGCTGGGGATTTCTAGGTATGGGAGGTGAAGGAGAAAAAAAAACACTCGATGACTCTCCTTCAGGCCAGGCGCTGGGGCTGCTGCCTGTCATCCACGTTAGGATCTGGGGGTGTCCATTCGAAGCCACCCCAGGCAGGAAAGTCTATAAGACTTTTTGTTTTGTTTTGTTTTTTGTCATGGGGCTTGAACTCTGGGCCTGGGCACTGTCCCTCAGCTCTTCAGCTCCAGGCCGGTGCTCTACCACTTGAGCCACAGTGCCACTTCCAGAGTTTTCTGCTTATATGGTGCTGAGGAATCTAACCCAGGGCCTCATGCATGCCAGGCAAGCGCTCTACCACTGATCCACCTTCCCAGCCCTAGGAGACTCTTATCTTCAATGAACCAGGTAAAAGCTAGAAGCAGAGCTGTGGTTCAAGTGGTAGAATACCAGCTTTGAGGGGAAAAAAACCAAGTGAGAGCATAAATCTTTGTAACAATTTAAGCAGTGAAAATCCAAAGAAGAAGTAGAGCTATGGGCTGGGAAGGTGGCTCGGTAGTAGAGTGTTGCCTTGCATGCATGAGGCCCTGGGTTTGATTCCTCAGCACCACATATGCAGAAAAAGCTGGAAGTGGCACTGTGGCTCCAGTGGTAGAGAGCTAGCCTGGAGCTGAAGAGCTGAGGGACAGTGCCCAGGCCCAGAGTTCAGGCCCCACAACCAACCAAAAAGAAAAGAAGTGGAGCTATGGCCCAAGTAGTAAAGCACCAGCCTTGAGCCCAAAATCTCAGGGACAGCAAGGAGAAGGGGAAGGGGGAGGGGAGGAGAAGGGCAGGCATCATTCATGGGGAGGGGGCACATGGTGATTGTAGGAACCACTGCAGTGACTCCATCCAGAATTCCACTTGCTCAACTGGAAGGTCAGTGGGTAGACAATTACTAAAAGGCAACAAAAAAGGTAAGTAGTGATGTGGGCTGAACTGATCTAATAAGATTCTTGCTTTGGGCTGGGAAGGTGGCTCAGTGGTAGAGCGCTTGCCTTGCAAGCCAGAGGCCCTGGGTTTGATTCCTCAGCATCACATAAGCAAAAAGAAAAAAGCCGGAAGGGCTGGGAAGGTGGCTCAGTGGATAGAGTGCTTGCCTTGCATGCATGAGGCTCTGGGTTCGATTCCTTAGCACCGCATAAGCAGAAAAAGCTGGAAGTGGTGCTGTGGCTCAAGTGGTAGAGCACTAGCCTTGAGCTGAAGAGCTGAGGGACAGTGCCCAGGCCCAGAGTTCAGGCCGTACGACTGGACCCCCCCAAAAAAAAAAAAAAGATTCTTGCTGAAAACAGCCAGGGGTAATGGAACTTTACCTAGAAGGACAGTGAAGGATGAGGATTCTGATTCAATATTGATGGCCGGTTCGATTCCTCAGCACCACATAAGCAAAAAGAAAAAAGCCGGAAGTGACACTGTGGCTCAAGAGGTAGACCGCTAGCCTTGAGCTGAAGAGCTGAGGGATAGCACCCAGGCCCAGACTTCAGGCCCCACGACCGGACCCCCAAAAAAAAAAAAATTCAAGGGAAGGGGCTGGGAAGGTGGCTCAGTGGTAGAATGCTTGCCTTGCATGCCTGAGGCCCTGGGTTTGATTCCTCAGCAGATAAAGCCAGAAGTGGTACTGTGCCTCAAGTGGTAGACTGCTAGACTTGAGCTGAAGAGCCTAGGGACAGTGCCCAGGCCCAGACAGAGTTCCAGAGTTCCAGAATTCCAGCCTCATGACCACAAAAAAAAAAAAAAGGAGAAAGAAAGAAAGAAAGTTCAGGGGCTGGGAAGGTGGCTTAGTGGTAGAGCGCTTGCCTTGCATGCCTGAGGCCCTGGGTTTGATTCCTCAGCACCACATAAGCAGGAAAAAAAAAAGCCAGAAGTGGCGCTGTGGCTCAAGTGGTAGAGCAGAGCGCTAGCCTTGAGGCGAAGAGCTGAGGGACAGGGCCCAGGCCCAGAGTTCAGGCCCCATGACCGACCCCCCCCCCAAAAAAAAAAAAAAGAAAAAGAAAAAAAGAAAGTTCAAGGGAGCCAGGCACCGGTGGCTCACACCTGTAATCCCAGCTACTCAGGAGGCTGAGATCTGATGATCCAGGTTCAAAGCTAGCCTCGGCAGGAAAGTCCTTGAGACTCTCATCTCCAATTAACCACTCAAAAACCAGAGTCGGGGGCTGGGAAAGTGGCTCAGTGGTAGAGAATTTGCCTTGCATGCATGAGACCCTCAGTTCGATTCCTTTGCACCAATAAACAGAAAATGCTGGAAGTGGTGCTGTGGCTCAAGTGGTAGAGCACTAGCTTTGAGCTGGAGAGCTGAGGGACAGTGCTCAGTCCCAGAGTTCAGGCCCATGACTGACAAAAAATAAAGAGTTCAAGGAAAGGCTGGGAAGGTAGCTTAGTGGTAGAGTGCTTGCCTTACATGCATGAAGCCATAGGTTCCATTCCTCAGTACCATACAAATAGAAAAAGCCAGAAGTAGCACTGTGGCTCAAGTGGTAGAGTGCTAGCCTTAAGCAAAAGAAGCTCAGGGACAGTGTCTGGGCTCTGAGTTCAAGCCCCAGGACTGGCAGAAAAAAAGAGTTCAAGGGAAACTAGAATTCCATCAGAAAAAGCCTCTTTGTCAGGCATCTTTCCAGAAATGATTGGAGTCTGCTTCTCGAGGAGGACCTAGGATATGAGGAGACATTAACCATATAGTTAATCCCCAAGGTTAGCATCTGTGTTATTGTGACAGTTGTAAGCTTCTAAGATGCTACGTCAGAGCCCATATGATTGTGCTGGATTTGAATCCAGAGCTTCTGATTCCAAATAATGTTCCCTCATATAACCACTTCCTGCCTATTGATTCATGGAGGACCCAAGTTCCAGTGAAATCGGTCTAAATTTTTCCTCTTTCTCTTGCTTTATTCTATGCACGTGTGTGTCCATGTATATTTAATTTAATTTATTGCAGATCTTCTGTGAGTCTGGCAGACTATATAATTATAAATGTTATCTCTTCCAGAAACATTTGTGCCAGACAAAATCTAGGAATACAACTGTGAAATACATTTAAAAAAAATTTTTTTTGTCAGTTGTAGGACTTGAACTCTGGGCCTGGGCGCTGTCTCTCAGCTCTATCAGCTCAAGGCAAGCGCTCTACCAGTTGAGCCACAGCTCAACTTCCGGTTTTTAGTGGTTAATTGGAGATGAGTCTCATGAACTTTCCTGTCCGAGCAGGCTTTGAACTGCGATCCTCAGATCTCAGCCTCCTGAGTAGCTAGGATTACAGGAGTGAGCCACCAGCACCCAGCCTATTTTAAACATTTAAATACACAGTGGTACATGACAGGAGGGACAGAACCTGGGGTTATGTTTACTTATTTAATTTTCACACAAATCCTGGAGCACTAGGTTTAGTACACCCATTTCACAGACAGGCAAATAAAGTTCAGAAATTAAGTGTATAATGGGTCAGTTTTGACTCCAGCATCTGGATGTTTTCCATGGCTTTTGACACATTTACCTCTACTTTCAGGGAGACTTGAAAGGAAAACAAAAGTCACCTGAATCTTCAGTTCTTGAACTGACTTTTGTGGCTGTCTCACTACTCTGAGATTAAGCAAACATAAAGTCAGACTCTGAGGGCTCACACCTGGAATCCTAGCAAGTCAGGTGCTGAAATCTGAAGACTGTGGTTCAAAGCCAGCCCAGTCAGGGAAGTCCATAACACACTTATCTCCAATTAACTAGTAACTTTCCAGAAGTAGCTGGGTACTGGTGGTTCATACTTGTCGTGCTAGCTACTCAGAAAGTTAAGACCTGACGACTGCAGTTCAAAGCTAGCCCAGGCAGGAAAGTTTGTGAGGCTCTTATGTCCAATTAACCACTACAGAAGCTGAAGTGGTGCTGTGGCTCAAAGTGACTGAGTGCTACCCTTGAACAGAAAAGCTCAGGAACTGCACGCAGGCCCTGAGTTCAAGCCATCACACACACACACACACACACACACACACACACACACACACACACCTAAATAAATGTCAATTCCCACACTCCAGTGCAATTTACAGGGAAATACTTTTGACAATTTATCACATGAGGCACCATTAGAACAATAATAATCTCATTTTGTGAATAAGGATACTGTTGTAAGTCAAATTACTACATCTTGCCTCAAATTAATTAGCTGGTAGTGGTAGTCTGCAAGATTCTTCTCAGGCTGCTGGTGAAATAGGAGACATCCTTCAGAAAGTAGGTCTATCATTTAAGATGACGAAACTGGATGCCAGCCACTAATATCTTCAGTATGACAACAGCTTGCTAAACTGTTTGGGTTGCTAGAAATGGTGAAAACAATGTTCTTTATTACAAAATCCCAACAGGGATAAGGGGAAGGCTTTGGAGCAAAAAGGACTATCAAAGCTGAGACAGAGCTGGGCACTGGTGGCTTACACCTGCCGGAGGTGTGATCAGGAGGATGAGATCTGAGAATCATGGTTCAAAGCCAGCTCAGGCAGGAAAGTGCATGAGATGTTTATCTCCAATTAACCACAAAGAAGCTTGAAGTAGAGGTATGGCTCAAGTGATACAGCACCAATCTTGAGCAAAAAAAAAGCTGAAAAAATGGATAGCCCAAGTCCTGAGTTCAAGTCCTAGTACTGACAAGCAGTACTAGAAAACATTCCATAGAATTCAGATTCTAAGTGGCAGTAATGTCAAAAAGAGGAAGGATCTATGAGCCTTGAATGTGATACAGACTTAATCACAAGTAACTGTAATACAGTAGATGAAATACAGACAATAAAAATGCTCTTGAGCTGGGAAGGTGGCTCAGTGGTAGAGTGCTTGCCTTGCATGCATGAGGCCCTGGGTTCGATCCCTGAGCACCACATAAACAGAAAAAGCCAGATGTGATACCATGGCTCAAGAGATAGGCGCTAGCCTTGATCTGAAGAGCTGAGGGACAGAGCCCAGGCCCAGAGTTCAGGCACCACTACTGACAAAAAAAAAAAAAGGGTTGGGAAGGTGGCTTCCTGGTAGAGTGCTCGTCTAGTATGCATGTAGCCCTGGGTTCCATTCCTCAGTACCACAGAAATAGAAAAAGCTGGAAGTGGTGCTATGGCTCAAGTGGTAGAGTGCTATCCTTGAGCAAAGAAGCTCAGGGACAGTGCCCAGGCCCTGAGTTCAAGCCCCTGGGCTGGCAAAAAGAAGGAAAAAGAAAAAAAGAAAAAAGAGAAAAAGAAGAGGGCTGGGAAAGTGGTTCAGTGGTAGAGTGCTTATCTTGCATGCATGAGGCCCTGGGTTCGATTCCTCAGCACCACATAAGCAGAAAAAGCTGGAAGTAGGGCTGAGGCTCAAGTGGTAGAGCGCTAGCCTTGAGCTGAAGAGCTGAGGGACAGCACCCAGGCCCAGAGTTCAAGCCCCATAACTGACCAAAAAAAAGAAAGAAAAGAAAAAGAAGAAAAAGAAAACATCAGCCAGGTTCTGGTGGCCCATGTATATGATGCTAGCTACTCAGGAGGCTGAGAGCTGAGGATCATAATTCAAAGTTAGTCCAGGCAGGAGAATCCTGAGACTCTTTTTTTTTGTTGGTTGTGGGGCTTGAACTCTGGGCCTGGGCACTGTCCCTCAGCTCTTCAGCTCAAGGCTAGTGTTCTACCGCCTGTGCTTGAGCCACAGCACCACTTCCAGTTTTCTAGTGGTTTATTGGACATAAGAGTCTCATGAACTTTCCTGCCCAGGCTGGCTTTGAACCATGATCCTCAGATCTCAGCCTCCTGAGGAGTAGCTAGGATTACAGGCGTGAGCCACCGGCGCCCGGCAAGTCCTGAGACTCTTACGTACTTCTAGATGGTTTCAGTTATTTACCAAGGTTAAAAATAAAAGTTTTCTAATCAGGAGGCCCGGTGTAAAGAGAGGTATGGTTTGAGTAGCCTTCACAGGTGACAGAGCCACCCTGTCTCAGGAGGGGGAAGGGGGTGGTCCTGGCAGAGGCTCCCTAGCCAGGCTGGTGAGCTGACACATCTCTCTTCTGGGGCCCCAGGGCAGGGCCTGGTTGAACCTTGGGAATTTCTCGCCACATTCCTCATATGTCTGGCATACTTCAGCCTTTTGGTTTTGATTCCACTAAATGGCAAGTCTGCAGCCTCAGTAGTTTTTTCAGGAAACCAGCATAAATATTGTTATTTATTCCATTTACAATTGGCAATTAAGTTTGCTTTCAGGCACCAGAATGGAATTTAAAACACTCCATTAAGTAAACCAGACTAATCAAAGGCAGCCTGCTTTTCTTGCTCAGAAACATTCTCTCTCTCTCTCTCTCTTTTTTTTTTTTTGTCAGTCCTGGGCCCTGAACTCTGGGCCTGGGCACTGTCGCTCAGCTCTTCAGATAAAGGCTAGCGCTCTACCAGTTGAGCCATAGTGCCACTTCTGGCTTTTTCAGTTTATGTGGTGCTGAGGAATCAAACCCAGGGCTTCATGCATGCAAGGCAAGCGCTCTACCACTGAACCACCTACCCAGCCTCTCAGAAACATTCTTTAAACACACTCACACACACACACACACACACACACACACACACACACACACACACAGCTAGGAATGTGGCCGTGGTAGAGTGCTTGCCTAGCATGCATGAAACCCTGAGTTCGATTCCTCAGTATCACATACACAGAAAATGCGGGAAGTGGCACTGTGGCTCAAGTTGTAGATTGGTAGCCTTGAGTGAAAAAAGCTCAGGGACTGAGCCAGGCGCTGGTGGCTCACGCCTGTAATCCTAGCTACTCAGGAGGCTGAGATCTGAGGATCACGGTTCAAAGCCAGCCCGGGCAGGAGAGACCGTGAGACTCCTATCTCCAATAAACCACCAGGAAACCGGAAGTGGCGCTGTAGCTCAAGTGGTAGAGTGCTCGCCTTGAGCTGAAGAGCTGAGGGACAGCGCCCAGGCCCAGAGTTCAAGCCCCACAACCGACAAAAAAAAAAGCAAGCTCAGGGACAATGCTCAGGCCCTGAGTTCAAGCCCCACGACCTACAAAATAAAATAAAAAATATATTAGTTATAATATTCAATGTACATATGTGAAAAAGGAACCAGGTAGAAGGTTAGTATGAATTAGGGGTAGAATGATGGAAGGAATAACATTGATCCAGATGCATTTTACTGATTAACTGATAATGTTGAATTGAAACTCTCTATATACCTACTTAAAGATAATAATAATAATAACATGAAATACCTATGGCAGGCCAGGCCCAGTACCTGCCCTAGGGACCCTCCCAGGCTGAGGGAGCTGCTAAGAACATGCTAACTTTGGGCTATTTACCAACTGCTCTGCCACCTTCAACAAGTAGGTGTCATGCAGGGAAGACTAACTCTGTAGAATGATGACTGAGGGCAACATGGATGATATGGGCCTTGTAAGCAGAAAAGGAGAGAAGACAGGGGAGGCGATACCTCTCTGAAGTTGAACCAACAGAGTGTTCCTGTTTTCTCCTCTCTGGGGTGGGAAAGGGATTAATGATGCCCACTTCCTGTGTGGTGGTAAAGGTTCAATTAGCTGTGTTTTTAAGGATCTGTCACATGACCAGTTAACTCTGAATTTCAGGCAAAGCAATAGCAAGTGTGGACTTACTTGCAAGAGGTAAAAGTAGCCTGCATATGTAGATAGAGATCATCTCTTGGTATCAGTTTAGGGCCCTATTTCCTTTTTTGTCCACTTATCTTGTCCTAGATCAGTCAAAGTGTTCACAATTAACACATGCTACTTATATAGTGCTAAAAGTTTTTTTTGTTTTTTTTTTCTGGTACTAGTCAGGGGTGTTTGTAGCTCATGTTTGTAATCCTAGCTACTCCAGAAGCTGAGATCTGAGGGCCACAGTTTGAAGCCAACCAGGGCAACTAAGTAGGAGAAACTCTTGTTTTTTGTTTTGATTTTGGTCGTGGGGCCTGAACTCTGGGCCTGGGCACTGTCCCTCAGCTCTTCAGCTCAAGGCGAGCACTCTATCACTGAGAGCCACAGCGCCACTTTGGCTTTTTCTGCTTATGTGGTGCTGAGGAATCCAACCCAGGGCCTCATGCATGCAAAGCAAGCACTCTATTTCTGAGCCACCTTCCCAGCCTAGGAGAAACTCTTATCTCCAATTAACTACCAAAAGAGCCAGAAGTGGAGTTGTGGCTCAAGTGATAGAATGCTAACTTTGAGCAAAAAAGGCTCAGGGAGGGAACCCCAGACCCTGAGTTCAAGCCCTAGGGCTGGCACAAAAACTAAATAAAGTATAAAATAAAAACAATAATTTGATAGTAAAGTGGCAGACATCATGTTCCTTTGTTTCTAATTATTTCAGCTGTTTTTTTTTTTTTTTTTGGGGGGGGGGTCCGGTCGTGGGGCCTGAACTCTGGGCCTGGGCGCTGTCCTTCTGCTCTTCAGCTCAAGGCTAGCCCTCTACCACTTGGGCCACAGCACCACTTCTGGCTTTTTTCTTTTTGCTTATGTGGTGCTGAGGAATCGAACCCAGGGCCTCAGGCATGCAAGGCAAGCGCTCTACCACTGAGCCACCTTCCCAGCCCTTCAGCTTTTTTTTTTTTAAAGTATAAGAACAGTCTCCTCATCTGAGAATACAGAGGAAAAAGCAAATTACTTTTCTTTCTTTTACCCAGCAGTCAACATAGATTATTTCATTGACCCCAGATGTGTGGGGATTTTCTCCCACATAAGCAACCAGTTATGCAGCAGATAACAGCTGGGTGTCCTCCAAAGATTTATTTTTATTTTTTTTATTTTTTATTTTTTTGGGTCTGGTCATGGGGCCTGGGCGCTGTCCCTCAGCTCTTCAGCTCAAGGCTAGCGCTCTACAACTTGAGCCACAGCGCCACTTCCAGCTTTTTTTTTTCTTTTTGCTTATATGGTGCTGAGGAATCGAACCCAGGGCCTCAGGCATGCAAGGCAAGCGCTCTACCACTGAGCCACCTTCCAAGCCCCATCCTCCAAAGATTTTTAAGAAGTTGTATGCCAGGAAATGGGACAAGAGACCAATATTATCTTATAATAGCATGTATATTACCAGTATATATAATGCATAGAAATACTTTAACATGACACAGTAGTGTAACATACAAAGTTTGCTGTCTTGATGTTCTCCTATAGAGAGCAAAGCCCCCAATCAGGACAGGTTTCTCTGAAGTTCCCCCATAACTGAATTGCTGTTTGGACCATGATGCTGCATCCTTCCCACGTCTTCTGGAGGCTGTGATGGATATCAGTCTGGACTGTTTGGTTAAAGTGGTGTTTGCAAGGTTTCTCTAGTTGCCATTTTACCTTATTTATTCTCAAGGTAAATCTTCTTTCCAATGTCTTTTCTTTTTTTTTGTCGGTCATGTAGCTCGAACTCTGGGCCTTGGGCACCGTCCTGAGCTCTTCAGCTCAAGGCTAGCGCTGTACCACTTGAGCCACAGCGCCACTTCAGGTTTTTTGGTGGTTTATTGAAGATAAGAGTCTCATGGTCTTTCCTGTCCGGGCTGGCTTTGAACTGTGATCCTCAGATCTCAGCCTCCTGAGTAGCTAGTATTACAGCCGTGAGCCACTGGCGCCTGGCCCGGTGTGTGTGTGTGTGTGTGTGTGTGTGTGTGTGTGTGTGTGCGTGTGCGTGTGTGTGGCAAACGGATGGCTGTGTGTGTGTGTATACAGCAAACGGATGGCTGTTTTCGCGGCACACTTTTGGCGGCTTCAGCCTTTGCCAACAAAGTTGCGTGAAGATCCTCCTGGAAGGGCGTAGACAACTGGTCGCAAAGCCTGCCGGGAGTCGTAGTCTCTGGGTGCTCCGACCGAACACTGCCGGGCGGGTTCTGCGAGAAAGAGCCAGAAGCCGGGGGAGGGAGGGGGTGGAGAGGGGCGGGGCGTTCCTGGCGCTCTGCACTATGGGACGGGTAGTTCGCGACACAGGACGCGTCACGTTCCTGCTGGAGAACAGGACTTCCCTACCCAGTGCGCCACGCGCGCGGAATGGGGGGAGAAGCCGGCCCGATCTTGAGCAAATCAAATCGAAGGAAAGAAACTGCCGGCTTTCAAAATCCTCCTCCTCCGCCATCATCCACCGCCCGGCGAAGAGCAGGTGGTGTCGGGGACGCCAGGGACGAGGAGCCCCGGGAGTGCTGACGGACAGGCGGACTGGGCACTGGGGCGCCCCGGCCCAGGCACAGCGATCGGACGGGAACAGACCAGACCCGGCCCCCCAGTCCGCCCCGCCGCGCCCGGCGGACGCGCGCGATCGGGTCGCCCCACGCGGCGGCGCCGCCTGTTTACGGTAGGGTTCCTTTACTCTCCGGGGCGCCTGCGTGGGGTGGGGCTCGGGATCCGCCACGGACCGGCTACCTGGGCGCCTCTGCCCGCCCGACGGCCTCCTCCGCTGCTCCTTCGGCAGGGCCAAATAAATGGGGTGCTGGGCCTTTCACAAATGGGGAAACTGAGGCCCGGGGCGGGTATCCGACTCCACGGAGCCGCCCAGCTCGTGGCTCCCAGCAGTGACGGCTCACGTTAGCGCGTCAGTCTCACCTGGAGGCGGCTCGAGGTCCCCGGGAACCTCCGCCGGCCTCCTTCCCCACGCCCGACATGCCTCCCGCGTTCGCCCGCGCCGCCTCCCGCTGGGCCCACGCCTGCTTGGGGGAGATCGGCGTGAGTCACCGCCGATGCGCTGCGGATCGATGGATGCGCACCGAAGGACAGCTCCCACGCGGCCGCCCGGGAGGACACACGTTTGTGTCTTAACCGTTTGTCTTTGCACCGTCGCTGGCTCTTTGCTGGCTTTGGGCAAATCAGTCTGTCTGTCTTTGTGCTTTGACGTGATGGAGGACGGTGTGTGTGTGTGTGTGTGTGTGTGTGTTGCGCGCGCGTCTGTGTCCGTCTGTGTCTCTCTCTCCTAACGGACCGACCCCCTCCAGCTGCGAAGTTCCGTGTCCCACCTCCTTTTCCCCCCAACACTTTACTAGCTTCAAGTTGTTCTAACTTGGAGCTGTTAGAGGTGGTTGAATTGCGAGTTAATATTTATTCAGTATTCTATTGGTCATTCTTGGGACACCTTTCAAAAGCCAAGCCATTTACAGTGATAGATGTAGAGCGCTTTTGTTCTGCCAGAAACCTTCTGGCAGTCCACTGAGGAAAAGCCACAGCTCTTAACATGGCCTTCCTGACTTAAAGCCCCTTCTCCTTTCTCATCTGCCTCCTTTCTTCCTTCCTCTGTGCTCCAGCACCACTGATCTCCTCTGATCTGTCTATTTTCCTCTGTTCCCAGAAGCCTTGGTCTGTTCTGTTCCCTTTTCAGGAATGGTTTACTCCCAGATGTCTTGCATAACTTATTGCAAGATATCCTTTATATTTTTGTTTCTTTTCTGATAACACTTTCTCTAATTATTCTGTCCTCCCCCCAAGAAAGAAAGAAAACATACACACAATCTCCCTTACCTGCCTTCCTGTTTATTTTTATTTTTCTATTTTTTTTTCACTGCTGAGCATTGAGTCCAGAGCTTTGAGTATAGTAGGCATGTTCTCTACAACTGAGCTATAGCCCCAGCTTCCAGTTTATTTTAATTACTAAAATACTAGATATTTTGTTTAGACTCTTAAGTGGCAAGCTAGGTATGTAGTGCATACCTGTAATCCCTGCATTTGGGAGACTGAAGCAGGAGGCTTGTGAGTTGCAGGCCAGCTTGGATATATAACATGATCTTGTCCTCTCCCCCCCCCCCCAAAAAAAAGGGGAGGAACCTGTAATCCTAGCTACTCAGGAGGCTGAGATCTGAGGATCATGGTTCAAAGCCAGCCTGGGCAGGAAAGTCCATGAGACTCTTATCTCCAATAAAAACCACCAGAAAACTGGAAGTAGTGCTGTGGCGCAAGTGGTAGAGCACTAGCCTTGAGCTAAAGAGTTGAGGGACAGCACCCAGGCCCAGAGTTCAAGCCCCACGACTGACCAAGAAGAAAAAAAGGAATCAGACATAAACATCAAGAGGGAAGTGTTTTGTTTCATTTACTACTGTGCTTCTGATACTTGGAACAATGTAAGGGCAGTAAATATTTCTTTTTGTTGAATGATTATTAGGTAACTTAAATTAGAAAAATAATTCATGTTTATTGCTAAAGATACAATGTAGCAGTTGGGTGCTGCATTGTCCTGCATCCCAGAGACTATAGGAAGCCTAAAGTAGGCAGAGCACATTGACATAGGAATCAAGAACCTATCTTAAATAACCAGTATAGGGGTTGAAGGATGGCTTAGTTAGCATGCTCACCAATGAGTAAAAGTGTCAGGTACCAAGTTCAAGTCCCAGTTTCAGACCAAAAAAGGAAAGCACAGCACTGGTGGCTCATGCCTGTAATCCTAGCTACTTAGGAACCTAAGATATGAGGATCGAGGTTCAAAGCCAGCCCAAACAGATAAGTCCATGAGACTTATCCAATGAACTACCAAAAACATTGGACTCATACACACACAAATATAAACTGTAAACTCTAACTTCTACGATAAGGAGAAAGGAGACCGGGTGGATGAGGGGTATGCAGTTGTGTCTCAGGATGAGGAGTTTGAGAGGATAATACTTTCTTCTGGATAATACTTAAAGTCTTCGGGAAAATGAAGTTGTTTAGCTCTATTTATTTATTTTTGGCAGTGCTAAGAGATCTCCTCCAGGCCTCATACATGCTAAACAAGTCCATAGAGCTGTACCCTAGACCAAGCTATCCATTCTCCTGGTCTGCTGAGCTGTAAGCTAGAAGCAGTTCTATCACTGGCTGTGCTATTGTACGACATAAATTGATCTTCATGCTTCCTGGGATACAAATCTTATAGTGATTCGTGTCATTTTGCATGCCAATGAGCTGACCACAGCCACCTAGGTAGCAGTTGGATGGGGCTGGTCACTAGAAAAATCCAAGCTGCATTAGTGTTGAGACTTTTTGCCCTCTAGCCCGGCCTCTGGGGAAGGGAGAGAGGCTAAAGGATAAGTTGATAACCACTTTGGCCAGTGATTTAGTCAATCATGCTTATGGAATGAAAAACCAAAAGGAGAGAATTTACAGAGCTCCCGACCGCTGAACATGGAGGGTGGTTAAAGCCCAGAGGACACAGAAGCGCGAGCCCGCTTCTCATCCCTCCTCCAGCGCATTCCTTCACCGCCTCCTCTTTTATTTCCTTTACATTTTCTATTCTTTAGAGGGGCTGGAAGATAGAACTCAGTGGCGTGAGACGCTGCGTTCCATCCCCAGTACTGCACACACATGCAAACATTCTTTGGAACAAGCCAGTGAACATGAGTCTGCACGGGTCTGTGCTGTTGCAGCAAAGTAAAGAACCCAAGGACAGCGGCTGAAACGGAACCCGCTTCATACAGCAGGTCAGAGGCACACAGACAAGGAGCCTGGGGTTTGCATTGGCATCCCGGGTGGGATCTGCCACTATACCCAGTAAACAGTGGCAGCAGAAGGACGCACAGCTGGGGTCTGCTGCAGACGCCATTGCTTGCTTGAAGAACTTCTCCCTGCAACAGTATGGAGGAGAGATTTTGAGTTTGTGTTTTATACACCGGCCTATTGTGATGACGGCCCTTGTGATGTAGCCACCGCTGGTCTCCTAGGAACAGACAGGCCATCCTGTCCTGCACAGTCTCCTGGCCCAGGGTTGAAACCGGATGTGCAGTGGGCTGAGCCCTGGTGCCCACCCCTCAGAGTCATGCCAACGTGGGCTACGGGGCATTCCCTGGGATGGATGACCTGGCTCCCTTAGCCATCTTTTTCCTGTTTGAGGACCAGGGTCCTCGAGCAGAGAGCTGCCAGCATGATCAGGCAGGTGTGTATTTGGGACAGGCAGGATGAGCAAAGCCATGGGTTTGGGACTTGACAGCTGTTGACTGCAGGGGTTGGGGAAAGCTCAGAAATGATTTCGCTGTTTCCCTGCGGAGGCAATTTGGCTGCAGGATATTACTCTGTAGAGGTAAAGACTTTGTTGGCTACATCCTAGTGTATGTGTGTGTGTGTACGTGTATGCGCGTGTGCACGTACGTGCTACGCCTGGGCACTATCCATTAGTATTTTTTATACCTACCACTAGCACCTTACCACTTGAGCCACAGCTTCACTTCAAGCTTTGCTAGTTAATTGGAGATAAGAGTCTCATGGGCTTTCCTGCCTGGGCTGGCTTTGATCCTCAGGTCTCAGCCTCCTGAGTAGCTAGGATTACAGGTGTGAGCCTTTGGTGCGCTTTTGTTCATTTCCTCCAGTGGTTTAGCTTTTGGATTCTCCAAGGCAAGGGAGAGTGAGGCCAAACTCCCAAGATGCCATTTTTCTTCTCTGAAAACTCATAGTACCCTGAGGAGATCCTTGCTCCTTCCTTCCTTCATCTCGAGATCAAACATAGAGTCTTTTTTTATTTGTTTTTTTTTTTTTTTTTTAATTTAATTTTATTGTAAAGCTACTATACAGAGGGTTACAGTTACATGAGTGAGGTAATGAGTACACTTCCTCTTGAACATTGTTACCCCCTCCATTGTTTTCCCCCTACCATCCCCTCCTTAACATAGAGTCTTATACATGGTAGGAAACTTCACTTTTTTCTTTTTTTTTTGTACTGGTCCTGGGGCTTGAACTCAGGGCAAGGATGCTGTCCCTAAGTTTTTCTACTCAAGGCTAGCACTCTGCCACTTGAGTTACAACTTTTGGTGGTTGATTGGAGGTAAGAGTCTCATGTCCTTACCTGCCCGGGCTGGCTTTGAACCTCCATCCTCAGATCTCAGCCTCCTGAGTAGCTGGATTTACAGGCATGAGCCACCAGCACCCAGCAGACTCCTCTTTCCTAATTCAGTTTTGGTCTCTTCAGTTTGCAGATCTCCAGGGAAGCCGACCATCGTGGCCAGCATGGCTTCTGAAGACATTGCCAAACTGGCAGAAACCCTGGCCAAAACCCAGGTGGCCGGAGGACAGCTGAGTTTTAAGGGCAAGAGCCTCAAGCTGAACACTGCAGAAGACGGTGAGCCCCTGGCTGGTCGTATGAGGGACAGCGCGTCCTGTCAGTCTCTCTAAGTCTTTTCAAGGCTTGGTTCTGTTTCCTAATTGTTCTGTGAAGTTGTCTGACGCATTCTAATGATGCACAATGACACACATAGGTGTCCCCGCCTGTCAGCAAGTTCACAGTGGGCATCATTTTGCTCACTGTTTCCCTCAAAGAGAGGCTGGTGGGTCACAAGGGGGGCACCCACAGGATGCAGCCCCTTTTTTCTTTTTCTTTTGGTCGTGGGGCTTGAACTCTGGGCCTGGGCGCTGTCCCTCAGCTCTTGAGCTCAAGGCAAATGCTCTACCACTTGACCCACAGTGCCACTTCCGGTTTTCTGGTGGTTTATTGTAGATAGGAGTCTCTCGGACTTTCCGGCCCAGTCTAGCTTTGAACCGTGATCCTCAGATCTCAGCCTCTTGAGTAGCTAGGATTATAGGTGTGAGCCACTGGCAACTTCAGCCCGCTTGAGAGGTCTGTCCCTGCACCTAGATGTTTGGAAGAGGAATAGAAACTGCCTTCTGTGAACCAGGATGTAGATGTGGTCTTCCTACCCCAGGCCAATGCCAGGCTGGTATCCTGAGTCACCTGACTTCTGGAATGAAGGTGCCTAGGTCAATGCTTATGAGGCCTCCTGGGGTTTGGGCTGAACCGGCGAAACTGGTCTGAAGCTGCCTGGTTGTTATGTGCAGACACTTGGGCCAAGGACTGCTGAGACCTCTGTTGCTGGGAGCCTGGTGCTATCCATCCCTTGAAATGTGCAGATTCTTCCCTGTGCTTTATCTTCGATCCTCCCATCCTGTCTGTGGGAGGTAGGCGGAAATACTGCTGTTTTATAAAGGGACTTAGGAAACTTATGTAACTCCTATGAGGTCACACAGTAAATAGCTGAGTCGGGATTTAACTGAGTCCCAACCAAAGCCCCAAACCTCATGCTTCTAAGAAGACACTGACTTCAGAAAACATGTATTTGTTATTTAATGCCATTTGTTTTTATTCCTGTTGGTTGGTTTAATCTGGTTCTGGAACTTGAACTCAGGGCCTTATGCTCTCTCTTGACTTTTCCATTCAAGCCTGGTGCTCTACCATTGGACCCATAGCTCCACTTCCAAGTTTGTTTGTGTTTTGTTTTCTTTTTGTGCTGGTCCTGGGGCTTGAACTCAGGGCCTAGGTGCTGTTTTCTCAGCTTCTTGTGTTGCTCAAGGCTGGTGATACTCCACCCCTTGAGCCACAGCTCTACTTCTGGAATTTGGGTAGTTTATTGGAGATAAGAGTCTTACAGTCCTTCCTGCCTAGGCCAGCTTTGAACTGAGATCTTCAGATCTCAGCCTCCTGAATAGCAAGGATTACAGATGTGAGCCACCCACCCCCTATTTGTGGGTAAATTGGTATTTGAATTGTTCTTTTTTTTTTTTTTTTTGGTGGGTCGTGGGGCTTGAACTCTGGGCCTGGGCACTGTCCCTCAGCTCTTCAGCTCAAGGCTAGCCCTCTACCACTTGAGCCACAGCGCCACTTCTGGCTTTTTCTGCTTATGTGGTACTGAGGAAGGGAACCCAGGGCTTCATGCATGAACGCAAGCGCTCTACCACTGAGCCACCTTCCCAGCCCTGGTATTTGAGGTGTTCTTGAAAGAAAAAAGGACAATGCAGGCAAGAAGAGCCACGTGCAAGGTAGACTCTGGGGTTGAGACTTGGAGGGCGTGCTAGAGGCAAAGGAAAATTCAAGTCCCACAGGGAGCTCAGGACAGAGGCTCTTGCATTCAAGAAAAGCCTGGAGGCCCAGATGAGGGCTCTGGGCTGGGTGGGAGTGGTCCTGTGTGTTTAGGAGACCCTAAAGATGATGGCTAGAACAAGGATTCTTCAGTAAGTTACTTAAGGGTCAAAAACTAGGCCTTTTTAGGGGCTGGGAAGGTGGCTCAGTGGTAGAGTGCTTCCCTTGCATGCATGAGGCCCTGGGTTGGATTCCTCAGCACCACATAAGCAGAAAAAGCCAAAGTGGCGCTGTGGCTCTCAGTGATAGAGTGCTCGCCTTGAGCTGAAGAGCTGAGGGACAGTGCCCAGGCCCAGAGTTCAAGCCCCACAACCGACAAAACAACAACATATTTCTCTATGTGGTGGTAAGGCTATAAAAAAAAAGTCTTGGCAGACTGTCTTATGATAATGACTGGGTCTTCAGGAGTGATCGAGGCCCAACCGCAGCCTGTCAGGGTAGGAGTGTATGTGTGTGTGTGTGTAGGTGTATTACAGCTTGAACTCAGAGCCCAAGTGCTGTCCTTTAGCTTTTTTGCTCAAGGTTAGTGCTCTACTACCTAAGCCATAGCTCTACTTCCAGCTTTGGTGCTTAATTGGAGATGCGTCTCCTGGGTTTTCCTGCTCTTGCTGACTGAACTGTGATCCTCAGTCTCAGCCTCTTATGTAACTAGGATTCAGGCTGGAGCCAGCAGCACCCAGGGAGAACTGATTTTTTTTTCCCCGGTCTGGAGGCTTGAACCTCAGGCCTGGGCATTGTCCCTGAGCTTCTTTTTGCTCAAGGCTAGCACTCTACCACTTGAGCCACAGTGCCACATCTGTGGATGTGGTGCTGAGGAATCGAACCCAGGGCTTCATACATTCCAAGCAAGCACCCAACCACCAAGCCACCTTCCCAGCCTGGTTTATTTGATTTATTTTTTGTCAGTTGTAGAGCTTGAAGCAGAGCCTGGGCGCTGACCCTGAGCTCTCTTTACTCAAGGCTAGTGCTCTTCCACTTTGAGCCATAGTGCCACTTCTGGTTTCCTGGTAAGGGGGCTGGCTTTGAACCATCATCCTCAGATCTCAGTCTCCTGAGTAGCTAGGATTATGGGTGTGAAACACCAGCGCCCAGCAGGAGTGGTGTTTTTCAGTGGTGTAGCTCTGCTTGGATTGAAAACCACAGGGAGTGGCCTGTGTACCTGTGACCCCTCCTTCCTAGCCTTGCTCTCCCAGTTTGATGGGGGCCTTCCTAACTTGACCTGTCCTGGTGACTTCTCCAAGCTGAACCTGTGGTGTCCAGTCCCTGTGCTCCTAAGTCATTCATGCAGCATAAGCAAAGGCTTTCCTGGCTCTCTGATTGTATCTCCTCACTGTTTGGACTCTCCTGGAAGCATTCTCCCCTTGTCTACTTGGCCCATCTTTGAACATTAGGCAGGGACCACCTTTTGGACTGTGGCTTCCAGTGGGCAGCAAGATCACCTAGCCCTGACCCAAGGGAGCCAGATTCAGAAAAGGGGCTGGGTGGGGCTGGGAAGGTGGCTCAGTGGTAGAGTGCTTGCCTTGCATGCATGAGGCCCTGGGTTCGATTCCTTAGCACCACATAAGCAAAAAAGAAAAAAGCCGGAAAGTGGCGCTGTGGCTCAAGTGGTAGAGCGCTAGCCTTGAGCTGAAGAGCTGAGGGACAGTGCCCAGGCCCAGAGTTCAGGCCCCACGACCGGACCCAAAAAAAGAAAAGAAAAGGGGCTGGGGCAGAATGGGACACAAGGGAAGAGAAGAGTTTGGTGAGAGCAGCCCATTGGGGAAAGTCAAGGTGAAGCTTGCTATGCCATTTATTTCCCCACAACTCTTAGTTAATCATTCTCTGAAATCTCAGCTTCCTCTTCTAACATTAGGAGGTGCAAACCTGCCCAGCCTTGGCTTCTCCTGAAACAGGGTAATCAGTGCCAGCTGCGTGACCTCCTTGCCTCTGTGTCTCAGATCACTCCACTCTAAACTGGACGTAATGGTTACTATGTTTTTAGGGGCGTGGGGAATGTATATAAAGCACTTAGATTCCTGCTATGGGCTGGTCTTGACACCGATCTAGTGAGGAAGATGGTGTAATAATCAAATAGGCATTCACGTAAATGGGTAATGTTAATATTGTAGCAGAAATGCCCTGGACAGGTGAAGGGGCCAGGAAGCCTGCACAATAGAGATTGCACCTGGGCAGGCCAGGGACGAGGAGGGGAGGACATGCTTCAGGGAGAGGGAAGGGTGGAGGATGAAGAGAGGAGGGCAGGAAGAAAGATGGAGTCCTGCTTTTTGGTTTTTTTTTAAAGGAAACTATTTTTTCTTTTAGTACAAATACTGGGGCTTGCACTCGGGCCTAGGCGCTGCCCCTGAGCTTGTTTCTCAAGGCTAGTGCTCTACCACTTGAGCCACAGCTCCACTTCTAGACTTTTTTGAGCAGAAGATAAGGGTCTCATGGACTTTCCTGCCTGGGCTGGCATCAAACCACGATCCTCAGCTCTCAGCCTCCTGAGTAGCTAGGGTTAAAGGTATGAGCCGCCAGTGCCTAGCATCTGCTGGCTTTTTTTTTTTTTTCCTGGTTAATTGGAGATAAGAGTCTCCTGGACTTTACTACCTGGGCTAACGTCAAACTAACTCCCAGATCTCAGTCTCCTGAGTAGTTAATATTACTGGTGAGGGCAGGGAAGTAGCTCAGTGGTAGAGGGCTTACCTTGCATGTATGAGGCTCTGGGTTCGATTCCTTAGCACCACATAAGCAGAAAAAGCTGGAATGGCGCTGTGGCCCAAGTGGTAGAGTGCTCGCGTTGAGCTAAAGAGCTGAGGGACAGCGCCCAGGCCCAGAGTTCAGGCCCCACAACCGACCCAAAAAAAAAAAAATTACAGGTGAGACTACCAGTACCTAGATTCCTACATACATGTTAAGCATGATCACTTTATACTGTACTATAAAATGATTATTCCCAAGTCAAGAAAAATCTGTGTCACCACTTATAATGGGATCTGCATTGCTATTTCCCACCGTGACTGCCCTTTCCCTCAGTGTACATGCATGGAGTTTGAAGTTCTTCTTTTTTGCAAGTACTGGGGCTTGAACTCAGGACCTCCTGTTCTCACTTAGCTTTTTCCCTCAAGGCTGGTGATCTACCACCTGAGCCACAGTTCCACTTCCTGAGTTTTTCATCATTATAAAACAGATAGTTAAAGCCAGGTGCTGGTGGCTCACGCCAGTAATCCTAGCTACTCAGGAGGCTAAGATCTGAGGATCACAGTTCAAAGCCAGCCCAGCAGGGAAGTCCATGAGACTCTTATCTCGAATGAACCACCAGAAAACCGGAAGTGGTGCTGTGGCTCAAGCGGTAGAGTGCTAGCCTTGAGCTGAAGAGCTGAGGGACAGTGCCCAGGCCCAGAGTTCAGGCCCCACGAAGGACCAAAAAAAAGAAGGCCCTTGTGTCATGTGGCTGCTAGCCCTCGGACTTCGGTGCCATTCTCCTACTTACCCTGGGGCCTTCCCCGTGTGTGGAGACTCCGCACACCATGGACTTGGTGAAATCACCTTTGTTCCAAGCAAGCAGCTTCTCCTTCTCTCGGGTCCCTAGCCTTTTACACACAGCGTGTTGTAATGGTCATTGTATAGGAATTGGCTGCGTAGCCCCCACTAGGCTGTGAGCCTGGTGGCTTCTCCTGTCACATTAGGATCCAGGTTGTGGTACACTGCAAGCCTTGTTGTGTGCGTGACGTGTTTGTCCTGCTCTACCCTGCCCCCCCCCCCCCCCCCCCCCCAATGAATCTGAGGTTCTGGTTGTTCTTTGGCTCTGGACAGCTAAAGACGTGATTAAAGAAATTGAAGAGTTCGACGGCCTGGAGGCTCTGCGCTTGGAGGGCAACACCGTGGGCGTGGAAGCAGCCAGGGTCATCGCCAAGGCCTTAGAGAAGAAGTCGGAGTTGAAGGTAAGACGCGCAGGGGCACAGGGGCAGGTTTCCCACACTGCACCGCTCCTGCCTGCGTCTCCACTCCCAAACCCCACTGTTCCTCACCCCCTCTTTCTAGGCCCCCAGAGGGCTCACAGCACTCTCCTGGCCCCTAGACCTGTAGGCAGCGAGCAGACGTTTGGGTGGGGTCAGTAAATGGCAGTAGCTTGGGGTGACATTTGGGAAAGACAAACTGAGGAGATCCGTCCTCAGTGCTCACTCGTGGGCTTTGTTGGCTGTTTGTTGTTGTTTTTGTCCCTGTTGAGTCTTGGACTTAGGACTGGCTGCTCTCCCTTTGTTTTATATTGTTCTTTTTGTGCCAATCCTGGGGCTTGAACTTGAGGCCTGGAAATTGTCTCTGAGCTTCACTTGAGGCACAGCGTCACTTTTCTTTTTCTTTTTTTTTTTCTTTTTAGTCAGTCATGGGGCTTGAACTCTGAGCCTGGGCGCTGTCCCTGAGCTCTTCATTCTTCAGCTCAAGGTGAGCGCTCTACTACTTGAGCCACAGCGCCACTTCCACTTTTGGCTATTTCCAAATAGTGTATTGGAGACGAGTCCCAGACTTTCCTGCCGGGGCTGGCTTAGAACTGCGATTTTCCTCCTGAGTAGCTAGGATTATAGGATGAGCCACCAGTGCTAGCCACTGGCTAGCCCTCCTGGCTGAGGCCGCTCTACAGACACACCAGCGTGGATGATCGCCTGCTGTAGTCTCTGGTTAGACAAAAATGCCCTGGCCTCCATTCCCGTGGTGCAGTTCTGGGAAGGTAATAGAGACACAGCTAACCACTGCACAGCTGAGGCAGGTTTTCTCCATCCCTCCCTCCCCTCTCCCTCCCTCCATCTCTCCTTTCCTCCCTTCATCTGTTCCTCCTTCCCTCCATCTCTCCTTTCTTCCCTATTCTTTCCTAAAGATTAGTTCTGGTTGCTACCCCTTTCTTGGCAAATACAAAGGGTTTTCAGACTCTTATCCTCAAGTGGGTTCTACTGACTATGTCAGCATGCTTTATAAGGAAAGCAGCTGCAGTCAGGTGCCGGTGGCTCACGCCTGTAATCCTTAGCTACTTAGGAGGCAGAGATTGGAGGATTGTAGTTCAAAGTCTGCCCAGGCAGGAGAGTCCATGAGATCACCAGAAAATTGGAAGTGGCAAACTGATTCAAAGTAGTAGAGCTCTAGCCTTAAGCAAAAAGACCTGGAGGACAATGCCCAGGGCTCAAATTCAAGCCCTTTGACCAACCAAAAAAAAAAAGAAGAAGAAAAGTAGCAGCATATACAAAATGTCAGCGTTCCTTTCCTTCTAGAATCCCTGGGGTATTAGCATATTTATGTCTGAAGAAGAAAGACCTGTTTTCTAGACAGGAAATCTGTGTAGGGTTGGGTCTGGGTTTTCCATTCTTCTTTAATCCTTTAACTAATCACCCCTACTTTAAGGCATTGGGTGTGTCTCCATTTTCTTTTTTTTTTTTGCTAGTTCTAGGGCTTGAACTCGGCCTGGGCACTGCCTCTGAGCTTCTTTTCTTTCCTTTTTTAAGGCTAGCACTCTACCACTTGAGCCATGGCAACACTTATGGCTTTTTCTCTTTATGTGGTACTGAGGAATTGAACCCAGAGCTTCATGCATGCTAGGCAAAGCACTCGACTACTAAGCCACATTCCCAGCCCCTGTTTTCTCAGAGGAGCTGAAGTTCAGCAGGGATGATTTCAGTTGCACAGGACTGTTTTATAGGAGCCTGAGCTCAGTGTGTCTCTAGCAGATGAGATGACAGGTAGACAGTACCAGGCTTGGCCCCTGGTGTGGTGAGTTTTAACGCTTGCCACCTCTAGCTCCAAGCCTGAGCCCAACTCTCCCTGGGTTCAGAAGGCAAGAGATGAAGTTGGTGTTTGTGGCTCGTGTCACCTCTGGGTCTCCGGCTCACCTTCTCCTTCCTCCGCAGCGATGCCACTGGAGCGACATGTTCACCGGGAGGCTGCGCTCTGAGATCCCACCAGCCCTGGTAAGAATCAGCTGCTCTCCCCGAGGCACCCACACTGGGCCCACGTCCCTTCATGGAGGCTTAAGATGAGACGCTGCATGGGAAGCTGGGCAGCCGCTAGCCCCGCCCTGCCTCCGCCCAGGGCTCCTTCCTTGGCTAGATTTTATCCCTTCCACCACCCTTTCCCTCATGCACCTCTCTAGTCATCCCCCCAAACACATACTCCTTGCTTCTCATCGTGGGTGACTCTCCTCTGCTTGGCTTCTTCTTCTTTTTTTTTTTTAATCGGTCGTGGGGCCTGAGCTCTGGGCCTGGGCGCTGTCCCTCAGTTCTTCAGCTCAAGGCTAGCGCTCTACCACTTGAGCCACAGCGCCACTTCCGGCTTTTTTCTTTTTGCTTATGTGGTGCTGAGGAATCGAACCCAGGGCCTCATGCATGCAAGGCATGCACTCTACCACTGAGCCACCTTCCCAGCCCTCTGCTTTGCTGTTTTAGTTCTTCATTCCTAGGGCCTCAGTTTTGGCTAGGCTCGCGTCCCCAGATTCTATGTACGGAAGGGGAAACACAGTAGACCAGGACCTGATGGCACGGCCACCCTCCCAGCCTGGGCCAGCCAGACACAGGCGTTCAGTGTTCACGGTTCCGGTCATGTTGGGGCCTCCTCAGGTCTTCATTCTTCCAACCACATGGGTTCCAGAGATGTGTGTGCACCTCCTCCCAGCAGACACTTGGCCACCCAGGGGGCCGGGCTTTCATGATACTGGACAAGGGTCTCCTGGCGGGGTCTCGCCCCTCTGAGTGCTGGTGGTGTTAGTGCCCAGCCTTGAAGGAAGAAAAAGAGCCGGGCACCGGTGGCTCATGCCTGTAATCAGGAGGCTGAGATCTGAGAATCTCAGTTCAAAGCCAGCCCAGGCAGGAAAAAGCTGTGAAACACTTATCTCCAATAAACCATCAGAAAACTGGAAGTGGCGCTGTAGCTCAAGTGGTAGAGCGCTCGCCTTGAACTGAAGAGCTGAGGGACAGTGCTCAGCCCAGAGTTCAAGCCCCATAACCGACAAAGAAAAAGAAAAAGAAAAAGACCCAGTAACCAGGTGCTGGTGGCTCACGCCTGTAATCTTAGCTACTCAGGAGGCTGAGATCTGAGAAGTGAGGTTCAAAGCCAGCCTGGGCAGCAAAGTCCATAAGATTTTTATCTCCAATAAACCACCAGAAAACTGGAAGTGGCACTGTGGCTCAAGTGGTAGAGCGCTCACCTTGAGCTGAAGAGCTGAGGGACAGCGCCCAGGCCCAGAGTTCAAGCCCTACAACTGACCAAAGAAAAACCCAATAAAGCTAGGATTCAAAATACACGTTAAGGAAATCTGGGCGGTTGATTTCAGGGGAGCAGATGGAGGGAGGGCAGAAGGAAAGCCTAGTTGGCTCATGCCAGTTGTAGCATTCATTTGCTTCATGTCCTGCTGATCACAATGAATCTGAGGAAGGAAGGGAAGAGAACCTGGGGCCAGGCGGGGGCAGGATGCGGGAGGAGAGGGCACAGTGAACCAGCTGTGCCGCCTGCTGTCTGGGACTCTGCGGGGCCTGACTAGAGGAGGCGGGGGAAGGGAGCCTTGCCTGCTTCACACAGTGGTGGAGGATAGAGAAACGGCTTCAGCCACTGAGTGATCCACAGACTGGCTGACGACCCCTCTCCCATTTGTGTCATCTCCCCGTTTCCTCATCTCCACAGATAGCCTCTCCCCTCTGGCCTGTTTCTTCCAGGGGCAGAGGGAGCTTGAGACAGATCCAGCTGCACAGAGCTCTGCCAAACCTGCTTCCTGCCACATCCATCTTCCCAGATGATGCCCAAGTCCTAGGGTCATTTGTGGGGCCTCCCTCTGTCCTGTCCTTCTAGGGTACCCCCACTTCCAGCACGTTACCCTGCCTTCCTGAACAGACTGCTCCTCACCTGCTTCTGCCCATACTGCCTGGCTTCGTCTGTTGCCCACATCATACTTGTGGGTGGCCACCAGCCTCCTCCTGCCCGGCTCCTGGGTTCCTAGGACCTCGCTTCCTTGCCAGCTAGTGACGTCCAAATGTGTGTTCTCAGCTTAGGGGTACAGACCTTGTCCTCGTCTTCAAGGCTCTTGCCTGATTTTGACCCCTGGCTTGCCTTCTGCCTGTTACCTACTACGTCATGCTGGTAATCTTTCTGCTCTAGTTTTTACTGCTACCTGGAATTTCTTTCATGCTAGCCCTTGTTCACACTAAGCTCAGATGCCACCTCCTACAGGAAGCATTCCAGATGGGCACATGCACATTGTGGACAGTGGTCTTCCATGTTTCCAATGTGGGAACATCATAAAACTGCTGTAAATGCCTTTGTACCTCGGTGCCCTCTGGTGGCACGGCTGGGCCTAGCATAGAAGCAGTGCCCTCTGGTGGCAAGGCGAGGCCTAGCATGGAGGTAGTGCCTCCTGGTGGCAGGGCTAGGCCTATCATAGAAGCATTTGGCATGTGTCTGGGAGACTGACCTGAGCTTCCTCTTCCAGATCTCACTAGGGGAGGGTCTCATCACCGCAGGAGCCCAGCTGGTGGAACTAGACCTAAGTGACAATGCTTTCGGGCCTGATGGTGTACGTGGATTTGAGGCTCTGCTCAAGAGCCCTGCCTGCTTCACCCTGCACGAACTCAAGCTTAACAACTGTGGCATGGGCATTGGTGGTGGCAAGGTGAGTTGGCGCCCCTGCATCGTCCCTCCTGCACCTACACCTAACTTGGTGCCCCCCTTGTCTTCCTTTCTCTTCAAAGGACAGAGGCCTCAGAGGCAGCACACTAGTCAGAAGGGAGGAGGAGTCCGGGAGGGTGGGGTTGCCAAGCAACCATCCCAAGTTATTTCGTTGGCTTGGCAACTCAAGATAGTGCTGCTGCATAACCTGCTGGCACCGAAAGATGCCGAGTTGAGGCATCTCTGTCCCTCCTGTCACACCGAACAACTGGCCAGAGCCAGGCTGAGAAAAGATCTCAGCAAGGGCTGGGAAGGTGGCTCAGTGGTAGAGCGCTTGCCTTGCATGCATGAGGCCCTGGGTTGGATTCCTCAGCACCACATAAGCAAAAAGAAAAAAGCCGGAAGTGGCACTGTGGCTCAAGTGGTAGAGCGCTAGCCTTGAGCTGAAGAGCTGAGGGACAGCGCCCAGGCCCAGAGTTCAGTTCCCACAACCAGACCCCCCCACCCAAAAAAAAAAAAAAAAGAAAGAAAAGAAAAGATGTCAGCAAAGCCTGCTGCTCAGGGAGGATGGTCAGTGCTCGCCTTTGTTCCCTAAAAGAGCCTTGCCCTGGGTGCTGGTCCTGCACTTTACCAGAGGGGCACTGAGGAGGCTGGTCCTCCTCATTCCCAGCCCTCTGTCCAGGCTTCCTGCAGCCAGAGTGGAACCTGAGTGTCAGCACTAGCCTCACACTCATGTGTTCGGAGCAGGGGGGAAAGCGCTGGGGACCTAGGACACCTTTGTAAAGATGTTTATTATATTCATTGCATTGAAAGGGTAGTGACGAGATGGGGGAGGGGGGCATGGTGGCTTGCGCCTGTTATCCTAGCTACTCAAGACTGAGATCTAGGGCTGGGAAGGTGGCTCAGTGGTAGAGCGCTTGCCTTGCATGCCTGAGGCCCTGGGTTCAATTCCTCAGCACCATATAAGCAGAAAAAAAACAGAAGTGGCGCTGTGGCTCAAGTGTTAGGGCGCTAGCCTTAAGCTGAAGGACAGAGCCCAGGCCCAGGGTTCAGCCCTCACACTGACAAAAAACAAACAGAAATGGAGCTGTGGCTCAAGTGAGAAGGCACCATTCTTTAGCAAAACGCTAAAAGACAACAACCAGGCCTTGAATTTAAGCACCCGTGTGACACACACGCACATGAAAGGAAGGAAAGAAGACAGGGAGGAAGGGGAGAGAAAAGGAAAGGGGAAAGAAGGCGAGAGCAGAAGGACTGAGAATTTAAGGCCTTGTCTCAAAACAGTTTGTGTGCATCTAAGATCCAGTCTCTTTTGTCCTCGTGTTCTTTTTCTTTCTCATGCTGCTTCTACAGTTTGAACTCAGGGTCCAGGTGCTGCCCTGTAGCTTTGTTACTCGAGGCTAGCTCTCTCCCCGCACGACTCCTCGCCTGGTTTTTTTGTGGCAACTTACAGATAAGAGTCTCCGGAGTTTGGGGCCCAAGCTGGCTTTGAACTGCAGTGTTCAGATCTCAGCCTCTTGAGTAGCTGGGATTACAGGCGTGTGCCAGCGCCCAGTGAGACTGAGTTTCTGCACCTGAACTAGAACGCCTGGCCTGCCCAGCAGAGGTCTTGTGTCAGGGGCCGACCTGGGAGTCTTCCTTGGCCACCAGTGGGGAAGTGTGGCTCGCTGGGGAGCTGGGGGGGCTCCCGCCACGCCCTGCATCCCCCTTACCTTTGCCACAGATCCTGGCAGCAGCTCTGACGGAGTGCCACCGGAAGTCCAGCGCCCAAGGCAAGCCGCTGGCCCTGAAGGTCTTCGTGGCTGGCAGGAACCGTCTGGAGAACGATGGTGCCACTGCATTGGCGGAAGCCTTTGGTGTAAGTCGATTTTTTTCTACCCTGACTGCTGAGCACAGAGGCAGACGGTGTGGCGCAGGCCACCTGTCCTGGGTGTGAATCCCAGCGCCTCCCCTCAGCTCAGAGACCCAGGGCTAGTCTCCTGCCCTCTTGAGGACTGGTACCTTGTCCTGTAATGGCCAGATCTCCTGTGAGCAGGTGGTGTGGGGTTTACCCCCTGGGACGTAGCACTCAGACAGGGCAGGCGCCCGGACAGTGAGACCACAGGGCGGAGACAAAGCGCACACAGCTGCCCAGGGGCCATCTGTAGCCGTCTTTTTTTTTTTTTCCCCTGGCCTGGTGCTTGAACTCAGGGCCTGGGCAACGTCCTGAGCTTTTCTGTGCTCAAGGCTAGCACTCTACCGCTTGAGCTATAGCCACTTCTGGCTTTTTGTGGTGGTTTATTGGAGATAAAAGTCTCATGGATTTCTTGCCCCAACTGGCTTTGAACCACGATCCTCAGACCTCAGCCTCCTGAGTAGCTAGGGTTACAGGCGGGAGCCCTCGGCACCCGGCACTTGCAGCATTCATTAATGATGTCCTTGCTCTTTTCTGTTTTTTCTCTCTCTCTTCTGATGTTCAATGCTCAGAATGCTGTTGGTACCCTAGTGTAAGCTCCATGTAAATACAAAACCAGCTGTTTACACGTGTGTGTGTGTCTGTGTGTGTGTGTTGTGTTGTGTACCGGTGCTGGCCAGAAGTGGTTTAAAAACAAAAAATCAAGGGCTGGGAAGGTGGCTCAGTGATAGAGCACTTGCCTTGCATGCTCCAGGCCCTGGGTTTGGTTCCTCAGCACCACATAAGCAAAAAGAAAAAACAAAAAGCCGGAAGTGGCGCTGTGGCTCAAGTGATAGAGCGCTAGCCTTGAGCTGAAGAGCTGAGGGACAGCGCCCAGGCCCAGAGTTCAGGCCCCACGACCGGATCAAAAAAAAACAAACAAACAAACAAAAAGTCAAGTGGTAGGGCAGTAGTCTTAAGCAAAAGAAAACCCAAACAACAACAAAAATCAGGGACAGTGGTACACACTGTAATTCTAGCTACTCAGAAGGCTGAGATCTAAGGATCACAGTTCAATGAGACGCTTTTTTTTCTCTCTCTCTTTGCCAGTCCTGGGGCTTGAACTCAAGGACAGTGTCCTTGAGCTTCTTTTGCTCAAAGCTATCACTCTACCACTTGAGCCACAGTGCCACTTCCAGCTTTTTCTGTGTATGTAGTACTGAGGAATCAAACCCAGGGCTTCATGCATGCTAGGCAAGCACTCTACCACTGAGCCACCTTCCCAGCCCCCTACGACTCTTCTTTCCCTCCAGTTAACCTTCAGAAAACTGGAAATGGCACTGTGGCTCAAGTTATAGCGTCCTAGCCTCAAGCAGAAAAGCTCAGGGACAGCGTCCAGGCCCTGAGGTTGAGCCCCATGACTGACCAACAGAAAGGAAGAAAAGCAAACGAAGGTTTTGACTTTTCTCCTGAGACCCCAGCATGCTCCAGGCCAGTGCAGGTGGCTGTCTACGTGCCGGTGCGTGCGGCTTTCCTGCCCGCTGGACACCACTTAGTGCCTGCCTCCCGCCCCTTCCTTGTGTCCTTGCAGATTATTGGGACTCTGGAGGAGGTCCACATGCCACAGAATGGGATCAACCACCCTGGCGTCACAGCGCTGGCCCAGGCCTTCGCCATTAACCCCCTGCTGCGGGTCATCAACCTAAATGACAACACCTTCACTGAGAAAGGCGCCGTGGCCATGGCTGAGGTGAGGCCACGCTGGAGGGCTGGACCTGGCTCAGCACCGGGGCGGGGCTGTGATGCCCCGCCTCCTCACCCCCAGCTCATTTGCATGCATCCACGGGGTCTCAGCTCCCCAGTGCCTGTCCCTGCAGCCTCTTGCTCCCCGGTGGCTGCCTGGGGGCTGCAGCCAGCCTTCTCGGTTTTGAAACTTTCTCCTGTGAGTCAGAAGAGGCAAGGAAGGGTTGTAGGCAATGGAGTGATCTGTTGGGTTTATGCTTCAGGAAGAATTCTGGCCAGAACACGGGGCACAAGGTGGTGATGATTCAGCCAGGGGCCCAGGAAGGGCGTGACAAGAGCTGATGAGACGTAGAGGTGACACGGGACACAGAAAACAGTGTGTGGGCATCCCTGATGACATCACTAGGGCTTCGGGCTGAGGCCACACCCTAGCCTCTGCCCCTTGCTTCCACACAGACCCTGAAGACCTTGAGGCAGGTGGAGGTGATCAATTTCGGGGACTGCCTGGTGCGCTCCAAGGGCGCCGTGGCCATTGCAGACGCCGTCCGTGGGGGCCTGCCGAAGCTGAAGGTGAGCGGTGGTTCTGACTGGAGCTGCTCTCTCGTGTGCAGGCCTCCTGCTTGTGGAGGGAGGACCTGGCAGCTGAGGGTCTGGTCTACAGGCAGGTGAGCCTGGATAATTCCAGCACCTCTACTTGTATGATATTTGCGTCTCTTCACCCCTTTGAGCCAGTTTCTTCATGTTAAAAACAGGAGGTGTGTAGCCGGGCGCGGGTGGCTCTCACCTGTCATCCTGGCTACTCTGGAAGCTGAGATCTGAGGATCGTGGTTCAAAGCCAGCCACAACAGGAAAGTTCTATGAGACTCTTATCTCCAATAAACCACTCAGAAAACCAGAAGTGGCGCTGTGGCTCAAGTGGTAGAGCTCTCACCTTCAGCTGAAGAGCTGAGGGACAGCGCCCAGGCCCAAAGTTCAAGACCCAAGAAAAACAGGAGTGGTGGTGTCTACCATTAGTTGCTGTAAAGTTTTCTGTAAGTCCAGGGCCTTGAACTGAGCGCCTCACATTCTCGCTTGGCTTATTGTCTCATAGCTGGTGCTTGGGCCATGTCTCCATTTCTGGCTTTTTGCTGGCTAATTAGAGATGAGAATCTCAGACTTGTCTGCCTGAGGTGACTTTGAATGCGATCCTCGGATCTCAGCCTCCTTGAGTAGCTAGGATGGCAGGCGTGAGCCACCAATGCCCAGCCCTGGTATTGTTTTGATTGTTGGAGGCCTACCTTTCTGCCCATACCTACCCTCCTGTGGGACAGCCAGGTCTTCCCTCCCTTCACCCTGACCTTCTGCTCTCAGGAGCTGAACCTGTCCTTCTGTGAGATCAAGAGAGATGCGGCCTTGGCCGTGGCTGAGGCTGTGGCGGACAAGATGGAGCTGGAGAAGCTGGATCTCAATGGTAGGGGGGGGGGTGTCCCTCAGCCCCCCTGCCCTGCCCACCCCACCCAACTCCACCCTCACCGCCCTCCTACCTGGAACAGGCAATGCCCTGGGAGAAGAGGGCTGCGAGCAGCTTCAGGAGGTCCTGGATGGCTTCAACATGACCAAAGTGCTGGCTTCCCTCAGGTAAGGAGCGGCCGCCGCGCCTGTCTCTCCTCCCTCTCTCTCTCTCGCCCAGAGTCTGTGGGTTGAGCTCAAGGTCTTTCAGGTCTGTGTGGAAGCAAAGGTCAGAGGCCCAGCAGCCCTGGTGGCGTTAGCAGTGACGTCCCGAGCCAGCGCCACATCTCATCAGCTCTTGTCACTCCCGTCCTGGGCCCCTGGCTCAGTCACCACCACCTGTGTCCCTTGTTCTGGCCAGAATTCTGAAGCGTAAATCAAACACATCACTCCATTGCTTACAACCCTCCCTGGCTCCTTGACTCACAGGAGAAAGCCTCAAGCACGAGAAGGCCCCAGTGTGTCATCTCCCTTTCTTGCTCTCCATCACTCCTGGAACACCTGTTAGAACCCAGATTATATACAACCAGGACCAGTGAGGCGGGGACCCATCTCAAGTCCCTGGGCCTCCCATATTGCTCTGTCTTCCTGTAACACTTAAGACACCTGTAGCAAGTGCTAGGGTGAAAAGGCTGAGACAGCAAGATAGAAATGAGCCAGGCGCCAGTGGCTCACGCCTGTCATCCTAGCTACTCAGGAGGCTGAGATCTGAGGATCACAGTTCAAAGTCAGCCTGGCAGGAATGTCCAAGAGACTCTTATCTCCAGTGAACACCAGAAAACCGGAAGTAGTGCTGTGGCTCAAGTGGTAGAGCGGTGGCTTTCAGCTAAAGAGCTCAGGGACAGCGCCCAGGCCCAGAGTTCCAGACCCATAATGGACAAGAAAAATGTGTGTGTGTGTGCGCGCGCGCACGCAGGGCAGGAAAGCTGGTGTGGGGTCTGATCCTGACATAGGAAACAGCAGGTCTGGAGGGTGGGGGTGAGGCCTGACCTGCCAGAGGGCAGGTTTGTGTTGTTCTCCAGAGACTGACTAGAAAGAAAGAGGTAGTGAGAACTGCGGGGTGTGCCATGTCGGCGGGGCTCCGCGGGTCCAAGCCTCCAGTGCGCACAGTGAAGAGCAACGGGAATGACTTTCCTCCAGGCAGGAGTCCTCCGCCTTCTCCTTCCACACACAGCTCTCCTGTGACGTGAGCTTGCGTGGCTCTGCTGTGGACAGCTCAGCCTGCCACTTCTCCCGGATCCTTTCCTCCACATCCACGGGGATCTGGGGCTTTCGGGACAGGGTCCATCCCGCAGCGTGGCCTCCCTGGACAATGAGAGAATGAGTGATGTGCTCCCTGCTGATCCTCGTGCTCCCTCGGCGCAGGCCCCCCCCTCGTCCCTCTGAGCTAGCCTGGGCCACGTGGCAGGGAGGGTCTCACAGAGCCCGCTCCTCTCCGCAGTGATGATGAGGGCGAGGATGATGAGGAAGACGACGAGGAGGAGGGAGAAGAGGACGAGGAAGAGGAGGAGGAGGAAGAGGACGAAGAGGAGGAAGATGATGAGGAAGAAGCGCAGCAGGAAGGGCGAGGAGAGGAGTCAGCCACCCCACGGAAGATTCTGGACCCCAACAGTGGGGTGAGTTCTCTTTTGTATTTTGTCAGTCATGGGGCTTGAACTCAGGGCCTGGGCGCTGTCCCTGAGTTCTTTTTGCTCAAGGCTAGTTCTCTCCACTTTGAACCACAGCTCTATTTCTACGTTTCCTGGAGATGGGATTCTCACCAACTTTCTTACCGGGCTGGGTTCAAAGTGCAAGCCTCAGTCTCAGCCTCCTGGGTAGCTAGGATTACAGGCATGAGCCACTGGTGCCGGCTTGTTTATTCACTTTTGTAATGCAACTGTACATAGGTACATAGTATGTATATAGGCAACATTGTAAGGTCTGGAGGCATGGTTCAGTGATCAGAGTGCTTGCTTACTAGTAATTAGGCCCAGAATTTTAAACTCTCAGTAGTGGAAGAAAAAAAAATAACAGCCTGGTGCTGGTGGCTTACTCCTGTAATGCTAGCTACTCAGGAGGCTGAGATCTGAGGATCACGATTTGAAGCCAAGAAGAGCCTCTGAGGCTCTTCGGTGACCTACTCAGAGCTGAAACCGATGCTGTGGCTCAAGTGGTAGAGCACTAGCCTTGAGCAAAGGAGTCAGGGACAGTGCCCCAGCCCACTTCTGAACTGGCCATGACTGTGACAGATTGATTTGGTGTTCCCCGACTCATCCATCATCCAAGATCCTAAAGAAAGCTCTCAGAACACCCCACTCACGTTGCTTTGGGCTTCTCTGGTCTGCAAAGCTGGAAGAGCAAGGCACTTCTCAGATGTGGGTGTTTGCTTGGTGCTTGCAGGCACCCAAACTATACTGCGGTTCCTAATGGTCTGTTTAGCCCCCGTGTACGCCATCACTGCGGCATTGTGTGGCATGATGAAGAGCACCTTGAAGTCCTGGGGAGGGGCTTACCCTGCACCCCCAAGGCTCCAGGGCCAGGAGTCAGCACCAGCATCTGTAGACACCCCACTCCTTTGGAGGCTGCACTTAGCAGCAAGTGATTTTTATTTGTAATTTTTTTCTGGTCGGTCATGGGGCTGGAACCCTGGGCCTGGGCACGAATGTCCCTCAGCTCTTCCGCACAAGGCGAGCGCTCTACCACTTGAACCACAGGGCCATTTCTAGTTTTCTGGTGGTTTAGGGGAGATAAGAGTCTCATGGACTTCCTGCACGGGCTGGCTTTGAGCCATGATCCTCAGAGCTCTGCCTCTTGAGTAGCTAGGATTCCAGGCGTGAGCCCTCAGTGCCCGGCTGGGAGTGATAATTCTACACGTCGACCCCAGCGGGCTCGGGCGAGGGGAGGGTGGAGGAAGGTTCTGGGCTTGAGGGTCCTTAGGACGGCTGTGTGTGTTGTTCAGGAGCCGGCCCCCGTGCTGTCCTCGCCACCCCCCACAGACGTGCCCACCTTCCTGGCATTCCCCTCCCCGGAGAAACTGCTGCGCCTCGGGCCCAAGGGCTCCGTGCTGATAGCCCAGCAGGTAAGGCTGCCTCGACCACCCCCGGCCCTGCGCGTGTCGCCCCAGCAAAGGGCTGAGTCTCGAGCCACCCGGATGCCGTCAGTTGGGCCTGAGCTGCCCCGACTTTGAGAGCGCGTGAAGCGCTGGGTCGGTTTGCACTCGGCCTCAGAGCTGCCAGGCACTCTTACCTGTGCAGCCACGCTTCCAGCCGGGGTTTTTTGAGAGTTTTTTGTGGGGGGAGGTGAGAGGCGCCGGCAGTTCTGGGGTTTGAACTCAGGAGCCTCAAGCTTGCTAGGCAGGGCCAAGCCTGCAGCCAGCCCTTTCAACTTCTATCATTTTTGAGTGGGGTTTTGCCTGGATGCCAGGCTGCGTGGCGATCCTCTCATTTCCGTTTTCCTCACAGCTGACTTGATAGACACTGCCACTGCACCCACCTTTTTTTTTCTTTGTGGCTGGTCGTGGGGCTTGAACGCTGGGCCTGGGCGCTGTCCCTCAGCTCTTCGGCTCAAAGCGGAAGGCTCTGGCTGTCATGCTATCTAACGCTTATTCACTCATTCCACCTGCTGTGGGCAACTCCAGCCAGACACGGGGAGCCTGCCGTGAGCTGAGAACTGGCCCTAGCTGCCCACGTCCCATACTCTGCCAAGACCTCTTCTCCCCAGTCTCCCCCATGTGTGAGCCCCGGGGCTCTGGTTCTTGTCACCAGCTGCTGTCTCTGTGTTGTTAGACTGACACATCGGACCCTGAGAAGGTGGTGTCTGCCTTCCTGAAGGTGGCATCCGTGTTCAAGGATGAAGCTTCTGTGAGAGCCGCCGTGCACGACGCAGTAGGTAATGCAGGCGCTGTGGGGGCTGGGCGGCTCATCCCCCAGTGCTTGGTGCCACAGATGACGCTGTGTGGAGCCACTGCGAGCCCCCGGGGTTCCATCGACTGGTTTTTGCCATGGAATAGCCTGTGTGCTGTCAGCTTCCAGCTGGGGAAACAGATCTCTCCCAAAGCCACGTAGCTATAGGTTGTTAGAGCTCATCCTAGGAGCAATCAGTGTAGGGCTTGCCTGTCTAGAAGGCCATAATAAGGTCCTGTGTTCAAGTCATGACACATCCTATCAGTTTTGGGCTGAGCCCTTGGGGGTCAACACATCGCTCATGAGGCTTCCTTCATTGGCACCACCCTCTCCTTTCCCATTCTGTGACATAAAGATGGCCAGGCAGGAGGCTCTAGAACCATCTTTGGGAGGCTGAGGAGCATCTGTGGAAATAAGCCTGCATTCTTCCCTCTCTTTTTTTTTTTCTATTGTTGTAAGGCCTGAATTTCTTTTTTATCATTTTTGTTGGTCATAGGGCTTGAACTCAGGGCCTGGGCGTTATCCCTGAACCTTTTCACTCTGCCACTTTGAGCCACAGCACTATTTCTGGCTTTCTGATGGTTAATTGGAGATGAGTCTCATAGGCTGTCCTGCCTAGGCTGGTTTTGAGCCATGATCCTCAGATCTCAGCCTCCTGAGTAGCTAGGATTACAGGTGTGAGCCATCAGCACCCAGCTGAAGCCTGAATTCTTTTCCACAGAATAGCAAATAGCCTGGCACAATCCCAACTGGTCCCTTGGCTTCTCTCTCTTTCCTTCTCTCTCTCTCTCTCTCACACAATGGGGCTCTCCACACACTGGGCTTTCCCCACTGTATAGGCCTTTCACCACACCCATTTTAGCCTGTGATGCAAGGTGGGGACAGTGAGCCCTTCCCCCTTCGTGGCTGGCAGTTGTCCCTTAATCTAGTATCTGTGTCATCTCCACCGTCCCTCCCCACCTCTTGCTAGGGCAAGGTGGCAGGAAGACGAGGCTAAGCCTGTGTGCATGAGGTGCGTGGGTGCCCTGGGGCTTGAGCCTATCCACGTACACCGCTGCACTTGCTTCTGCCCTTGCAGATGCGCTCATGAAGAAGGCATTCAGCTGCTCATCCTTCAACTCCAACACCTTCCTCACCAGGCTCCTGGTCCACATGGGTCTACTCAAGGTGAGGCTGGGAGCGCAGAGGCCCACGTGAGGAAGCCGCGGTCTTCATAACAGGCCTCCACCTCATGGCTTTGTCAGAGTTGGTGGGGATCCAGGGCTGTGCAGGTAACACAGGAGACTGCCCACCCTTTCTGTGTTCTTGCAGAGTGAAGATAAGATCAAGGCCATTCCCAATCTCTATGGCCCCCTGATGGCGCTGAATCACATGGTGCAGCAGGATTATTTCCCCAAGGCCCTTGCACCCCTGCTGCTGGCATTTGTGACCAAGTGAGAAGAGTCTTACTGTGTGTGGGGAGGGAGGGAGGGGTGCACAAGCAGGTGTGTGTGCCAGTACTGGGGCTTGTACTCAGGGTTTAGCTTTTTTGCTCAAGGCTAGCGTTCTACCACAACTCCACTTTGGCTTTTGATGGTGAATTAGAGATAACAGTCACATAGTCTTTCCTGCCCTGGTTGGTTTTGAACAGTGATGCTCAGATGTCAGCCTCCAGAATAACAAAAATTATCTCCCTTGTAGAATGCCTGAAAATCAGAACAATGAGTCTGACCCAGAAATGCCCCCATTCCAGCTGGCGGTGGGACTCCAGGGCCGGGGATGTCTGCCCCCCTCACTCACCTGTCTCCCCCACAGGCCCAATGGCGCCCTGGAAACCTGCTCCTTTGCCCGCCACAATCTGCTACAGACACTGTACAAGGTCTAGACTCCACGCGAGCCTCTTCTCATCCCTCAGCCTGCACCTGTGACTGGAGAGACACTGGAGGAACTGAGCCGCAGCCACACCCCCTGGGACAGGCTCCGCCCAGAGGCAGGGAGGGGGTTCGTCTGGTGTGTGATGTGTGTTGGATGGGTGCGCGGTCAGGTGTGTGCTTCCTGTCGGGATTGGGGGGGGTTCAGTACTCCCTGCTGGACTGGCTCTGCTCCCCAGTGGGGTGCTGGCCCCCAGACGAAAGGGCTGCAAGCCGCTTTGCCATTAAACTCACCGCCATCCGAGGATGCTCTGCTGACAACTTGCTTCAGGCCCGAGGCCCTGGTGGCCGTCCCCGCCTCCCTGCCCCACTCCTGGGCTGCAGTAAAAACAGCTGCCCGTGTCCTGTGCCCTGCCTTTGTGTCGTGGTTGGGCTGTTTCACATCCAGCCTGGGCCTGCAGCCACTGCCTTCGTCACCAATCATGCCTGCTGTGCTGGCCCCTGGGACTGAGAAGAGACTGCTGGGGGGACTGGAAGGCTGTCGGCAGTGGTCAAATCCCTGGCCACCTCATGGACCAGAAGAGAGGCTCGGAGAGTGGGGGGGGAGGGGGCTGACCCCATGACATGGTCCTGGAATAGGGCTGCGCAGGCCCTGGTGTCCAGCGGAGCCCAGCCTGGGGAAGGCGGGCAAGTCCTCAGGACAGCACGGTATCTCTGCTCCTCAAAGACCCTTTGTGTTGGGGGAGGGATGGGATCGGGGCTGGGCAAGGGCCACGCTGTGGCCTCCCTTGTGGCCATGACCACCTCATGCTTTCCTCTGTGCTATGTGTCTGGGCTGTGCCTGGAGCTTTTGAATAAAGTCGTGTGGTAGCTGTGGTGGCCAAGAGCCTTCTTTCACCTAAAGTGCCACCTTATTGTGTGTCAGCACATACCGGCCCCCACCTGCCTGAGGGCAGCAGCCCTATGGCATGAGCTGGTGTATGGGCAGCCCCACCCCTGGTCTCCCACGCTTCTAGCTGAGTGTGTCAGGAGAGGCAGTGAGGGCAGCTGACGGGTTGGTGGAGGTGCTGAGGAGGCGCCAGCCCTGCCTGCCCGCATCTCGCCTCTTATCTAACCTCTGGGCTCTGCTCCCCTAGTAGGTCTCTGAATGCTTTCCAGATTTGGTTCACAGAACTTGCGAGCTTTGCAAGCAACAGCCCCTGGATCTGCTGGGGTCACAGAAACCCAAGAACCTGGGCTGGGAAGGTGGCTTAGTGGTAGAGCACTGGCCTAGCATGCATGAAGCCCTGGGTTCGCTCCTCATTATCACATACACAAAAAGCCAAAGGTGCTGTGGCTCAAGGGGTAGAGTTGTAGCCCTGAGCACAGAGAGGCTCAGGGACAGAGCCCAGGCCCTGAGTTTCAAGCCCCACGACCAACAAAAAAAACCACATAGGTTTAAACACAAACAGAAAAGAAAGGGTTAACCATTCTTAGCTCCTTACCTTATCCCTTAAGGCAGCCTTATGAACAAGTTACGGTTGCTCAAGTTGCCTGAGTATTGTTTTAGAACAAGATCTAATTGTGCAGCCCAGTCTGGCCTAGAGTTTGTCTTCCCTACATCACCATGCCAGTCCCATTAGATGTTTTTCAGAAATTAGGTAACAGGTTTGGTAACCATACTGAGCCTGCCCAGGACACCACAGAGCCTAGAGAATCCCAAGGTCTGCTGAGCCACAGGCTGGCTCTTAGGGGCTCTGCCCTGCTGGCCAGCCGAAGGATTGAGGCCTGGGCTGTGCTGCTGGGTCTGTAGTGGACAGGAGGCCCTGGAAAGCCAGCCACTGCTTCCACCCCTGCCCACAGTCTGGGGAAGCCCCAGTGCCCGGGGCTGCTGACAATGCTTTCCATTCAGCCTTGTCCTTGCTGCCAGGCCTGTGGGCCAAGGAGGGGCTCTCGCCGGAGTCCGGGCAGGGACCGGCGCTGGCTTTCCCCTTGTGCTGTGCCTCCGGACAGTGCTGGCAGTTCCCGGGAGCATGGAGGGGTAAGTCTTTGGGTCCCAAGGGTGCAAAGGAGCTGTGGATCCACTGATGGCCACAGGAACAGGGAAGCCTTCTCTGCCTCAGGCTGGTGGCAGGGACTTTGTTTCCTGAACCGGGGACTGTCCAAGATCTCCCCCAGGGATGGGTCCCCGGGACTTGCTCCGGTGGATTGAGGCCTTGCAGCAGAGATCAGAACTGGTCTTTGGATCCCGGATTCCTGTCCTTTCAGGGCTCTGTCTGGTGAGCCCTCCCGCTGCTCCGATATGAGCACAGACTCTGGAGAAGGCCATTCAGCTCTGGGGGCAGGAGGGCCCCCAGGATCCAAAAGACATTGAGAAGTAGGTAGTGGCGATCTAGGGAGCAGCAATGGGGGAGGTTTGGAAGACGAACAGCCCAGGCATGGAGGAAGGCTGCTCGGAGGCCTTGTGGGATACAAGCTGAGAACAGGAGGAAAACCTGGGCAAGTTAGATGACCCCGGTAGCGAGGAGAGGACTCAGTGTGTGGAGCAGCAGCAGAGCCTGCATGTGCTCGGGAAGGATTCAGCCAAATCACGAGTGTGGGTTTTTGATAGTCAGATTGAAGGAGACGGGAAGGTTTGCAGCTGAAGATGTCAGGGTCCTATCTGTGTTCTAAAAATTCTTGTGGGCTGGGAAGGTGGCTCAGTGGTAGAGCGCTTGCCTTGCATGCATGAGGCCCTGAGTTTGATTTCCTCAGCACCACATAAGCAGAAGAAAAAAAAGCTGGAAGTGGTGCTGTGGCTCAAGTGGTAGAGCGCTAGCCTTGAGCTGAAGAGCTGAGGGGCAGCGCCCAGGCCCAGAGTTCAGGCCCCACGACCGGACCCAAAAATAAATAAATAAAAATTCCTTGTGGTTGCTGGGGATGAGAGGAACATAAAGGAGGTCAGCCATGGTGGCAGTGGTGTCCCTAAGGCACGGGCAGTGGCTGTAGTTGTGACATGAAGGGGGTGGATGATGGGCAGATGGGTGGGGAGATGGACAGATGGACATCTTGCTCAGGGTGCAGTCTGAAAGCCAAACCCTCAGTCTCTTATCCCAGTCCATGTCAGCGGATGGCACTGCATTGGAGGGGAGATAGAACGTATTAGCCAAGCGCTAATGGCTCACGCCTGAAATCCTAGCTACTCAGGAGGCTGAGATCTGAGGATCACAGTTCAAAGCCAGCCCGGGCAGGAAAGTCCGTAAGACTCTTACCTCCAATGAACCACCAGAAAACTGGAAGTGGTGCTGTGGCTCAAGTGGTAGAGTGCTGGCCTTGAGCTGAAGAGCTCAGGGCCAGTTCAGGCCCCATGACCAACAAGCAAGAAAGTAAACAGGAAGTCTGGGCTGCTTACCTGCCATGTTAGTGTGGCTCTGAACAGCCAGTGAGTCCACTCAGAATCACACACACACCACACCCCCGAGGCTGCCAGTGTTGCTTGAAATCTGGGCTAAGCCTCCTGTTACCAACTTAAGTTAGGGGCTTTCTGCTGGGGGGAGAGCTGGCCCTGCAGCGAAGGACTGGACCAGAGATGGATGGTGCTTGGAACCCCAAAGCCATTCTCACATCCAGTCAATCCTCATCGACAGAGTCAGAAGGACTCATCAGGCTGATTTTCTGGGTTTCCGTTTCCTCCCATATAAATCAGAGTTGATAACAGGAGCGCGAGGGTGAGGGACCTGGGCCAGCCAGGACTCTTTACTGTCCTGGACCCAAAGGTAGAATCTGGGCCGGGAGCCGCACTGCAGCGGGGGCTTAGTTAAGGGCCCCGCTCCAGTGAACCCACACCTTCTTCCCTCTCCCAGGCTTCAGAGCTCCACCCAAGGTCCCTTGGTGCTGCTGGTGCTGCTGCTAGGCCCAGCTTGGCACACGGCCGCTCACCGCTGCCCACAGACCTGCATCTGTGACAACTCCAGGAGGCACGTTGCCTGCCGGCGCCAGAACCTCACGGAGGTGCCCAGTACCATCCCTGAGGTCAGCAGGGCAGTAGCCTGGGCACAGGCTGGCATTGAGGAAAAGGAGGTTGCAAGAGCCTGGTCTGGCCAGGGGCTAGTAGCTCCTGTAATTCTGCCACTTAGGAAGCTGAGAGCTAAGGCAGAAAAGTCCATGAGACTCTTTATTAACCACCAAAAAGCCAGAAGCAGAGCTCTTGCTCAAGTGGTAGGACACTAGCCTTGAGCAAATAAAGCTCAAGGACAGCTCAGTTCAAGCCCCAGGATAGAGCCCGATCTGATTGAGAGAGCTCTACAAATTCCGTCTTCACATCTGTAAAATGGGAAGCATAATCAGTAATGGCGGATAACCCACAATCCCTGTGCGACTGAAATATCAGTTACCTTATAGGCAAATGAATTCTTACAGGCCCTGTGGCCGAACTGGGGCTGCGCAGGGTAGGATGCAGTCTCTGCCTCCTATGGAGTCATGAGCTAGAGGGAGGGGAGAAGGAAAATGCACAGGAATGACAGGATGTGGAGGGGGGGAGCTCATCCCAGGGCTGGGGTGCTTGGCGCTGGGGCGCCAGGCTTTGGGGAGGAGCAGGACAGTGCTGTGCCAATCTGCCATGTGTCCCTCCCGCCCCCAGCTGACCCAGAGGCTGGACCTCCAGGGCAACATGCTGAAGGTGATTCCTCCAGCTGCCTTCCAGGACCTGCCTCACCTCACGCACCTGGACCTGCGGCACTGCGGGGTGGAGCTGGTGGCCGAAGGCGCCTTCCGGGGCCTGGGCCGCCTGCTCCTCCTCAACCTGGCCTCCAACCGCCTGAGCTCGCTGCCCCAGGAAGCCCTGGACGGGCTGGGCTCGCTGAGGCGGCTGGAGCTGGAGGGAAACCTGCTGGAGGAGCTGCGGCCGGGGACGTTCGGGGCCCTGGGCGCGCTGGCCACGCTCAACCTGGCCCACAACGCCCTGGTCTACCTGCCCGCCATGGCCTTCCAGGGGCTGCTGCGCATGCGCTGGCTGCGGCTGTCGCACAACGCGCTGAGCGTGCTGGCGCCCGAGGCCCTGGCCGGCCTGCCCGCCCTGCGCCGCCTCGGCCTGCACCACAACGAGCTGCAGGCGCTGCCCGGGGCCGCCCTGTCCCAGGCCCGCAGCCTGGCTCGGCTAGAGCTGGGCCACAACCCGCTCACCTACACGGGCGAGGAGGACGGGCTGGCCCTGCCCGGCCTGCGGGAGCTGAGGTTGGATCACGGGGCCCTGCAGGCGCTGGGGCCCCGGGCCTTCGCCCACTGCCCGCGCCTGCACACCCTGGACCTCCGAGGGAACCAGCTGGACACGCTGCCCCCGCTGCAGGGCCCGGGCCAGCTGCGCCGCCTGCGGCTGCAGGGCAACCCGCTGTGGTGCGGCTGCCAGGCGCGGCCGCTGCTGGAGTGGCTGGCGCGCGCGCGCGTGCGCGCGGACGGCGCGTGCCGCGGGCCCCGGCGGCTGCGGGCCGAGGCCCTGGACGCCCTGCGGCCCTCGGACCTGCGCTGCCCGGGAGAGGCGGCGTGGGAGGCCGCGGAGGACGACGAGGACGAGGACCTGGCGGCGGCGGCACCCCGAGGCCCCCCGCGCCCCCCGACGCAGGAGGAGGCCTCCTCCGCCACGCCGTGCCCCGACGTCTGCGCATGCGCCTCCGAGTCCCGCCACGCCGGCTGCGCGGGCCGCGGGCTGCGCGCCGTGCCCCGAGGCTTCCCCGACGGCACTGAGCTCCTGGACCTGCGGCGGAACCACTTCCCCTTGGTGCCCCGCGCCGCCTTCCCGGGCCTGCACCACCTGCTGTCGCTGCACCTGCAGCACTGCGGCGTGGCCGAGCTGCAGGCCGGGGCTTTGGCGGGCCTCGATCGCCTGCTCTACCTCTACCTCTCCGACAACCAGCTCTCGGGGCTTAGCGCGGCGGCCCTCGAAGGGGCCCCGCGCCTCGGCTACCTGTACTTGGAGCGCAATCGCTTCCAGCAGGTGCCAGGGGCCGCCCTGAGCGCCCTGCCCAGCCTCTTCTCCCTGCACCTGCAGGACAACGTGGTGGACCGCCTCGCCCCTGGAGACCTGGCCGCGGCTCGAGCCCTGCGCTGGCTCCACCTGAGTGGAAATCGCATCACCCAGGTGGCTCCTGGGGCGCTAGGGCCGGCTCGGGAGCTGGAGAAGCTGTATCTCGATGGGAACCAGCTGCGAGAGGTGCCCACTCGGGCCTTGGAGGGGCTGCCTGCCCTCCTGGAGCTGCAGCTGTCAGGGAACCCACTCAGGGCCCTGCAAGATGGTGCCTTCGAGCCTCTGGGCAGGTCCCTGCAGCACCTCTTTCTGAACAGCAGTGGCCTGGAGCAGGTGGGCGCTGGGTGGGTGGCAGGGAGCTAAACATAAAGCCATCGGAGGCATGCATGCATTCACTGCCCATCGGTGCCAGGTTTTAGGCTGTGTATGGAAATCCTGAGATAAAGCACACACTTTTCTTGCCTTTAGAGGGCACAGGTGTGGACGACAGAGCAGATGGAATCCAGAGCCACACAGTGAAGGGCAGCCGGGAAGGAGGGGAGGCCCTGTTGGAGCATGGGAGAGGGAGGGGGGAGTTTATTTGGGCCTGAGCAGCAACCAACTGCTGAGAGCGCCCAAGAGAATCTGTAGAGGTGGAGTTCAGACAGAGCAGGAAAAAAACGATGAACTGGGCATTGGGTGTCTTGAAGATGAGAGCAGCCTGGGTTTTGACCCCAGCATTGCCCTTTCTGCCTGGGCCACTTCAGACTCCTCACCTTGTCCTCTTCTCCTAGGGGAGATGGAGCTCTCTCTCAGACCTGGCCCAGCCAGCCTGTCAGAAGCTCACACCAGGCCCTGAACTTCCTTGCAGATATCTCCAAGGGCCTTCTCCGGCCTGGGTCCAGGGCTCCAGAGCCTGTACCTGCAGAAGAACCAACTTCGAGTCCTGCCTGCCCTGCCCAATCTCAGCCAGCTGGAGCTCATTGACCTCAGCGGAAATCCCCTCCATTGCGACTGCCAGCTGCTCCCCCTGCACAGGTAGACACCCCTGAGCGCCAGCCGAAATCACCCACTGCTGTCAGCAAGGACCCACCATCTCCCTGGGGGCCCATGTTGCTATCCCATTGACCAGCATGGGAGCCAGGCATGAACGAGTTCCCGCCAGGTCAGTTGCCTTCCTGGGGTGGACTTCTCTGAGTCCCCTCTCTTTTTTTTTTTTAGGCAACACTGAGCTTGAACTCAGGGCCTGGGCACTGTCCCTGAGCTTCTTTTGCTCAAGGCTAACACCCTACTGCTTGAGCCACGGCACCACTTCCAGCTTTTTCTTGTTTGTGAGCTACTGAGGAAACAAACTCAGGGCTTCATCCATGCGAGACAAGCATGCTACCACAAATCCACATTTCCGGCCATCCTTGAGTTTTGTTTGTTTATTTATTTGCTCAAGGCTGGTGCTGTGTACTTGAGTTAGTTCTACTTCCAGCACTTTTACTGATTATTTGGAGATAAAAGTCTCACAAATTTTCCTGCCCAGGCTGGCTTCAAATTGTGATCCTCAGATTCCAGCCTCCTCAGAAGCCAGGATTATAGGCATGAGCCCCTGGTATCCTGCTTCTCTGAGCCTTGATTTCTTCATTTATAAAGTTGGATTGTTTGCCTGCCTAATAGGCTGAGTCCTAAGAAATATTTGCAGATATTTTCAATAATTTCATAAGAAAGCAATATGAGCCAGGCACTGATGGCTTACGCCTATAATCCTAGCTTCTCATGAGGCTGAGCTTTTTTTTTTTTCTTTTTTTTTTTTGGGGGGGGTTCCGGTCATGGGGCCTGAACTCTGGGCCTGGGCGCTGTCCCTCAGCTCTTCAGCTCAAGGCTAGCGCTCTACCACTTGAGTCACAGCACCACTTCCGGCTTTTTTTTTCTGCTTATGTGGTGCTGAGGAATCGAACCCAAGGCCTCATGCAGGCAAGGCAAGTGCTCTACCACTGAGCCACCTTCCCAGCCCGAGGCTGAGATTTGAGGATCATGGTTCAAAGCCAGCCAAGTCAGGAAAGTCCATGAGACTTTTTTTTTTTTTTTGTCAGTTGTGGGGCTTGAACTCTGGGCCTGAGTGCTCTCCCTTAGTTCTTCAGCTTAAGGCTAGTGCTCTACCACTTGAGCTACAGCGCCACTTCCGGTTTTCTGGTGGCTTATTGGAGATAAGAGTTTCACAAACTTTCCTGCCTGGGCTGGCTTTGAACCTCGATCCTCAGATCTCAGCCTCCGGAGTAGCTAGGATTACAGGTGTGAGCCACCAGCGCCCAACCATGAGACTCTTATCTCCAATTAACTACCAGAAAGCTGGAAGTGGTGCTGTAGCTCAAGTGGTAGAGTGCTCACCATGAGCTGAAAAGCTCAGGGACAGCACCCAGGCCCAGAGTTCAAGCCCCATGACCGACCAAAAAAAAAAAAGAAAGCAAACAAGCAATATGAACTCTGGAGTCAGACAGACCTGGACGCAGACTACCAAGTAAAGTTACATAGCTCTTGGTGCCCTTCTCTGAAAAGGGAGAATGATTGTATCTTCCCGTGACTGGAAGAATGCAGTTTAGAGTTAGCACATATAACTGGTGTGAGGAGGTGGAACGTGGTAAGACCCCTGTAATTGTTACTTTGCTCATCTCCTCCTTATTGAGAGGGTGCTGAGGTGTGAGGTGACATGATGGGCCATAGATCCTCTGCCCCACTGCCTGTAGCCCCTGACCTGCCCCTCAAGTTCTCATTCGCCTATCCCCCAGTGGGTTCCCCAAGTTCTGTTTCCTCCTCAGGTGGCTCACTGGGCTGAACCTGCGCGTAGGGGCTACTTGTGCCGCTCCACCCAGTGTTCGTGGCCAGAGGGTGAAGGCTGCAGCCGCTGTCTTTGAAGCCTGCCCAGGCTGGACTGCCAGGAAGGCCAAGCGGACACCAGCCTCCAGATCCAGTGCCAGGAGAACCGGCATCAAGAGAAGACACTGAAGTGCAGACAAGGTTAGCCCTGTGGGGAGTGGGCCAGCTCCCAAAGTCTCCAGAGAGCAGAACTTTCTTTTTTCTTTTTGTCCATTGTGAGCTTGAACTCTGGGCCTGGGCGCTGTCCCTCAGCTCTTCAGCTAAAGGTAGCACTCTACCACTTGAGCCACAGTGCCACTTCCACTTTTCTGGTGGTTAATTGGAGATGAGTCTCATGAGGACTTTCCAGCCCAGGCAGAGGATCATCCTCTGGTGGCGAAAGGTGGCATAATCCCAGCATACCTCCTTCAGGAGTTTTGTGTCTCTTTGTATTAGCTTCCTTCTATTTCTTTTTTTTTTTTTTTTTTTTTTGTCGGTTGTGGGGCTTAAACTCTGGGCCTGAGCGCTGTCCTTCAGCTCTTCAGCTCATGGTGAACACTCTACCATTTGAGCCACAGTGGCACTTCCGGTTTTGTAGTGGTTTATTGGAGGTAAGAGTCACGGAGTTTCCTGCCCGGGCTGCCTTTGAACTGAGATCCTCAGATCTCAGCCTCCTGAGTAGCTAGGATTACAGGTGTGAGACACCAGTACCTGGCTTCCTTCTATCTCCATTTGCAGATTTCCTGTTTCACAGACACGAGCTGCATTGAAGTAGGGTCTGACCGCATACCCTTACTTCCTCACCTCTGTGAAGCCCCTATTTTCAAATGAGGTCAGATTCCAAGTTAACTGGGGGATTGTGATTCCAACATACATTTTAGGCGAAACACAAGTCAAAACCATAACTGTTCTTTGTGCAGGTAATCTGGGTGTGAGGAAGGAACCCCTAAAAAGACCCCAGTCTGCCTGGCGCCAGTGGCTCTTGCCTGTAATCGTAGCTACTCAGGAGGCTGAGAGCTGAAGATCATGGTTCCAAGGTGCCCTGGGCAGAAGGTCCCTGTGAGACACTTATCTCCAGTTAATCACTCAAAAACCAGAGTGGAGCTGTGGCTCAAGTGATAGAACGCCAGCCTTGAGCACAAAGAGGCTCAGGGGCAGTGCCTAGGCCCCGAGTTCAAGACTTACAACTGACCAAGAAAAAAAAAATCCCGGGGCTGGGAAGGTGGCTCAGTGGTAGAGCACTTGCCTTGCATGCCTGAGGCCCTAGGTTCGATTCCTCAGCACCACATAAGCAAAAAGAAAAAAAGCCTTTAGTGGCGCTGTGGCTCAAGTGGTAGAGCACTAGCCTTGAGCTGAAGAGCTGAGGGACAGCGCCCAGGCCCAGAGTTCAGGCCCCACGACCGGACCCCCAAAAAAAAAAAATCCCGTGCTGCAGATGAACAAATCCTGCTTTAGAAGCTAGAACTGGCACTAATAGTGACAGAGGCAATACCAGCTCAGCACTCGCCGGCACCAGCTTCCTACCAGGTATCGCAGCAGTCCGCAGCTGGGTGAGCCTCTCCGCATCACCCCAGGCCTTGAGTGAAAAAGCTCAGGGACAGCCCTGAGTTCAGGCCCCATGACCAAAAAGAAAAATGTCCCAGGACCACGTTGAAGGTGGACATACGACCTTGGATGCGGTCTGCGTCCAGACCATGTTGAAGGTGGACATTGGACCTGGGATGCAGTCTGCGTCCGGTGCAGGAGTCGTTACACATGGCTGTTGTGCTGCTCCCCTTCCCTCAAGCACAAGTCTAGTTTGGGTCACTAAATGGCTGAGGCACAGGGCGGCTCGCTGCTGTGCTGGGCTTTGGCTGGGTTTGTATCAGTCACTGCAGGGCCTCAGGTAGAGCAAATGCCCAGTGTGGAAGACCTTTAGGATCTCAACCAGTGGTGCAGCCGTTGAGATCCAATGACCTTTGGTCTCCGCCTAAGGGCAAGCTGAAGTACAAAGTTCACTCTGAGCCTTGAGATCAATACTTGCAGCTGTGACCAATTAAATTTCAGTTGGGTGAGGACAAGCATGTGGGAGGCTCTGGCAGGGAAAGAGGCTGGAGGCCAGCACGGGTTACACAGTGAGACCGTAGTCTCAAACGACAAAACACCTGACCTGTAGGCACCAGTAATGGTTTCTTAACCAGTACGCTTTGTTCTAATACTCATCATGCTTTATGCCAGGTCTGAAGTGGGTACCAAGGACACAAGACCTGGGCCCCACCCTCATAGCTTTGGGGAGGGGAATTATGGAAGCCAAAGGACAGTATAGGACAGGGCACTCAAGTAGTGAGAAGTGACCATCTTTATTGCTGTGCCTTCTGTAGTTAACTCACGTCAGAGTGCATTCTACAAGGTATCAACTCTGACAGATTGGACTTTAACAGGAAGGGACTGTCTCATACAAGGAGACTGGGAGCCAGTAAGGGCCATAAGGCTTCTGAGCATGGGATTTTGTGCAGGCTTCTTACCTTCTACCTTCAGGAAGAAACAAAAGCCCAATACACACACACACACACACACACACACACACAAGCCCAATACACACACACACACACACACACACAGGAAGAAACAAAAGCCCAATACACACACACACACACACAGGAAGAAACAAAAGCCCAATCTCACACACACACACACACACACCAGCTTTTCCAGAAGCGTCCATCAGAACCATCACACACACACACACACCAGCTTTTCCAGAAGCGTCCATCAGAACCATCCCTTCGCAGCTACCGAAGCTGAGGCAGTGGGTTCTTCAGCAGGGAGTAGAGCACATCCCCAGCCACCTCCTGTCCAGGATCCTGGTCTAGAGGCTGCAGCCACCAGTCTCAGACTGGTGTGTGCACAGAAGGAAGGGAAACGCATAGTCTCTTGGAACTGGGACTCTGCTAGCTCCCGTAGTCTTCCATCACTGAATGGATTACATTTTGAGGAACTCTGGCTGTCAACGGTCCCTTTGTAGGCTGGGTTTGTAGCCTGGGTGTAGAGTGTGGGGGCTAGATGCCTAGAACCTTCTGCAGAGGGGGCTAACACACTGCCCCAAATATCCAGACTGAGAGGGCTGGATACCTGCGTCTCGTCTCAGGGCCAGCCGCACCTGGAGAAAGCGTGGTCAGCACGTGTTGGTGAGCAGCGACCGGCAGCCCGATGCACGAGCCGCCTGCACTAGGGCTTGAGGGGCCACGGGAGCTAGAGGAGGAACAGGGCTAAGGCTGCAGCGGGCTCTACCCTGATTTCCCGGAAGTTACGGGAGAGATGGACGGTCAGTGTATCAAGGGAGACTGAGGAAAGTAGCTGACATGGAACTTCTAGAGAGCAGGGGGAGAGGAAAATGAGGCGCTAAGGGGACCTGGACAGTAAGGAAACGTGAGCCAGGCAGCGAACCTGTTCCGCTTTCCACTCACCTCACCCAAGAGAGCTCTGTGGAAAAGCAGGAAACTCCTGCCATCATGTTGGCCAGACCCTGGATGAAGGCCATACCTAACGTACGTAGGCTAACCATCAGGTCTAACTCAAGCAGGTTAGATTCAGCTGGGGACCCTCACGGCACATGGCTGAGCTGCATACAGCCTGGCCTGGTCCATCACACCGTCTGCCAGGAACCCCCTGGGACTTTGCAGCACCCCCTTTAGGGAACAGGAGTCTGTGCCCACACCAACAGAGAAAGATGGCCACTGCCTGGTCACTCAAACCCTCTGTCCTAACCGCTGCCTCATTCTCCACCGCCGCGGGGGGACCAGGCCCTGAGGAGAGCGGGGCAGGCAGAGGCTGCTCCCAGGCTTCCCTGGGGTTGGCCGAGGGACCTTGCTCAGAGCAACTCGTCCCCAAGAACCTGCTCCCGCCCCTAGAATGCTCAGGCCGCAGTGACCGGATGCCTGGATGTGGGCACGGGCCACCACGCTGGGCATCTGCTTGGACACGTACACAAGCAGATCCCATACCATCTTGTCTTGGCCCCGTGTGGAGGGTGCGGCAGAGAGGGTGCGGCCAGTGTGACCGCTTTGGGGGGCTCAGGCTGCAGGAGGATCGCTTGGAGCGGGGTGGGGCCCCGGGCAGCGCGGTCACAAGTTGGCAGAGGCAGGTCCTTTAGCACGTGTGGCCTCCACACACCACACAGGCTCTGGGCCCAGACTCGAGTGTGTGTGTGTGGCAGCAGGGAGCCAGGCCCGATCTGCTTCCAGCAAGGGGCCAGGCTGGCGGTGGAGCTCAGCTGTCGGTCTCCTGCTTGATGCTCTTGACAGGAACAGGAAGCTCAGGGTCCGAAGCCTTGTCGGGCGAGGCTGCGTCTATGTGCTCTTCCTTCACACACACCGTGATGACTGCAGGGAGGGGCAGGACAGCAGGGAGTGAGTGTGGGGACCAGGGACAGGGCGGGGGTGCAGGAACGAGGCAAAGGTGCTGGATTCCTACGATGGGACCCTCAAGAGGCGGCAGAGCTAGGAGACTACCTCTGCCCTCCCTCCCAGGCAGCAGCCAAGAAAGATTGGGACTGCCGGTGTAGCCCAGCCAGCCAGGCTGGGCAGACACTGGCTGGAGGACGCCACTCTGTTCAGAGCTGGAGGGGAAGTGTTTTGGTTGTTGTTTTTTGTTAGTTCTGGGGCTTGAACTCAGGGCCTGGGTGCTGTCCCTGAGCTGCTTTTTGCTGAAGGCTAGCGCTCTACCACTTGAGCCACAGCACCATGTCCGGCTTTTTCTGGTTATGTGGTCCAGAGGAATCATGTTAGGCAAGCTCTCTACCACTAAGCCACACTCTCAGCCCCAGGGAAGGATTTCATGAGACTCTCCAGGCTCATGGGTTCAAGGATTGCTTGGTGCCCAGAAAATGCCCTTCAATTTGACCCTCCTCTTTTGTGCCCAGGAGGGGAAGGAGACAGCCTCGGAGCGTGGAGCAGCGGGCCTGTCTCAGCCCAGCACGGCAGCGCTTACTGTCGTCGGGAACGGCCTGTGACGAGATCGCGCCTGCGGCCTGCAGCTCGTCATCCAACAGGGGCTTCTTGGAGCCCTGTCTGAGGGGCCGGGGCTTGGTCTGTAGAATTCTTTTCCCTTTGAATAAAAACAGATTCAAACCAGCATTAGAGCTGGATTTGACCCAACAAGGGCTGCTGTCACCCACAGGGACACAGCGGAGGGGACGCGGGAGTCTGGACTGAGCCTCCACCCTACCTCAGCGTTAGCTGAGGGCCCCAGCTCAGGGAGGTCCTCCAAGGGAGTGCGCCCCAGCTCAGGATGGGAATCCCACAGGAAGTCGAAAACCCCACCTTTCCCTAAGCTGAGGATCAGGGTCACTGTGGTTAGATTTCCCTTCTGCTCTCTGATTGGCTCCCCACTCTGCAGGGTATCTGGACTCCCACAACACACGCTGTCCCCTCGCATGATCTTAACCTTGCTCTGCCCGGAGACCCCGCCCTGCCCACCCGCCCACCCGCCCCACCTCACCACGTCCTCTTCTCCACACGCTGCAGGCCACAGTGGCCGCCTGGTCATCACAGGCTTCACCTGGGCAGCTTGGGCACCTTGCCCTGTCCCTCTCCATCCTGCCAACCCAGAGCATCACCCTGGCCTCAGGATCTATCTGCTTAGGATGCACCCCAAAACCAGGTGGAGTCTTGAGAGCTGGCTATGTGGCCACCTACAGGAAGGAAGAGGTCTCTACGCCGTAACCTTAGCCAAAGGAGGTGGCTGCACCCTTTCCCCCTCAAACAGTCTCTCGTCCTTTCTCCTCAGCATCCTCAACACTGGCAGGGCTTGAATGCCCTATTTACCCGTTCTGGGTCCCCAAAGACATAGGATGAAAGGCGCAAAGGGTCAAAGGACAAGGAGCGGGGAGGGGCCCCAGAGCCAGGCGTCTGCGGGCCGCGCCCCGGCTCCTGGGCCTCACTTACTTTTCTTCCCAAGCTGTTTCTTCTTCTTCTTCGTAGCCTCTTTGGCTTTCAGAGGGGTGGATGGTTCTACAGTGGAGAGACAAGGATAAGAGGAACGAGAGTTCTAGGTCCCAGGCACACACCCAGAGCCCTGCCTGCACACACAGGAGGAGCTCGAGTGGGAAGCAAGAACACGGGGCGTGGGGGGCTGAGGGAGGGCCTGGGCGGTTCACCTGGGCGCTCAGGGGCTCGGGCATATGACAGGGTGGGCAAAATGAAGGAAGGTGCTCTGCAGGCCAGAGGGAGAGGGAGGTTGGGAGCAGGTGGCACTCTGCTTAGAAGGGCCCGGAGACTTGTCAATGATACCAGAGGACTGGGCTGGGCACAGGGAGGGGAAGCAGTAGGCAGGAAAGAACAAGGTAGAGGAAACAAAGGGAAGAAGGAGCCCCTGGAGACAGGAGGGCTGACCTGTGGCCACGGGTGGCTGGAGCTGGTAGCCTGTGAGCTCACACCAACCAACAGGGTAGATATCCGGGGATTCGCAGTCCACCCACTGGTCATACTCGCTGTCCCAGCCATCAAAGTGGATGCTAAGGAGCCGGTGCACAACTCGTTTTACGGTGGCCACACAGATAAGCCGGGGCTCCATCAGATCCACGGCTTCCAGCTTCATGCCCACCTTGAAGCCATGGTTGGGACAGTCCTGTGGGGAGGGCAGAAGGCAGCTGTCGGGCAGCTGGCATTGTAATCCATTGTAATCTGGCTCTCCTGGGGGGTGGAGGCTGCTGGAAAAGGGTTGGGGAAGAGTGCCCCAGACAGTGACCCCCAAGGCCCTTCCAAGCCCCTCTGTGGAGAAGGAAGCAGCATCGTGGGTGCGATGCCCATGATGGTACCAAGGGGCCGCCTCCCTGGAGCCGCCTCACCATGTTGAAGAGTCGTGATGGAGCCGCTTTCGACTTGGTCTTCTCCAAATACGTGTCCCAGTTGAAAGTCTGGGGATCGTAGCCTAGAGGAGCAGAAAAGAGAGGAAAGTGGGGGTACGACGTGAGTCAGGGAAAAGGAGCATGTTCTGGAAAAGCCAGTGCAGCTTGATCAGGACCCAGCCTGGGATGGCTCTAGATCACCAGGCTGCTGCGCAGGCTGCTCACGCCCTTCAGGCGCAAGGGGAGCGAGCGCCGAGCTCCGGGCATGCCCCACTGCCCCACGCAGTCTCCATGCGCCCCAGCCTCGGGCCTCACCTTTAGGGGTGGTGAGCTCAATGTCATTCTTTTGACAGAAGTTGGTGGGGAAGATGGCATGGGAGGAGGCGTGGTAACAGAACCAGTCGGAGCCATCTGTGGAGGGGCCCCCATCCACGCAGATCATGAGGTAGCCGTCGAGAAGAACCTAGTGGAGGGCGCGAGGCGGAGGGGTCATGCGGTGAGCTCAGCTCGCTCAGCTCCTCCGCAGCGAGGAAGCCAGGCTGGGACGGACAGGAGGCGGATCCTCCCTCCCCGGAGAGCGAGCTCTGCCGCGCCGCACAGCACCCAGCGCACTGGACGGCAGGCTGGGTGTCCTGCTGCCTCTGTGTTCTTAGTGGGGAGACCATGCGGCAGGGGCAGCCTGGGACGGCTGGCTGGACAATCATTCATGTCCTCTAGCAGGCTGAGGCAAGCTGCCTGTTTGTGTTTTTTTTTTTTTGTCGGTGGTGGGGCTTGAACTCTGGGCCTGGGCGCTGTCCCTCAGCTCAAGGTGAGCGCTCTACCACTTGAGCCACAGCGCCACTTCCAGTTTTCTGGTGGTTTATTGGAGATAAGAGTCTCACAGACTTTCCTGCCTGGGCTGGATTTGAACCATGATCCTCAGATCTCAGCCCCCTTAGTAGCCATGATTATAGGTGTAAACCATGGGTACCAGGCAGTAGCTGCTTAAGCCACCAGAGGGTGGGGCTGTGGGACAGGCCAGCCAGCAAAGGAGAAGCAAGTGGCGGGAAGCCCAAGGTAAGCCTGGCATGGCAGGCTCTGCCCGTCACCAGGGCAGGACCAGGCTCGGGCGAGCAGTGTGTGTGTGTTAATGGTGACTCAGACCCTGACAGGAAGGCACATCCTAAGCAAGGGGCAGGCAAGGCCCCTCCCCTCCTGCCAACCTGGGTACCACAGGACAGGGTCAGACCCCAAGAGTAAACTGCAGAGCTGTGTGCCATGAGCCACGTGGAGAGGGCAGGGGGCCCAGGCTCACCTTGCAGATGGTTGCCACACAGATGTTGCCTAAATTCAGGGGGTCAATGGCCTCCAGCTTCATCCCCTCCTTGAACCAGCCGCCTTCTGTGTACACTGCGCGTACCTTAAAGGAAGAGGGAGGTTGGGGAAGGCTGAGGGGGAGGGGGGGAAGCGGGTGATATGGGAAAGCAACAAGGAGAGAGGACAGTCCCGGGGAGACGCGGGGAGAGCACCCCGGACTGCAGCTCACCTTCTTGAACAGGTATGGAACAGCATCACAGTAGATTTTCCGGAAGGTGGGATGATGTGCCATGTCGCTTCGCCGCTCTTGAGATTGCAGAGGGAGGGACAAAGAGTAAAGGACTGAAGGCAGCGAAGGGGCGGGGCGCTCAGAACGGAGGGTGTGCCCTGCTTCAGCTCCGGGCTGCATCGCAGGGTCTTCCTGTGCTGGGCGGCCCAGAACACACCCAGCACCCCCCACGGGAGCTTCTGGGTTTGAGGGGAGGGGATTTTGGCGCCAATCCTGGAACTTAAACTCAGGTCCAGAGTGCTCTCCCTTGGCTTTTTTGCTTCAGGCTGGCGCTTTACCACTTGAGCTACTTCTCTTCTGCAGCCTTTTGCTGGTTAATTGGAGATTAGAATCTCACAGACTTGCCTGACTGGGCTGGCTTTAAACTGGGATCTTCAGATCTCAGCTTCCTGGGCAGCTGGGGTGACAGGCGTGAGCCACCGCACTATTGGAGCTGGGAGAGCCAGTGAGACTCAGGCTCTTCCACGTGGCATTGAGGATACTAGCTTCTAGGTTCAAATCCGGGTTCTACCACTTCTAAGTAGAGCTGAATGAAATCAAGTCACTCAGCCTGTGTGGATGGCAGGGACTGTCCCCAGGGGACCGAGATGGAAGTCTCCTACTCCTGTGGGGTACAGGGCAAGTGTGCCTGCCAAGCCCTAGGGAAACTTGGCATGGGGTGCCACGCTGGCCCAGGACTCTGCTAACCTGACATCTTGATGCCGTGGCCGACACGCCGTGACCAGCCCACAGGGTGAATCAAGGGGCTCCACATGTGGCACCAGAAGTCATCGTCACTGTCGCCGTCCTCGTAGAGGAGCCGCAGGCGGCCCCCGATGACTGTGTCCACCACAGCCATGCGGGTCCGGGACACCTGGGCCTTGTCCACAACTTCAAGACGCATGCCCTGCCGAAAGGGGTACTTCATGCTCTCCACCATCTGTAAGACATTGAACACAGGCCTGCTGCAGACAGCATCACAGCGCTGCGACGCAACTCCGTCCATTGCATTCCTGTGTTCTTCTTTTGTGTGCTGGTCCTGGGGCTTGAACTCAGAAACTTGGTGCTGTCCCTGAGCTTTTGTACTCAAGGCTAGTGCTCTATCACTTGAGCCACAGCACCATTTCTGGCTTTTTTTTTCCTGCTTATGTGGTGCTGAGGAATCGAACCCAGGGTCTCATGCATGCAAGGCAAGTGCTTTACCACTGAGCCACCTTCCTAGCCCCTACTTCTGGCTTTTTGGTGGTTAACCAGAGATAAGAATCTCACAGAAGGGCTGGGAAGTTGGCTCAGTGGTAGAGCGCTTGCCTTGCATGCCAGAGGCCCTGGGTTCGATTCCTCAGCACCACATAAGCAAAAAGAAAAAAGCTGGAAGTGGCGCTGTGGCTCAAGTGGTAGAGCGCTAGCCTTGAGCTGAAGAGCTGAGGGACAACGCCCAGGCCCAGAGTTCAGGCCCCAGGACCGGACCCAAAAAAAAAAAAAAAAGAATCTCACAGAAGCCGGGGTGGTGATGGCTCACGCCTGTAATCCTAGCTACTTAGGAGGCTGAGATCTGAGGATCACAGTTCAAAGCCAGCTTGAGCAGAAAAGACTGAGACTTTTTTTTTTTTGCTGGTTGTGGGGCCTGAACTCTGGACCTGAGCACTATCCCTCAGCTCTTCAGTTCAAGGCTAGTGCCCTACCACTTGAGCCACAGCACCACTTCCAGCTTTTTCTGCTTATGTGGTGCTGAGGAATCGAACCCAGGGTCACATGCATGCAAGGCAAGCACTCTACCACTGAGCCACATTCCCAGCCCTGACCACGAGACTCTTATCTCCAATAAACCACTAGAAAACCAGAAGTGGCGCTGTGGCTCAAGGGGTAGAGCGCTCGCCTTGAGCTGAAGAGCACAGGGACAGTGCCCAAGCCCAGAGTTCAAGCCTCATGACCGGACCCCCCCCCAAAAAAAAAAAAAAAAAAAGAATCTCACAGAAGCAGCTGTGTGCCAGTGGCTCACACCTGGAATCCTAGCTACTCAAGAGGCTGAGATCTGAGGATCACGGCTCAAAGCCAGCCCAGGAAGGAAAAGTCCATGAGACTCATCTCCAGTAAACCACCAGAAAACAGTAAGTGGTGCTGTGGTTCAAGTGGTAAAGCACTCGCCTTGAGCTGAAGAACTGAGGGACAGCGCCCAGGCCCAGAGTTCAAGCCCTACAAATGACAAAAAAAAAAAAAAAAAAAAAAAGCAGGGAGGGAGAGGAGGACAGAAGGAGAGAGGATCAGTAGGGACTCCAAAGGGCTCCTTTCAAACCTTGATATGGAAATCCACTGGAAGTGTCCTGGAGCCCACCAAGCGCTTCATGAGGTAGCCCTTCCAATCAGTAAACTTGGCATGAATGGCTGAGGAGACACCAGCAGAATCCTCGTTACAGACTGACATAGAGATCCAAAGAGGGGCTGCAACCACTGACTTCTGCCATTTTAGGCTAGCAATGGCTTCATCTTATCATACCAGGCTCCATACGCTGGATGTTCCCAGGCCTCAAGGATAAGGAAGGGGAAGAAGGAAGGAGGCAAGCAGGTTCTCTTCTGTCTGGGTCAAGACAGAGGGCTCCTCCCCTACCCAGGGACCTACAGGACCCAGGACAAGTAGAGTTCCCAACTCACTGCGTGGAGGCACCAGGATCTTGCTGTTGATGGCGCACCAGCCAATGGGGTGGACATCCACCGTTCCCAGGTTGCACCAGAAGTCATGGCTGGCATCATTTTCAAAGCCTTCATACCGAAGCAGCACCCGATACCCTGAAAGGAAGGAAAAGGGTGTATGGGAGGGAGGATGGGCAGCGTTATGGGCCCAGGTCTTCCCTCTTTTCTAGCCTAAGCCCACCCTCCTACTTCCTATTCTGAAAATTCCTGCCAGGCAAGTGTGATCTCCCTTACACTCAACAAAACAAATGCAGACTGTTATTTGGAAACCATTATGGTATAGTGGTGAGATTTATTTTCTATACTCTGATCACCCCTGGAATAACCCTAACAAAATGTAAACTGGAGTTTCCAGCCAGGTGTCAGTAGCTTGTGCCTATAATCCTAGCTGCTCAAGAGACAGATCTGAGCTGGGTGCCAGTGACTCACACCTGTAATCCTAGTTAATCAGGAGGCTGAGATCTTAGAATCGAGGTTCAAAGCCAGCCCAGGCAGGCATGAGACTCTTTTTTTTTTTTCGGTCCGGTTGTGGGGCCTGAACTCTGGGCCTGGGCACTGTCCCTCAGCTCTTCAGCTCAAGGCTAGCACTTTACCACTTGAGCAACAGCGCCACTTCTGGCTTTTTTTTTTCTTTTCTGCTTATGTGGTATTGAGGAATTGAACCCTGGGCCTCATGCATGCAAGAGAAGCGCTCTACCACTGAGCCACCTTCCCAGCCCAGGCATGAGACTCTTATCTCCAATTAACTACCAGAAAACCGGAAGTGGCGGTGTAGCTCAAGTGGTAGAGTGCTAGCCTTAAGCTGAAGAGCTGAGGGACAGCGCCCAGGCCAAGTTTAAGCCCCACGACTGACCAAAAAAAAAAAAAAAAGACAGATCTGAAGATCAAGTCAGGAAGCCAGACCAGGCACACAAATCCAAGACTTTTTTGGTGTCTGTCCTGGGCTTGAACTCAGGGCCTGGACACTGTCTCTTAAGTTTTTTGGGGTTTTTTTCCCCCCAGTTCTGGGGTTTGAACTCAGGGCCGGGTATTGTCCTTGAGCCTCTCTGTACTCAAGGCAAGAGCTCTACCACTTGAGCCACAGCGCCATTTCCAGGTTTTTCAGTTTATGTGGTACTGGGGAATCAAACCCAGTGCTTCATGCATGCTAGGCAAGCACTCTACTACAAAGCCACATTCTCAGCCTCTGTCCCTGAGCATTTGTGCTCAAGGCTAGCCCTCTGCAACCTGAGCCACTTCTCCACTTCCAGCTTTTGGTGTTTAATTGGAGAGAAGAGTCTCAAAGACTTTCCTGCCTGGGCTGGCTTTGAACTCTGATGCTCAGATCTCAGACTCTTAAGTAGCTAGGATTAGGCGTGAGCCACCAGTGCCGGCTTGAAACCAATTTCTTTGACACTGCCCACTGTCCAGAGATGGCAGTGTATAGACCCCTGCCCTGGCCGGAGAGACACCCACCTGCTGTCTGTATGACAGAGGCGATCCAGTACACCCGGCTGGGGAGCACGGCATCACTGTTGAGCACTTCCACCTTCATCCCCTTCATGACATCCTCCCACTGCTCGTAGAGTGGGACCTGTGTGTCAACAAGAGCATTCAAAGGGCAAAGTGAGTCTTCACGTCAGATCCTTCACCTCAACATTTCACAGAGACACACTGGGGACTAGAGATAAATGAGGCGTGTCCACTGTCTGAAATGCTGAACTGCAATGGAAGATGGGAAGCAGGAAAGATGATGGGTGGAAATTCAGTCAACTTCTAACTGTATCATCTTGACCACAATTTGGCAAATCCCTAATCCCTGTTGCTGTACTCATTTGTGCAACAGTGCCATTTTCTAGTGCTCACTTTGTGCTAGACATCATTCTCAGCACCCAACGTGGCTATTATGACCTCTTAATTTACAAAGCTGCCAACCACGTGCTACCCCAGCACATCTTCTCTCCACTCCTCTGCGGTGGCACCGGCTGCTTCCAGCTACCTCCTTGCAGCCCTCTCCTCACATTTTGGTCAAGAGGACTCTGATCCTCCTTTAGGAAAGTTTTTCCTGCCTGGCGCTGGTGGCTCACGCCTGTAATCCTAGCTACTCAGGAGGCTGAGATCTGAGGATCGCGGTTCAAAGCCAGCCTGGGCAGGAAAGTCAGTGAGAATACTATCTCCAATAAACCACCAGAAAACCTGAAGTGGTGCTGTGGCTCAAGTGGTAGAGCACTAGCCTTGAGCTGAAGAGCTAAGGGACAGCGTCCAGGCCCAGAGTTCAAGTCCCATGACTGTCAAAAAAAAAAAAAAAAAAAAAGTTTTTCCTGCTTTCATTCTTTTTTTGTGTGTGTGCGTGTGTGTCAGTCCTGAGGCTTGAACTCTAGGCCTGGATGTTGCCCCTGACCTCCCTTTGCTCAAGGCTAGTGCTCTACCACTTGAGCCATAGCACCATTTCTGTTGTCTTCTGAGTAGTTTATTGGTAATAGTCTCACTTTTCAGCCTGGACTGCCTTTGCACTGTGATCTTCAGATCTCAGCCACCTGAGTAGCTAGGATTGCAGGTATGAGCCAACTGCAGCACAAAGCCCTTGCTTTCATTTTTAGCCCCAGCCTAATTAAGGTAGCCCGAAGTCAGCCTGACAGAGCTCAGGAAACTTGTGTTAATGTGAATACAACCTAAGTCCTCCAGAATGAAGATGCTAACACTAACGGATTTAAAGATTTAAAAAAAAAATCTGGGCGCCAGTGGCTCATGCATGCAATCCTAGCTGCTATGGAGGCTGAGATCTGAGGATCACAGTTCAAAGCCAGCCCAAGCAAGAAAGTGCCTGAGACTCTTATCTCCAATTAACCTCTGTGCTGTGACTCAATTGTTGGAGTGCTTGCCTTGAGCTGAAGAGCTCAGAGACAGTGCCCAGGCCTAGAGTTCAAGCCCCACAATCAACCAAAAAAAAAAAAAAGAGGCTCCTACTCCCAAAGGTAAGATGCCTTTAGTAACTCTTACTAGAATAAGAAAATTCACTGATGCTCTGAGTTCAAGTCCAGGTACTGGTATGTGCCCATGCATGCCTCCCCCTACCCCAACCTGCAGGCCACCCCTCCCAGGGCTTCAGGAAATCGGATTGAAAGACAAAACCAGACAAGACTCTAGGCATCCCACCCATCCCAGCAGGACATGGCAGGGTCCTCTCTAGGAAAGCTAGCAGAGAACCCCCTGCTGGGTTCTACAAGTTTTCTAGATTGCTCCTGGAGCAGAGGCCCAAGCCAGTACACAAGCAAAGATTCAATGCCTAGCACCAGAGAGGGAAAAAAAAAGGAAGCCAGGTGCTGGTGGCTCACGCCTGTAATCCTAACTCCATGGAAGGTTAAAAGCTGAGGACCTCAGTCCAAAGCCAGCCTGGGCAGAAATAAGCATACCTAGTGATTCCCACCATACCTAGTGGTGCCCCCCTCCCCCAGGCCGAGCCACTCACGTGTTTAAAGCAGCTGACAGGTGCAGCCTTGTAACTGTGATCCTTCAGGAACTTCCCCCAGTCAAACCCCAAAACCAGAGCTGCAAAGCAGAGGAAGAGTTGAGGCTTCGGGACCCTGTCAGGGTGGCGGAGGCACCTCCCTTTCCCGAGCCTGGCCCACCGCCCACCGCCATACCAGCCTTGTCGGCAGCCATTACAGCAGTGAGGGCTGCAGCAAGGCCGCCACACCATTAGGAGTAGAGAAACATTCCCAGGCAACTTTGCTCCACCCTTTCCCAGCAACCAAAGAAATGGAAATTCAACAGACCCAAGACTTAAAATTCCTCAGACCTCCCCCACCCTCTCATTGGCCACACCCAGTACGCCAGGTAGACCTCCTCTGCTCCTGAGACCTCCTCTGCTCCTGAGACCAGGAGCTCGGCTTGAGCTGCAACTCATACCCACTCAATGGTTGTTGCTCTGGGCTTACACTTAATTTGCTCAGAAGACTGTTACACTCAGAAAAAGGGAAGTTTCCTCTCCTTGCCATCCCTCCACAGTTCCTGGGCCCCTAGGCCAGGGACAGAGAAGCCAAAGGAAAAACAACAGAGAAACAAAACAGGAAATTCCTGCTTTGTGAATCATCCAGGGTAGGGGCCTGGCATGGGATTCGGAGGTTCTTTCTATGAGACCCAGCAGGTCAGGAGGTGAAATGAAATACATACCAACACTTTGTGTGTGTGGGGGGAGGGTGGGTTTACAGGGCTAGAACTCAGGGCCTGGGTGCCATCCCTGAGCCTCTTTGTGCTCAAGGCTAGCGCTCTACCACATGAACCACAGAGCTACTTCCGGTTTTTTTTTTGTTTTGTTTTTTAGTATATGTGCTGCCAAAGCGAGCACAACTACTTCAGGTTTTTGAGTGTTAATTGGAGATAAGAGTCTCATGGGGCCTTTTCTGTACGGGCTGGCTTTGAACTGTGATCCTCAAAACTCAGCCTCCTGAGAAGCTAGGGTTACAGGCGTGAGGCACGGGTGTGCAGCCACACCAGCACTTTCTTTTATTTTGTTAGTAGTGGGTCTTCAGCTCCAGGCGAGCGCTCTGCCACTGGAGCCACAGCACCACTTCCGGTTTTCTGGTGGTTTATTTATTTTTTTTGGGGGGGGTCCGGTCGTGGGGCCTGAACTCTGGGCGCTGTCCCTCAGCTCTTCAGCTCAAGGCTAGTGCTCTACCACTTGAGCCACAGCGCCACTTCCGGCCTAGTTTTTGCTTATGTGGTGCTGAGGAATCGAACCCAGGGCCTCGAGCATGCAAGGCAAGCGCTCTACCACTGAGCCATCTTCCCAGCCCTTTCTGGTGGTTTATTGTAGATGAGAGTCTCACGGACTTTCCTGCCCAGGCTGGCTTTGAACCACCATCCTCAGATCTCAGCCTCCTGTGTAGCTAGGATTACAGGCGTGAGCTACCGATACCCAGCCACACCAGCACTTTCTATCACGCTAGGTTTTTCAGTCTTCAAACCTAGGGAAGCCATCTTGCTCTGGACCCTGTTATAATCCTTCACAACCATCCCAGGGGACCACACAGAGGCAGGCAGGCACAGAGAAGAAATATTATTATAAGGCTTATTAGAGGGATCTTATCTCCGGGGAGAGGGAGCACATGGTGTATGTCCCCATCCATTTGGCAGGTAGCTCTAGGGCTGGCAGTGAGGTAGGCGCATGCGCAGGTGGGACTGGGTGGAGAGAGGGAGGGGCCAGCTGTATGGGAGGAACTCTAGCCCAGGGAGGAGCTCAGGTTGGGTGGAGCTGAGGACTAGAGGTGGGGATAATGCTAACTGACCTCAACCCAGCTTTCTGCTATCCTTACCATCTTGTCCTGTTGGTGTCCCATCTGCTAGCTGTCCTGTCCCTTGAGAGTGAAGGAAGGCTCCAATTTTGGCAGACCAGGCAGCCTTGTGCAGGACTTTGGCTTTCTTGGTGGGTGGCTTTCCCTAGAAGGAAGAAAAGATATGCCAGGCGCCTGTGGCTCACATCCTAGCTACTCAGGAGTCTGAGATCTGAGGATCACAGTTCAAACCCAGCCCAGGCAAGAAAGTCTGTGAGACTCTTATCTCCAATAAACCACCAGGAAACCGGAAGTGGCGTTGTTGCTCAAGTGTAGAGAGAGAGCCTTCAGCTGAAGAGCTGAGGGACAGCGCCCAGGTCTAAAGTTCAAGCCTCATGACTGACACCACCACCACCCCCCCAAAAAAGTTATTTTTTCTAGGTTCATCCATTTCCCTGCAAATGACTTTTTTTTTCCTGGTCCAAGGGCTTGAACTCAGGGTCTGGGGCTATCCCTGAGTTTCTTTAGCTCTACCACTTGAACCACAGCTTCTCTTCTGGTGTTTTTTTTGTTTTTTGGTAATTTACTGGAGATAAGATAGAGACAAGAGTTACACTTTCCTGCTTGGACTGTCCTTGAACCCTGAAGTTCAGATCTTACCCTCCTGAGTAGGTAGGATTACAGGCATGAGCCACCTGCACCCTGAGCCATATTCTATTATTTCCAACAGACTCTGGAGCATAGAACTCTTGCTCAAGAACTATTGAGAACAGGGGCTGAGAATGTGGCTTAGTAGTAGAGTGCCTTGTCTAGCATGCATGAAGACCTGGGTTCGATTCCTCAGTACCCACATAAACAGAAAAGGCTAGAAGTGGTGGTGTGGCTCAAATGGTAAAGCATTAGCACAGAAACACTCAGGGACAGAGCCCAGGCCCTGAGTTCAGTCCCCAGGACTGGCAGAAAAAAAGAAACAAAAAAACCAGTGCACATATACACATATACACACATACACACACACACAGAATACAAAACAATTTGGAGGAATAGCTCCAGGAATGGATTTCTCTGCCTACAAGTTTGAGAGCAACCAAATAACCAGAAATCTACCTTAGTGGGCCATAGTTGGTCGGTTCCTAAATAAGCAGCCAAGACCCCCAGAAGGATGTTGAATGCTGCCTCTCACCTGTAATCTAGCCAAGATACTGGCTTTCTTGGAGTTGGAAGAGTAGCTCCTGGAGCAGGAAACGCTGCAGAATCTCTTGGTCTTGGAGAAGAAAGCTTCCCTTGTGCCCACGATGCCACACATCTCACAGACAGCTAGGAAGAGAACTTAGCACGTGACTCCCCATTGGGTTACCTCAAATCAAGCAAAACGATAGGCCTTCTAATCTTAGGGCACTATATTCATTGGCAAGCCTGGGCCCCACTAAAGCTGACAGACTCGAAACAGAAGGAGGTGGTGGTATTGATTAAAAAAAAAAAAAAAAAGGAAAACCAAAACTTTTTTTGGTGCTGGTTCTGGGGTTTGAACTCGGGTCTGGGGCCCATCCCTGAGCTTTTGTGCTCAAAGCTAGTGTGCTAGTGCGCTACCACTTGAGGGAGACCTCCACTTCTGGCTTTTTTGATAACTAATTGGAGACAGAGTCTCATGGATTTTCCTGCCTGGGATGGCTTTGAAACTTAATTCTCAGATCTTAGCCTCCTGAGTAGTTAGGATTACATGTGCCTGGCCTTTATTTATTTATTGTTTTATTATTTTATTTCTTTTTTCTTTGGGGGGGGTCCGGTCGTGGGGTCTGAACTCTGGGCCTGGGCGCTGTCCCTCAGCTCTTCAGCTCAAGGCTAGCAATCCACGAGTTGAGCCACAGCGCCACTTCTAGCTTTTTTCTTTTTGCTTATATGTTGCTGAGGAATCGAACCCAGGGCCTCAAACATGCAAGGCAAGCGCTCTACCACTGAGCCACCTTCCCAGCCCTATTTATTGTTTTAAAGACAGTCTATGTTGTACAGGTTGGTACAAACTCCTATTTATTTATTCATTTATTTATTTAGTCAGGTGTGGGGCCTGAACTCTGGGCCTGGGCGCTATCCCTGAGCTCCTCAGCTCAAGGCTAGCACTCTACCACTTGAGCCACAGCGCCACTTACGGCTTTTTCTGCTTATGTGGTACTTAGGAATGGAACCCAGGGCCTCATGCATGCAAGGCAAGCACTCTACCACTGAGCCACCTTCCCAGCTCTTCCTATGTTTTTTGTTTTTTGGATTTTTTTTAATTGTGAAAATACCGTACAGAGGGGTGACAATTACATGGGCAAGGTAATGAGTACATTTCTTATCAAGCATTGTTGCCTCCTCCTTTGTTTCCCCTTCCCATGCCTTCCCATCTCCTCCCCATCCCCCCCCAACCCCTTCCTATTTTTTAAAATCTAACTTTACTGTTATTATAGAGGCGACATACAGAGAAGTTACATGTATCAGGTAGAAAGTACATTTCCTTTCAGATAGTGTCATCTGTTCCTTCACCTCTCCCATTCCCTCCCTCCCATTTCCACCCATGACTTTTATCAATGTCCAGTGTGTTCCACTCAGGCAGTTTTTCACCCTTTTGACTTGGGTTCTGTGCCTTCCCCTCCCCCACAGATATGCACATGAACTCACCATATATAAGGTAATGAACACAGAATCATCAGAGAAAGAAAAAAATATGTATTTGGGGGTTGGGAAGGTGGCTCAGTGGTAGAGCGGTTGCCTGGAATACATGAAGCCCTGGGTTCCATTCCTCAGTACCACTTAAGCAGAAAAAGCCACAAGTGGCGCTGTGGCTCAAGTGGTAGAGGGCTAGCCTTGAACTGAAGAGCTGAAGGTCAGCACCCAATCCCAGAGTTCAAGCCCCATGACTGACAAAAAAATAAAATAATAAATAAAATAAAAAAACATATATATTAATCTTGACAAACTCCTATCTTAAGCAACATTCTTTCAGTGTGTACATCTGAATCTATCTTGCCCAAATCACATTGTTTGACATTCCTTGGCTTTGTATCAATAGCAAGGCTAAAACTATCCACCCAAATGACTTGGGAAAGAGGTATTAGCAAGTTTTTAAAGAAAATTAGTAGAGGAGCTGGGAAGGTGGCTCAGTGGTAGAGCGCTTCCTTGCATGCATGAGGCCCTGGGTTCCATTCCTTAGCACCACATAAGCAAAAAGAAAAAAGCCGGAAGTGGCGCTGTGGCTCAAGTGGTAGAGTGCTAGCCTTGAGCTGAAGAGCTGAGGAACAGTGCCCAGGCCCAGAGTTCAGGCCCCATGACTGGACCCAAAAAGAAAAAAAAAAAGAAATAATAGATAAAAAGTATCAAATGTACCTAATCTCTGCATCTCATTTAAATAGTAAGAACCCAAATTAGATCTATGATTCAATCCTGACTTTATATACAATACAATACTAGGGGTCTTTTTTTTTTTTGGGTCCGGTCGTGGGGCCTGAACTTGGGGCCTGGGCGCTGTCCCTCAGCTCTTCAGCTCAAGGCTAGCGCTCTACCACTTGAGCCACAGCGCCACTTCCAGCTTTTTTCTTTTTGCTTATGTGGTGCTGAGGAATCGAACCCAGGGCCTCGAGCATGCAAGGCAAGTGCTCTACCACTGAGCCACCCCCCAGCCCTACTAGGGGTCTTTTTAAAAAAAGTCAGAGCTTGAAATGCTAAAAAATTATTCTGTGGGCCAGGCAGCAGTGTAATGCTAGCTACTCAGGAGGCTGAGATCTGAGGACTGCAGTTCAAAGCCAGCCCAGGAAGGAAAGTCCATGAGATTCCTATCTCCAATTCACCACCAGAAAACCGGAGGCGGTACTGTGGCTCAAAGTGGTAGAATGCTAGCCTTGAGCAGAAGAGCTCAGGGACAATGCCCAGGCCCAGTGTTCAAGCCCCATAACTGACAAAAAAAAAAGGGGGGGCTGGGAAGGTGGCTCAGTGGTAGAGCACTTGCCTTGCATGCCTGGGCCCTGGGTTCGATTCCTCAGAACCGCATAAGCAAAAAGAAAAAAGCCAGAAGTGGCCCTGTGGCTCAAGTGGTACAGCGTTAGCCTTGAGCTGAAGAGCTGAGGGACAGCACCCAGGCCCAGAGTTCAGGCCCCATGACCAGACCCCCCCACACCAAAAAAAAAGAAAGAAAAGAAAAAGAAAAAGATTAATCTGTGGTAAGCCACTGACATCTGTGAATTGTTAAAAGTTCCCAGAAAATTCTGATTAGTAGGACAGAGAATCTCTGGATGAGCTGGCCTCTTAGATTTCTTGTAGATCTAAAGTTCTAAGATCCGAAGCGAATTGGATAGAATGGAGAAGAAGATGAAAAGGAAGAAAGAAAGAAGCCCAGATGAGTGGGAAGGAAAAGAAATTTAGCTGACTGTGAATATTACATAACTTTTGGGAGAGTTTAGCTAACAAAAAATGGGGATCATTGCAGATGTCTAGTCTGCCTCTTTTCACAAGGACCCACATACTACAGGGCCTGACACGGATCCTGCAACATCCAAGCATCCTATGTCTGAAGTCAAGTAGTTTCCAGGGGATTGAAGGGGATTCCAATCTGCCCTCTTACCCCATCCTTTTACCTAGAGATGACTGTATCCTATATGCCCTCCCACAGGCTCCCTGACTTCCAACCCCCGAGATATTTCTAGGGAAGTGTCTAAGTCCCCATCTTTTTCACATCTAGACTTAAAAATCCATAGCATACTCAAGCAGAGCACCATGTATCCAAAATGGTCTGGATGGTCTGGGAAGGTGGCTCAGTGGTAGAGCGCTTGCCTTGCATGCATGAGGCCCTGGGTTTGATTCCTCAGCACCACATAAGCAAAAAGAAAAAGCCGGAAGTGGCACTGTGGCTCAAGTGGTAGAGTGCTAGCCTTGAGCTGAGGGACAGTGCCCAGGCTCAGAGTTCAGGCTCCACGACTGAATCCAAAAAAAAAAAAAATGGTCTGGAGAAACATTATGTTTATGAAAGCATGAATGAAATCAGAATTTGTTACCAAATTGCCGAAGAGGAAATGAGCGCTTTGGCCAGGTCCTTAGACATCAGAGTAGCCTTTTACACCTGGAAGACTGTGTCTACCTGGCCTGTATTCACCCCCCCTCTTCCTCCATAATCTCTTAACTCCATCTTCAAAGGACACTGTGAAGGTACCTGGCTCGGAACCACTGCCATCCAAGGAGCGAGTATTCCCCGGGCTGAGCAGATGTAGTGGGGAGGTGGGCAGCTCTCCTGCTTCTCGATCCTCATTTTCTGCTTCACTTGACTCCTCCAGATAGGAGCTGCTCTCACTACCCACACTGCTATTATAACCCCGGAAACTATCATAGCCACCAAACAGCTCCAAGTCATCATCTTCCTCTTCTTCTTCCATTGGTTCCAAAGAGGGCGTATCCTAATGGATGACATAGACCACGTACAAGGAATCAGGATTGCCTTTAGTGTATAAAGAAAGAAGTTGCAGATCTATGATCAATTCCCTTCCTGCTTCTTTTGCCATGTCAATACTTTTGGGACACCTTCCAATAGCTTCTCCTTTTTTTATTTTTAGTCAGTGTGGGGCTTGAACTCTGGGCCTGGGCACTGACCCTGAGCTCTTCAGCTCAAGGGTCGACCACTTGAGCCACAGCACCATTTCTGTTTTTCCCAGCGGTGTATTGGAGATAAGAGTCTCACAGACTTTCCTGCCCAGAGTTGGCTTTGAACCTCGATCCTCAGATCTCAGCCTCCTGAGTAGCTAGGCTTATATAGATGTGAGCCACCAGCGTCCAGATAGCTTTTTTTTTTTGGTCAAGGGTAGTGCTCTACCACTTGAACCACACAGCTCTACTTCCAGCTTTTTTGGTGCTTAATTGGAGAAACAAGTCTCAAGACTTTCCCAATTGGCTTGAAACCCCGATCCTCAGATCTCAGCCTGCTGAGTAGCTAGAATTACAGGTGCAAATCCCTAGTGCTCAGCTCCACAAAACCCATTTTGCAAACATTATAATCATTTCTCCAATTTAATTTAAAATAGCATCAGACAGAAAATACATAGCAAAGCTCCTAGCTCCTCTATAAATTTATAAGTGAGCCAAGGTGACAGTGGTTCACGCCTGTAATCTTAGCTACTCAGGAGGCTGAGATCTGAGGATCTCGATTCAAAGCCAGCCCAGGCAGGAAAGGCTGTGAGACTCTTATCTCCAGTAAACCACCAGAAAACTGGAAGTGGTGCTGTGGCTCAAGTGGTAGAGAGCTAGCCTACCACTTAGCTGAAGAGCTAAGGGACAGTGCTCAGGCCCAGAGTTCAAGCCCATGACTGACAAAAAAAAAAATTAGAAGTGACATTTTAATATGAATTAAATAAAATACAGATAATCCATGACTTTCAATGGAGTTATGTCTGATAAATTTATCCAGGCTAAGGTTATTGTAAGTTGAAAATGCACTTAAGACACTTAATCTATCAAACATTTTAGCTTAGCAACATTGTACACAGTAGAGTCCAGCTTGACTGGAAAACACTGCTCGCTGTCACTGACCAGCACTACAAAAGAGGTGAAATTTTGGTAGATTTGAAACAATCCAAAATTCCAAACACAAATTAGTTTCTACTAAATGTATATTGCTGTCACACAATTGTAAAGTAAAAATCAAAAACAAAACAAAAAAACCTGAAAGTCAAGGACCAAAAGTCTATATAACAATGTGAAAATGATCCTAAGTAAAACGCGTCACAAAGACTTTCTGGATAGTTTTCTATCCAGGGGGCGCGGGGGGAGGATGGGAAGGGATGGGAAGGGGAAACAAAGGAGGAGGCTACAATGCTTGATAAGAAATGTACTCATTATTTTGCCCATGTAATTGTAACCCCTCTGTACAGTATTTTCACAATAAAAAATTATAAAAATAATATAAAATAAAATAAAAAATAAAAACATTCTCGGAAATGGCACTGTGGCTCAAGTGATAGAGTGCTAGCCTTTAGCTGAAGAGCTGAGGGACAGTATCCAGAGTTCAAGCCCCACAATCGACAAACAAAACAAAACAAAAAAAACTCATTCTCGCCAGGTGCCGGTGGCTTACACCTGTAATCCTAACTACTCAGGAGGCTGAGATCTGAGGATTGGGGTTCAAGGCCAGCCTAAGCGGAAATATCCATGAGACTCTTATCTCCAATTAACCATCAGAAAACCAGAAGTGACGCTGTGGCTCAAGTGGTAGAGTGCTAGCCTTGAGCACAAAGAGCTCAGGGACAGTGCCCAGGCCCTGAGTTCACGCCCTGCAACCAACAGAAAAGAAAAAAAAAAAGATCCAAACTGTCCCAATGAGAAACTGAGTCACAATGCACACAATTATGGTATAGTGGGATGTACCACAGGCTTTAAATTCAGTTCTGATCCTAATTAACTACATGTTCTTGGGGCAAATCAGTTAACTTCTGTGGGCGTCAATTTTCTCATCCATAAAAGTTGCTTCACATAATGTGAGATGTAAATGTAATACTGCAAATAAATCTACATTGTAGCCAGGCACTGGTGGCTCATACCTGTAATCAGTAGCTACTTAGGAAGCTGAGATCTGAGGATGGTGGGTGGGTCAAAGCCAGCCTGCGCAGGAAAGTCCATGTAGCTCTTAACTCCAATTAACTACCAGATAACCAGAAGTGGTGCTGTGGTTCAGTGGTAGTGCCTTGAGGGGAAAAAGTTCAGGGCCAGGGTCCAGAGCCTGAGTTCAAGCCAAAGGACTGACAAAACAAAAACAAAAAAGCTAAGCCGGCTAAGCTGAGTGCCGGTGGCTCACACCTGTAATCCTAGCTATTCAGGAGGCTGGGTTCTGAGGATTGAGGTTCAAAGCCAGCCCGGGCAGGAAAGTCCAAGAGACTCTTATCTGCAATAAATCACCAGAAAACTGGAAGTGACGCTGTGGCTCAAGTGGTAGAGTGCTTGCTTGAGCTGAAGAGCTGAGGGACAGCGGCCCAGGTGCAGAGTTCAAGCCCCACAACTGACAAAAAAAAAAAAAAAAAAAAGGCTACACTGTAGTGAAAAGTTATGAAGCACGGCAAAGAGTTTGGGACTTTGGCATTGGGCTCAAACACTATCGGTAGTGTTTATTAGTTTGTGTGACCTGCAGTAAACCAGTGCCTCAGTGTCCATAAAACAAGGTTAATACCACCTAATAGGATTTGAGTTAGAAGAGATACAAGTACTTGGGACAATAACTTGAACATGTTAAATGCTCAACAAATATTGGTAATGTTGGCTGAAAAACGTGGCTTATAAAATAGAATTTTCCTAGTTTGAGTCCAGGGTTCTACCGCCTATCAACTCTACGATTTAGGTGCAAGATAGCGTTGCTACTTTGTTGCTACTTTTTACACAGAGATAAAATATCTAGTTCTGTTGTCTGCAAATAACAGGCCTGAAAGTGCAAGCTATTATCTTGTTTTCCACTTTATTACTCTTGCAGTTTTCGAGCTATTTACTTTATATTCCAATATATATTTGCAACCGCACCTACACCCATGTTAAAAAAGAAAACAGAATCTTGGGCCAAATGCTTTCGCGGTGGGTGGGTCACAGGTTGTTGGGGAGAAAGGTGTAAGGTGTTTGGAGGCAGGCGGGGCGCACACCTCCTTCACTTCCGGGTCTCAGGAACTTCCGGCGGGGTCCGCCACCGAGCGAAGCCTCCGCTGCTGGGGCCTCGGAGGCCACGCGCGCGGCGGGGACGCGGGAGACCGGGCACGTGGAGAAGCTTCCATTCCCTCACTTCCCATCCTTGAGGGAGGCGACCCCCCGAGACAGGAAGACAAAGGGCGCTCGAGGACTCGATGGGAGAGGCAGTTCCCCTTCCTCGGGCCGGGGAGGCCGCTCCTCCCCCGGATCTTCGCGGGACCGAGAGGAAGAAGTGAGGCCGATCGCCTCTGGCCTTGACTCAGCTTCCTACCTCAGTTTACCAAACCACCCAGCCTCCCCACTCATGGCACCGATCAAAGCCCTACATGAGGGACGCCCTGTAAGACTCTTGCGATTCCCTTTCCCAGTGCTGTAAACCCTTTTCCTCTAACCTCAAGGCTCCGAGGCTTCTCCATGAGACCCAAATTCAGCTTCTTCAATCGTCACCAGGTACAGGCAGCCATATTGGCCTCACGGCTCTCTCCGGGAGCACCCATTGGCCGCCACTCTGGGCCATGGACCAATCACTATGCAGGAAAGAGGAAAAGCTGGCTCCGCGCCCGCCCAAGCCCCGCTTGCACACCAGGGCTGTGAGGCCGCGTGCGCTTATGGGACATGTAGTTCCCTCCCGGCGCGCGAAGTGAGGCGTTGTTATAACAACGCTCAGGGGCTCTTGGTTTGTTTTTGTTTTCTTCAGTTTCAATTTTTAAAATTAATTTTATGTGGTATCAAAGAACTGAACCCAGAGTCTCATGCATGCTACCACTAAACCACATTTCCAGCCCCTGACAGTTTTATGTGTGGGTCGTGGGGCTTGTACCCATGGCCTGGGCGCTGTCCCTCAGCTCTTCAGCTCAAGGAGCGCGCTCTACCACTTGAGCCACAGCGCCACTTCCGGCTTTTTGGTGGACGTTCCTGGCTTTGAACCATGGTCCTCAGACCTCAGCCTCCTGAGTAACTAGGATTCCAGGCGTGAGCCACCGGCGCCTGGCCCTGACAGTTCTGTTGCCAACACCTGTCCCTTACCTCAACTTGTGATAGAGACTTCCATGTTCCACAAATAACCTCACAATCGCCAGGGCGCTGGTGGCTCACTCCTGTAATCCTAGCTACTCAGGAGGCTGAGAGCTGAGGATAGTGGTTCAAAGCCAGCCCGGGCAGGAAAGTCCCTGAGACTCATCTCCAATAAACCACTAGAAAAACGGAAGTGGCGCCATGGCTCAAGCAGTAGAGCCCTCACCTTGAGCTGAAGAGCTGAGGGACAGTGCCCAAGCCCAGACAGGATTCAAGCCCCACGACCAACAAAAAAAATAACCTCACAATCTGTTAGAAACTTCACACATTTTAAGGTGCCTTTGTGTGGGGATATCTAGTAGAGGGGCTTCTTTCCAATTTCTTTTTTTTTTTGGGGGGGGGAGGGCAGGTCCGGTCGGGGGCCTGAACTCTGGGCCTGGGCACTGTCCCTCAGCTCTTCAGCTCAAGGCTAGCGCTCTACCACTTGAGTCACAGCGCCACTTCCAGCTTTTTTCTTTTTGCTTATGTGGTGCTGTGGAATCGAACCCAGGGCCTCAGGCATGCAAGGCAAGCGCTCTACCACAGAGCCAACTTCCCAGCCCTTATTTCAAATTTCTTATAGTCAGAGCTATAAATGTCTTGGGCACTCAAATTCTCAACACTTCCCTCTTTTGTTTCATGAATAAACTCTTCAGTATTGAAACAAACACCCAAAATTACAAATATATAGCTACATCTATATACAAATACATACACAATCTCCAAGTACATATATATATATAGTATGCATATATATATATAATTATGTGTATATGTATCCTATGTGATATGTTTGGTCCAAGATCATACATGATTGGAATTTTGGAATTTCAGATTCAGTCTAAATGCTTTCTAGGTGCATGTTGTGTCCTGATTAATTGAAAAATCTAATCATAACATATACAGATAAGATATTTCTGGGGCTGGGAAGGTAGCTCAGTGGTAGAGTGCTTGCCTTGCATGCATGAGGCCCTGGGTTCGATTCCTCAGCACCACATAAGCAGAAAAAGCAGGAAGTGGGGCTGACGCTCAAGTGGTAGAGCGCTAGCCTTGAGCTGAAGAGCTGAGGGACAACATCTAGGCCCAGAGTTCAGGCCCCACAACCGACCAAAAAAAAAAAAATATTCCTAAACTTCTGATCCACTGCATAAATGTGAAAGTCTTCCTTAATCTTTCTTCAGATATTCCTATTCTATAAACTTTTTTGGGGGGTCCAGTCGTGGGGCCTGAACTCTGGGCCTGGGCACTGTCCCTCAGCTCTTCAGTTCAAGGCTAGTACTCTACCACTTGAGCCACAGAGCCACTTCCAGCTTTTTTCATTTTGCTTATGTGTTGCTGAGGAATCGAACCCAGGGCCTCATGCATGCAAGGCAAGCACTCTACCACTGAGCCACCTTCCCAGCCCTACTCTTTTTTTTTTCTATACTAGGACTTCTTATCACTTGCTTGACAGCTATCCTATGGCTTGAACTAGACCTCTATCCTCCTTTAAATTCCCATTTGCATGCTGTCAGTTATTGTTGAGCTCCCCATGCCTTTTTGTAGTTGTAGGGTTGGAATCTAGAGCTTCACTCAGGTTAGACAAGAGCTGTACCTTGAGCTACATGCTTACACTCATGTTCTTTGCATGTGATAGTCTGGGAGCTTGAACCCAGGACATGGACACTGTCCCTGGGTATGGCAATTTGAAGCCAGCCCCAGTAGGAAAGTCCGTAAGATTCTTTTTTTTTTAGTCAATAGTGGGGCTTGAACTCAGCTCTTCAGCTTAAGGCTAGCACTCTACCACTTGAGCCACAGTGCCACTTCTGGTTTTCTTAGTTATTTATTGGAGATAAGAGTCTCACAGCCTTTCCTGCCCGGGCTGGCTTTGAACCTGAATCCTCAGATTTCGTCCTCCTGAGTAGCTAGGATTACAGGCATGAGGCACCAGTGCCTGGCTGTAAGATTCTTAATATTCAATCAACCACAAAAATAAAACAAAACAAAAAACTAGAAATGGAAGCTGTGACTTAAGTGGTAAAGCCTTAAGCAAAAAAATCTCAGGGGGCTGGGAAGGTGGTTCAGTGGTAGAGTGTTTGCCTTGCATGCCTGAGGCCCCGGGTTCGATTCCTCAGCACTACATAAGCAAAAAGCAAAAAGCCGGAAGTGGCGCTGTGGCTCAAGTGGTAGAGTGCTAGCCTTGAGCTGAAGAGCTGAGGGACAGCGCCCAGGCCCAGAGTTCAGGCCCACGACTGGACCGAAAAAAAAAAAATCTCAGGGACAGTGATAAGGCCCTGAGTTCAAGCCCCCAAACCTGCACCAAAAGAAAGGAGTTCTGCTTCATGTGGAATGCCTGTGAAACAGTACAGAAGTCACAGCAGTTGAGGATCAAAGAAGAGCCTTGGGGAGCCAGGGAGCTGAGGTAGGAAAGGGACAAGGAAGGAAAGGGGTAACAATGGTTGCCAAGTAATGTTCTCATTGCCTTACTCATGTAACTGTAGCCCCTCTATACAGCATCTTAATAAGTTAAAAAAAAAAAAGAGCCCTGAATTAGATATTGAAAGTTAATTTTGCTTTAATTCTTAGGTAATGAGAATTCAGAAATCTATCTTGTAATTTTCATATCTCTTGTGTATATATAAACAGCAGTCCAAAGTAGAAATCTGAGCTTTCCAGTTTCATAGTTGGAAAGTACCAGATTTCAGAATAGTTGTGAAGATAGGTTGAAATGGTCCTCGATTAGGAATTCAGTTGAGACATTAAATACAGGTTGCTAAGCAACGGGCTACCTAGAACCGTTTGGTGGTTGCTTCTACTCAGAAGCTCCTGATCTCAGGCTACAAACTACCCTTTTTAAGTTGTCTCTCTACACACAGACCTCTGTGCTGCTCTCTTCAGATCCTTCCTCCCTGAGTCACTGACCTTCCTAGGTTTGGGGGTTTTTTTGGTGCCAGTTCTGGGGCTTGAACACAGGAGCTGGGTGCAGTCCCTGAGCTAAAGTTCTACTTACTACTTGAACCACAGCTCCACTTCTAGCTTTTTGGTGGTTAATTGGAGAGAAGAGTCTTAGGGACTTTCCTGCCTGAATGGGTTTACACCAAGAATCTCAGATCTCAGTCTCCTAGGTAGCTATGACTACAAGTGTAAGCCACTAGCACCCTGCTGAACTGTTGCTTTTTCTTTTTGCCAGTCCCGGGGCTTGAACACAAGGCCTGGGCACTGTCCCTGAGCTTTTTTTTTTGGCGGTTGTGGGGCTTGAACTCTGGACCTGGGTGGTGTCCGTTAGCTCTTCAGCTCAAGGCGAGGGCTCTACCACTTGAGCTACAGCGCCACTTCCGGTTTTCTAGTGGTTTATTGGAGATAGGAGTCTCACAGTCTCTCCTGCCAGGGTGGCTTTGAACTTCAATCCTCAGATCTCAGCCTCCTGAGTAGCTAGGATTACAGGCGTGAGCCACCAGCGCCCGGCTCCCTGAGCTTTTTTTACTCAAGGCTAGCACTCTGCCATTTTGAGCCACAGCACCACTTCCAGCTCTGTGTATGTGGTACTGAAGAATTGAACCCAGGGCTTCATGCATGCTAGCCAAGCACTCTACCACTAAGCCATATTCCCAGCCCTGAACTCTTGCTTTCTATTGAGTCATTCCCAAAAGTACTCCACCTCTGACCCTCCCATTGTGCTTTACCATCCTCCTTCCAACCTCCCCAATGACCTGTCCACACCTGCTGCCACCTTACTGCTTCTTGTCCACCCCTCCCTCATTCCAAAAACATGATCAAGTTTATATACAGCTCTAATGCCAAGCCCTGCCTCTTCTCTGGGAGATGGTTGCCATAACTGATGACTCTATTCTTTGAATTATTCTCCTTGGGCTACTCTTGGTTTTCCTTCTACTTCTCTGCCAACCTTCTCTTCTTTGCAAGCCATTCCTCTTCCTGATTTCTATGTATTGGTATTACTAAAGGCCCAGTCTTAACTGGCGTCATTGATACGTGTTTGTGTGTGCATGGGCGCAGCTTGGGTGCTGTCCTGTAGCTTTTTTTGCTCAAGGCTGGTGCTCTACCACTTGAATTATAGCTCTACTTCTAGTTTTTTGCTGGTTAACTGGAGATAAGAGTCTCAAGGCTTTTCCTGTCCTGGGCTTGCTTTGGAGCACAATCCTCACATCTCAGCCTCCTGAGTAGCTAGGATTACAGGTTTGACTCACAGACCCTGAATGCTTCCCTCCTCCTACTCCCCTCTCTCCCCCCCCACCCTTTTCCCCAAACTCTCTCCCAAGCCCTAGAGTATGCTAGACAGGTGCTCTACCCTAAGTACATTATCAGCTCTTACCAGTCTTTTCAGAATTAGAAACTGTTAAAATCATGGATTAGATTTGCAGTATGGGTATTCTAGTACACATTTCCACCTCACCTTCCCCCAATTACTTTATAAGACTCGTAGAGAGGGGGAGGGGTGATCCAAGTTCAGGTTATAGTTAGGAAAACAGTTATTCACAATTAATTCGCCGCTTGTCCACTTGAGTGTGGTGCCATTCATTCCAATAGGATCCAAAGGGAAGGAGACAGGCTGAGGAATGGGCTCAGGGGTGGGGCTCCTGTCTGGCCTCTGCAAGGCCTGATTCCTGCCCCAGCACTCCAGGTGCATGTGGGGAAACCAAGAAATAAAACCCTTTCACAAAGACAAAAAGGAGGGCTGGGAAGGTGGCTTGGTGGTAGAGCGCTTGCCCAGCATGCATGAAGCCCTGGGTTCAATTCCTCAGTACCACACACACAGAAAAAGCTGGAAGGGGCACAGTGGCTCACTTTCCAACTCAGTAGTGCAGAATGGCGAGAAAAGGGAAGTGGCTTTCCATGGGAGAGTCGGGTAACCGGCTCAGCGCCCCTTCTTTCCCACTCACCCCCGCCCAGGCCCCAGCGCCCCCTGACCTCCCACCCCGGGCCCAGGCCCCCCCTGTCCTCCTTCCGCAGTCCAGACCCCAGCGCCCCTGTTGCTCCCACCCCGGTTTCCCAGCCCAGGCCCCAGAGCCCCCTTTCTTTTCCCCTTCGTCCCCCTCCCCCCCTCCCCGTCCAGGCTCCACGCGCCCCCCCAGCCTAACTCCTGGGCCGCGGGCGGGATGGACGCGAGCCCGCGCGGGCGCGCACCTCCAGAGCGCCAACCGCCACCGGCCCCGCCCCCTCGCGTGGCCCCGCCCCCGCCACGGCCCCGCCCCCGGCGCGCGCCCGCCCGCGCCCGGTGGGCCGTGGCTTCCCTGAGGCGGGCGGACCCGGCGGGAGCGGACCGGAGGCCGGCGAGGGCTCGCCGGGGCTGCTGGACGGCGGGGTCGAGCCTGCTAGGGGAGGGCTCCGTGGAGGTCCGGGGGGCAGGGGCGTGCGGAGACCCCGGAGGACGGCCGAGCGGGGGGCGGGCGCGGGGGGCGGGTCCCGCCTTTGTTCCGTCACGCCGGGGGCGGGGCCGCGCCGTGGGGACAATGAGCCCCGCGCCCGCCCCACCGAACCCTGGAAGTTACCTCGGCCCGGGCTGCACCGCAGCGCGGCTGGAAACGAGGGGCGGCGGGGCGGGGTGGCCGGGCTGACAGGATAACTGCCGTTCCCCAGCACCTGGCCGGCCAGGCAGGGCGGCCGCCCTCCGCCCCGGCCCCGACGGGCCCGGCCTCCCACCCGGCACCGGTCACGGCGGAGAGGCGGAGCTGGGACACGAACCGGGGACTGGTCCCTCCGCTCCTCCGCGCTGGACGGAGGAGGAGGCGGATTTGAAGCGGGCTTCGGGAAGGGGCCGAGCCTGACAGGCGGAGATAACTGAAGTGCCCTCGGCTCCCATTGGCTGTTGGGACTTGGTCGGGACGGTTTGCTCGCAGAGGCCGCACCGCCTCGCCTCCTCCCGTGAACACTAATAAACCACGTGTAAGTCACGCTTTACCGCTAAAGCAACTCTCAGTTACTGAGTCTTAGGTGCTTCCTCACACTTTACCCAAGGGAGCCTTCCCATGTACAGAGGAAGATGGAACCTAGGGAGGTTTCTCAGAGACCAGGGAGTCGTGGCAGAGCCTTACTATTGAACAAATCCAACGTTTCTCCGGATACCAAACTGTCTCGAAGGATCCCAGAGCTCCCAGTTTCCAATACCCCGCGGTGTCATCCAAGCTCACGGCTCCTAGCTTAAGACATAGTAACCTGTGGAGTCTACCACTTTCCAGCGACCCAATCGTATCTCAGGAACACAATCACCATGGCACCACCACAGCGGGTTTTTCTTTTTAGTCTTGTTTTATTATGCTTCTTAACTATTTGGGGCTGGATCACCTGTGAGTAACTTACATGGTGGAGTCAAAACTGGGGTAGTTAGATGGGGTTGACTGAATTCGGAAAGCTCCAACTGGATGATTTTGGTTTTCTAATTGCCATTTGAGAATATTGATGGTAAATAATTTTTGTCCTTTCTATTGACAGGTCTGCCTCCTAGTAAATTATTGGAAGGAACATGAAAAAAGTAAGTAGGGATTTTGAAGTGTCAGTAAAATGAACCAAAACTGTTGATAGGATAATGGCAGTTAATTTGGTGATGTCATTTCTGGATGCTAATTGGCAGGGGCTTATCAAATGTCCATTGTGAGCTGCATTCCTCAGATCTCAGCAGGGCACTGGTAGCTCATGCCAATAATCCTGGATACTCAGGCTGAGATCTGAACAGGTAGTTAAATCAGTGAGACTTATTTCCAATTAACTGCCAGAAAGCTAGAATGGAGTGGTGGTAGAGTACTAGCCTAGACCAACAAAACTCAGGGACAGCACCTAGGCCCTTAGTGTTCACTCTCTGTCTCTCTGTCTCTGTCTCTGTCTCCGTCTCTCTCTGTCTCTGTCTCTCTCTCTCTCTCTCTTTCACACACACAAAGATCTATAAAAACAAAAAAGATGAAAGCATGCCTCAAGAGGTAGAGGGAAGCCAGGTGCTGGTGGCTCAGGCCTATAATCCTAGCTACTCAGGAGGCTGAGATCTGAGGATCGCGGTTCAAAGCCAGCCCGGGCAGGAGAGACCGTGAGACTCTTATCTCCAATAAACCACCAGAAAACTGGAAGTGGTGCTGTAGCTCAAGTGGTAGAGCGCTCACCTTGAGCTGAAGAGCTGAGGGACAGCGCCCAGGCCCAGAGTTCAAGCCCCACGACCGACAAAAAAAAAAAGGTAGAGGGATTTCCCAGTATGCTTGAAGCCTCAGGTTCTACCCTTAACACTGGGGGGGAAAAAATGGAAAAGGGAAAAGGTACCAATTGAGGTGAGTGAGTTATGAAGGATGAGCAGAGCTGAGTCCAGGTGGCTCGTGCCTGAAATCCCAGATACTCAAGAAGCTGAGATCTGTGATTACAGTTCAAAGCCAGTGTGGTTAGGAAAATCTATGAGACAGTGTGTGTGTGTGTGTGTGTGTATAGGCACACGTGCGTGCCTCTCCAGTGGCTTAAACTCAGGGCTTGGGCACTGTCCTAAGTTTTTGTGATCAAGACTAGTACTCTTGCCACTTCCTTCCTTTTTGGTAATTATTTGGAGATGAGAATCCCTCTGACTTTTCAGACCAGGTTGGCCTTTGAACCATGATCCTCAGATCTCAGCCTCCTGAGTAGCTAGTATTTACAGGCATGAGCTTCCAGTGCTTACCAAGTATGTGAGATTCTCATCTGCAACTAACCACCATAGCCTTGAGCAAATAAAAAAGCTCAGGCTACCAGCACACATATCCTGAGTTCAAGTATGAGGACCCCTGTTCACTCGCGCGTGCGCGCGCACGCACACACACACACACACACACACACACACACAAAGCAGAGGTTATTTTTTTCTGTTCCAAAATGTTTTTAATGCAGGTTTCAACTATTTTGTTAACTGAGTAAAAAAGAAGGAATGAAGAAAGAAACTTAGGGAAAAGAAAAAGAAAAGGAAGAAGGCAAAGGGGAAGGAGAGGAGAGGAAAGGGAAGGGCAAAGCAAGGAAAGGCCAGATGGCCTCCAGACAGGTTCCTACCAGGGGCACTCACACCTTATTGCAGTCCTGGTCTGGTCTCTGCCTAGACCAACAATCCAGCTCAGCACTGTCAGCATTTCCTGTCTGCAGGTCACCTACCCAACCGATGAGGGAACAGAGACTGTTGGAAACTGTGGCTATTGATGAGTTTACAGGAGGAGTAGTACACTCTCCTTAGGGCAGGCCACAGGTGTCACTAGTTTATCCTTTAATCCATTGTTGGGACAACCAGGAATCCCAGCAATAGGAGTTGGTTGAGGAGTGTTATCAGACTTCAAGAGCTGGAACTTTCCTTGGCCAGTCTCTGCTGACTATCCACAGGGAATGTGTGTGTATAGGAGTCGTCCTGTCTTCCTGATAGAGTAGAAGGCCATGGTTTCCTGGCCCTTCTGGTATGTGAATGACATGGTTTGGGGGCTAGTGCTAAGGCATGCATTTTGTGTAGTCTGTTTTCTATTGCTAAGAATCACGTTGTGTGAAGGAAGCTTTTAGCACCATCACAACACATGGTGGCCATGTGTAGTGAAGGAGCCTGCATAACTAATGCCTGTGGGGACCCCTCAAAGGCATACCCACAAGACCCCACCTCTTAAAGGGCCATCATCTCCCAATAATGCAATCAGCTAGTGACCTAGGCCTTAACATATGATCCTTTTTGGGACAGTTAAGATCCAAACCATAGCTGGGTATTAATCCTAACTACTCATGAGGATGAAATCTGAGAACCAAGATTTGAAGCCAGTCTAGGCAGAAAGGTTTTTTTTTTTTTTTCTTTTTGGTCGGTCGTGGGGCCTGAACTCTGGACCTGGGCACTGTCCCTCAGCTGTAGACTACCACTTGAGCCTCAGTCCCACTTCCGGCTTTTTCTGCTTATGTGGTGCTGAGGAATCGAACACAGGGCCCCATGCATGTAAGGCAAACAAACACTCTACCACTGAGCCACCTTCCCAGCACCCAGAAAGGTTTTTGAGACACTTACCTCCAACTAGTCACCAAAAAAGCTGGAAGTGAAGCTGTGGGTCAGGTGGTAGATCCCAGCCTTGAGCAAAAGAGCCAAGCTAGGTCCTATGTTCGAGCCCCAGAACCAGCACTCATGCACACAAAAGATTGAAATCATGAGTTGGAAATGTGGCTCAATGGTAGAGTGCTTGCTTAGCATGCATGAAGCCCTGGGTTCGATTCGATTTCTCTGTATCACATAAACAAAAAGCCAGAAGTGGTGCCATGGCTCAAGTGGTAGAGTGCTAACTTTGAGCTGAAGAATTCAGGGACCATTGCCTAGACCCAGAGTTCAAGCCCCAGGACTGGGAAAAAAAAATCCAAATCTAGCCAGGCGCTGGTGGCTCTCGCCTGTAATCCTAGCTACTCAGGAGGCTGAGATCTGAGGATCGAGGTTCAAAGCCAGCCCGGGCAGGAGAGACCGTGAGACTCCTATCTCCAATAAACCACCAGAAAACCGGAAGTGGCGCTGTAGCTCAAGTGGTAGAGTGCTCGCCTTGAGCTGAAGAGCTGAGGGACAGCGCCCAGGCCCAGAGTTCAAGCCCCAAGACCAACAAAAAAAGAAAAAAAAAGAAAAAAAATCCAAATCTAATAACATAGCAAACATGATCCTTGAATTCAATCCCTAGCACCACAGCAAAAATAAAAAGGAATTATCAGTTAGCTCTCAGTATAGACTTAGGTACCTGCTCTATTTTTTCTTTCTTTCTTTCTTTCTTTCTTTCTTTATTTTTTTATTGTAAAGCTACTATACAGAGGGTTACAGTTACATGAGTGAGGTTATGAGTACACTTCCTCTTGAACATTGTTACCCCCTCCATTGTTTTCCCCCTACCATCCCCTCCCTCCCTCCCTTCCCCGAGGTTCTTTTTTTTTTTTTTTTTTGATTGTGATTAAATGATTACATAATTTCAAAGTCACAAGTTCATTCTAACTTCCCTGGAGCAAATTGTCTACCACAGTCTGTAATATATAACAGTGTTCACATGTTATATACCATATTTGTGATCAGCAGCATGGGGATATTTAGTAGTGGTTCAACCAGATGAGCGGGAGTTCTTTGTTTCTTAAGTCCTGTTAGTTTTGTCGTATCACCTAACCTTTTGGATTTAGCATCCACTTATCAGGGAGACCATGTACCGTTTGTCTCTTCGTTCTTGGCTTACCTCGCTCAACATGATTCCTTCTAGCTCCATCCATTTCCCTGCAAATGCCATTATTTTGTCATTTCTAATGGCTGCATAATATTCCATTGTGTATAGATACCACAATTTTTGGATCCATTCATCTGTGGTGGGGCATCTAGGTTGTTTCCATATCCTGGCTATTGCAAACAGTGCTGCAATAAACATGGAGGTGCACGTGTCCTTGTATATTGGTTCCTGTTGTTCAGGGTAGATGCCTAGAAGTGGTATGACTGGGTCGTAAGGGAGGTCAATCTTTAGCTTTCTAAGGACCCTCCAGACTGCTTTCCAAAGTGGTTGTATAAGTGTACATTCCCACCAGCAGTGTAACAGGGTTCCTCTTTCTCCACATCCCCTCCAGCATTTGTCGTTGGCTGATTTGTGGATGTGGGACATTCTGACTGGGGTAAGGTGGTATCTCAGGGTTGTCTTTATTTGCATTTCCTTCACCACCAGGGATGATGAACATTTCCTCATGTGTTTCTTTGCCATTTTTATTTCTTCATTTGAGAAGTCCCTCTTTAGTTCCCTTGCCCATTTAGTAATTGGTTTGTTAGGTTTGGGAGGGATTAGTTTCTTGAGTTCCCTGTATATACAGGATGTTAACCCCTTGTCTGATATATTGCTGGTAAATATTTTTTCCCAATTAGTTGGTTGTCTTTCTAGCTTAGTTGCGATAGATTTAGCTGTGCAGAAGCTTTTTATTTTAAGGTAGTCCCATTTGTCGAGTCTCTCTCCAACTTGTTGTGACCCTGGGACTCTGTTCAGGAAGTTCCTTCCTGTGCCTATTAGTTCAAGTGTCTCTCCTACTCTGTCCTGTAGTAGTTTCAGAGATTCAGGTTTAATGTTAAGGTCTTTAATCCATTTTGAGTTGATGTTGGTGCATGGTGATAGGCTGGGGTCCACTTTTAGTTTTCTGCATGTGGCTGCCCAGTTTTCCCAGCACCAGCGGTTGAAGAGGCTGTGTTCTGCTCTATTTTTTCTGTAGTGACTGTCTTGTGCTGACTGTTTAGGAAACATGACAGTGACATGGAACAAGGTCCGTGAAGCCCAAGGCTGGGCACTGAACTCCTCTGTGCTTGCTGGGGCCGCATGAGGAGGGTCCAGGGAAAATGGGGTTTCTAGCCAGGAAGTATTCAGCTGAGATGAGAGATCCTCCTCTCATAGAGCATAGCAGTTTGGAGGGCCTATTCCAGTTGAGTGGTTTCTCCTAGCCTTTGAGACTTGGGGAAGGTGGAGAAAGAACTAGAACATACACTGAAGGGCGGGGGCCAAGATAGGCCTGAGTGTGTGGCTGTGGGCACGAGACATACTTTTCCTTTCTTCACCATTTATTGGTTTTGCCAGTCCTGGGGCTTGAACTCATGGCTGGGCACTGTCTCTGAGCTGCTTTTGCTCAAGGCTAGCACTCTACCACTTGAGCTACAGTGCCACTTCTGGCCTTTTCTGTGTATATGGTACTGAGGAATTGAACGTAGAGCTTCCTGCATGCTAGACAAGCATTCTACCACTAAGCCACCTTCCCAGCCCCTCGTCATTATTTGAACAGCACACAGCACCGTGTACTGTAGCTGAGGAGAAATGGAGATGAACAAGCCTTGTCCATGATGAGTTAGTCTATTGAGAGACTCAAATGTAGGCTTGTGGGTGCTGCTTGACAAGGGTGGATGATGGGACTGCTCCGGGCACTGAGGAGCCAAGGGATGTTCATAGAGATTGTATGGGAGTGGAAATTGCCCGATCAAGAGCAGCCAAGGAACTGGGCTCACGCCTGTAATCCTACTTAGGAAGGTGAGATCTGAGGATTGTGGTTCGAAGCCAGCAGAGGCAGAAAAAAAGTCTTCATGAGACTCTTTTTTTTTTTTGTCAGTCATGAGGCTTGAACTCTGGGCCTGGGCACGGTCCTTCAGCTCTTCAGCTCAAGTTTTCTGGTGGCTTATAGGAGATAAGAGTTTCACAGATTTTCCTGCCCGGGCTGGCTTTGAGCTGTGATCCTCAGATCTCAGCTTCCTGAGTAGCTAGGATTACAGGAGTGAGCCACTGGTGTCCAGCCTCTCTTTAAAAAAAATTTTTTTTTTAAAATTGTTGTTTTTGTGTGTGTACTGGTCCTGGGGCTTGAGACCCCTTTCTCAACCCAAAGCTGGGCATACCTGCTGCTGTCTTACATGCATGGGAGGCTGATTTCAGGTGGATCAAAGGTCAGCTTGAACAATAAAATCTGTGAGACACCATCTTAACAGATGGTGGGTATGGTGGTCTACGTCCATGCCTGTCATCCCAGCTGTAATAGAAAGGCTAAAATATGGGAATTATGGTCTAGGCACACAGCCAGGTAGGATGCAAGATTCTATCTAAAAAAATAACCAATTCAAGAAAGGACTGGAGGGGGTGGGGGAGAGATGGGAAGGGAAGGGGAAACAAAAGAGGAGGCAACAGTGCTTGATAAGAAATGTACTCATTACCTTGCCCATGTAATTGTAACCCCTCTGAATGGTATTTTCACAATAAAAAGAAAAAAGAAACTTGGAAAAAGAAAAAAATAAGGACAACTCTAGCACTTCCAAAGTAAGCCTCCAAACCACCCCTCAAAAAATGTTGTTCTAGGGGTTGGGAAGGTGGCTCCGTAGTAGAGCGCTTGCCTTGCATGCCTGAGGCCCTGGGTTCAATTCCTCAGCTCCACATAAGCAAAAAGAAAAAAGCCGGAAGTGGCGCTGTGGCTCAAGTGGTAGAGCGCTAGCCTTGAGCTGAAGAGCTGAGGGACAGCACCCAGGCCCAGAGTTCAGACACCATGACCGGACCCCCCCCCCCCCAAAAAAAATGTTATTCTAGCAAATCTACAAGTCAATTTTGAAAAAACAAACAAACAAACAAACAAAAAACACCACCAGGGGCTGGGAAGGTGGCTCAGTGGTAGAGCGCTTCCTTGCATGCATGAGGCCCTGGGTTCGATTCCTCAGCACCACATAAGCCAAAAGAAAAAAGCCGGAAGTGGTGCTGTGGCTCAAGTGGTAGAGTGCTAGTCTTGAGCTGAAGAGCTGAAGGACAGCTCCCAGGCCCAGAATTCAGGCCCCATGACTGGACCTCCCCCCCCCCCAAAAAAAAAAAACAAAACCACCAGGGGCTAGGAAGGTAGAGTGCTTGCCTTGTATGCATGAGGCCCTGGGTTTGATGCTTCAGCACCACATAAGCAAAAAGAAAAAAACCGGAAGTGGCGCTGTGGCTCCAGTTGTAGAGTATTAGCTTTGAGGTGAAGAGCTGAGGGACAGTGCCCAGGCCAAGTTCAAGCCCCATGACAGAAAAAAAAATTAACCCCCCCCCAAAAAAAACCCCACCCAACATTATTGAGTTTCCCAATATTCAGTGTATTTCCCCCTGCACCGCCCCTCCTTCCCCCTTCCCCCCCCAGTGTTGGGCTTAGGTACTGTCCTGAGCTCTTTTGCTAAAGGCTAGTACTCTACCACTTGAGCTAGTGTCACTTCTGGCTTTTTCTGTGATTAATTGAAGAGTCTCACAGACTTGGGCTGGCTTTGAATTGTGATCCTCAGATCTCAGCCTCCTGAGTAGCTAGGGTACAGGTGTGAGCCACTGGCACCTACATTTACATAGGCCTTTTTCCTTTCTCTCACATTTTATATAGCTTTTAGTATATATGGCTGTCATATTTTGTTACATTTATTCCAAAGTATTTCAAGTTTTTAAGGACATTTATTGGGAAAATGAATATACTTTTTGTGCATGTGCCAGCTAATACTGAGACTTTAACCCATGGCCTTGTTGCTAAGGGCTGGTGGCTCTTCCACATGAGCCACAGCTCCACTTCTGGGGTTTTGGTGGTTAATTGGAGACAAAAGTTTCATGGGCTTTCCTATTCAGGATGGCTTCACACTGTGACCCTCATACTCGGGTAACAGGCATGAGCCACTAGTCTTTTTTTTTGCCAGTCCTGGGGCTTGAACTCAGAGCCTGAGCACTGTTCCTGAGCTATTTTGGCTCAAGATTAGCACTCCACCTTGAGCCACAGCTGTACTGGTACTGAGGAATGGAACCCAGGGCTTCATGCGTTAGGCACTTTACCACTAAGCAACAGTCCCAGACATGTACTGCGTTTTTTTAATGCTGTTCTAAAGAACTGTTTCAAAAAATTACTTACTAGATTTCTGATTTTGAGGAGCTAGAGCTAAAGTACTTTTCCTGTTTACCTTGCTAAGTACACCTGCAAGCCTTGGAATCTGCATCTATGGAGACTCTATGTTAAACCATGAATACTGAACAGAGGGAAAGAAGAAACTAGCCTGGAAGGAGTCATTGGATCTCAAGGAATAATAACTTGGTGGTGAGTGCCTGAGTTTTCTTTTGTCATGTATTTGCCAGACTGGATCTGGAAAAGTCAAGAATCTGGACCTAGGTATGTTCCTAGGCACAGAAAAAAACAAAAAATGAAACGAAACCAAACAACAAAAAACTTCCTTCAAGCCAAAATACCAAGAAAGACAGGATGAAGGGGAGATAGACAAAAACTTAGAAGAGTTTGTTGCAAAAGTAGATCTAGGAAATATCTTTTTTTTTTGGTGACAGTCCTGAGGTGTAAGTCAGGGTCCTGGGCTTACAAGGCAGATGTCCTCCCACTGAGCCATACCTCCAAGTCTCAATTTTGTTTTTAAATCAGTTGGGTGGCTTGAACTCTCAGTCTGGGCCCTGTTCCTGAGCTCTTCAGCTCAAGGTGAGTGTTCTACCACTTGAATTACAGTGCCACTTCCAGTTTTCTGGTGCTTAATTTGAGATGAGAGTCTCACAATAGTATTTGGAAGTCAATTTCATTTTCTCTTGAACTTTGAACTCAAAATTTGGAAATTCCTTATATATGATGTTAAAAAGATTCTAAGTTGATAGTGTCCATTTTCTTCAGAGTAATAACATGTTTTTTTCCCTTGTACTGGGAACTGAATTCAGGGCTTTGCACATATTAGGCAATAAACTGGTGTGGCCTGAAGAAGTAACACAAAGTCAGGATGTCTGTCTCACACAGTTTATTTAACAATAGGTAATAAGAAATCAAATTTAACAGTCTATACAGTGATCCAAAGTTCATATTTATAAGTAATCAACTTTTAATTCCATGATTTACAACAGTTGAGGGTTTTTGCTTTCTATTTTCAAGTTTTACAGAATGTATGTGTGTGTTTGTGTGTGTGTGTCTGTGTGTATGTGTGTGTGGGAGGGGAAGGTAAAGAGGAAGAAAGCAAGCAAAGAAGAAACCCCAGGGACATTTTCCATGTTAAAATCATCCCACCGGAATCGTTTCTTACCCTCTTTTTAATTGTTTTTCCTGTTAGATGTAAAAATAACGAAAAAAAAAATTCTTTCAAGAAACAAAAACCACAATATATATAATACATCAATTTGGCAGCTGCCCCTGTATATTCTGAAAAAGTCATTTTTCTTTCTACATGTACAAATTATTTTAATACTTGAAGTTTTACGCTCAGACTGACGGAATAGAAAAATTTCTGGAGCACAAAAGTTGACTTGAGGGAGGAAAGGGAGATTTTTTTTTTTTAAACATTTTTAAAAGAATGAACGTCTTTGCACCCAGAGAAAAAATTGGTATCTTAATATATATTTATATATATTTATTTATATATATATATATATATATAATGTAATTTTAAAGTAACATTAACCCCTTTTGTCCTCTGGTTTTAGAAATGTTTTTTTTTAAACTCTTCCATAAAGTGAGGAAAATAGGGAAAAATGTCAACCATCTGCACCAGTAAATAATAACTATTAATATTACATATTTTCATTAATTTAAAAAAAATAATAAAACCTATTGGAGGTGCAAGGCAGGAGCAATGGTGGCTTCAGGCCTCAGCCTCCTCCCAGTGCACACTTGAACCACACACACAAGGGAAAAAAAGACTGGGGTAACCAGCCATAACAAAAATATATTCTTTGTATTCTAGTATCCCTCAGGTTCATCTCGCATGTTTGCTTCAAACCACAAACACTACTGCACAGTTCTTATGTGTTCCAAGGAAAATTGTCTTTTAGGCTAAGAAAGATTCAAAAAAATTGTTTTCAGTACAAAAAGTCTTGTTAAGAGAAAATAATTTTTTTGCTCCCAAAATACAAGGTGTCTCTAGTGTATGTCTAGTGTACTCTGTGAGAGGTTCGAATTCAAGTCTGAGTTATCGGTGCTGAGTCCCAGGTCCGTGGCGCTTGCACCATGGAGGTTTGCCATGCCTGGATTGCTAGCAAGCTGAGAAAGCATTGAATTCTGGTCCGGACTGGCAAAATGCCCTTGTTCCATGGGGTTGGCGGCTTGGGCAGCTACCAGTCCTGGATGTGGGGAGCTGGTTTGTGGGGAAACATGGTGTGGAGAAGGCTGAGGCTGCATCCTTGGAGATGGGCTGGAGTGGGGGGGCTGGGATTGAGGCCGAGGAGAAGGGACAGGTTGGGGGGATCGAACTTGATTGGAGAGAGAATTAGGAATCTGTTGGCCTTGAAGGTGTGGGGACTGGGCCTGATTGGGGAGCATATGCTGTTGAGGGCTCATTGGGTTGGGCTGAGCAGGGGATCCCATCTGTTGCTGAAGGAGCCGCTGCTGATAGGCCTGCAGACTGGCACCAGCCTCTGCTCCCAAGCCCTGAGGGAGCTGTCCCATCTGTCCCATATTCCCCTGCTGCATCTGTTGCATGTGATGCTGCATTCGTTGCTGCTGCTGCTGCTGCTGGGGCGGGTAGCCCACCCCTTGAGGTTGCTGGAACTGGTTGTGGTTGGCCATTCCTGGGCCGATGCCTGGCCCTGCTCCCTGTTGCTGCATCATTTGTTGCCGTCTCAAGATGTCTCGGAACTGCGGGGGCATGGTGTTGTGATTCATGTTCATTTGCTGCGCTTGGGGACTCATGCCTCCCATGGGTGGCTGCAGCTGCGGCTGCGGCTGCTGTGGGGGCAAGCCAGCCCTCTGGACACCTGCCTGCATGGGATTCATGTTCTGCAAGGCTGGGTTGGAGTGGATGCCCTGTTGACCCGGCATGGTAGGCGGCTGCAGCCCTGGCTGTCCCTGGGGCATGCCAGGCTGCCCAGGGAGAGGTTGTGGGTTCGAGTTGGCATACTTGGCAGCCCGCTGTTTGATGAATGCAGCCAACAGCTGGGGGTTGGCGTGCAGGATACTAAGCACCTGTTGCTGCTGGAGGGGAGAGCTGGGAGACCTGAGAGTCCGCAAGAGGTTTTGTAAGGCTTGTTGAGACACAGTGCCGGGTTTTAGTGGGCTCACACCTACTTGGCCCAGTCCTGGTTGCGGAGCCATGTTTAAGGGCTGACCATGTTGGGCCACTGACATCATGGCTGGCCTTGGCATCCCAGACTGAAGTTGCTGGGGCTGAGGCAATCCTCCTTGAACCCAGGGTGGCTGCTGCTGCATTGCAGTGGGCCCCATCCCGGGTTCCATATGCCCACTAGGCCCTCTGGCCATCGGAGGTGGGTTCATGCCCATGGAGGCCATGGGGGTCATCTGGGGCATTTGATGTTGAATTGGCCGTTGAAAAATTTGCACATGGGCCATCTGGCGCTGCGTCTCAGCTGCCCTCTGAATCTGCATTGCCATTTCTACTGCTGCAGGTGGGGGTCCTGGAAGGGGTGGCTGAGCAGTCTGAGGGGGGGTGGGAGGGGTCACCTGGCCTGCTGCCTTGCCTTGGGACACAGGGCCAGCAGCTTGAGTCCTAGGCAAGTAAGGCGGCATGCTGCTGGGAGGGGTGGGCTGGGGCTGAGCGGGGGGCTGGGGCTGGGGTGTTTGTGGGGTAGCTGGCTGCTGGCCAGTGGGTGTGGTTGGAGTGGCAGGGGTTGGGGACGGCAGGCCTTGCTGCTGCCCGGCCACACCCGTCCTCTGCATGCTGGCCATCCTTCTGCGGAGCATCTGAGCCTGCTGGAGCCGGTGCTGCAGCTGCTGTTGCCGAAGCTTCTGCTTGATGTTGAGGCAGAATGGCACGGGACACTTGTTCTCCTGGCAGTGCTTGGCATGGTAGCAACAGAGGGCAATGAGCTGCTTACAGATGGGGCACCCGCCATTGGTTTTCCGTTTGCAGCCTTTGGTATGCTGTACGACCCGCTTCATCTTCTGGCAGGACGGCAGGGAGCAGTTGGCATTGCGGCACTGACAGGCATGTACCAGAGACTGGATGCAGCGCTGAATGCTCAGGCGGCGAGAGTCTCCTGGGCTCTGAGTGGCTGCTGCCTGCTGGTTGTTGCTCTCATCATCTAAGCCAAGGCCTAGTTTCTCCATTTTGTGGTCATGATTTTTAGTGTTATAGCAGGTGATACACAAATCATAATCCTGAGGGAATAAAAGTAGGAGGTTCAGATAAGCTAAGATTTAAGCCATTAAAACCATGTTGGTTACTGTTTCTCTGCGTGGACTAGAAAAGCGTCATTATATAGAACAAAACCAGCTTCATCAGCAAGCCATCCTTATCACCCCTGAGACAGGGGGACCCGGCCAGTGCAGTGCCCCGCTACTTCCCAAGACCTAGTGCCCACCTCACAGACAGTGCAGTGCCATCTTGTCTCCACATGGTGTTTGCACTCATTGCAGGTGTAGACAAAGCGGTCCTGGCTCTGCGTATGCAGCTCCACCAGCATGCACATGGTAGACCACTGGGCTCTTCTCAATGAAGAGAATTCCAGATGCTTATCTCTTGCCAGGGTGAGGAATGCATCTCGACCATCCATCAGATCACAGGGGATTAGAGGGTCAGGATCAACAATGGGAGGCAGGGAATTGGCAGCAGGGCCAGCAATGAGGCGAATCACAAAGAAGACCTGTCAAACACATAAGCTTATTCTGACTCTTGAATTGGAACACCACTGCTACAAAAAGGAATCAGGCTATCTCTATATCTCAGCACTAAGAGTATACACAGGGTTAGTATGCATTCATATTTCCCTTTTCTCCTTTGCTCCATCTGCTCTGGGTTCTATTCTTCAGTAGCACATAAACAGCAAAAGTCAGACTTGGTGCTGTGGCTCATGTGGTAGAGTGTTAGCCTTGAGCAAAAGCTCTCAGGCAGTCCCCAGGCTCTGAGTTCTAGCCCAGGACTGGCAAAAAAAGAAAAAAGAAAAGAAAGGCTTGTTGTATAGTTAAATGATAGAGCTCTTGCCCAGCAAGAATGAGGGGCAGAGTTCAAACCCTAGTCCTGACAACAAAACAGAGCACCTTAGTTCTAGCATATGTACAGTAGACATTCTGCCTCCTAGGCAGTCTATTTTAAGATGTAATCCATGGTTTAAACTGAATCTAAGGAACAGATCAGACAAATCTAAGATATAGTCTTTCAGACTACTACTGGCCTAGGTTCATGTAACCTACTCAAGATTTAAAAATCTGTTCAAAATGAAAGGCAACATGATTCATACATAATCCTTGTTTGGGGCATTAAATGGTGCTATCAGGTTGAACTATCTTCATTGCAAAACTAGCATAGCTCTACAAAGTACATCCTCCTTCTTGGACTGCATAGCAAATGGTAATGCAATGGTTTCAAGTTTTAAAATAAAAGATGAAAGAAAAGCAACTTCCCTAGTCCTTGTTGCTGAAGCTTTTTCCACACTTAAGTACAGAAACCCTTAGGCATCAGTCCTCTAAGCATTTGGAAAAGATGGCAACAAGAAGGCACCTTATGTATGTGTTGTAAATAATTACACATAATGAATAAATGAGAAGGCATATTTGCTACTATTATAGCAAAGCCTTATAATCTACTTTTACAGCTACAAATTTAGTCCCTAAGACTGAACAAAGCCCAGGAACATGTCCACAGTTTAAGTCAAACAGATCATAACATACTTTAAGTGACATTAAATACTGCTACAAAGACCTCAATAATCTAGGTAACAATCATTGAAATGTTAAATTCCCTATCTACAATCAAGCCCCAATTTTTCTCTCTCCATACAAATGCCATTCCCTATAAGAACTTGACTATATGTGAGAACAAAGTTCTCACCTGTAATCCTAGCTACTCAAGAGGCTGAGAAGCAGTTTGAGGCCAGCCTGGCAGGAAAGTCCAGGAAATTATCATCCCAATTAACCATTACAACAAACAAACAAAAAGAACCAGGTGACAGTGGCTCATGCCTGTAACCCTGGCTACTTAGGACGTTGAGATCTGAGGATAGTGGTTCAAAGCAAGCCTGGGCAGGAAAATCTAGGAGACTCTTATCTCCAATTAACCACCAGAAAACCAGAAGTGGTGCTGTGGCTCAAGCAGTAGAGTGTTCGCCTTGAGGTGACAAATAGGCCCAGCCCAGAGTTCAAGCCCTACAACCAACCAAAAATATAAAACCAAAACCAACCCAACAACACAAAAACCTGAAAGTGGAATTGTGGTTCAAGTGGTAGAGTATTAGCCTTAGCAGAAAGACAGGCCTCTATGGTTCAAGTCCCAGTACTAGCATCAACAAACAAAAAATGATCTTCAAATTCATTGGTTTTTATCTTATTATGATAGTGGAATGGCAAGTACTCACAACAACAAGGACAACTTCTTCTTTCTTTCTTTTTTTTTTTGGGTCCAGTCGTGGGGCATGAACTCTGGGCCTGGGCGCTGTCCCTCAGCTCTTCAGCTCAAGGCTAGCGCTCTACCACTTGAGCCACAGCGCCACTTCCGGCTTTTTTCTTTTTGCTTATGTGGTGCTGAGGAGTCAAACTCAGGGCCTCATGCATGCAAGGCAAGCGCTCTACCACTGAGCCAACTTCCCAGCCCTTTGTTCCTTATTCTTTTTGTCTTAAATTTTTTTTTGGCTCATTTTATGTGAAAACTTTTTTTTTGGTGGATTGTGAGGCATGATCTCAAGACCTGGGCACAATCTAGAGACTCTAATGTTCCAGCCACAGCTCCACTTCTGGTTTTCTGATGGCTTATTATGGACCTTCCTGCCTGGCCTGGTTTCAAACCACAATCCTCAGATGTCAGCCTCCTGAGTAGCTAGGATTGCAGGAGTGAACCACTGACACCCAGATATGTGAAAGCTCTTTTCTTCATTTTCCCCTATTTTGGAACTTACTTTCTGAAAAACTTTAAGTTGTTTTTATGGATTTCTCTCTCCCAAAGGGCAATTACAAACTGAAATTCTCCACAGAGTTCTAAGGATCTTGGCCAAAATCCTTGTTAAGCAACATAAACAAGATTAACAAAATATTCTCATATTTATCTTTGTCGGTCAGGGGGCTTGAACTCTGGGCCTGGGCGCTGTCCCTGGGCTTCTTTTGCTCAAGGCTAGCACTCTACCACTTGAGCCACAGCATTACTTCCAGCCTTTTCTGTTTACGTGGTACTGAGGAATCGAACCCAGGGCTTCATATGCATGCTAGGCAAGCATTCTATCACTAGCATCCTTTTCGTATTTTTGAATGAGAAACACCCTAACACTATCTACATTGAAACACAGAATCACAATCTACCCTAAGTACCATCTTATCAACTACTTTAACTGATTTCTCCCCACTGGATGGCTAGTAGTCTGCTAGAGGTGGGGTGGGTGGTTGTGCAGAAGCCAGTCCTGCTAACTTCTGTCTTGGCAGCTGCCTCTTACCTCTTTATGCTTCTCCATGGTGGCATACAGTTTCTGAGACAAGTCATTAGACACATTGGGCATACCAGGCTTCTTTTTGTTGCCCCTACTCAGGCTGCTTTTATTTTTGCTGGTTTTCTTATTATTCTTCTTTTTAGCATTTTTGCTGTCACCTTTTGTCACCTACAAGACAGCAAAAAGGAAACAAAAAAACATTAAGTTTTTGTTAAGGAGGAAATAGGAAACATTTCAGGTAACTTTCCTTCTTTGAAAGCAGAGGTTATACCCGGGATTTTATTTCACTAGCCATTCTTCACTAACTTCTTTTTTTTCTGGTCTGTCGTGGGGCCTGAACTCTGGGCCTGGGCAATGTCCCTCAGCTCTTCAGCTCAAGGATCGTGCTCTGCCACTTGAGTCACAGCGCCACTTCCGGCTTTTTTCTTTTTGCTTATGTGGTGCTGAGGAATCGAACCCAGAGCCTCATGCATGCAAGGCAAGTGCTCTACCACTGAGCCAACTTCCCAGCCCTCCACCACACTTTTATCTCTAAGTAACACCACTGGACCACAGTACTGTGAACCACTGGTCCAGTGGTTCGAAGTGGTAGAGTGCTATCCTTGATCAAGAGCTCAGGGACAATGCCCATGCACTGAATTCATACTGCAAAACGGACCAAAACCAACCGACCAACAAGCTCAAGTTCACCTACATGTAGATTCATGCAGGTGAACCTGAGTTTAATCCCTAGGAGGAATGGAGGAGGAAGACTATGACTTATTTATGGCAGTCCACCATAGGCCTGTAGGAATCATAATGTAGCCCTTTAGGGAAGTAATTTTATGTTTCTTAAAAGGATTTATTTATTTATTTTTTGTCAGTCATGGGGCTTGAACTCTGGGCTTGGGCATTGTCCCCGCACTCTTCAGCTCAAGGCCAGTGCTCTACTGCTTGAGCCACAGCACCACTTCCGGTTTCCTAGTGGTTTATTAGAGAGAAGAGTCTCTCGGAGTTTCCTGCCCGGGCTGGCTTTGAACTGAGATCCTCAGATCTCAGCCTCCTGAGTAGCTAGGATTACAGGCGTGAGCCACCAGCGCCAGGCTTAAAAGGATTTATTATTTATTTTTGTAGGTCATGGGGCTTGAACTCTGAGTCTGGGCGCTATCCCTCAGCTCTTCAGCCAGAGGTTAGCGCTCTACTACTTGAGCCACAGCGCCACTTCTGGCTTACTGTTTTTTTTTTTTTGGGTCCGGTTGTGGGGCCTGAACTCTGGGCCTGAGCGCTGTCCCTCAGCTCTTCAGCTCAAGGCTAGTGCTCTACCACTTGAGCCACAGCGCCACTTCCGGCTTTTCTTATGTAGTGCTGAGGAATCGAACCCAGGGCCTCAGGCATGCAAAGCAAGCGCTCTACCACTGAGCCAACTTCCCAGCCCCTGGTTTACTGTTTCTGTAAGCTCACATGCTTACCACTTTAAACCAGCAGTCCTCAGATCTCAGCCTCCTGAGTAACTAGGATTCCAGAATAAACCACGAGCTCCAGGATACACTGTTTCTGAGCTAGGGCCTTGTCCCTACCCTATCCCCCACATGTGCTGCAACTGTGATCTGGCTATTTTAAGTTGTCTCTATTGTAGCTACTAGGAATGGAGGGTACATGCCACCATTACCAACTTCTTCAACTGGAGGCCTAGGGCTTTTCTGTCCAGGATCACCTGGAACTGCCGTCCAGGTAGCATGACAGCAGCATACATGCTATTAGTTAAGAAAGGAATCTTGTGTATATGCTTTAAAAACTATAATCCTAATCTCAGCTTTCAACTAGTTAGGGCAGGCCTGGCTTCAAGTATTCTTTCTTTTTTTTTTTTTGGGTCCAGTCGTGGGGCCTGAACTCTGGGCCTGGGCACTGTCCCTCAGCTCTTCAGCTCAAGGCTAGCGCTCTACCACTTGAGCCACAGCGCCACCTCCGGCTTTTTTCTTTTTGCTTATGTGGTGCTGAGGAATCAAACCCAGGGCCTCAGGCATGCAAGGCAAGCGCTCTACCACTGAGCCATCTTCCCAGCCCTAGCTTCAAGTATTCTTAAGCCAACATTTCCTGCCTAACCAATTGAAAACTTAAGCTCATTTCTGATTATGTAAGAATCAAGGTTGAGGAAATAATGCCTTTACATCAGTGCTTTCATTGCTGGTGTTCTCTTCCCTCTTTCTTTCTTCCTCTTCCTGTTCCAGTTCCTTAATGCTCTCTTCCAGAACATTGGGCCAGAAATCACCCTCAAAGTACGGCAATTCCTTTGCACTTGTTAGTCGATCTTCAGTAGCTTGTTTTAAAATATCCTGTGAAAATTTCCAAGAAAAAAAAAAACAAAACTGAGGGGATGGATGGGAGAGATGGAGGATGCAACATTTGATCTAGATACCCTGTACTCACAAACTGACCTGCTCAACTGAAATCCCTCTGTACAAGATACATAAAAGACCGAAGTGTTTTCTGAAAGCAGGCAGAGATTTTGTATTCATGACATATGCTAGGGATGTACTCTTGTTCTTTTTCCTATACTCATGAGTGGACCTCTATATATTGGAGGGGCAAATTATTCTGCCAGGTCCAGTGCAGAGGTGGAAGCACAAACATTCACTCTTTACCATGTCTCATTTCTTGTCAGAATGACTGGACTTAAGGCAGGACCTCCTGTAAACCACTACTGGCATATCATAAGTTTAACTGCTAACAATGTGAATTGCAAACAGGTGCTATACAGGATCTTTTGAGCTGCTTGGGAAAACATCCAATGCTTTTCCTGAATGCAGTAGTTTACATTATGAGATGGTAACACGCTATTAAGCATAAATTTTAGATTGGTCACCATATACTTCTTGACTTACATCACCTCTCTTAACCACCTAGTTTTGACTTTGAAACTCTTTACATATACAAAAAGTGTAGAGGTACAGCAAACAAAGACCTAGTGAAAGTGAAATGATAGGAAACAGGGCAGCAAAAATAGTACAGCTGTGTTCCAACTGACCTTGTAGTCGTGGACAATACGCTCTGATACAGCCTTGTCAAGCATCTTTTTGTACCATTCCTGCAAGCGCTTAGGCTTGGGTATCTTCTGGTCAGGAGGATGACAATGGAAGATATAGTCATCGCCCTCGCTTGGTGGACAGGCCCAAATATGTCCTGTTGTGTATCTTAACAACACAAGGAGAAGAAATATCAAGAATAGAGATTGTCCAGTCTATACAGAAAGTTATACTTTTATCTTTCAAGGGACAAGGTTTCACTATGTTGCCAGGGTGGCCCCGACTTTTCCTCTACAGGTACACTAATTCACCGACGTAGAACACTATAAGACAAGTTGAAACAGATACAGAAACAATAATATAGACATGGGCAGGGCTCGAGTAGTATAGTGTATATCTAGCAAAGACTGAGTTCAATAAAATAACCATGAAGTCCACAAAATTCAGTTTAAGATAAAAATTCTTAGAACAAAGCTGAGCACCAGTTGCTCATGCCTGTAATCCTAACCCAGGAGATCTGAGGATTGAAGTTTGAAGCCAGTCCAGGCAAGAAAGTCTGTGAGACTATTTCCAATTAATCACCAAGAAGCTAGAAGTGGGGCTGGGCTTAAGCCTTGAATTTTTTTTTTTTTTTGGGGTCCGGTCGTGGGGCCTGAACTCTGGGCCTGGGAGCTGTCCCTCAGCTCAAGGCTAGCACTCTAACTTGAGCCACAACACCATTTCTGGCTTTTTTCTTTTTGCTTATGTGGTGCTGAGGAATTGAACCCAGGGCCTCATGCATGCAAGGCAAGTGCTCTACCACTGAGCCACCTTCCCAGCCCAAGGTTACTCTTAAGACCATGTCTCAACACAGTATCTGTTTTCTTTTCTTTCTTTTTTTTTGTCGGTCGTGGGGCTTGAACTCTAGGCCTGGGCGCTGTCCCTCAGCTCTTCAGCTCAAGGCGAGCGCTCTACCACTTGAGCCACAGCGCCACTTCTGGTTTTTCTGGTGGTTTATTGGAGATAGGAGTCTCACGGTCTCTCCTGCCCGGGCTGGCTTTGAACCGAGGTCCTCAGATCTCAACCTCCTGAGTAGCTAGGATTACAGGCGTGAGCCACCAGCGCCCGGCAGTATCTGTTCTCTTGTAATATCTTTGTACAACTACATAACAATCCCAACCCAGCCCCCACCCCCACCATACTTACCCTAATTTCTTGACATACTCTAAATATCCAATTAGAATTTCATGATATACTGCAGTCCTCAAGCATTTAGGACGGAAGAAATGAACACTATCGAGGTAAGATATATATACTCTCCTACAGCAAACAAAGAGAAAAGAAGTCATCACACAGTGATTAAGTGGCTACAAACATGTATCTTTGTCCTGCATATGCTTTCACCTTATTAACATTTAGCAGTTTCTGGTACACCCTATATCAATCTCCACTTTCCTAAGCCTCTATGCCTTCTTGTCTGTTGTGACTTAATTCCTGTTCCCCCCCCTGCTGGAATGCTGGACACAGCGAGTCAGTCCTACCTCTGGTTGGGTGGAGGACAGTCAGAGCCATACTCTTGAACATGCATGCCAAAGAAGCACAAGTCAACACCATCAATCTCTTCGAAGGCAAAAAGGGCTTTGGTTCTGTATGGGAAGGATTCAGCCATCTCTCCACTATCTACAAACCTACACAATTTGGATTGGGGGAAAGACCACAAACACATGTCATTCTGTCAGAATCACTAGTAGGAACTGGATATGAACAATAGTGTACCCACAAGAAAAAGGGGGACTTGCTAGATACCTTGCTTTCATGCCAGGCTTGACTTCCACAGTTTTGTCAGAAGCATGTACAACCCTAACAGTGACCTCTCCTGATTCAGGATGATTTTGTCGCCTCAGAAAATCATTCACACGATTCTCTAGAAAGGTGCCAAGCCGGGTAGATGGCAATCCTAGGAACACAAAAGCTAAAGTTACCAAAGTTCAAATTTTTACTGTCTTGAGGGGTGATCTCATCCAACAAACAGGATAAATTGTAGTGTGTGTATATTTTTTAAAACATTTTGTGAACACTGTCATAATGCGAGTGTGGCTTTCTATTCTTTGCTGTATCAGAAACTGGAGCCATATCCCCAATCCTCCATCTTTTACTTAGAAATGTTTCAATTTCAGCAGTTAATTAAAATGTAGAACAAATACCCATATACATGTTACCTAGGATGTATTAGTTGAAAAACATAGGAGTCAAAGCAATTTCTAGGTCAGTAAAATATTGCAAAACCATCTACAAACAAAACTACAGTAAGGGGCTGGGGAAGGTGGCTCAGTGGTAGAGTGCTTCCCTTGCATGCATGAGGCCCTGGGTTCGATTCCCCAGCACCACATAAGCAAAAAGAAAAAAAGCCGGAAGTGGCGCTGTGGCTCAAGTGGTAGAGTGCTAGCCTTGAGCTGAAGAGCTGAGGGACGGTGCCCAGGCCCAGAGTTCAGGCCCACGAACGGACTGCCCCCCGCTCCAAAAAAAAAAAAAACCAAAAACCAAAAAAATAAACTACAGAGAGATTGTTAATTTATTATAAAAACAACCTGTATGTGTGTGTGTCCCCTATGGTTTGAATTCAGAGCCTGAGCTGCCTTTGCTAAAGGCTAGAACTCTACACTGGTGCCACAGGTACATTTCTGGCTTTTTGTTATTTAATTGGAGATTAGAGTCTCTTAGACTTTCCCACCTTGTCTGTTCAGGTTTTGAACTGTGATCCTCAGATTTCACCCTCCTAAGTAGCTAGGATTACACGTATGAGTCATGACAACCAGCTACAACTCAACGTTTATTTAATAGGTTATACAAACAACTCTACTCTGGGTAAATAACTTTTAATATGGGTAACAGTGACTAGATGCTATCTTTTAACTAGGATGCAGATGTTGTGCTAAGATTTATAACTGTAAGAATTAAACTTACTTTTAGCAGAAAACTTATTCTCTTTCCTAGTTCGTGCAGTTTTCTTTAAGCATCCATCACAGACCAACCTAAAATGTAAATCAAGATTTTGCTTAAACAATGTAGTCAAGCAGATAAAGTAACATATAACAAAAACTGTCACAGCATTGGTTATGGTATTGCCTCTTAAAAAATATTTAACGCCTCACACAGCCATCATTTGGTCTATCATCAATGCCATGATTTTCCTTTTCCCCCACTGCTGGTCCTAGGTAGTAGCTGAGCTTTTTATGCTTAAGGCTAGTATCCTACCACTTAAGCCACAATTTCACTTCCCTCTTTTAGGTAATTAACTGTAGTTGAGTCTCATGCTTTTTCCTGTCAGGGCTAGTTTATAACTTTGAACACTGTTCCTCAGAGCTCAGCCTTGTTGGTAGCTAGGATTATTGGCATAAGTCACTGAAAATACCCAGCATTAAATGTGTATGTATTAGAAGAATACAAGCAAAACTAGTTTTTACTGATTGTTTCTCAGTGTAGAGAAAACTTTGATTTTGGAAGGGCTTCCCATGTTAACTAACATTCAAGGGCCCAAAGAAAATGCTGGTGACTTCATGCCTATAACCAGGAGGCTGAGAGATCTGAGGATTGTGGTGCAATGTGAGCCCCAGGCAGGAAAGTTAGTGAGACATTTATCTACAATTAACTACTCAGAAAAAGCTGCAGTGGCCTTGTGGCTCAAGTGGCAGAGCACCAGCCTTGAGCAAAGAAAGGCTCAGGGACCCAGCTCAAGCCCTAGGAGAAACATAACAAAAACTTTGTGAAGGGCTGGGAAGATGGCTCAGTGGTAGAGCGCTTGCCTTGCATGCCTGAGGCCCTGGGTTCCATTCCTCAGCACCACATAAGCAAAATGAAAAAAAGCCGGAAGTGGCGCTGTGGCTCAAGTGGTAGAGCACTAGCCTTGAGCTGAAGAGCTAAGGGACAGCGCCCAGGCCCAGAGTTCAGGCCCCACAACCGGACCCAAAAAAAAAACAAAAACAAAAACAAAACTTTGTGAAGCCTGGCACAGTGGCTCACACCTATAACCCTAGCTACTTAAGAGGCTGAGATCTGAGGATCGCAGGTCAAAGCCAACCCAGGCAGTAAAGCCCTTGAGACTTTTTTTTTGTTAGTCCTGGGGCTTGAACTCTGGGCCTGGGCGTTATCCCTCAGCTCTTCTCCTCAAGGCTAACGTTCTACCACTTGAGCCACAGTATTACTTCCAGTTTTCTGAGTGGTTTATTGGAGATAAGAGTCTCAAGGTCTTTCCTACCCAGGCTGGCTTTGAACCTCCATCCTCAGATTCACCTCCTGAGTAGCTAAGATTATAGGTGTAAGCTACCAGCACCCAGCCTCTGGAGACTCTCATCTCCAATAAGGCACTCAGAAAACCAGAAGTGGCACTGTGGCTCAAGTGGTAGGTAGAGCAGTACTAGCCTTGAGGTGAAGAGCTCAGGGAAAGCGCATAGGCCCAGAGTTCAAGGGCCCCTCCCCCTCAAAACAACAAAAAACAAAAACATCATGAAGACATAGTTATTGTAAAGAAGAAAAAAACTTGTTAATATTCACAATGAAAAGTTCCAGAGAAATAGAAGACTTACCCAGCTGGCCAGATGATCTCATGATGGAGAACACAAATTTGGTGCATTTTCCTTCCACACTCTGTACATTCAACAAACCTGAAAACACAAAGCCAATTTCAAAATTAGTGTCAAAATCAGATGCAGTATTGACATTTTTAACAATTCAGAAGATTAACTAGGTGCTATGACTTGTGCATGTGGTCCCTGGTATAGACTGGGTGAGAATCATGGTTGAAGGCCAGCTTGGGGGCGGGTGAAACATGACATCCCTGTATCAACACCAACAAGCCAGTCAAGGTGGCACATGCCTGTCACCCTGAATACATAGGAGGACCACAGCCCAGGTCGTCCATCAAGGGTGAAGAAATATATTTTAGCTGAAAAATAACCTAAAGAAATGAAAAGAGCCAAAGATCATGGCTGAAGAACTGAAAGTTAGGTGAAGAGCTTGGTACAAGTGGTAAAAACATTTGCCTAGCTAGCAAGTCTAACCCATGACTAAAAAGTTAAGTTTAATGTTTTTTTGTTGTTGTTTTGCTTTTTTGGGGGGGTCACTTGAATGAAGGAAGGTCAAAAATGTAGTTATTTTCTTTTTCTTCTTTTTTTGGGTCTGGTTGTGTGGCCTGAACTCTGGGCCTGGGCGCTGTCCCTCAACTCTTCAGCTCAAGGCTAGCGCTCTACCACTTGAGCCACAGCGCCACTTTCGGCTTTTTTCTTTTTGCTTATGTGGTGCTGGGGAATTGAACCCAGGGTCTCATGCATGCAAGGCAAGTGCTCTACCACTGAGCCACCTTCCCAGCCCAAATGTAGTCATTTTCAATGTACAATATGTAAAAATTGAACCTCGTAACTTCAGGGCAGGATAGAATGAGGAAAGATGGGGTAGAATGATGGAAGGGGTGACACTGATAAAAATGCATTGTACTCATAACGTGACTTCTCACCTTAAAGCCCCATTGCATAAGATAAATATTAAAACAACTACTTGTTGGGTAGTGATGGCTCATATGAGAGAATCCTAGCTATTAAGGAGATTGTCAACACAGTGAGAAATGTTTGGGAGACCCTGTATCTAAAATAACTAGCAAAACTTGAAAGTCTGTAATTAACCACTAGAAAATATGAAATGGTGCTGTGGCTCAATGTGGCACAGAACTAACCTTGAATGAAGAAGCTCAGGGACAGGGCCCAGGTTCTGTGTTCAAGGCCTACAACTTATCAAAAACAATAACAAAGCAGGGAAGGATGGCTCAAGGTATAATCCCAACTACTTAGAAGGCAAAGGTGACTGGGAAATGACAGTTTAAGGCCAGCAGGAAACAAAGTTTTTGGACTCCACTTAAACCTATGTTTGAGGCCCAGGGTCACATGTCTGTCACATGGGAAGTTACAACAGGATCAGAGGAAGCCCAGGCATGCCAGGGCATACAGTAAGACCCTACAAAAGGGAGTTAGGGGGGAGGATGGGAAGGGGAAACAGAGGAGGAGGCTACAAGGCTTGATAAGAAATGTACTCATTTTCTTGCCCATGTAATTGCAACCCCTCTGTACAGTACTTTCACAATAAAAAAATAAAATAGAAAAAAACCCAGAAAACAAAAAAGGGAGTTAGAGGTACAGGTCAAGGGAAGAATGCTTACTCAGCAAGAACAACACATCCCCTTCTCCCATGTTCAATTGCCAGTGTCTCCAAAAAAGGAAAAAGGAAAAATCATCAAACAAAAAAGGACACAGGGAAAACAAATTTCAAAATAAATTGTCATTAAAAATACAAATTTTCACCGGGCGCCAGTGGCTCATACCTGTAATCCTAGTTACTCAGGAGGCTAAGATCTGAGGATCACAGTTCAAAGCCAGCCAGGGGCAAGAAAGTCCATGGGACTTTTATCTCTAATTAACCACCAGAAAAATGGAAGTGGCACTGTGGCGCAAATGATACAGTGTTAGCTCTGAGCTGAAGAGCTAAGGGACAGTGCCCAGGCCCAGAGTTCAAGCCTCATGACAAAAACAAACAAAAAAAACACAATAAAAGACCCTGAATTTTCAATTTGACTTAGCCAAGGGAGCAGGGAGCAGTAAGCACTGGTGGTGGAACCTCCAGATGCATCCAGCAATGTTAAGGAACAGCTAGAAGGCTAGTTCAGTGCAGTGCTGTAGGTTCTAAGAAAGGCAAAGAACAGACCTTACAGCATTAAAGGAGAGGAAGCTTGACATTTCACAGGAGCCAACACATATACCAAAACATTTACTTAATGAAAATGACCACTAACTGTAAATGTTTAGATATAGATTGCATATATGTACCATTAGAATATATGCTGATGTTCATCTGACAGGCCATACAAACCAAAAGAATGAAAAGAAGAAAGGACAAGTGTAGTGACTTGACAATTCCTGAGAATCAACTTACAGTTCAGGGTCCAGTGTGTCATTTTTTCTCTTGGAAAATTGTTCTTTATTTATTGTACTGAGGAGAGAAAATGAACACAGTGAGGAAAGCAGTAGAAACATTTGCATCATACTATCCCCTCTAACTGGAACAAAATCTTCAATAGATAATTTAGATGTCCTAAGAAAATATATTAATAGATTTATGTAAAGAATATTCTATAGGATTTTATAGCAAGCAGATTTATCCTTACAGGAAACAAAAGACCAAAGACAAACTAGAAAGATTACTTCATTTCCTCTTTAGATGTATCTACCTACTACTGTACACTCCTTTTTTTTTTTTTTTTTTTTTGGGGGGGGGGGGGGTCTGGTCATGGGGCCTGAACTCTGGGCCTGGGTACTGTTCCTCAGCTCTTCAGCTCAAGGCTAGCGCCCTAACACACTCCATTTTTTATGTTTTAATATTCCTAGACTAGATTGCAATGATAAGGAATATTCTTTTTTTAAGAACTGTCCCCCCTGGGGCTGGGAAGGTGGCTCAGTGGTACAGCACTTGCCTAGCATGCTTGAGGCCCTGGGTTCGATTCCTCAGCACCACATAAGCAGAAAAAAAAAGCCGGAAGTGGCGCTGTGGCTCAAGTGGTAGAATGCTAGCCTTGAGCTGAAGAGCTGAGGGACAGCGCCCAGGCCCAGAGTTCAGGCCCCACGACCGAACACGAACACCCCCCCCCCCCCAATAAATAAATGTCCTCTTTACCAGTCGTTTAATTGTAACCCCTCTGTCCATCACCTTTATTAATTAAAAAAAAAAAAACTTTCTTGCCAAGCACCAGTGGCTCACAATCTTTAATCACCAAAAAGCTGGAAATGGAGCTGAGGAGCAAGTTGTAGAGCACTATGCCCTGAGTGCTAACCCCAGGAACAGTGCCTAGGTCCCAAGACCAGCAAGCACAAAAAACGACAAACATTTTTTTCAAGAGTGCCTTAAACATTCCAACATTAAGAATACAATTGAATCCGGGCACTGGTTGCTCACATCTGTAATCCTAGCTACTCAAGAGGTTGAGATCTGAGAATCATAGTTCAAAGCCAGCTTGAGCAGGGAAGTCCATGAGACTCTTATCTCCCACTAACCACTAGAAAACTGGATGTAGAGCTCTGGCTCAAAGTGGTAGAGCCTTGAATAAAATAACTTAAGTTAAAATCTCATAACCAACAAAAACAGTAAAAAGGAAAAAAGAAAAAGGATATAGTTGAAGGTGGGTATTTGGTGGCTCACACCTGTAATAGCCACTCAGGAAGCTGAGATCTGAGGATCATGGTTCAAAGCCAGCCAAGGCAGCAAAGTCCCCATGAAACTCTTTAATTAACTACTAGAAAACTGGAAGTGGTGCTGTGGCTCAAGTGGTAGCATTGGCCGGGAACAAAAGAGCTCAGAGACACAGCACTCAGGCCAAGTTCAAGCCCCAAGTCTGCCCCCCCCCCCCCCCCAAAAAATAGTTGAGAGCCTGGTAAGAGTGGTCAATTCTCATTATCATAGCACTCAGGCTGTGGCAGAAATTTGAGACTCTCAAAGAAATAGAGGGCTGGGATGTAGCTCAGTCAGTGGCAAAGCACTTGTATAACAAGAGTAACACCCTGGATTTGATCCCCAGTACCAAAAAAGTAAAGAAAAAACAAGTTTAAAAATAAAACAAAATATAGTTATTTCTTAGTGCATGAGGGTAACTGGTTCTCAGACTCATGGTGCAGATGCAGTATGATCAGGTATTTCAGCTTTACCTAAAGGATAATTTTGAAGGAAACAGCTTTCCACCGAGATGTCTCATATATTATTACACTGCTAGGGTTTCCCTTCATATAGAAGCTAGTAGTTTTACAGTTGTCACCTAAAATCAATTTTAGGGGACTTAAGTTGGATACTGGGAATTTTTCTTTTGTATACAAAAGTAGTACTTTTTTTTGAGGGGGGGGGGCGGTCAGTTGTGGGGCTTGAATTCTGGGCTTGGGTGCTGTCCCTGCACTCTTCAGCTCAAGGCAAGCCCTCTACTGCTTGAGCCACAGAGCCACTTCCAGTTTTTCTAGTTGTTTATTAGAGATATGAGTCTCAGGGACTTTCCTGCCCAGGCTGGCTTTGAACCGGGATCCTCAGATCTCAGCGTCCTGAGTAACTGGGATTATAGGTGTGAGCCACCGGCACCCAGCTAAATTGTACATTTTTAAATTTAAAGTGTTCCTAGTCTTTTTTTTTTTTTTTAGTCTGGTCGTGGGCCTGAACTCTGGGCCTGGGCTCTGTCCCTCAGCTCTTTGGCTCAAGGGTAGCACTCTACCACTTGAGCCACAGCGCCACTTACGGCTTTTTTTTCTGCTTATGTGGTGCTGAGGAATCAAACCCAGGGCCTCATGCATGCAAGGCAAGTGCTCTACCGCTGAGCCACCTTCGTAGCCCAAGTGTTCCTAGTCTTAAGTTCAGTACTGACAGCCCTTTCTGTATTACGTGAAACCTTTCCTCATGAAGTCCTCTCTGGCGCTATTAGCAGAGAGCTAGAATATCTCCTCTAGGGCTCAACTGTTCCTCATCAGTTCTAGAACAACAACTAGATTGAGTTTATTGTATTTCAATAATGCCTGAAGGAGCTGGGCGCCGGTGGCTCACGCCTATAATCCTAGCTAATCAGGAGGCTGAGATCTGAGGATCATAGTTCAAAGCCAGCAGTGAGACTCTTCTCTCCAATTAACCACTCAGAAAACCGGAAGTGCCTATAATCCTAGCTAATCAGGAGGCTGAGATCTGAGGATCATAGTTCAAAGCCAGCAGTGAGACTCTTCTCTCCAATTAACCACTCAGAAAACCGGAAGTGGCACTGTGGCTCAAGTGGTAGAATGCTAGCCTTGAGCTGAAGAGCTGAGGGACAGCGCCCAGGCCCAGAGTTCAGGCCCCACGACTGACCAAAAAACTGGAGGAGAAAGTACAAATGTACAATCCAACTGAAAGAATGAATCAGGTTGTGTTAAGTGTCCTGGCTTTTTTTTTTTTTCGTGCAGGTACTAGGGATTGAACTCAGAAACTGGACTCTGTTCCTAAGCTTTGGTGTTTAAGGCTAACACTTTACCACTTGAATCACAGCTTAAGTTCTGGCCTTTTTGATGATTAACTATAAGTAAAGAGTCTTGTGGACTTTCCTGCCCAGGCTGGTTTTGAATTCTGATTCACAGATTTAGCCTCTTGAGTAGTTAGGATTACAGGCATTAAGCCACCAGTGCTTAGAAAGTCCCATTTAATGAGTAACCTACAATTCCCCTCCCCTGCTCCCCACCCCCCACCAAGCATAGGCACTGTCTCTGAGCTGCTTTTGCTCAATGCTAGCACTTGAGCCACAGCGCCACTTTTGGCTTTTTCTGTTTATGTGGCATTGAGGAATCAGAGCCAGGACTTCATTCATGGTAGGCAAGCACTCTTATCACTAAGCCACATTTACAGACCCTGGAAAAAATTTTATAATCAATACTAAATAGTTCTTAAACTAAGGTGAAATATATTGTTTCAGTCTTAAGAAATTAAAATTACTACTGCAAGCCAAGCTTCTTGGGAGGCTAAGATGTGAGGATTGTGGTTCAAAGCCAGGCAGGGCACAGAAGTCTATGAGACTTTTATCAATAATCACCAAAAGCCAGAGGTGGAAGTGTGGCAAGTGGTAGACCGCTAACCTTGTACAAAATAAATAAAATCATTAAACATAACAACAACAACAACAAAAAACCCCAAAAGCTCAAAGACCGTACTCAGGCTCTAGCATACACACACACACACAAATACACAACTATTATCAGCTGTGGTGTATATTTGAAAACTTCCTTGCATTTACCAAACTGTAAGAGCTTATGGGCTTAATATACTGTTTAATATACTGTTAAATTCTATTCACATTACAGGGATCTAGCTATTATCAAGAGATGGAAAGCCGGACCCCGGTGGCTCATGCCTGTAATCCTAGCTATTCAGGAGGTTGAAATCTGAGGATCACAGTTCAAAGCCAGCCCGGGAAGGAAACTCTGGGAGACTCATATCTCCTATAAACCATTAGGAAACCAGAAGTGGTGCTGTGGCTCAAGTGGTAGAATGCTAGCCTTGAGCTGAAAAGCTGAAGGACAGTGCCCAGGTCCAGAGTTCAGGCCCCACGATTGACAAAAAAGATGGATACATGGCCATTATTCAATGAATCTGTTGAAATTCAGGTCTGGAAATATATATATATATATATATATATATATATTTTTGGTTCGTTGTGGAGCTTGACCTCTGGGCCTAGGTGCTGTCCCCTGAGCTCAAGGCTACAGCTCTACCACTTGAATCACAGTGCAACTTCCCATTTTTGAATGGTTAATTGGAGATAAAAGTCTTTCAGGGACTTTCCTGCCCTGACTGGCTTCTAACTGCTATCTGCAGATCTCAGCCTCCTAAGCTAGGAATATAGGTGTGAGCCACCAGCGCCTGGCTTAGAAACAATACTTTTTTTTTTTTGGTGGGTCATGGGGCTTGAACTCTGGGCTTGGGCGCTGTCCCTGCGCTCTTCAGCTCAAGGCAATCGCTCTACCGCTTGAGCCACACTCTATATTGGAGATAAAGAGTCTTAAGGACTTTCCTGGCTTTGAACCTCGATCCTCACATGTCAGCTTTCTGAGTAGCTAGGATTACAGGCGTAAGCCACTGGCGCCCGGCGGAAACAATATTCTTATCCAACACCTTTCAATTTTTAGAAAAGAGGCTCATAGAAAAACATTTTTAATACAAGATAACCTTTGCTGATGTATTTATTCCTTAGGCTAGCACAGCTAGGATGAACTGGTATGAGCCAACCATCAGGGTAGCCATTAGCCACAGATGGCCATTATGCACATGAAATAAGACAGTTTAGATGAGAAGCAACTTCAAATTAATTGATACTTAAGTTGCCACCTGTGGCTAATGCTACACAGCAGTTTGTGAAATTTATGTAATCACTTAATCCCAATAAAAAATTATTTTTAAAAATGTCATTACTTATGTAATTGTAACCCCTTTGTACATCACCTTTACAATAAACATTTAAAAATGTATTGTTTACCAACACTAAAAATAAAAATGAACTGAATAATGTAAAAAAAAGAAAAAAATTATTTACTTTAAATTAATTGATACCTAAGTAGCCACCTATGGCTAATCCTTAACAGCACAATTTAAGACCAAATCCTTAACACAACTGAAAACAACAGAAATAACTAACATAGTTACTTACGTCTGAGGCTGGGAAGGGTCATCCCCCAAAGAAACGCTCTCCCCTTGGATTTCATTGAAACACTTCTCACAGAAATGATACCTGTCGGCAAGAAGGCCATACTGGGGTGAACTGTTCCGTTCACACAACACAGCCCAAGCCAAGCAACGAAGCCACCAATCACAGCAGGCCAAGGAGGGGAACGGGAGCAGAGAGCAGGTCATCAACGGCGACAAGGACATTCAATGATGCAGATTATGGGCCCCACAGTTTGGGTTTTTTTGTTTTGTTTTTTGCAATCAAAGCCAAGTGCAGACAACGACAAGCATGAGGGAGGAAAAAAAAAAACACAACAAACGAAGAAATGAGGGATTTCAGGACAACAAAAAACAAAAGCAAGACAGGACAACACAAAGCAGAAAGCCAAGGCAAAGCACAGATTAGCATTAAATATCTCAATGGAATAACAAGTAGCAAATGATTACAGTAAATAAAAACAAAAGTTTCACTTACATAAACCCAGACCCCTTTTTTTCACTTATAAATACTTGATATAAATAGTTGCGAAGAAAAATGACTAATATGCCAACAGAGGAGAGGCCCTATTCTGACCATGACCAAACATGGCAATCATAATCACACTGATTCTACTTCAAAATGAAAAAATTATCCACTTAATGGATACTAAAAAACAACTAGGAGCCAGAGATTAGGAATAGGGCTGTTTGCCCTATCTCAACTATTACAAGCCAAGCATGGTAGAGTGTGTCTGTTATCCCAGCCATAGCATGAAGTTAGTAGATGGAAGTTGGAGAGGGCAAAACCACAATACTCTATTGGAAAACAAAGTGAAAGGGCTAGGAGTGTGGTTCAAGTGGTAGAGTGCCACTCCAATATGCCGATTAATCAAAACTTAGAACTAAAAAAGCAACAAATATTTTTTGAAATCCCAGTTAATGAGGAGACTGAGATCTGAGGATCACAGTTCAAAGCTAGCCCAGGCAGGACTCATCTCCAATAAACCACAAGCAAACTGAAGTGGCGCTGTGGCTCAAGTGGTAGAGTGCTAGCCTTGAGCTGAGGAGCTGAGGGACAGTGCCCAGGCCTAGAGTTCAAGCCCCACGACCGACAAAAAAAAAAGTTTTTATCATGAATAGTTTTCATCAAGCAGTTAAATGCTGACTATAACTATAGATTGAAAGAAAATACGCACTATAGTAACCAATACATGATAAAGAGTGATTTTACATGAAAATGACTATTCAGGCTGCCATTTAAAATGCACTATAGTGACCAAATACATGATAAAAAGTGTGATTTTACATGAAAATGACTATTTAGCCTGCTGTTTAAAATGCAGAAATAAGCAGGATGCTGCTGGTTCACACCTGTAATCCTAGCTACTCAGGAGGCTAAGATAAAGTACTAAAAAAAAACATGCTGGAAGTGGGGCTGTGGCTCAAATGGTAGAGCACTAACCTTGAGCACAAAGGCTCAGGGACAGCACCCAGTTTCTGAGTTCAAGCCCCAGGACTGGCAAAACAAACAAATGAAAAAAATGGAGTCAGGTGCTAGTGGCTCATGTCTTAAGTACTAGCTAATGGGCAGTCCAGAATCCAAAGGATCCAGGCCAGGGTGAAAATCCATGAGACTCCAACTCAAAAATAACTAGGAATAAACAAGTCTGGAGGCATGTTTCAAGTGACAGCACCAGACAAACAGGCAAGCTGAGTAAGTTCAAGACAAGACCCAGTGTTCAAACCCTAGAACCTAGAAAAATGGTAAAGTTTTTGAAAGTGAAAGTTCTAACATGAGCAAAACTCTAATAACTTACATTATATATACATATACACACACAATATATATAAAGTAGATTTTAAAGAGCAAAAAACTGGATTTTCATGCCCATAAACAACCAGGAAACGTTGTTTTTTGATAAATAGAACAAAAAAAAAGTTTAGATGAATTTTCAAGCTAGAAATGCATCTGTAGCACACAAGTTCACAAACATCATCATGGATTTAACAAGTAAAGGCAATTAAATACCCAGTCTTTATGTTACCATATCAGAGGTGCCAACACACAATCTATGCATGGGTATATTATGGCATATTATACATATATATTATTACTGAAAGCAGGGAAGTTTCCTGGTTAAGCAACTGGTAAATAAAACTTACATTTTTGCAACCCACTGAGAAAATAACGTAGTGTCACATTCCCTAGAATCCTGTCATTCTCTATGTTGGAATTTTTTCTTTTAATTTGCTTATGGAAGATAAAACAAATTCTAGAGATCTGTTTTAATCTGTTAAATCTCATTAAATTAGGGTGGGTTGTACACAAAAATCTGGAGGTGGGGATGGACTCAAGGCTGACCTCAGGATATTGTGCTTCCTAAAACAAAGCTTCAGTACTACAGTAGGAAGCTTGGACCATGATCCTCCTGGATCCTCCTCCCAATACACCCCAGTAGTTGTTATCACAAGCATATGCTATTGCTGCAGGCTTACGGGTTAAGATAGGGACTAACTTCTATGCCTGAGCTGTCCTTGAACCTCAACCCTTCCATTAAAAGCATTTCTGGAAAGCTGAATTAACAAGTTCTACTTACAAGTTCTTAATATTTGCAAATCTTTTGTTTTGTATTGTGCTGGAGGCATGCTTCTAGGCTGCTTTTTGCTAGTTATTATGGAGATGGGAATCTCAAAGACTTAAAACTTGGATGCTTCAAATTGTAGCCTCTCAAGTAGCTAGGATTACAGATATGAGCCACCATCACATGGGAAAAATCTTCAGTTTTGCTGTAGGTTGTGATGATTAAAAAAACAAACAAACAAACAAAAAAACACAACAGTCCTGCTGGGACCCAGTGGCTCACCAATAGAAGCTATTCAGGAAGGTGAGATGTGACAATCATGGTTCAAATCCAGCATGGAAGCCAGAAGTGGAGTTGTGGCTCAAGTGGCAGAATGCTAAACCTTGGAGTTCAAGGAAAGCCAGTTCCTTAGGTCAAGCCTCCAAAAACAACTCCTTGAATTCCTTCTTTATAAAATACCAATATAGGGATGTAACTCAGTACTTCCTAGCATGCTTTGAAGTCACTAAGTTTGAATTCTAGTACCAAGCTAGTTTTTGCTAGAAAATTTAATATATTCCTGAAAGGCAAAAACCTAAGAATAGAACTTGTGTTATACAGGTGTTTTTCAAGCAATTTAAACATAAACCATGACATCTGTGCTGGTCCATCCACATGCACTTCCCTAGACACAAGGACACATGGACCAGCATCTACACATGATGGAACTTACCTGTTCTGGTAACTGTAGTAAGTAGCATCACGAGGAATTGTGCATAATTGCTTGCCATAGCAACATAGTGTCTGTGGAGAGAACTCCAACTGCAAAAAAAAACATTTGTTAAAAGAGTAAAAGGACGACGGTGGCTCACACCTGTAATCCTAGCTACTCAGGTGGCTGAGATCTGAGGATCACGGTTCAAAGCCAGCCCAGACAAGAAAGTCCAGGAAAACTCTCATTTCCAATAAACCACGCAGAAAACTGGAAGTGGTGCTGGGGCTCAAGTGGTAGAGCGCTAGCACTGAGCTAAAGAGCTGAGGGACAGCACCCAGGCCTCGAGAGTTCGGGTCCCACGACTGACCCCCCCCCCCCAAAAAAAAAAAAAAAAAAAAAAAAGGATCTTAAAGGATCTGAGGATTAGTCATAATCACAGATGAGAAAGAAATGCTAACAAAGTCATAGTTCTCAGTTATGAAAACAATGAAACAGCTGTGCGCTAGTGGCTCATGCCTGTAATCCTAGCTACTCAGGAAGCTGAGATCTGAGAACTTGTAGTTCAAAGCAAGTGGGGGCAGGAAAGTCCATTAAATTCTTATCTCCAATAAACGAACAGAAAACCGGAAGTGGTGCTGTGGCTTAAGTGGTAGAGTGTTTGCCTTGAGCCAAAGAGCTGAGGGATAGCGCCCAGGCCCCAGAGTTGAACCAGCTCCATGACTGACAAAAAAAAAAAAAAAAAAAAAAAAGACAAATACCTCAGTTTCTGAAAACCAATCTAACAAACTGATAATGCCTAAAGTCAACCTCAGTAAAGGCAAATCAAAAAAAGTAATCTTAAACTTTTTCTCTATGTGACAATTTACAAAAACAAATGAGAGCTAAATCCAAATTAATGAGAGATTAAGATCATTATTTTGCTTAAATAACTGAGGTTTGGTTTGATTTACAGGACTGTATGGTTTTACCTTAAAAAAACAAAAGAGTGGGGTTGGGAAGGTGGCTCAGTGGTAGAGCGCTTGCCTTGCATGCCTGAGGCCCTGGGTTCGATTCCTCAGCCCCACATAAGCAAAAAGAAAAAAGCTGGAGGTGGCGCTGTGGCTCAAGTGGTAGAGCGCTAGCCTTGAGCTGAAGAGCTGAGGGACAGCGCCCAGGCCCAGAGTTCAGGCCCACAACCGGACCCAAAAAAACAAAAGAGTGGAGGTATGGCTCAAATGGTAAAGTGCCAGCACTGAATGAAAAATATGTGGGCTTGACAACTTGAGTTCATGCCCCAGTAACAGCACAAAGAAAGAAATTTAAGAAAGAGTTGGGTGCCAGTTACTCAGGAGGCTGAGATTTGCGGACTGCAGTTAGAAGCCAGCCAGGGCAGGAAAATCCGTTGAGACTTGATTATTTCCGATTATCCACTATAACCACTAGAAAACTGGAAGTGGTGCACTGGCTCCAAGTGGTATAGCGCTAGTCTTGAGCAAAAGAGCTCAGGGACAGCTCAATTTAAGCCCCAAGCCCCATGACTGACCCCCCGCCCAAAAAAAAAGAGTATTCTACTGTGGTATAAGAATAAATTGTGCATCTGAGACCCTCAGTTTGATCCCTAGCACTTTAATACAACAGGGAAAAAAAGGGTAAGGGTGAGAGGTGGGGAAGACGGGGTGTGGGAAAAGGTGGGAAGAATTCTGTCAAATCCAGAAGCAGAACAATCATCACTATATTCTAGACATCGTAGAAGTTAACCAAGACCTGAAAGCCTTTTTACCTTTTTGCCACAACAATATCCAAGGCTTTGCATGACAGGGTCAATTTCTTGATCAAAGACCTCAGATAGCTTGGAGCAATATTTGTATACTCTGGAAGTCTTCCGGTTATATAACCATGCATTGTTGAACATGAGCCAAATGTCATCCACATATTGCCAGGGCTCTTGGTACTGGCCAGTATCTAACTTCCTCTTGATAGTAGAAAGATCCATGGGGCTCTTCACAATATCAAAGTAATCCTAGAAGGGTAAGCAACACCAAACAATATTACTCATTCTTATACTATACTTAGGGCACAGGCAGTATCTTTATTTTACCACCAAATATATTTAATATAACATCTTTTGTTGTTGTTGGTTGTGGGGCCTGAACCCTGGGCCTGGGTGCTGTCCCTCAGCTCTTTAGCTCAAGGCTAGCACTCTACCACTTGAGCCACAGCACCACTTCCGGCTTTTTCTGCTTATGTGGTGCTAAGGAATTGAACACCCAGGGCCTCATGCATGCAAGGCAAGCACTCTACCACTGAGCCACCTTCCCAGCCCCAATGTAACATGTCTTTAACTGTTCTATCCCCCAAAATCAAATGAAGCCTGTCACTTGTATGTATGTGAGGTACTGTTCCAGGAGCTTGAACTGAGGGTCTGGGTACTGTTACTAGTACCTGGGCTTGAAACTGGCCTCATGCTTTTTTCCTCAGTTGGTACTACCACTTGAGCCATATCTCTACCCAATCATTTTGCTGGTTAACTACCAGAGATGGAGTCTTCTTGAGACTTTTGCACTGTACTTTTCTCTTTAGATGGAACACTGTAGTTTTTAATTGTAGGCCTCATCTAATTCTAACAATTTAGGCCAGGCTTCCAACCGTGATCCTCCAGGTCTCCATGACTGCTTTACATTAGACTACAAATATACAAAGTGGCTCAGTTAGCAAAGAATAAAGCTGCTATAAACTCTGAACAATAGGTCAACAGATCACTGAATCAACCCTGATGCTGTGTGCCAAAGATCACATGAGATCAATTTAAGGCACAGTGGGAGGCCTTCATGTTGGCTCTATACTTCTGTCATGATGTTATTAAAATAAAATGGTATAAAAAAGTGAGGCCACAGCCAGGCGCCGGTAGCTCACGCCTGTAATCCTAACTACTCAGGAGGCTGAGATATGAGGATTGCAGTTAAAGCCAGCCCGGGCAGGAAAGACTGTGAGACTCCTATCTCCAACAAACCACTAGAAAACCGGAAGTGATGCTGTGGTTCAAGTGGTAGAGTGCTCGCCTTGAGATGAAGAGCTGAGGGACAGCGCCCAGGCCCAGAGTTTAAGCCCCGCAACGGACCAAAAAAAGAAGTGAGGCCATATGAGTAAAGTTCTGGTGGCTCACACACCACAGTGATCTGAGGATCACTGTTTAAAGTCAGGTGAGGAGGGAAGGTCCATGAGACTCTTAACTCCAATTAACCACCTGAAAACTGGAAGTGGCACTGTGTCTCAAAATGGTAGAGCACTAGCCTTGGGCAAAAGAACTCAGGGACAGTGCCCAGGCCCCACAACAAACACACAAAAAAATTAAGCCACACAATACTCTTCTACCACTGAGCACACTGCAGAGAGAAATATTAATCTATATCCACACAAAAAAATTGGACCTAAGTTTGTAATCCTATCTATTCAGGAAGTTGACATCTGAAGGACTAAGCTTCATAGCCAGACTAGGCAGAAGAATGTGGGACTCAATATCCAAAATAACCGCCAACATGGAGCAGGTATAGAGGTGTGACTCAAAAGGCAGACAGCCAGCTGAACAAGCAAGCCAAGGTGAGTAAGCTACTGTTGAAACACTAACATATGTTATCCTCCGTAGCCAAAATGTGGACACAACCCAAAGCAACTAATTAATGGATAAAGAAAATGTGACATATCCACCAAAAGAAATATTATTAGACCAAAAAAAAGGAGTGGAGTACTATACTAGATACTAGTTAGGGGTAACAGTGTACTTCTAATCCTACTACTAGAAAAGCTGAAGCAGGATGTCACAGAGTGAAGAGAACAAAACATGGATGAACCGAACAAAAAAAAAAATTAATCCTACTGCTAGAGCCTTAGAATTCATGAGGACCTAGGTGAGATCCCTCATGCTGGAAATAAACAAAACGTTATGCTAACATATTTCATATGCCTAGCGAACACATGAATCCAAAAGCAGACTAGTGAATGCATATGGTTGGAAGAAGAGTAGTATGAGTAGAATGCTTTGGAAGGAATAGGCAGAAGTTTTAATAGATAAGGCGTTTCTTCTGGAGGCTTATAAAACAGTCAACTATGGTGATGATTCTACAACTGTGTGACTACACAAAAACCCAGGGAATTAGAAACTTAGGTAAAACTTGTATAATACGTCAGTTATAGCGCAAATAAATTACAGCTCAAATATAGCTCAAATAAATAAAGCTGAATAAAGAATTATAGCAAAAATAAAGAAACCAGCAAGTACTTACAGGAATTCCTAGAAGCTGAGGATCCACAGGCTGACGAAAAGGAAGAGATTCTGGGTCCTGACGGTAAAGTGCCTCTAATGTTGGCATTAGAGCCTGTCGTAATTCCTCTGGTTTGAATACTTTTAAGAAAAATATATTTGAAGTCAGTTTTCATAAGTAAGAAGTAAGACATTTAAAATGTTATGGTAAAGTGCTAAATTCATATTAAACAATCCATGTAAAATTTGAAAACCCTAAGTGACCGTATAGTCCTCAGACAAGTAAACTCAATCTCACATTCTATCCTAGAGTGGCTCCAAAACTACATACATGTCAAGACCCTTACTGATACCATTAATTTTCAGGTCACAACTTCAATTAAGACATACTTCGGGGGGAAAAAAAAAAAGACATACTTCAGGCTAGATGCTAGGGGATCATGTTTATATCTGTCATTAATCAGGAGATCTGAGATCTGAGGGCTATGGTTCAAAGTCAGAAGGCTAGCAAAGTTAGTGAGATTTAACCAACAAAACCCCAAAAAGGAGTTGTAGCTCAGAGAGCCAACGTTCAGTGAAAAAGGGATAGTACTCACCTTTAAGCTCAAGCATGAGTAATAGTACATGTATGTACATGCACATACACACCATACATGCACACATGAAGTGACTTCCCAAAAAAATAAATCCAAAGATAGCAGTGGTAAGAGAGGATGCTGTGAAGCACAACAAAAAACTTCCTCTATGATACCACTGTTTGCCAGGTAAAAAGTGAGACATGGTACTCTCTTATCCCTAAAAGAATTAAGCATTAGAGTTCCTCATTAAAATGCTTTTTTTGTTGTTGTTGGTGTTGGTAGTGGTGGTGTGATCATGGGGCTTAAAGTCAGAGCATGGTCACTGTCTCTGAGTTCTTTTGCTCAAGGCTGGTTATCACTTTTGAACCATAGCACCACTTCTGATTTAATGGTGGTTAATTGGAGGTTAAGAGTCTTCCTGGACTTTCCTGACTGGGATGGCTTTAAACTTCAATCCTTGGATCTCAGCCTCTTGACTAGCTAGTATGAACCAATCGAACCCAGCTAGGTTTGATGTTTTAGAATGGGAAAAGTTATGACAATGCAGATAGATAGATAGAGAGATAGATAGGTTTGCTCCCTAGCAAAAAGAATCCCAAACAGCAGGGTTATGGTAGCTCCTGTCTGTAACTATTCTAGCTATTTGGAGAATGAAATTGATGATAATGGTTCAAGACCAGCCCAAGAAAAGTTTATGCGACTACTTTTAAACCAAGTGCAGGGCCTGGTGGTGAGTGGTGCCTCACTAATCTGGGAAGCCTAACATAGGCAGACTGTGGCTAGGCATATATGCCTGGGCAGCAGGAAGCGTGACTGGACCTTAAAAGTAATCAATAAAAACACAGCAGGAGGCATAGTTCTAATGTAAGAACACCAGCTTCATAAGTACAATGTTCAGAGTTCAAATCCCAGTACTGAAGGAAAAAGAAAACTATAGAATCAGAGGTTTAATTTTTTTTTTTTTTGGTCAATCATGGGGCTTGAACTCAGAGTCTGGACCACACCTCCACTTCCGTGCTTTTCTGTTTATGTGGTATTGAGAAATCCAACCCAGAGCTTTATGCATACTAGGCAAGCATTCCACGATTAAGCCACATCCTATTATCCCCCCAAAATTTAAACTAGTAAGATTAGATGTTTAATTCATTCAGATTGTTTTTGATACAGTTTTTCCCTGTGTAGCTCAGGCTGACATAAAAACTCAAGATACAGCACTAGTCTTGAACCATGGACCCACTTCTGGATTTTTTTTTTTTGAGTCCGGTCGTGGGGCCTGAACTCTGGGCCTGGGCACTGTCCCTCAGCTCTTCAGCTCAAGGCTAGCGCTCTACCACTTGAGCCACAGTGCTACTTCCGGCTTTTTTCTTTTTGCTTATGTGGTGCTGAGGAATCGAACCCAGGGCCTCAGGCATGCAAGGCAAACGCTCTACCACTGAGCCACCTTCCCAGCCCCTGGATTTTTTTTTTGCTTATAATTGGGAGATACTAGTCTTAAGGACTTTTCTGCCTGGGGTTGACTTCGAACCACATTCGTTAGATCTCAGCTTCCAGAGTAGCTAGGATTATAGGCATGAGTCACTGCTGCCTGGCTCCTTGTCAAATTTTTTCTTCTGTGATGGGAGCTTTCAAACTTTATAACTGGAACTTGAGCCTTCTTTTATCAGTTTGCCACACAGGTAGGATGACAAGCATGTATCACTATGCCTAGATATTAGGTGAACAAGAAGCCTCCAACTTGAGTCCTCCCTATTGCTGAGTCTGGATCATATATGACATACAGAATTATAAGTGTATGCCACTGGAACCTGGCTGAAAATAACTAGTTATGTTTGGTGGCAAATGACTGCCCATGGCTATAATCCTGTTGGTCAGGAAGCTAAAACAGGAGCATCAAAATATTAGGTCATGCCAGGTACTGGTGACTTCATGTTTGTAATCCTAGCTACTGGAACTAAGAATTAGGGTTCAAAGCCAACCTCTGCAGGAAATCCCATGAGACTTGTATCTCCAATTAACCACTCAAAAACCTGAAGTAAAGCTGTGGTTCAAAATGTTAAAGTGTGAGCCCTAAGCAAGAGAATTCGGGGACACTGTTAGGTCCTGAGTTCCAGCTCACCCCCCCCCCCACAAAAAAATCCTTAATAATTTCTTCTAAACAGGACGAATTAATATTTTTTTTTTGGGGGGGGGGGTTGGCCATGGGGCTTGAACTCTGTGGGCTATCCCGGAGTTCATCAGCTCAAGGTGAGCACTCTGTCACTTGAGCCACAGCACCACTTCTGGTTTTCTGTTGATTAATTGGAGATAAGTGTCTCAAGGACTTTCCTGTTTGGGCTGGCTTTGAACTGTGATCCTCAGACCTCAGCCTCCTGAGTAGCTAGGATTATGGGCAAGAGCCACCGGTATTGCCCCCACCCCCAGCCTAGCTTGAACTCAGGCCTTCTTTGCTGTCCCTGATCTTCTGCGTTCTAGGCTAACACTAAACTACTTTAGTAGATACAACTTGACTTAGGTAGTCAATTGGAGATTAATTAGTCTCATGGGCTAAGATTATAGGCATTCTTGAACTTTTTTTTTTTTTGTCGGTTGTGGGGCCTGAACTCTGATCCTGGTTGCAGTCCCTCAGCTCTTCAGCTCAAGGCTAGCACTCTACCACTTGAGCCACAGTGCCACTTCTGGCTTTTTCTGCTTATGTGGTGCTGAGGAATCGAACCCAGGCCCTCATGCGTGCAAGGCAAGCACTCTACCACTGAGCCACCTTCCCAGCCCATGCTTGAACTTTTGGCGTCCAGTTTAAACAAGGTAAGTTTTTACAGGAGTTAACTACCAAACTGCAAAAAAAAAAAAAAAAAAAAGGTGTTGGGGGGGAGGGGTGGCACATGATAACCAGTGGTTGCTCTTTTCCAGCAATAATATATATAAAGAGACAAGTCCTAAGGCACCAAGCATAATGACATCATTAATGCCCATTTCTGAGGCCCAAGGGGCTGTTACCCTATTCCATAACCCTGAGAACAGAAAACCAAAAAGACTTACTCTTTTTCTTTGACTGTCCTGGAGCTGGAGAGGACTGAGTAACTGAAGTATTTGGCTGATCTTCCTCCTCTTTTATTTCACTTTTCAACTCAGTACCTCTCTCTTCTGGTTCTGAAGGTTCCACTTTACAGTCTTCTGGTTTGGCCTAAAACATAATGAATTTTCAGTATTATAAGACACCTTCATTTTATTTACTACAGACATGCCTTATATTGAGCACCAAAACAAAACCATAGCAATTAACTCCTTTTTCTCACCTCTGGGATATCTTCAGGAGGAGCATCTGCTGATTGTGGTTGATCTACTTCCATTTTAACCTCTGTTTTCACTTCCTGTGAAGACTGCTTCTCAGGAATATTCTGAGAATTCACTTCAGTGCTACTAGTCGATGGAGGGTTTGAAACCTGTCCTTCAATGCTTACAGCAGGCTGGGAAAGCTGGGCAGAAAAAGGGCAAAGCACAAGAAAAGCTTGTCAAATTCTACAACCAGACTTTAAACTACTCAGGATCAAACACTTCTTTTTAGATAATCTTTTTAGATAATCCTATGGTGCTTACTCTTATACTGCTTGTTTTAAGAACATTGAGAGTAAGATTTGACTATTCTGGTTGGTAGGTGATATATGAAATAGCCAGCAAAGCAAAACAGCCAGCAAAGCCGAGTGCAAGTGGTTCATGCTTGTAATCCTAGCTACTCAGAAGGCTGAGATCTGAGGATCGCAGTTCAAAGGCATCCAGGGCAGGAGCGTCCGTGAGACTCTTATCTCCAATAAACCACTAGAAAACTGGAAGTGGTGCTATGGCTCAAGTGGTAGAGCGCTTGCCTTGAGCTGAAGAGCTGAGCCCCACGACCGACCAAAAAAAAAAAAAAAAAGCCAGCAAGTATCTCTCTGATAAGCATCCATTCTCTGGCAAGCATGTAAGTGGAGATAAGTTCCAAAGAGAACTGCTTCAGGAGAGCAATTATGAAGAGGACAAAGAAACTATTATCATTTGGTTTACACTTCTCATTAAAGAAGTTTCAGATGATTTTTATTTTTATGGGGATGGTACTAGGGATTGATTGAACTGAGGGTCTTTCTTACTCCTTGGAGCATGCCTCCACCACAGAGAAAAAAAAAATTTTTTAGTCGGTCGTGGGGCTTAAACTCTGGGCCTGGGCACTGTCCCTGCGCTCTTCAGCTCAAGGCGAGCACTCTACCGCTTGAGCCACAGCGCCACTTCCGTTTTCCTAGTAGTTTATTGGAGATAAGAGTTTCACAGACTTTCTTGCCTGGGCTGGCTTTGAGCCGAGGTCCTCAGATCTCAGCCTCCTGAGTAGCTAGGATTACAGGGGTAAGCCACCCGCCCATGGCCACAGAGAAAATTTAAAAGCCAAACCTGGCAAGAAAAGCCATGAGATTATCTCTAAATACTGAAAAAACCAGAAGTAGAGCTGTGGTTCAAGTGGAAGAAGACAGAGCCCAGGCAGTGCCTAGGCACAAATTTAAGCCCTAGCACTGGTACCCACCTCTTTCCCTAATGGACCCTTATTGCCTTCAGGCCTCAGAATTCAACATGAAACCTCAAAAGGCCAAACAAAATCATTGGAAAATCAGGAAAATAACTAAGATTCATTCTATTTACCAAACAAGAACCAAAGATTTAAAAAAGAAATGGTTTAGAAAAAACAAAGGTCTAGTAGCGTGAAGTCGTTCTTCATAAAGCTGTCTCTCCCCAATATCTGCTCACCGGAGTTGCAGGCTGAGGAGGCAGCAGGGGCGCAGTTGGGGTAGGAACAGAGGCTGCTATACTCTGCTGTGACCGAGGCTGCTGCTGGGGTTGGTCAGCTGAAGGAGCAGCAGGAAGCGAAGGCTGCACTTGAGGAGGAAGCTGTGTTGGTGGTGTAGGTGTCTGCCTGGACGGGGGATGTAGAGCTTGGGACTGAGGCCCCGGTGGCAAAGTAGGAGGTGTAGGAACAGGTGCTGGAATTGCTGTTGCTGGAGGCTGCTGAGCCCCTATGCTTGGAGGAGTGTGATGAGGAGTAGGGGTACGACTAGGTACAGGAGAGGGTGAATTCTGATGCAGAGCTTGTTGAGGGAGAGGGGGACAGTGAATGTGGCTCCCTTGAGACCCTGGAGGCATTATAGGAGAATTCACTGGGCAGGAAGAACTGGACATTTGTGCCTGTTAAGATGAAAAGCAGAAGTTATTTCCAGAGGCAGGTTGTAAGCATTTAAAGAAACAAAGTTAGCACCCCCAAATGCTATTACTGGGAGAGGGATAAGTGCTTATTTTTGAACAATACAACTGATAACTGTACTTAACTAAGAGATTGCAAAATATTCAGCAGAATGGCCTCAGCATTGTAGGGGTATGGGAGACAGTGCACACAGTGCCCTGGGACCCTCCTATGCCCTCTTCAGCCAGAGTTCCTCCTCCTACATTGCAGTTCTCACTAAGATTTTATTTTTTTAAAGTGTTCACTCCTAAAAAAAAACAGTGGAAACCACCAATTTAAATTAATTCCTAGTTTGTCACACTACTACTTCTATGTAACAGAATAACCGCTTTATTTTCAGAAGATTGTTATTTCACACACACACACACACACACACACACACACACACACACACACACACACACACACACACACACCGCCCCGCCCCCCATTTTATTTCCAAGTTTGTGGCCAGCCTAGGATAGGGAGGTTCTCAAGACAAAAGACAAAAATAAAATGAACAAAAAAAACCATGTTTTCACACACTATTGGTTGCCACCCTTCTCTGTAAACTTAGGGAAGATTTCAAGAATAAAAAATAAGTAAAAAGTACATTTATGAGACATACTTGAGAAACTGGTGCTTGACCGTTGGAAGGAGCCAAAGGCATATTTGTTACATTCATGCCCTGTGGTGGGAACTGAGTCTGGGAGAGGAATTGGCTCTGGCTGGAAGGCTGCTGCATTCGAGGCCCATAGCCCATAGGCTGTAAAAGAAATAGAGCATGAAACTGTTTCATTAGTTATTCTACTACAAGTGGAATCATCAACTGCTCTGGCTCTCCTGTAGGGTTTTTGGAACAGAGAGGGAGACAAGTAAATAGGCAAAGGAGAGCAAGGATAGGAAGAGAAAGAACATAGTAGAATTATTTAGCTTTTTTCTTTTTTTTTTTTTGGGGGGGGTGGGGGGAGTTGGTCGTGGGGCTTGAACTCTGGGCTTGGGCATTATCCCTCAGCTCTTCAGCTCAAGGCGAGTGCTCTACCACTTAAGCCACAGTGCCACCACTTCTGGTTTTCTGAATGGTTTATTAGAGACAAGAATCTCACAGAATTCCCTGCCCAGGCTGGCTTTGAACTGCTATCCTCACATCTCATCTCCTGAGTAGCTAGGATTACAGGCGTGAACAACTGGCGCCCGGCTAGAATTACTTACTTTTTTGCCAAGGTAACAGAGACTAGCCTTCTTTCAAGAATGTACAAATGAGGCTGGGAATGTGGCTTGGTGGCAGAATGTTTGTCTAGCATGATGAAGCCCTGGGTTGGATTCCTCAGTACCACATACAAATAAAATGCCGGAAGTGGCACTGTGGCTCAAGTGGTAGAGTGCTTAGCCTTGGATTCAGGGACAGTGCCTAGGCCCTGAGTTAAAGCCCCAGGACTGGCAAAACAAAAACAACAAAACAAGAATGTACAAATGAACACTTCCTTGTTACATGAAGCTACTGGAATAGGTAAGAAAAAGCAATGCGAAGACATCAGCTCTTTGCTCTTGTTGGTGCTGTCAACACAATTCTAAGAATCCTTAGTGGTTAAAAAAGTCAAATTCTACAAGTTGTGGCTGAGAATCACAGAATTCAGAATCTGCAAATGTTGCATTTATAATGGTATCATACTTTTTTCATTTTCAGTTCCATTATGTGACTTGACTCAGGCACCAGTTCTGTCCAAGTTTTTTGCACAAGGCTACTTGAGCCACAGCTCCACTTGTGCCTTTTGTTGGTAAACTGGTGATAAGAATAAAAAATTTTCCTACCTCAGCAGGCTTCAAACTACAATCCTCAGATCTAAGCCTTCTAAATAACCAGGCCAATGACTCAGCTTTTTTTTTGTAATTAGTGGTTGAGATAGGGTCTTGCAAAATTGTTGTCAAACTGGCCTTGAACTGTGATACTCTTAAATCTCTGTCTCTCTCTTTTTTTTTGGGGGGGGGGTCAGACATGGAGCTTGAACTTTGGGCTTGGGCACTGTCCCTGTGTTCTGCTCAAGGCGAGCACTCTACTTCTTGAGCCACAGTGCCACTTCTGTTTTTCTAGATAAGAGTTTCATGGACTTTCCTGCCTGGGCTGGCTTTGAACAGCACTCCTCATATCTCAGCTTCCTGAGTAGCTAGGATTACAGGCCTGAGCCACTGGCGCCTGGCAATCTCTGCCTCTTGAGTGGCTAGGGTTACAGACCTCATCCACTGAACCTAGACTGTTGGAAAAATTTCTTTTCTTTCTTTTTTTTTCTTGGAGGTGGGTCTGGTCGTGGGGCCTGAACTCTGGGCCTGGGCGCTGTCCTTCAGCTCTTCAGCTCAAGGCCAGCGCTCTACCACTTGAGGCACAGCGCCACTTCCGGCTTTTTTCTTTTTGCTTAGTGGTGCTGAGGAATCGAACCCAGGGCCTCATGCATGCAAGGCAAGCGCTCTACTACTGAGCCACCTTACCACCCCTGTTAAAAAAATTTCTAAAAATCTATTACTAGGTAAGAGATCAACACAATTAATTTTAGTATCTGTTTCCTATTTATTTTATGTCATTCTCATTTGGAAACAGTACCGAGGATTGAATTGGGGAACATGCTTGCCAGACAAGTTTTGTACTAGTAAGTCACATATCTTTTGTTTGCACTGTTTATATTGAGGCAGGGTCTTAAGTTGTTGTCTGGATCCGCATTTGTTCAGCATCTTCCCCTTTTACACTTCCTGCCACAACATCTCCTGATCTCAGTTTTCCAAGTAGCCAGGATTACAGAGATGGGTCACTTGTACATATCTCGTAATTTAGAGTTTGGTAGTCCACTTCTTTAAATACTGTATCTCTTCCCATCTCTGAAACTTTATACTATTTCACTGTATATTAAGGGACAAATACAACGTAAGTGCAATACAAGAACAAGGTTTCCCTGGGCAAAGATGGATCACCCTGTAATCCTATCTATTCAGGAAGCTGAGATCAGAGGATTAGTTTAAAGCAGTTAATTCCACTCAACTATAAAAAAAAGCCAGAAATGGAGCTATTACTCAAGTGGCAGAGGTCTAACATTGAGACAAACATCTCAAGGACAAACATCCCTAAGTATAGGCCCCAGTACAACCCTGCCCTCACAAAACACACACCAAGGTGCCATGGCTTAAACTTATTTATAAAAAGTAGAAATAGCCAGGCACTGGTGGCTCAGGCCTATAATCCTAATTATTCAGGAGGCTGAGATCTGAGGATCACAGTTCAAAGCCAGCCCAGGGAAGGAAAGTCCATGAGACTCTCATCTCCAATTAACCACCTGAAAACTGGAAGTGGTGCTGTGACTCAAGTGGTCAAGTGCTAGCCTTGAGCTGAAGAGCTCAGGGCCCAGAGTTCAGGCCCCATGACCAACAAAAGAGACAGAGAGAGAGAGAGAGAGAGAGAGAGAGAGAGAGAGAGAAATATTTGTAACTATTGTGTAAAGTGAAAACACAATACCCAAATGAGCCAAACTAACCGCATTGAGAGCACCAGGCTGAGCCATCTGTCCGTGGTGCTGAAGAGGAGAAGTTTGTCGGGGTCCAATAGGAGGCTGGGGAATATTCATCTGGCTGAACTGATTCAAACCTGTGAGCACATATAAAATGTTGCATCTGAACATTCATAGAACTGGAGAACCAATACAAAGCTTCTGAACTAAATTCTACATCCTGGCTAAGTGTTTAAACGGTATGCCTGATCTTGATCTGTTGTCAGCTAGTCCCGTTTCACCAGTCAATATGCTTTTTAATCAATCCTCCATTTCTCAGTGAGTTTCAATTCAAAGAGGTTCTAATTTCCAAAGGAAACAATATCTGCTGTTAGCCTAAAGCAGAATATGGAGAGGAAAGTATAGTTCTGAAGTATACTAGGGAATCTTCAAGTTGCCGATGAATCTCTTTCACCACTTACCAGGTTGTGGCGTTATCCGAGGCATCATCTGATTTGGCACACTACCACGGATCATATTTGGGTCAGGTAGAGGACCATCTGGAGGAAAGAAAGGGTTCAACAAAGATCTTTCATCAGTGGCCCATTACCAATACAACAAAAGCCACAGATCATTAATATTAATAGCTTCAAGAATTCAGCGTAACCCAGAGCTTTCCCACTGCTAAGGTAGGAGCCAATCTAACAAAGATACCACTTTCTCATCCTGTGGCCCCATCTTGGTCTTGTTGCTATGGTAAGTTCAGAGAACTGGCCTCAGAGATAGGGATACCTACTGTATTTGAGGATGAGCAAGTATCATTATCTGCTGCAATATATGTTTCACGGATAGGAAAAGGATGGTCATTTATAGGTAGGACATAGTGGTGGCTCCATACCCCTACCAGAGGACTACTTGAGCAACACTAGTGTCCTGAATGATACTACTTTACTACTTTAATAGAAGCAAACTCTAGTTCTATGTAACTCCCCTAAAAACAGAGGGGAGCCTATGAGCCTAGAGGAAAGGTGGCACCAGAGGTAACACCATACTGAGGGGCGGGGGATAAGCAGGGGAAGTAAGAGTTGGGGGTGAGGCCAGATGAGGGACCCATGAGGGCTAAGTATATGGCACCGAAACACTGGCATTGGAAGATGTGGTACATCTAGGGCTATCTGGTTTGGGTCCTTCTAGCAGCCGCCTTGCCAGATATGTCTAATGCTTCCCCATCAGGCATCTTGTTGCCATAATCTTCTTGATCTGAGCATGCTCCCATGGTTGCAACTAGCAAAGGAGCTCTGGTGTGCCCTCTTCAGCACCTCTACTCAGCCAGTAAGGGATGATAAGTGCTGGTACCAAAGCCAAGGACCAGCCTTTAACTATTTAAGAAACTAAAGCTAGCGACTTCCTTGAACCACTGGTGCTGCTGGGGCACAGCTGCCCAGCCACTGTCCCGATTTGCCTTAAAACTGAAAGGAGATCTAGTCTTTGCATTTAGCTGAAGGTTTCAAACTGAAGAAGGCACACTGCGTGATTAAGTAGCTCTTTAAATGATTTGCCTGAGTAAGTAGCTCCTTAAAAATAGGCTGACTATGGGGGGGAAGGTGGCTCAGTGGTAGAGCGCTTGCCTTGCATGCCTGAGGCCCTGGGTTTGATTCCTCAGCACCACATAAGCAAAAAGAAAAAAGCTGGAAGTGGCGCTGTGACTCAAGTGGTAGAGTGCTTGCCTTGAGTTGAACAGCTGAGGGACAGCACCCAGGCCCAGAGTTCAGGCCCATGACCAGACCCCCCCCCCCCCCAAAAAAAAGGCCGAGTAAGTATGGATAAAAAGCCTGCATCATATGTAACTTAGGAGTTACATTCTCAAAAAACAAGCTCTGAACAATACCTGAACCTGGAAAAAGACAAAAACTGCATCAGTGTTATAAGGAATTACTGAGTATATTTAAACACAAAAATAGTTTTAAAAAATCTGTTCTATAAATATACTTATGTTCAAATATAATGTTTTTTGAGGTAGAGGAAAGTGCTTCTAGCAGGGTTGAACTCAGGGCCTCAAGCTAGTGCTTATCTTTTTTGCTCTAAGTTGGCATTCTACCACTCTAGCCACAGCTATACTTCCAACTCTTAGTGGTTAATTGGAGATAAGAGTCTGGCCTTTTTTTGCCCAGGTTGGCTTTGAACTGTGATCCTCCGATGATAAATCTCCTTAGTAGCTATGTGACTGGTCACAGGGACAAATGCCTGCAAACCTACGTACTCAAAAGGCAGAGACAGGGAGGACCACAGTTCAGGGCTAGTTTGACCAATTAGGTAGAATGTGCCTGCCATCCAACTACATGAGAAGAACAGGAAGGACTGTGATCTAAGACTGGCTGAGGAGATAAACTTAAGATCCTAACTGAACAAAATAAAAGAGATATGGGGTGTAGCCAGCAGAGAGCTTGAATAATTGAGATCAATTTAGTTCTACATGATGAGAAAAGAACCAAGGATTATTTGCACATCCTGTAGGACATTCCAACAAGGTACGGTGCATAGAAAAGAAACAACTTTTATAGTATCCTGAGAAGAGATAGGACAAGATTCCTGTAGTAACCTAGCTCCTCCCTCACAAATGCTACATACTCAAGCTCCAGACACATTCACTGGTAAAATACTCTGCTTTAAGGAGAAAATAAGCACCATGTCAGGTAACACTCATCTTACAGCAAACATGATTTTAACCTTTCAGACAGAAAATATACACACTGTGTATAACTTTTCACATATTTAATCTTCTTTCATTCTTTTACTAAGGTAAAAAGCACCTTTTTTTAAAGCCTATTGTGGGGCTTGAACTCACTTCCTAGGTGCTGTCCCTGAGCCTCTTTTTGTGCTGCTCAAGGCTAGTGCTCCACCACTTGAGCAACAGAGCCACTGGTTTTTTTTGTTTTGTTTTTTGGGTATTTTTTTTTTTTTTTTTTGGTCCGGTCTTGGGGCCTGAACTCTGGGCCTGGGCGCTGTCCCTCAGCTCTTCAGCTCAAGGCTAGTGCTCTAACCACTTGAGCCACAGCGCCACTTCAGGCTATTTTTCTTTTTGCTTGTGTGGTGCTGAGGAATCGAACCCAGGGCCTCAGGCATGCAAGGCAAGCGCTCTACCACTGAGCCACCTTCCTAGCCCGTTTTTTGGGTTTTTGTGGGGCCTGAACTCTGGACCTGGGTGTCCCTCAGCTCTTCAGCACAAGGCTAGCACTCTACCACTTGAGCGACAGTACCACTTCCAGTTTTCTGGTGATTAATTAGAGATAAGAGTCTCAAAGACTTTCCTGCCCTGGCTAAGTTTGAACCGTGATCCTCAGATCTCAGCCTCCTGAGTAGCTAGGATTACAGGCAGGAGCCACTGGCACCCTGCTGTTTATTTACTTATTTTTTAAGTAAGTATTAAAGATGCTCATTACTAGCCATGGACCGGTGGCTCTGGTTAATTGGAGATATGAGTCTCAAGGACTTTTCTGCCCTGGCTGGGTTTGAACCGTGATGCTCAGATCTCAGCCTCCTGAATAGCTAGGACAATAAGCGTGAGCCACTGGTGCCCAGCTTTATGCCAACTTTTAAAAGTATTTCCACTAATATTCTGTATGCCTTATATTTTTTGTATGATTCTTGCATGCAAATTAAAGTAAGGAAGTAAGCTATTTTGGCAGATATAAACTTGTTCCATGGGCTGGGAAGGTGGCTCAGTGGTAGAGCACTTGCCTTGCATGCATGAGGCCCTGGGTTCGATTCCTCAGCACCACATAAGCAAAAAGAAAAGAGCCGGAAGTGGTGCTGTGGCTCAAGTGGTGGAGCGCTAGCCTTGAGCTGAAGAGCTGAGGGACAGCGTCCAGGTCCAGAGTTCAGGCCCCACGACCAGACCAAAAAAAACAAGAAACAAAAACAAAAAAAACGAACTTATTCCTAGAAATGGTTTTTGGTCTAGTCTATAATGCTGGTGTCTCATTCTTGTAATTGTAGCTACTCAGGAGGCTCAGATCACAGTTCAAAGCCAGCCTAGGCAGGAAAGTCCATGAGACTCTTATCTCCAATAAACCACCAGAAAACCAGAAGTAGTGCTGTGGCTCAAGTGGTAGAGCTCTTAACTTGAGCTGAAGAGCTGAGGGACAGTGCCCAGGCCCAGAGTTCAAGCCCCATGACAGATCAAAAAATAAAATAAATTTTTCAACCCAATTCAAGTAGCTCAAGTAGAGATCTCTGCTTCTATGACCTGAGTTACTAATCACGTACAAATCATATACTAAGATAATTTCTTTAAAACTAATGTTTTTTGCTTTTTCTGTTGTTTCTACTACTAGGGCTTGAATTCATGCCCTTTGTGCTCAAGACTGGCACTCTAACACATTTGAGCCACAGAGCCATATCTCCACCGTGGTATTTTGTTGGTCTCACAAACTTTCCTATAGGGGCTGGTCTTAAACAACAATCCTCAGATCAGGCTCTTGAGGAACTAGGACTATAAGGATCAACCTTATTGGCACCAAGCTCCAACACTAATCTTGCCTTTCCCAATTCTAAAAATCTGTTTCCTACCTAGCCCAAAACAGACACATTTTCTTTAACTACTTGTAGGGGTAGGTATGGGGTTGGAATGTGGTGATCTCACACTTACTAGGGAGATGTTCTACTACTTCAGCTCATGCCCTCCCCCTTTATTAGTTGATTTTGATACAATGAGCCTCCCAGTTGGGCCCCAGATAGTAACATCTGCCTATTAAGACTTACTAGACTAGCTGATATGAAAGGACACCCATCTATCATTGAGTAGTGCTCTCATAAATTTCTCTGCTCAGGTTGGCTTTGAACCATGATCTTCCCATTCTTAGTCTTCTAAACAGAATTATAGATGTGAACTAGCCTTGCATATGGATCTTCCCTTGCTCCTTAAAGCCTCCATGTATAGTACCGTTTCTGCCAGAAATGTTGCTCTTCCTAATTCTGCTTGCATCTTGGCACTAGAAACCAGTCGATGTCACTGATGGCATTAAAGCTGCTGAAGGTCAGGGGCAACTAATATTCCGTACTTTAGGACCTCATGAAAGGAAGGTATATTTTCTAATTCCACTAACAACCCACTGGAAGTAGTGTCTCTGCTGACTCAGCTGGCAGGGGCAGGAAAGTCTGTGAGACTCTTATCTCCAATTGACCACCAATAAACTGGAAGTGGCGCTGTGGCTCAAGTGGTAGAATGCTAGCTTGAGCTAAAGAGCTTGGGGATAGTGCCTAGGCCCAGAGTTAAAGCCCCACACTGACAAAAAAAGGAATAGGAGTGTGACTAAAGCACTGGCCCTGAATTCAAGACCCAGCATCACCCCCACCATCCCCAGACACACATAGGTGTATGGCTATTTAGATTTTGAAAATATGAAGCACAATGGGTCATAATAATAATCTCAGCACTTGAGAAACAAAGGCAGGATGAACCTAAATCACAACAACCTGTCTTAAATTAAATGATAAAAAATTAGCTCATGATTATAATCCTAGCTACTCCGGAGGCTGACATCTGAGGATCACAGTTCAAAGCCAGCCCAGGCTTCAGCCTGGAGATGAAGAACTGAGGGACAGTGCCCAGGCCCAGTTCAAGTTCAATGACAAAAAAGTAAATAAATAAATAAAATTAGATCTTTTAGGGACCCCTAAACCTAGATGGCCTACAATCATGAATTGCCTGCCTGTTATGAAGTCATTTCCTGGTATCACTGTGACAGATATTGTGGGCAATAAAGATGTCAGATTATAAAGACACACTAAATATATGCAGAAATCTTTTAATATACTTTTCTACTATCGTTGTACTAGGATGAAAGGCACTTACTGGAAGTCATTCCTGGTTGTGGCTGCCCCATGTTAGGGCCTGGATTCATGGAAACTGGTACCATGCTTGCATTTGGTAGCATACTTTGTTTCTGTAGTCTAGTCCTTCGTTTTTCTTCTAGTTCTTTCTGGATTTTATAGATCTTCTCAGCTAGAAGGTGGTAGTATTCTGCCTGTTTTTGGATTTTAGAAGTAAAAGATGTTTGGATAATAATAATAAAGAACCAAAACCAAGTATTAGCTTCATTTAAAAGACAATGGAGAAGTATCTATGTACTTATCCTTTGGTGACAGTTCAAACATGAGCTTGTTTGTAGTATGAGACACAAATCTCATAGAATTTATACAATAAAGCACAACCTCTACAAGTATGTTTGCAGAATACACACTTGTAATTTACAGTATCCTATATTTCGAAGTAGGATGAATACAGAAAAGGAAGTTCAATTGCTGTTTTGAAAATAAACTTCAGGGTTGGGAAAGGTGGCTCAGTGGTAGAGTGCTTTTCTAGCATCAATGAGGCCCTGGATTCGATTCCTCAGCACTACATAAGCAGAAAGAGCTGGAAGTGGCGCTGTCACTCAAGTGGTAGAGGGCTAGACTTGAGTGGAAGAGCTGAGGGACAGCACCCAGGCCCAGATTTCAAGCCCCACAACCAACAAAAATAAATAAAACTTCAGATGAAAACATCAAGTAGCTGATTTACCATATTCTCGAGAAAAAAAGCACAGAGCAATAATAGCTCAGACACTTTTGAACTGATAGAAGGACAATCAAGATAACGAGCCATATGCAAGGCGGTATATTAAAAGGAAAAATATGATTCTTGGTGATGTTCACTTAGAAAATTGCTTCATCTTGCTTGGGGCTTGGTAAAAGGTGAGCTAACAGCAGAAGTGAGTCCTTCTAAGTGTTGCATGCAATAATGTAGATGGAGGATAAACTAACCAGGAAAAACCCAGTTTTATAAATAGAAAGAAAAGCCACATGCTTACTCTATTATTTGCAGATTCATACATGTCCCCTTCTACTTTCCGAGCATATGCAACCAGGTTTTCCATTCGTCTGTCTTTTAAAGCAGCAGGATCCGGAGTGGGAAATATGGCTTGAACACTAGGAATAGAAAATTCCACTACTGTAGTAACTTGTTGGATTTTCATTCATTTCATAGAAATGCACAATATTTTAAGTGTTTTCCTAGTTAGTTTTTTTCCATTTCAATATACTGAACATATTGAGCTTTTTTTTTTTTTTTTTTGCTTATGTGGTGCTGGGGAATCGAACCCAGGGCCTCATGCATGCGAGGCAAGCGCTCTACCACTGAGCCACCTTCCCAGCCCATATATTGAGCTTTTAAAAAATGAAAAGATAAAAGTAAATAGGGAAGGTGGTTCAGTGGTAGAGTGCTTGCCTCGCATGCATGAGACCCTGGGTTGGATTCCTCATCAGCACCACATAAACAGAAAAAGCCGGATGTGGCATTGTGGCTCAAGTGCTAGAGCACTAGCCCTGAGTTGAAGAGCTGAGCAACAGTGCCCAGGCCCAGAGTTCAAGACCCACAACCGACAAAAAAAAAAAAGGAATAGGAGTGTGACTAAAGAGGTATAATGTGGGGGCTGGGAAGGTGGCTCAGTGGTAGAGCGCTTGCCTTGCATGCTCAAGGCCCTGGGTTCGATTCCTCAGCACCACATAAGCAAAAAGAAAAAAGCCGGAAGTGGCACTGTGGCTCAAGTGGTAGAGCACTAGCCTTGAGCTGAAGAGCTGAGGGACAGTGCCCAGGCCCAGAGTTCAGGCCCCATGACCGGACCCAAAAAAAAACAAAAACAAAAATAAGAGGTATAGTGTGAGTTGGGAAGTTGGCTCAGTGGTAGAGCGCTTGCCCTGCATGCATGAGGCACTGGGTTCGATTCCTCAGCACCACATAAGCAAAAAGAAAAAAGCCGGAAGTGGCGCTATGGCTCAAGTGGTAGAGCTCTAGCCTTGAGCTGAGGGACAGCGCCCAGGCCCAGAGTTCGGGCCCCACGACCAGACCAAAAAAAAAGAAAAAGAAAGAAAGAAAGAAAAAGACGTATAGTGCCTACATTCAATCTCCAATACCACAATCACAAAACAAAGTAAAGCAAAACAAAAGAACCTGTCAAAGATCATTTATAGGGCTACTGTTTTAGAATACCTAAATGGAACTAAGGAATAGTAGGTGAAATGGAAAGGTACTTCCTCCAAGAATAAATGCTCCATGTTCTTTGTAGGATTTGCTCTTATTTATCATGGTCTAGGCTCTGCATTTATTATATATTGCAGCACATTATATTTTATCAGTTCATATCTACCCTTGGACTGCCACTCTACAGGCAAGAACTTTTTCAAATTCGAGTTTTTGAGCACTAGCATGTATCAATTGCACAACCAAGAATACAGAAGATTTTCATTAACCAAAGAACAGATATACCAACAAGATTCAAATTGTCAATACAATATAAAAGCTTTACAAGAGCTGGGAAGGTGGCTCAGTGGTAGAGCGCTTGCCTTGCATGCATGAGGCCCTGGGTTCGATTCCTCAGCACCACATAAGCAAAAAGAAAAAAGCCGCAAGTGGTGTTGTGGCTCAAGTGGTAGAGCGCTATCCTTGAGCTGAACAGCTGAGGGACAGCATCCAGACCCAGAGTTCAGGCCCCACGACTGGACCCCTCCCCCCCCCCAAAAAAAAAACAGAAAATAGATATTCCTGCTATCACATGTTAAAGAACTAAAGCTAAGGTTTTTGGTGGTTGTTTTTTTTGGTAGTGGGGCTTGAACTCTGGGTCCTGGGCACTGTCCCTTAGCTCTTCAGCTTAAGGCTGAAAAGCTCAACTCTACCAGTTGAGCCTCAGCACCATTTTTTGTTTTCTGGTGATTTATTGGATGGAGCTGGGAAGGTGGCTCAGTGGTAGAGTGCTTGCCTTGCATGTATGAGGCACTGTGTTTGATTCTTCATCACCACTTAAGCAGAAAAGGCTGGAAGTGGCACTGTGGCTCATGGACTTTCCTGCCGAGACTGGCTTTGAACCTCGATTCTCAGATCTCAGCATCCTAAGTAGCTAGGATTACACGTGTGAGCTACCAGGGCCTGGCTTAGTTTTTCCTTTTTTCCTTCCTTCCTTCTTTCTTTTGGGGTCCAGTTATGGGGCCTGAACTCTGGGCCTGGGTGTTGTCCCTCAGCTCTTCAGCTCAAGGCTAGCGCTCTACCACTTGAACCACAGCGCCACTTCTGCCTTTTTTCTTTTTGCTTATGTGGTGCTGAGGAATCGAACCCAGGGCCTCATGCATGCAAGGCAAGCGCTCTACCACGGAGCAACCTTCCCAGCCCCCCTAGTTTTTCTTTTCTTTTGGAACTAAGGTTGAATTTGTACTTGCTAGGATGGCATTCACTTGAGTTACTCCCAAGCCAGCATTTTGATCTCAGATTTTTTTTTTTTTTGCCTTATCTACCCAGGCTGGTTTCAAACCTCAGTCCTGTAAGTCTCAGCCTCCTAAGTAACTAAGAACTGTTATTATGTGCCACTGGTGCACAGTTCTTTAGTTTTCCTTACAAAATATAAATGGTGTCTGTCATTGACATAAAAATTTAATTTTTGACACTAATCAGAATTCAGTATTAAAACTGGACTCCTACAAATGTGAGAAAGATAAAATGGGCAATAAGAAAAAAAGCAGGAAGTGGACACTTGGTTCAAAGTGGTAGAGTACTATAGCCTTGAGCAAGAGAGCTTAGGGACAGCACCCAGGTCCTGAGTTCAAGCCCTACAACTGACAGAAATAACCAAGACCAGTACTATCAACAGTAACAGTAATATTCCTTTGAGTAAATGCATGGCAGATTGGAAGCATAAAGATATAGTAATTCTTGGGATTGGGTGGAGGGGTGAGGGGAGACTGGGAAGAGATGTGAAGGGTAAACAAAGGAGGAGGCTGCAATGCTTGATAAGAAATGTACTCATAGCCCGGCGCTGGTGGCTCACGCCTGTAATCCTAGCTACTCAGGAGGCTGAGATCTGAGGATCGCGGTTCTAAGCTAGCCCGGGCAGGAGAGACCGTGAGACTCCTATCTCCAATAAACCACCAGAAAACCGTAAGTGGCACTGAAGCTCAAGTGGTAGAGCGCTCGCCTTGAGCTGAAGAGCTGAGGGACAGCGTCCAGGCCCAGAGTTCAAGCCCCACTACCGACCAAAAAAAAAAAAAAGAAATGTACTCATTATCTTGCCCATGTAATTGTAACCCCTATGTACAGTATGTTCACAAAAAAATAAAATTAAAAAAGATATAGTAACTCTTATGAGAAAAGCCCATAATCTTACAGTTTATGAACCAGATGGTTTCGAAGATCCTGAGTAATATCTTCATGCCACTGTTTCCGAATTCCAGTATTGGATGGTTGAGCTGCTGTTGGCATAGGACCCAGGGAGGTCACACTAGCATTTTCATTGATCATTGGGCTTTAAAAAAGTAGTTATGATAAGTTTTAGTGAAGAAGGATACGATAAAGAAGACATCCACTAATTAGAAGTAATAGTTGATTACTGCCATAGATCTGTGTGGGAGGGTGGTACTGACTGGATTCTGTGTTTGTACCTGTGTAAAAAAGTGTATACAGAGGAAGAGTAGTCTCCTGAATGAAAAACTTAAGTCCTGCTATGAAAGTTAAGTGGATTAGACATATCTTAATTTTCAGAGAGCACTTTGTAAGAGGGTTCTTAACAGTGGGAGAGAGAAAATTCATTAGTATGTAGATAAAACACAATTTCCTATTTTATTAGGAAAAGTACAAGTGACTCTAGACATAAATGATATAATTCTAAATATATATAAGGATGCTATCCAGATTCTCTTCATTCATAAAAGACATTTTTAAAACAAAGAAATTCTTACATAACTGAAATCTGGCTCAGGACATAAATCACATTAAAACTTACTTTTGAGAATTTATGGCTGAATGCAACATGGAGTCAGAAAGAAGATTTGGGGTTTGAACCCCTACACCTCCATTTACTCCCATAGGACTAGCACCTAAGTCAAAAGAAAGTAAGAAAAAACAAATAAATAAAAGCCATAAAACGATAGACTTCAAAGGCAAATTGAAGAAAAAAATGAGTAGCACATAAAATAAGTTATTAGCAATACATACTCTATATAAAGCAGCCTTTAAATCCAGTAAGAAAATGGCGAACAATGCAATTAGAAGAGGCAATTAATTCATCATTATCATCCTTTTTAAATAACAAAAAACAAACAAACAAAAAAAAAAAAACAATCCAAAGGCTAGGAGTATGGCTTAGTGGTAGAGTGCTTGCCTAGCTTGCATGAGGCCCTGGGTTTGATTCCTTAGTACTACGTAAACAGAAAAAGCCTGAAGTGGAGCTGTGGTTCAAGTGGTAGATTGTTAGCCTTGATCTAAAGAAGTTCAAAAACAGTGCCCAGGCCCTAAGTTCAAGCTGGTGGCTCACCCCTGTAATCCTAGCTACTCAGGAGGCTGAGATTTAAGGATCACAGTTCAAAGCCAGCCTGGGCATGGAAGTCTGAGAAAATTTTATCTCTAATAAGCCACCAGAAAACCAGAAGTGGCACTGTGGCTCAAGCCTTGAGCTGAAGAGCTCAGGGACAGCGTTGAGGCCCAGAGATCAAGTCCCACCACCAACAAAAAAAATTCAAGTATCCTCCCATGTACTTTCCTGCTCAAGTCTACTGCTCTACCACTTTGAGTCACACAGTGCCACTTAGCATTTTCTGGAAGTTAACAGGAGATGAGTCTCATAGATTTTCCTGCCAGGGCTGGCTTTGAACTGCATTCCTTAGATCTCACCTTCCCAAGTAGCTAGGATTACAGGCGTAAGCTGTTAGCACCAGGGTAAGTAACATGTTCTTATGGTACAATAAGTACTTTTTTTTTTTTTTGGGGGGGGGGGGGGGTGGAGGGGCTGTCCTGCGGTTTGAACTCAGTGCCTGAGCATTGTCCCTGAGCTTCTTTTACTCAAAGCTAGCACTCTACCACTTGAGCCACAGTGCCACTTCCAGCTGTTTCTGTGTATGTGGTACTGAGGAATCAAACCCAGAGCTTCATACATGCTAGGCAAGCACTCTAGCTAAGCCACATTCTCTGTGCTCTCTCTGGTCCTGAGTTCAAGCCCCACACACGAAGGGGAAAAAAGAAAAACAAAAACACACACAAAAAAAACTTTTCACCATGTGCTCAATACGTTCTTAATAACAAATTGATTTTAAGATCAGTCTTGTATTCAAAAGTTGATATCCAAGGAATTTAAAGTATTCATTAGGCTGGAAATATACTTCAGTAGGGAGAGATTTGTATACATGTGTGCATGTACACGCATTCATGTTTATTTAACAGGAACAACATTTTCAATTCCTAAGCAACTTTTTTTTTTTTTTTTTGGGGGGGGGGGGGGGGTCCAGTCGTGGGGCCTGAACTCTGGGCATGGGCACTGTCCCTCAGCTCTTCAGCTCAAGGCTAGTGCTCTACCACTTAAGCCACAGCACCACTTCTGGCTTTTTCCTTATGTGGTGCTGAGGAATCGAACCCAGGGCTTCAGTCATGCAAGGCAAGTGGCTCTACCACTGAGCCACCTTCCCAGCCCCCTAAACAACTATTTTATACAGTATTAAGTATTATAATTTAGAGAGTAATTTACTGTTTAATTTTTTATTTTACGTGGTACCAAGGAATTGAACCCAAGACATCATGCATGACAGTCAAGCACTTTACCATTAAGCCACATTCATAATCCCTAGAGAGAAATTTATGTCGGAGGTATATGTAGATTACCTGCAAACAGTACACCATTTTATAAATGGGATTTGAGCATTCTACTTTTTTTTTTTTTTTTTTTGCCAGTCCTGGCTGGGTACTATAGCTGACCTTCTTTTGCCACTTGAATCACAGCACCACTTCCAGCTTTTATTGTTTACGTGGTACTGAGGAATCAAACCCAGGGCTTCAAGCATGCTAGGCAAGTACTCTACCCTAAGTCACATTCCCAACCCTCATCCCCCAATTTTTTTTTTTAAGCTCTATTTTTTTTTTTTGGTCTTTTTTTTTGGTACTAGGGATTGAACCCATGATGTTGCATTTGCTAGGCAAGCGCTTTGCCATTGAGCTACAGCCCAGCCCTCATCCCCCAATTTTGATATCTATGGATAGTCTTAGCATGAGTCTCCCTTATTTTTTAATAAAAAATTTAAAAAGGAGCAAATGCCATGAGAGTTAACTAAAAAAAAATTGTAATCCTCAATATCTACTTGGAGAAAACGGTTGCATACCTGAAGCTAGTATATACCACTAAAAAGTACTTATGACTGAGAGAGAATAGTTTTTGACTGGATATTTAAGTTACTGGATATTTAATATAAATAACCATACAGTGTAAAGGTAGTTGTGGACTAATACATGTGATCTCATTTCAGCAACTTACAATAACATAGGATCAAAATGAGGATCAAAAATGAAATACAGGCAGGTGCTGGTGGCTCATTCCTGTACTCCTAGCTACTCAGAAGACTGCTATGTCTGAAGATCTGGATTTGAAGTAAATCCTCCTGGAAACTGCATGAGACTTTTATCTCCAAGTAATTATCAAAAATGCTGGAAGTGGAGAAGTTGTGGTTCAAATATTACAGCATGCCTTTAGGACAAAATCTCAAACACAGTGCCAAGGCCCTGAGTTCAAGCTGAAGAACCAACACAAAACAATCAATCAACAAAAACAAGAAAAGAAAAAGGAAATATAACAGAAGCAGTTCCTGAGTGTGTACACATTATGAAAGGACCTTTATAACACATATAGCAATTTAAATAATAATTTAAGAAAAAAAAAAGAATAATCCATCAAAGGAGTTAATCCCGAATTTCTAGCCAGAATTTAATCAACCAATGTGTCTAGGAAGACATCAACTTACTCATGTTGCTCATGGGCCGCATGCCTTGGGGAGACTGTCCAGATTGGGGATTCTGCTGGTTCTTCGTTTGCACCTGCGGTTGTGGTGGCATCTGGTTTACTTGATAGGGTAAGCCAAGAGCTGCATAGGCTCGCTCAATAGAGCTGGGATCAATCTGACTAACAGTGCTTAAGCTAGGTGTAGACTGCTGACCCACTCCGAGAGAACTAGGGTTTCCCAGCCCAACAGGTGCTCCAGTCAAAATTGCTAGAGAAGACAAAAGAATGGTATTACAATATTACACTGGGGAATGCTCTAAAATTTGAGTTGGGTCATAGCTGCACAATTTGTGTATTTGAAAAAAAAAACGCAATTGGTTACATATGTTAAATGGTGAATTTTGTTGTATTTAAGTAACACCTCAAATTTTTTTTTTTGAAGGGGGGAGGTGTTCATGGGGCTTGAACTCTGGGCCTGGGTGTTGTCCCTAAGCTGAAGGTGAGTGCTCTACCACTTTAGCTACCACGCCATTTCCAACACCTCAGAATTTGTGTGTGTGTATATAAATGCGTGCGTGCGTGCGTGCGTGTGTGTGTGTGTGTGTGTGTGTGTGTGTGCATATGCGTGCACGCATGCTGAAATGGGGCTTCAACAAAGGTATGTGCCTAGTCCTTGAGCTTTTTCACTCAATGTTGGTGCTCTACTAATTGAGCCAGAGCTCTACTCCTGGCTTTTTGGTGGTTAACTAGAGACAGAACCTCAGATTTAGTTGGGTGTCAGTGGCTTATACCTATAATCCTAGTTACTCAGGAGGCTGAGATCTGAAGAGCACTAATTCCAGTTTTTTCTGAGGAATGGAACCCAGGGCCTCATGCATGCAAGGCAAGCTCTCCTACCACTGAGCCACCTTCCCAGCCCTCCTCCACCTTTTAAAGTAAATTTTAGGGGCTGGGAAGGTGGCTCAGTGGTAGAGCGCTTGCCTTGCATGCATGAGGCCCTGGGTTCAATTCCTCAGCACCACATAAGCAAAAAGAAAAAAGTTGGAAGTGGTGCTGTGGCTCAAGTGATAGAGCGCTAGCCTTGCTGAAGAGCTGAGGGACAGCGCCCAGGCCCAGAGTTCAGGCCCCACAACTGGAACCCCCAACCCCCCACCCCCCGCCAAAAAAAGAAAAGAAAAAGAAAAGCTCTTCTACAACTCATACTTAGTAAAGTATTATCAATTTTGTTACTTTGACTTTTCATGCATTAAGAGTACAGTGCCTGTGGCTCACGCCTGTAATCCTAGATACTCAGGAGGCTGAGATTTGAGGGTCACAGTTCAAACGCAGCCAAGGCAGGAAAGTCCCATGAGAATCTTATCTCCAATTAATCACCAGACATCCAGAAGTGATGCAGTGGCTCAAGAGGTAGAATGCATGCCTTGAGCTGAAAAGCTGATGGATAGTACCGAGGCCCAGAGTTCAAGCCCCACAACCAACAAAAAATAACATAAAATAAGATAAAATAATTAAAATGGAGTAAAAATTCCACTGCTATTGTGGACACTCTGACAGAAGAATTGTGATGAGCTAAAAGAGTAAATATTGAGAGTTCCTGAACTTTACGTAATTTAATCCTATATATTAATATGTGGATAATGAGAAACAGGGAAAATAAAAATGAAAAATACTTTTCAATGTAGTCTCTGACAGTAGCAACTAATTAAAAGGAAATTCACCCAATTAAGAACAATGAATCCTATCAAGTCACCAGTCAGAACCTCAGGATACTTCTGGTATGAACTTACACTGCTGGTTTCTCTTATCCCCAGCATTTTTTAGCGGAAGACACACAGGACAGTCATGTCTTGTACAATTCTTCCAGTGTGAAATGATTTGTCGAGAAGATGCACAGTGTGCCACTAAAACAAAAAAAATTTAAGTAAGGATTTTTACATGAATAATAGCCAAATTATTAAACACTCAAGCAAATGATATAAATCATTTCTTCATAACAACACTACTAGAAGATAATATTAAACATAACACAACTGGAAGATGCTATTAATAATGAGACCTTGAGAAAACAATCAGTACAAACTTATGCAATCTAGTTGTAGAGCAGCCCATCTTCTACCAGCATGCTATATTTACTTTAGATAAAAGCATTATAAGCCAGTATTATGACACATATTGCCTATTAAAGTTTTTTTTTTTTGGTCAGTCGTGGGGCTTGAACTCTGGGCCTGGGCGCTGTCCCTCAGCTCTTCAGCTCAAGGCGAGTGCTCTACCACTTGAGCTACAGCGCTACTTCCGGTTTTCTGGTGGTTTATTGGAGATAGGAGTCTCACGGTCTCTCCTGCCCGGGCTGGCTTTGAACCGCGATCCTCAGACCTCAGCCTCCTGAGTAGCTAGGATTACAGGCGTGAGCCACCAGCGCCCGGCTCTATAAAAGTTTTTAATGACGGGGGCTGGGAAGGTGGCTCAGTGGTACAGCGCTTGCCTTGCATGCATGAGGCCCTGGGTTGGATTCCTCAGCACCACATAAGCAAAAAGAAAAAAGCCAGAAAGACCAGACCCAAAAAAAAAAAAAAGTTTTGAATGACAACAGGACACCAATGGCTCATGCCAGTAATCCTAGCTACTCTAGAGCCTAAGACCTAGAGGATCACAGTTTAAAATTTGAGATTGAAAGAGTGGCTCAAGTAGTAGAGTGCTAACAATGAGTGGAGGAAAAAAAAAAGGACACTGAATGAGGCCCTGAGTTTATGCTTGTGTATTAGGAGTACATACAGATTTGTTTTCTGGTGTTAATTACAGGACTTGAACTCAGCGCTGGAGTACTGTTTCTGAACTTTTGTGCTCAAGGCTATCAATTTATGACTTGAGACACAGCTCTATCTTGAGCTGTTTGGTGGGTATTTTTATTTTGCTTCCCCCCCCCCCCCCCATTCCTGGGGCTTGAACTCAGAGTGTGGGCATGATTCCTGAGCTGCTTTTGCTTATGGCTAGCACTCTACACTTGAGCCACAGCATGACTTCCAGCTTTTTCTGTTTATGTGTTACTGAGGAATTACATCCAGAGTTTCTTACATGTTTGCAAGCACTCTACCACTAAGCCACATTTCCAACCCTGGTGGGTAATTTTTTAAAGAGTTTTGGGGACTTTTCTGCCCCAAGTAACTTCAAAACTAGATCCTCAGATCTTAGCCTGCTAAGTAATTAACAATGCCTGTACAAAGTTGTTTGTTTGGGGGGTTTTTTTTGGGGGGGTGCCTGTCCTAGGACTTCAACTCAGGGCATAAGCACTGTCCCTGAACGTCTTTTGCTAAAGGGTAGCACTCTATTTCTAGCTTCGAGTGATTAAAAAAAAACTTTTTTTTTTTTTTTGGGGGGGGGGGGGGTCCAGTCGTGGGGCCTGAACTGGGCGCTGTCCCTCAGCTCTTCAGCTCAAGGCAAGTGCTCTACCACTTGAGCCACAGCGCCACTTCTGGCTTTTTTCTTTTTGCTTATGTGGTGCTGAGGAATCGAACCCAGGGCCTCAGGCATGCAAGGCAAGCGCTCTACCACTGAGCCACCTTCCCAGCCCCTGAGTAGTTAATTTGAGATGAGAGCCTCAAGGGTTTTCCTGCCTGGGCTGGCTTCCAACCACGGTCCTGAGATCTCAACCTCCTGAGATCTCAACCTCCTGAGTAGCCAGGATGAGCCACTAGTGCCTGGTTAAAAAATTTTTAATTACTCTATAAAATTAGCTATTAAACTCGATAAAACCGATCAAGTAAAAACGTATGAAAATGGGCATTTGCAGGACACAAACAGTAGCAAAACTCAGTAATACCTAACCATAGGCAATTATTTGCTGAATAAGACTCAACTGCATAGGGAGAGAAAATAAGGACTAATGGGATTACATGAAATTAAAAAAGCTACTGAATATCAAGGAAAACAAGTACCAACAAGAGACAGCTCACAGGTGGGTGTCAGTGGCTCAAACCTATAATCCTAGCTACTCAGCAGGCCGAGATCTGAGGATCCAGTTCAAACCTAACCCCTTAAAGTCCATGAGACCCTTATCTCCAATTAACCTCCAGAAAGCCAGAAGTAGTGCAGTGGTACAAGTGATAAATCCCTAGCCTTGAGCTGAATTGCTGAGGGAAAGGGCCCAGGCCCAGAGTTCAAGCCCCACAACTGACAAGAGAGCATTCACAGAATGGGAGAAAAATCTTTTGCCCCTTAACAAGGGACAAATTAACTAATACCCAGAATATGTCAAGTTAAAAATACCAGACAGTAAGACAATCAAATTAGTAAAAGAAATTTAGTCTGCAAATGAATTAAGCAGAGTTCAATAGTACAAATGGCTAATAAATGCATGAAAAAATGTTTAACTGGAGTCCACTGCTCACATCTGTAATAATCCTAGCCACTGAGATCACTGTTAAAAGCCAGGCTGCTCAGGTTCAGTCTACAAGATTCCTAATTGCAGTTAACCAACAAGAAGCTAGAAAGAAGTGGCTATGGCTCAAATGGTACAGTGCTAGCCCTGAGCAAAAAAGCTCAGGGATAGTGTCCAGGCCGAGGTCAAGCCCCTTAACCTGCAAGACCAAAAAAAAAAAGGGGGGGGGGGGGGGGGAGCCGGGTGCTGGTGGCTCACGCCTGTAATCCTAGCTACTCAGGAGGCTGAGATCTGAGGATCACGGTTCAAAGCCAGCCCGGGTAGCTCAAGTGGTAGAGCGCTCGGCTTCAGCTGAAGAGCTGAGGGACAGTGCCCAGGCCCAGAGTTCAAGCCCCACGACTGACAAAAAAAAAAGGGGGGGGGGGGAGGGTAGTGGAAGAGCATTTTGCCTGAAGTACAAGGCATTGGTGTTTTGTTTTTTTTTGGGGGGGAGGGAGGGAAGGGTTCCCTCAAAAATATATTTTCTGTGCGGATGGTGATGGATCACACCTATAATCCTAGCTCTTCAGGAAGCTGACCTCTGAGATCATTGTACAAAGCCAGACTGGCAAGAAAGTCCATGAGACAATCATCTCACTTGACCACCAAAATCACTGAAGGGGAGCTACAACTCAAATGGCAGGGTGCCAACCTTGAGCAAAAAAGCTCAGAAACAGCACCCAGGGCCTGAGTTCTAGCCACAGGGTCAGCACAAAAGAAATAAATACACATATATAGAATCCATGTAAATATGTATTTGTATATGGCCTTGTTTATAGCACATTTGTCTGTGCCCATGTGCCAGATTACTTCCAAAGGTGATCCTCAGATCTCGTGTCCCGAGTATCTAGGATTACAGATGAAAACTACCAATGCCCATCCAGTAGATTACTTAACTGCCTAAAACTAAAGGGATCAAAGATGTCCTTCACCAGGTAGATAATCTGTAGTACATCCAGTACATCTAGATAATGAAACTTTTTTTTTTGGTGGGGGGCGGGGGGAAGTTGTGGGGCTTGACCTCTGGGCCTGGGCGCTTTCCCCGTGTTCTTCAGCTCAAGGAAAGTGTTCTACTGCTTCAATCCACAGCACCACTTCCAGTTTTCTAATGGTTTACTGGAGATAAGAGTCTCATGGACTTTCCTGCTCGGGTTGGCTTTGAACCGTGATCCTCAAATCTCCCCCTCCAGAGTAGCTAGGATTACAGGAACCTGGCTCAGACAATAGAATTTTTTGTAACACTTTACTGAATAAACAATATACACAAAGGATTGAGGGCACAGCTCAATGGCTGACCACTTGCCTTGGATGCTCAAGACATGGGGTGTAATTGCTAACATTGCAGTAACAACAAAAATGGAAATTAAAAGAACAAATTATATATTTTGCTTAGTTTGGATATACATAAACAATACCATCATCATAATCAATGTACTAAAATCAGTTCCTGGCCCTATCGGCCTACTCACCTTGGCAGGACTTGCCTGACTGGCAGTGTGTCATGTGGTTCAGAACATTCTTCATCGTACGACAGTGGGGAAGGTTGCACTGCCTCACTTCCCCATTAGCCTGCTCCCGGCGCTGGCACTTGTGGGCATGTAAAAGGAGTACAAGCTGCTGCTGGATGAGCTTGCGCTTCTCTGGATCTGCAGTGTGTGCTCCAGAACCCATCCCTTGGGTGACTGGAGTCACCAGGCCTGGCTGCTGGCCCTGGGGGGCAGGTTGCTGCCCCTAGGGAATGTAATAAAGATACACAACTGTCAGTTGTTACCCTTTAGTAAATGCCAATCTATTTATTTTCAGGTAAGCCTTGTAATAGCCTTTGAAAGACATGTAGGTTTTTTTTTTTGGTTTTTTGGTTTTTTATTGATAAAAACACATTTCTGAGGTTAGGAATATGTTTACTTGTCTTTACATGTCTATTACTTAGAGGATACCACCTAAAATATAGGTGACACACAACAAAAATAGACCAGGTGTGGTGGCTCACACCTCAATCCTAGCTACTCAGGAGGCTGAGGATCACAGTTCAAAGCCATCCTGGGTAAGAAACAATTTTAAGTTGTTTTTTAATATATCCCCCAGTCCTGGGACTTGAACTCAGGTCCTGGGCACTCTCCCTGAGACTTTTTTTTTTGCTCCACGCTGGCACTCTACCACTTGAGCCACAGCACCCACTGCTGGCTTTGTCTGAGTCTCTGGTGCTGAGGAATCGAACCAAGGGCTTCATGCATGTGAGGCGAGCGCTCTACCACTGAGCCACCTGCCCAGCCCCTCCCTGAGACTCTTTGTGCTCAAGACTAGTGCTCTACCACTTGAGCCACTTCTGGCTTTTACTGGAGATAAGAGTCTCATGGATTTACTGTCCAGGTTGGCTTCAAACCATGATCCTCAGATCTCTACTTCCTGCCTAGTTAGGATTACAGGAGAGAGCCACCCAGCTGTTGAGACTGACCTTCACTTAACTACCAAAAAACCCCACAAAAACAACAAAGTGGAGGTATGGCTCAACAGATAGAACACTTAAGTGAAAAGGTCCGAGCTATAGAGCCCAGACCCTGAGTTCAAGATCCAAGACCATTCCCACATGTGCACACACACACACACATAAAACCAGTAAATCCAGACAATAGAATTTTTTTTACAGCTTTACTGAAAAAATAACATACACAAAAAAGGGTTAAATTTAGATTGCTATGTCTTCCTAAAATTACAGATCCCATGATGAACCAAAAAATGAATAAAAATGAAAAATAAACAGCCTGCACCAGTGGCTTATGCCTGTAATCCTAGCTACTCAGGAGACTGAGATCTAAGGATCAGGGTTCAAAGTCAGGCTGGGGGGCTGGGAAGGTGGCTCAGTGGTAGAGTGCTTGCCTTGCATTCATGAGGCCCTGAGCTGGATTCCTCAGCACCGCATAAGCAGAAAAAGCCACAAGTGGTGCTATGGCTCAAGTGGTAGAGAGCTAGCCTTGAGCTGAAGAGCTGAGCAACAGCGCCTAGGCCCAGAGTGCAGGCCCACCACTGACCGACCAAACAAACAAAAAAAGCCAGGGCTGGTGGCTCACACCTGTAATCCTAGCTACTCAGGAGGCTGAGATCTAAGGAACACAGTTCAAAGCCAGAAAGCCCAGGAAATTTTTTATCTCCAATAAACCACCAGAAAACCGGAAGTGGCACTGTGGCTCAAGTTGTAGAGCTCTAGACTTGAGCTGAAGAACTAAGGGACAGTGTCCAGGCCCAGAGTTCAAGCCCCATGACTGACAAAAAAAAAAAAGAAAAGAAAAAGCCCACCTGGGCAGGAAAGTTTATATGACTCTTATCTTTAATTAACCACCAGAAAAAAATGGAAGTGGCACTGTGGCTCAAGTGGTAGAGTGCTTGCCTTGAGCTGAAGAGCTTAGGGACAGCACCCAGGCCTAGTATTTAAGCCCCATGACCACACAAAAAAAAGCTGATTTTTCCCTAACATGCACCAATGTTTAAAACACATAAGGCAATGTTCAAGAGGAAGTGTACTCATTACCTCACTCATGTAACTGTAACCCTCTGTATAGTAGCTTTACAATAAGATAAAATTAAAAAAAAAAAAAAAAAAAGGAAAAAGAAAAAAAAAAAAAAAAAACACATAAGGGAACCTGGGGATATAGCTTAGAGCATGGTAAAACAAAAACCAAAGTAATTTTTTAGAGAGGTTACATAGATGTAGCAAAAGCGAACGAAATTAATAGATCTGGTTGGTCTCTAAGAATGATGTTCTAAGAGTCTTTTACCCCCAAGAGCAAAAAGGTTCAAACTTTTCTGACAGAAATGCTTACTAGCCAAAGGAGCTGTAAGGTAGGCCCTGAAACTTCACTGGTCCTATCTGGAACTGTCTTGTTATTGAACAATAGCCACAGAAAATAAAATACCATGTGAAATGCAAAGAAAGCAAAAGCCTCCTCTCTCACAGGGTTCACTTACTGCATACCTTCAAACTCCTAATGTGTACAAGCACTGGCACATATAGAAGAGAGCATCAAAGTTTCAACACATTCTTTTCTAAAATGCCAACTTAAAAAAAAAAAAAAAAACTGATAAGTACACACCATGTTGGGCATCCCTCCTCCAGGAACTGCCTTTTTGTCCATTGCAAATGGAGATAAGCTATTTGGTAGTACAGTCTTTGTCTGAATCTGGAGACCCAGGCCACTGGCTCCAAGCTGCTGTCCAGAATTTTGAGAATATGGTGAACTGTAAGGATTGGGATTGCTCATCATTCCCATCTAGGAGTAAGAAAGAAAAGAAATTAAATGTTAACCCCTTATTATTAGGCCATCACTATTCCTATCTCATTTTCTTTTTTTTTTTTGGTCAGTCATGGGGCCTGAGTTCTGGACCTGGGCACTCTTCAGCTCAAGGCTGGCACTCTACTACTTGAGCCACAGCGCCACTTCTGGCTTTTTCTGCTTATGTGGTGCTGAGGAATCGAACCCAGGGCCTCAGGCATGCAAGGCAAGCGCTCTCCCACTGAGCCACCTTCCCAGCCCTCACTTTCTTCTTCTTTTATTTTTTGGGGGGTCCAGTTGTGGGGCCTGAACTCTGGGCCTGGGTGCTATCCCTCAGCAATTCAGCTCAAGGCTAGCACTCTACCACTTGAGCCACAGCGCCACTCCGGCTTTTTTCTTTTTGCTTATGAAGAATCGAACTCAGGGCCTCAGGCATGCAAGGCAAGTGCTCTACCACTGAGCCACCTTCCCAAGTTCAAGCTTCAAAACTAGTACAAAAAATTAATTTTTTTTTCGTTATATCGAAAATGAACTTTACAACTTTGGTGGGCGGGGGGAGGAGAGGGGAGGATCGGTTGGGGGGCAAGGGGAGGATGGGAAGGGGAAACAAAGGAGGAGGCTACAATGCTTGATAAGAAATGTACTCATTATCTTACCCATATAATTGTAACCCCTCTGTACAGTATTTTCACAATAAAAATAAATAAAAGAAAAAAATTTTTTTTGTAATCTGGTGTTCTACAATTTGAGCTACACTTCCAGCTGTACACTTTATGGCAGCTACTTTGAAGAGCACTAGCACTAATAGTTCACAAACCAAATGTCACGTGCAAATAAATGCATTTTCATTCAACAATTAAATACTGTATCAAACCAAAATCAGCTCTATCCCTAAATGTAAGGTTTAAAGTCAATCTCTGGCCAGATGCCGGTGGTTATACATGCCAATAATCCTAGCTATTCAGGAGGCTGAGATCTGAGGATCACAGTTCAAAGCCATCCCAAGCAGGAAACTCCATTGAGTCTCATCTCCTACTAACCACCAGGAAACTGGAAGTAGAGCTGTGGCTCAAGTGATAGAGTGACAGCCTTTAGCTGAAGACCTCAGAGACAGCACCCACACCCAGAAGATCAAGCTCCACGACTGACCAAAAAAAAAAAAAGTCTAGCTCTGGCCAGGAGCTGGTGGCTTGTATTTGTAATCCTCCCTACTCAGTAGGCTGAGATCTGAGGACTGCAGTTCAAAGCCAAACCCAGGCAAGAAAGTCCATGAGACTCATATTCTCTTCAATAAACTACCAAAAAGCCAGAAGTGGAGCTGTGACTCAAGTAGTAAAGCACCATCCTTACCAAAAAGCTAACAGACAGCACTCAGGCCCTGAATGCAGTAGGGGAGATAGGGAAAGAGAGGTAAGGGAAGGGAGGAGAGGGAGAGAAAATAGAAGAAGAGGAAATTATCTCCAACTAGAAACAGCCAGCCAGCAAGACAGCAAGTATACAGAACGGTAACTCAGGATGAAATAACAACTAACCAATGAAAAGGGAATCACAAGAGGGCACTGGTGGCTCACACCTTGTAATCCTAGCTACTTAGGAGGCTGAGATCTGAGGATCATGGTTCTACTAATATTTTTACATGTCACTCTGCAATACATCTATCTATTCTAATAGACAGTTACAAAACTCATTTTTCTACCCACTCACAAGTGTTCATGCCTGCCTTTATAACACACCATGGGTAAAACGATAAAACATGAGCCTCAAAGAAAAAAATGAGGGAAAGGGTGACAGTTCCAAAGAAATGTGCTCAATACCTGACTTAGGAAACTATAACTCCTCTGTCCATCACCTTTATGAGTAGAAGCAGAACAAAACAAAGCAAAACTATGAGCCTCATCACCAGTGGAAATTCTCAAAAGGAAAACCACCTCAGTTTTTTTGTTGTTGTTGTTTTTTTGTCGGTCCCTGGGCCTGAACTCTGGGCCTGGGCGCTGTCCCTCAGCTCTTCAGCTCAAGGCTAGCGCTCTACCACTTGAACTACAGTGCCATATCCAATGTTTTGCTAATGTGGTGTTGAAGAATCAAACCCAGGATGTGCATGCAAGGCAAGCACTCTACCACTAAGCCACATTCCCAGCCAACAACCTCAGTTCTTTTGGCTTTGTAATTCTATAACGCTATACATTCCTAAAACTATCCACAGGCTCACGCCCGTACTCTTAGCGACCCAAGATGTGAGGATCACGGTTCAAAGCCAGCCTGGGCAGGAAAGTCCATGACACTCTAAAACCAGAAGTGGTGCTATGGATCAAGTGGTAGAGCACTCACCTTGAGCTGAGGAGGTGAGGACAGAGGCCAGGCCCAGAGTTCAAGCCCCACAACTGACCAAAACAAAAAAAAAAAAACTAGAAGTGGCACTGTGGCTCAAGTAGTAGAGCTCTCGCCTTGAGGTGAAGACCTGAGCCGGACGCTGGTGGCTCACGCCTGTAATCCTAGCTACTCAGGAGGCTGAGATCTGAGGATCTCGGTTCAAAGCCAGCCCGGGCAGGAGAGACCGTGAGACTCCTATATCCAATACAACACTAGAAAACCGGAAGTGGCAGTGTAGCTCAAGTGGTAGAGTGCTCACCTTGAGCTGAAAGCTGAGGGACAGCGCTCAGGCCCAGAGTTCAAGACCCACGACCAACCAGAAAACAAAATCTTATGTGATTTTTAATGCCAAGGGCTTTTCAGTAACATTATTTGCAGGCCATACAAAATTATTAATAGAGGCAGATGGGCCATGCGTATTTGATGAGAAGCAAACATTGTCTGGGCCTAAGATGTATCAGATGATTTAATTGGTCTTATATGATCTAATAGGAATAAGGAATGAAATTGTTTGTCACCTGACCTATACTCTGGAAATCTTTTTTTTTTTTTTTTTTTTTTTGGGGGGGGGGGGGGGAGGTTCAAGTCATGGGGCCTGAACTCTGGGCCTGGGTGCTGTCACTCAGCTCTTCAGCTCAAGGCTAGCTCTCTTCCACTTGAGCCACAGCACCATGTCCGGCTTTTTTCTTTTTGCTTATGTGGTGCTGAAGAATTGAACCCAGGGCCTCATGAATGCAAGGCAAGTGCTCTACCACTGAGCCACCTTCCCAGCGCCTATACTCTGGAAATCTATATAAATAAATCGTATTGCCAGGCTAGAGTGGCTCATACCAGTAATCCTAATTCCTTAAATGGCTAAAACCTGAAAAGTACTGTTAAAATCCAGCCAGGTACCAGTGGCGGAAAAAAAAAAATAATCCAAGCCGGGCCCTGGTGGCTCACGCCTGTAATCCTAGCTACTCAGAAGGCTGAGATCTGAGGATAGCGGTTCAAAGCCAGCCCGGGCAGGAAAGTCCCTGAGACTCATCTCTCCAATAAACCACTACAAAATTGGAAGTGGCGCTGTGGCTCAAGTGGTAGAGTGCTTGCCTTGAGCTAAAGAGCTGAGGGATAGCGCCCACGCCCAGAGTTCAAGCCATACGACTGACCAAAAAAAAAAAAACATCCAGCCTGAAAACACAATTAAAAAAAATTCTTGGGCTGGAAAGGTGGCTCAGTGGTAGAGCGCTTGCCTTGCATGCCTGAGGCCCTGGGTTCGATTCCTCAGCACCACATAAGCAAAAAGAAAAAGCCGGAAGTGGTGCTGTGGATCAAATGGTAGAGCACTAGAAGAGCTGAGGGACAGTGCCCAGGCCCAGAGTTCAGGCCCCACGATCACACCCAAAAAATAAAAAATAAAAAAATAAATATAAATTCTTGTTTTGTCAGTCAGGCTTGAACTCAGAGGCTGGCCACTGTCCTGAGCCATGGTACTCAAAGCTAGCACTATCATTTTGATTTGAGCCCAAATCAACTTCCAGTTTTCTGGTCCTTAACTGGAGATACAAATATCACTGACTTGACTGCCTTGGCTGGCCTTGAACTGTGATCCTCAGTTTATCAACCACCTCAGTAGCCACATTACAGATGTGAGCCACTGGTGTTTAGTGCCAAAAAATTCTTTTATACTACAAAAATCCAAAAGCAAGTCTGGCTCAAGTGTAGGGCACCAGCCTTGAACAAGGAAACCAGGCAAGAATAGAAGGCCCTAAGTTCAAGCTCCAAAAAAGGATGTCTGTATCTACATCAATACCATAATATCCCCATGATACAAAGGAACAGAAAAAAAACCACTACAACATTAGTAACCCTATCAACTCAGGAGGCTGATATCTGAGGATACTGGTTCAAAGCCAGCCCAGCCCAGCCCAGCCCAAGCAGGGGAAAGTCTGTGAGACTTACCTCCAATTAATCACCAGAAAACTGGAAGTAGTACTGTGGCTCAACAAGTGGTAGAATGGAGCTGGGAAGGTGGCTCAGTGGTAGAGTGCTTGCCTTGCATGCATGAGGCTCTGCGTTCGATTCCTCAGCACCGCATAAGCAGAAAAAGCCACAAGTGGCTCTGTGGCTCAAGTGGTAGAGCGCTAGCCTTGAGCCGAAGAGCTGAAGGACAGCGCCCAGGCCCCAAGTTCAAGCCCCACAACCAACAACACCAACTTGTAAATGCCCAGCAAATCCTTGTACCCTTGTATTATGCAGCAGATGCTCTATATAAAATTGAACATCATCAGTGAAGACTTGAAACCCTCGCTAGAATACTCAGATGGGCACTGACTATGCACGAACCAACACAGTACTCACCTTAAGAGGCTGAGGGCCTCTCAATCCTGCTTGTCCGCCCATCTGAGGAGAGCCTTGCTGCAGTGGCTCAGTCAATAAGCTGCCAGTATTTCCCATTCCTGGGTTTGGGTACTGCATATTCGGTCGTCCCCGTCCTGCTCCAATTGAACCATTCATGACTTGATTAGGCATTATCCCTTGTCCGTTGCCTGCAGCCAACATTCCAGGATTCATGCCAGCATTCATCCCTGTGTTCATTCCCATGGCAGGCTGATTTACTGGACTGTTCATCATACCTGTTGTGGACTGAGTAGGACCCTGATTTGGTCCACTGGTGCCCATCCCCATGTTGGGAGAAGTCAAGCCAGGCTGTGCCATTGGGCTTTTGACCATGCTATTTATCAAACCTAATCCAGGACTGTTCTGTTGGGCCTGACTTGCCATGACCTGGCCTGGACCACCAACCCCCATGTTGAGGTTAGGGGAACTACCAGATCGTAATAATTCTGACAACTGTTTATGTTTAGAAGCTGCATCTTGTACTATGCCAAGACTTGTCTGAATCTGACTAATATCACCACCATTGGTTAGTCCCAATTCTGTAGAGTTGATTAATTCATCTGGTAAGTCGTGCTCCAGGTCAAACAGAGAGCCAAAATCTAAACACAAATACAAAGATACAGGTTACAATTTGATACAGAATCAGAAACTGTTACTAAAAGTTAAAAAAAAAAAAAAACTTTACAAAAAAACCCTTTACATTTTGGTTCTTACAACTAACATTTCCAAACATGACCCCAGAAATATTATCTTATTATTATACTGCTATACTTGCTACACTATATTATAAAACATCTATGTATTCAAAAGGAATTTTTGGTTATGCAACATTGAATACTTGAGAACTTATCCAAACACCTTTTCATATGTATATAAAATAATACATAAACTGAGAAGAACCGCAAAGATATGGAAACGAAGGACTTCCTTCTAAATTTTTTTTTTTTTGGGGGGGGGACAGTCTTGGGGCTTGAACTCACGCTCAGGGCACTGTCCTTGAGCTTCTGTTTGGTCAAACTGAGCACTATACCACCTGAGCCACAGAACCACTTCTGGCTTTTTGTGTACGTAGTACTGAGGAATCAAACCCAGGGCTTCATGCATACTAGGCAAGAACTCTACCACTAAGCCACATTCCCAGCCTAAAGGACCTTTTCTTAATTTGTCTTATTGTTTTTCTGTACTCTTTACCTCAAATATGGTGTATTCATGTGCACATCTGAGGGAAAGTGGGAGAACAGAATCAGAGGAAAGCGGGCAAAAGTACAGCAGAGGAGCCTATCAGCTGCTGGACATTGATGAAAGAGAACTAAGCAACTGAAGGGTGGTGATAGGAGGGAGGGAACAAGAGATGAGGAGGGAACAGCTGATACTAAGCAAAAGGAAAGAAATGTACATATCATCCGACATACATATATGTAAATACATATGTGTATATGTATACACATATACAGTACATGTGTGCTTGTGTGTATATATATATATATATATATACATACATATGGGAACCTGCTGTATATCACCTCTAAAACAATAATTTTTTAAAAAGCAATTATAAAAAAATATGTAGCTTGATAAGAAATGTACTCATTATCTTGCCCATGTAATTGTAACCCCTCTGTACAGTATTTTCACAATAAAAAAAAAAAACTCAACATCAAAAAAAAATATATGTAGGGCTGGGTGCCGGTGGCTTACGCCTGTAATCCTAGCTACTCAGGAGGCTGAGGATCTGAGGATCACAGGGTTCAAAGCCAGCCCTGGCAGGAAAGGCCATGAGACTCTTATCTCCAATAAACCACAGAAAACCGGAAGTAATGCTGTGGCTCAAGTGGTACAGCGCTAGCCTTGAGCTGAAGAGCTAAGGGACAGTGCCCAGGTTCAGAGTTCAAGCCCCACGACTAAAAAAAAACAAAAAAACAAGAAAACAAACCTCTCCTGAGTTCAAGCCCCAGGACTAGCACCAAAAAAAAAACAAAAACAAAAACAAAACGGGAGGGGGGATTCAAACTGGGTATTGGTGGCTCATACCTGTAATTGTAGCTACTCAGGAGGTTGAGATAATAAGAAGTTTAAAGCCACCCCAAGCAGGAAACTCTTGAAATTCTTAACTTTATTAGCAAAAAACCTGGGCTAGAGGTATGGCAGAAATTGGCTGGGAAGGTGGCTTAGTGGTAGAGTGCTTGCCTCGCCTGCAGGAGGCCCTCTGTTCCATTCCTCAGCACCACATACATAGAAAAAGTGGGAAGGCCACTTTGGAAAGCAGTCTGGAGGGTCCTCAGAAAGCTAAATATTGACCTCCATTATGACCCATTCATACCACTTCTAGGCATCTATCCTGAACAACAGGAACCAGTATACAAGGACATATACACCTCCATGTTTATTGCAGCACTGTTCACAATAGCCAGGATATGGAAACAACCCAGATGTCCCACCACAGATGAATGGATCCAAAAACTGTGGTATCTATACACAATGGAATACTATGCAGCCATTAGAAATGACAAAATATGGGCTGGGAAGGTGGCTCAGTGGTAGAGTGCTTGCCTTGCATGCATGAGGCCCTAGGTTCAATTCCTCAGCACCACATAAGTAGAAAAGGCCAGAAGTGGTGCTGTGGCTCAAGTGATAGAGTGCTAGCCTTGAGCTGAAAGCTGAGGGACAGCGCCCAGACCGAGTTCAGGCCCCACAACCAGCAAAAAAAAAAAAAGACAAAATAATGGCATTTGCAGGGAAATGGATGGAACATGAAGAAACCAAGTTGAGCGAGGTAAGCCAAGAGCAAAGAGACAAACAGTACATGGTCTCCCTGATAAGTGGATGCTAAATCCAAAATGTTAGGTGAAACGACAAAATTAACAGGACTTAAGAAACAAAGAACTTCCACTCATCTGGTCGAACCACTACTAAATATCCCCATGCTGCTGATCACATGTATGGTGTATATACATGCACACCAGAGGGGAACCAGGAAGACGACACAGAACTTGAGGGAATCAGGGAAAAACATACAACAGCGGGACCCATTAGCTGCACAGGACATTGACCAAAATGAACTAAGCAACTTAATGGCAGCAATGGGAGGGAGGGAACAAATGGGAAAGAGGGAACAGCTGATGCTATGCAAAACAAAAGAAATGTACATACCACCCAATGTGGAAGAAATAACTATATATGGCAAAGCTCATAGAACTCATGTTATAGACCGTGATAGACAAATTGCTCCAGGAAAGTTATAACGTGTTTGTGACTTTAACTGAGCATCACTATCCCACAATGTAAAACTTGGGGAATTATGTAATCACTTAATCACAATTAAAAAAAAAAAAAAAGCAGGAAGGGGCATTGTGGCTCAAATCGTAAAGTACTAGCCTTGAGCAAAAGAGGCTCAGAGGGGCTGGGAAAGTGGCTCAGTGGTAGAGCGCTTGCCTTGCATGCTCAAGGCCCTGGGTTCGATTCCTCAGCACCACATAAGCAAAAAGAAAAAAGCCAGAAGTGGCGCTGTGGCTCAAGTGGTAGAGCGCTAGCCTTGAGCTGAAGAGCTGAGGGACAACGCCCAGGCCCAGAGTTCAGGCCCAGACCACCCCCCCCCCCCCCAAAAAAAAAGCAGCTCAGAGATAGGCCCTGAGTTCCAAGCCCCAGGACAAAAAAAAAAAAGGAATTGGCAGGCCTGGGAATGTGGCTCAGTGGTAGAATGCTTGCCTAGTATGCACAAAGCCCTGGATTCAATACCTCAGAACCACATAAGCAGAAAAGGCTGGAAGTGACACTATGGCTCAAGTAGTAGAGTGCTATCCTTGAGCTGAGGAGCTGAGGGACAGCGGTTCAGGCCCCATGACAGACCAAAAAAAAAAAAAGAGAAAGAAAGAAAAAGAAAAAGAAAAAAACCTGGCAGAGTGGCAGCCTTGAGAGGAAAAAGCCAAATGAGAGCTCATGTTTGAGTCCAACCCCCCAGGATCAGTGTGTGTGCGCGCACAGATACTCAATTAAACTGGACTAAGTTTTCAGAACTCTTCCAAAATTAAAATATAAACTAAAAATATGAATGAAAGATTTAGCCGGGCGCCGGAGGTTCACACCTGTAATCCTAGCTACTTAGGAGGCTGAGATCTGAGGATCGCGGTTCAAAGCCATCCCCGGGCAGGAAAGTCCGTGAAACTTTTTTTGTTTTGTTTTTTGTCAGTCGTGGGGCTTGAACTCTAGGCTTGAGCGCTGTCCCTGCACTCTTCAGCTCAAGGCAAGTACTCTACCACTTACGCCATAGCACCACTTCCGGTTCTCTAGTGGTTTATTGGAGATAAGAGTCTCACAGCCTTTCCCGCCTGGGCTGGCACTGAACCGTGATCCTCAGATGTCAGCCTCTTGAGTAGCTAGGATTACAGGTATGAGCCACCAGCAACGGATGTGAAACTCTATCTCCAATAAACCACTAGAAAACCAGAAGTGGTGTTGTAGCTCCAGTGGTAGAGCACTAGCCTTGAGCTGAAGAGCTGAGTGACAGCGCTTAGGCCCAAAGTTCAAGCCCCACCACTGGCCAAAAAAAAAAAAAGGTGAAAGATTTAAAATGATCACACCTGTAATCCTAGCTACTCAGGAGGCTGAGATTTAGGGATCACGGCTCAAAGCCAGCTGGGGCAGAAACTGAGACTCATCTCCAATAAAGCTCTAGAAGACTGGAATTGGCCCCGTGGCTCAAGAGCTGTGGGACAGCACCCAAGCCCAGAGTTCAAGCCCCACAACACACACACACACACACACACACACACACACACACACACACACACACACACACACACACACACACACACACACACACACACACACACACACACACACACACACACACACACACACACACACACACGAAAAAAATAATCCAAGCCGGGCGCTGGTGGCTCACGCCTGTAATCCTAGCTACTCAGGAGGCTGAGATCTGAGGATCGCGGTTCAAAGCCAGCCCGGGCAGGAGAGACCGTGAGACTCCTATCTCCAATAAACCACCAGAAAACCGGAAGTGGTGCTGTAGCTCAAGTGGTAGAGTGCTCGCCTTGAGCTGAAGAGCTGAGGGACAGCGCCCAGGCCCAGAGTTCAAGCCCCACGACCGACAAAAAAAAACAAAAAGAAAAAAAAGAATCCATAAAGACATGCAATACAAAAGACCTTTTTATAATGAAACCTATAAATTCAGTGTGAGCTCTTAGAAGACAGGCTATTACTCTTTATGTAGGGTCTTGTCCTAGGGCTTGAACTCAGGGCCTGGGCACTGTCTATGAGCTTTCTTTTGCTCCAGGCTAGCATTCTATAACTTGAGCCACAGCACCACTTCAGTTTTTTTGTTTTATATGTACTGAGGAATCAAATCGAGGACTTCATGCATGTGAGGCAAGCACTCTACTACTAAGCCACCTTGCCAGCACCTATGAATATGAAGAGTCTTAACTGAGTAAATAAATTTGTTTTAACATGATTTGTAAAACCAGACACTACCGACTCATGCCTAAAATCCTAGCTACTCAGAAGGCTGAGAATGGAGGTTCAAAGCCAACCCAGGGGCTGGGAAGGTGGCTCAGTGGTAGAGTGCTTGTCTTGCATACATAAGGCCCTGGGTTTGATTCCTCAGCACCACATAAGCAAAAAGAAAAAAGCCAGAAGTGGCGCTGTGGCTCAAGTGGTAGAGTGCTAGCCTTGAGCTTAAATGCTAAGGGTCGGCACCCAGGCCCAGAGTTCAAGCCCCATGACCAGCAAAAAAAAACCAACAACCCAGGCAGAAAGTCCATACATAGACTCATCTCCCTCATCTCCTATTACCATCAAAAAGCAGAAAGTGGCTCAAGTGTTGAATGCCAGTCTTGAGCAAAAATGCTAAAAGGGTTGGGTGCTAGTGGCTCACTAAGCTACTCAGAGGTCTGAGGATTACAGTTGAAAGCCAGGGAAGGAAATCCTTTGAGATTCACCTCCAATAAATTACTCAAAAAAGCCAGAAGCGGTGCTGTGGCTCAAGTGGTAGAGCACTAGCTTTGTGCTGAAGAGCTCAGGGACAGTGCCCAGGCCCAGAATTGAAGCCCCAAAACCAACAACAAAAAAAAAGTATTTCTTACTGGAATATGGTCATACTTTTTTGAAAAGCACTGGACAGCTCCTCCTTTATAAGAATGTCATTAAGACTCAGGTAAGGCCCAGAGTTCAAGCCCCACCATCGACAAAAAAAAAAAAAAAAGACTCAGATAAGCAAATGAAAAATAGACTAACATCCAGTCACACATTTTGGGGGGGGGGGGGGGGGGGTGGAGCAAGTGGCGCTGTGGCTCAAGTGGTAGAGTGCTTGCCTTGAGCTGAAGAGCTGAGGGACAGCACCCAAGCCGAGTTCAAGGCCCCTGACCAACAAAAAAGAAAAAGAAAACAGTCTGGGGCTGGAAGGGGGCTCAGTAGTAGAGTGCTTGCCTTGCATTCATGAGGCCCAGAAAAAGCCAGAAGTGGCACTGTGGCTTAAGTGGTAGAGCACTAGCCTTGAGCTGAAGAGCTGAGGGACAGCGCCCAGGCCCAGAGTTCAAGCCCCATGACCCACAAAAAGAGAAAGAAAGAAAAGAAGGAAGGAAAAGAAGGAAGGAGGGGAGGGAGGGAGGGAGAGAGGGAACAGTCTGTGATATCTCTAACCTCTATTACAAATTTTACCTATTTTTTTTATTTTTGGTTCTAGGAGTGGAACTCAGGGCTATACCTTTGCTAGGCAAATGCTCTATGGCTTTGAACTTTTTTTTTTTTTTTTTTTTTTTTTTGCTTTTTGACCTAGGGACATTCTAGCTTTTTCAGCAGATTTCTGTGTGAGCCTACTTACATTCCCTACCTATCTATATACCACCACATCCAGTTGCTTCTGTTGAGATCAGGGTGGTGAGGGTTATCTCAGTTTTTGTCTGTATTGGACTACACCTGCAATGACAGGTGTGGACCATTATACCCAGCTACTAGTTGAGATGGGGAGGGGACCATGTAACTTTTTCTTTTTTTATTGTGAAAATACCGTACAGAGGGGTTATAATTACATAGGCAAGGTAATGAGTACATTTCTTATCAACCATTGTTGCCTCCTCCTTTGTTTCCCCTTACCATGCTTTCCAACCCCCCCCCAACTTTTTCTGACCTAGCCTGGAACCACAATCTTCCCAATTCTGACTCCAGAGTTTAGTTATACATGTGAACCAGCAGCAGCTGTTCCCATAAGGATATATTACCGTATCCTTACACTCAGAAAAAAACAAAACAACTTCCATCTTTTAGGCAGATGATATTAAAAACGAACCAGTGAGGGGCTGGGAAGGTGGCTCAGTGGTAGAGCGCTTGCCTTGCATGCCTGAGGCCCTGGGTTCGATTCCTCAGCACCACATAAGCAAAAAGAAAAAAGCCAGAAGTGGCGCTGTGGCTCAAGTGGTAGAGCGCTAGCCTTGAGCTGAAGAGCTGAAGGACAGCGCCCAGGCCCAGAGTTCAGGCCCCACGACCGGACCCAAAAAAAAAAAAAAAAAAGAACCAGTGACTCATGCCTCTAATCCTACTCAGGAAACTGAGAGTTGAAGATTTCAGTTCAAAGCCAGCCTATGCAGGAAAGTCAGTGAAACTCTTCATCTCCCGTTAATCAGCTAGAAGTGGAGGTATGGCTCAACTAGTAGAGCATCAAATTTGAACTACATATACTTGCCTTTCTCTTTATCCAATAAATACAGATTTTTTTAAAACAGCCTACCACTGCTTGCTTTGTGGTAAATTCGGCAGCAAAATTGCAGTCAGCATTTTAAATAAGCAGATACAATGCAGAATATTTATTTTTGGTAGATCATGGAGCTTTAAGTCAAGGCCTGAATGCTGTCCCTGAGCTCTTTTGCTCAAGGCTACTGCTCTACCACTTTGAGCCATAGCACCAGTTTGGAGTGTCTGGTGGTTATTTGAAGATAAAAATCTCAGGACCGGGCTGGGAAGGTGGCTCAGTGGTAGAGCGCTTGCCTTGCATGCCTGAGGCCTTGGGTTCGATTCCTCAGCACCACATAAGCAGAAAAAAAAGGCCGGAACTGGCTCTGTGGCTCAAGTGGTAGAGCACTCGACTTGAGCTGAAGAGCTGAGGGACAGTGCCCAGGCCCAGAGTTCAGGCCCCACTACTGGACAAAAAAAAAAAAGAATCTCAGGGCCGAACACCAGTGGCTCAGGCCTGTAATACTAGCTACTCAGGAGGATGAAATCTGAGGATCCCCGTTCAAAGCCAGCCTGGGCATAAAAGTCCATGAGACTCTTATCTCCAATAAACCATTAGAAAAACTGGAAGTGGTCAGGCGGTAGAGCGCTAGCGCAGGGACAGCGCCCAGATCCAGAGTTCAAGCCTCACAACCAACCAAAAAAAAAAAAAATTCTGGGACTGGGAACGTGGCTTAGTGGCTTGTCTAGCATGCATGAAGTCCTGGGTTCAATTCCTCATTACTACATAAAACAGAAAAAGCCCAAAGTGGTGCTATGGTTCAAGTGGTAGAACGCTAGCCTAGAGCAAAAGATGATCAGGGACAGTACCCAGGCTCTGATTTCAAGCCCCAGGACTGGCACCAAAAATTTAAAAGAAAAAAATTTATCAAGAATTATTTGTTTCATTTAGTCATTAACTTCAGGCCAGGTGTCCTAGCTACTGGGAAGACTAAAATGGAGAGGGTCAATGAAATCCTGGAATCTGAGATTGGCATGGGCAACATGGATAGAACCACTCTCAATAAAAAATAAACAATTTAACCTCATCAAGGAGGAAATTATGGCTGGGAATGTGGCTTAGTGGTAAAGTGCTTGCCTGGGTTCAATTTCTCAGTACCACATGTCAAACAGAAAAAGCTGGAAAAGGCTCTGTGGCTCAAGTGGTAGAGTTACCCTTGAGCAAAGTGGCTCACCCCTGTAATCCTAGCTACTCAGGAGGATGAGATCTGAGGATTGCGGTTCAAAGACAGTCAGGGTGAGAAAGTCTGAGAAACTCTTTATCTCCAATCAAACCACCAGAAAATTGGAAATGGCACTGTGGCTCAAGTGGTAGAGCATTGGCCTTGAGCTGAGGGACAGCGCCCAGGCCCAGAGTTCAAGCTCCAGGACTGGCAAAAAAAAAAAAAAAGGAGGAAATTCAATTGGAGCTTGGAGACACATGCTGTGATTCCAGCACTCAGGAAGCTGAAACAGGAGGATCATGATTTTAAGGACAGCCTACACTATACAGCAGAGACCCTGTCTCAAAAAAAAAAAGATTAACTCTAAAACTTGAACATACGAAAAGAACCCCGTCTTATTTTCCATTAATTGTTGGATGTTTGCATTGGCAGAATAACTCCTAAATTGTTTTTGTAAATATACTAGGAAGTATTTTACACTCCCACTTGTGTTTGCAACATTCTTCCTACACTTTCTCCATTCCAATTTAACCATTTCATGTCTCTACAAACACCACTGTGCATTTTCAGCTGTTTCAATTCTTTTTTTTCCAAGGTGGAAAAGGTAGAAAATCTAACAAAAATGTACCAAACTTTTTTCCTTCCCTTTCATTCATTGGACTTATCTCTACCTGCGCAATATAACAAGAACTCATGCCTAAAAAAGGCAATCATACTATAACACACACGACTTACAACTTAACAAAAGGTCACTTTATGTTACTGTCAACCACACAACCTTCATATCAATGAACAAGCCTTGAGAATAAGTAATTGCTATAGAAAGTTAAGGTACTTGGTGGTAAAATGTTCTGCTATATTGGCTCAATGGTATTGACAAGACTCCAGAAGCAGAATACTTAATGTAATTAACATTCATGCTTAAAAAACAAAACATTAAACATAATAACACAGGTCTAAGAGCCAAAAAATTAATGGCCACTATTAAAGTGGCAAGTCACTAGTACAGAATGTTATTGAGAAAGGAAAACTAACATATTACCAGCCTGTCACAGGTAGCTCATTGCTATAATCCTAGCTACTCATGAGGCTGAGATCTGAGAATCTAGGTTCCAAGCCAGCCCACCAGAAGACTTTTATCTCCAATTAACCACCAAAAAATCGAAGTATAAGTGTGGCTAAAGTGGTACAGTGCTAGCCTTGAACAGCAAAGATCAGGACCAGCACCCAGGCTGGTAAGTTCAAGCTCCCAGTACTGACAATAAAAAAAAAAAAAGTTCTTACCACTTCTCTTGTTTTATATATACATTAATCTAGTGGGCAAATAGCTGGTATATTTTATGCACTAACTGTTCAGTTGCCTTGAAATAGGGGAGAGTTTGGCTTGGGAGAACAAACCCAAGCCAATCTGGACACATCCAATAGGGCCACAGAAAGGTCATTACCTACTTGATCATTACCTACTTAATTATGCTAGAGCCTAAAACTGGGTCTTTACACTGTGTGCTGTAAGTTTATATACTAACAGCTTGCTTACAAAGCAGTGACAAAAAATAAGATATTCACTGAGTAATGGAAAGCAATATATCATCCTCATCAATTTCACTCACACTTGTAGTCCTAGCAACCAGGAGGTGAGATCTGAGGATCACAGTTCAAAGCCAGCCTGTGAAGGAAGTCTGTGAGATTCTTATCTCCAATTAACCACCAAAAAGCCAAAACTAGAACTGTGGCTGAAATAATGAAAAACCTAAAAGACAATGTTCAATGCCCTAAGTTTGAGCCCCATGACTGGCACAAAAAGAAAAAAGAAATAAGTTCAATAACATACACAAGTTTGTAATGGTGCACAGTGCGAAGTAAGTTTAATGGGACAGTTTTCTTTATATACTCACTCTTCCCCTAAAATATTCAGTTCCAACAACAACAAAATGTACACCAAAGAATTCCTAAAGTAGAAACTTGATATGGGCGAAAAAATAACCCTACCCACAAATTTTAGAAAAAAATAATTAATACTAAGACAAAATCTTAGTACTAAAAGTGAATTAATTTCAATGTTAAAGATTGTTTTCACATTTAGGACTCTAATAATTACTCAAAGGTATTTCTAGGAGCAAAAACAGTTTTTGTTGTTATTTGTCATGTGAGACACTACAAAAATAAGTTAGCCGAAGTATTACAAGTTAGCCAAGTATATATAGATCAGGTTGGTATGTAGAATGCAGTAATGCAACTGAACATTTATTTAAACAGAACGTCAAAACAAACCTGCTCCAATCAGTCAGAATTAATCAAAATAAAGTATATAAAGTTTTCCCTACAATATTCAAACAATATTGACTGGCTCAAATGTAAAAATCCATTATCACATTACACAGAAACAACATAAAAATGTACAGGAAAATGTATCCAAAGATAGTCTAGGGCTGGAGGTGTGGCTAGTTAGGCCCTAGTCAAGAGGCCAGTTCAAAACCACAGTACTGCAAACACCTAAGAGGGTGAATGACAATGTAAGAGAAGTGCAAATGAACACAATTTGGTCTGTATGGATATATAAATTTTGAATGAAGACAAATGAAAAAGAAAATCCCTGAAGACTATACAGAAGCTTCAAGGTATTGTCACAGATCAAAGTTCATACACAGCCAAGGCTAGAACCTTACTTAGGTAAGGAAGCACTGCAGGATTCCCACTTCTCAATTCATGTAGATTAAACTCCTGACTTATGACACATTTATTTTAATAAATAAACAATTCAAGGCATTCTATTTTCATCCTTTAAAATGAAGCTCACTTGGAAATATGCTCTAGAAGTTTGCACAAACTTAAAGGGAACATTCAACTACACTGCATTCTCACTGGCAGATGGAGGGATGACGTTGAGCCTGTTCTCAGGGAGTTAAAGAGATGTTTGTAGTAAGGAGGAACATCTTGTAGACTGTCAGATGGCCAGCCATTCTTCCTCTTCATTATCCTGGCATCTCAAAACAACTAGACAGCAAAAAAGGAGGTTTGTAGGAATCAAATTTATAACCTGACACTAATAGTAGGAAAATAAAGAAGGGGATATGAGTTATCCCTGCTTTTTCCCTAACAAAGAGACTGTCTACAACTGGGTAGACAACTCATCGACTTTTTAAAAGAATCTGTAAGCCTTTCAAACTCAAACTTCAATCTTGAAATACATTTTAAGAGCAAAACAAAAATCATATGCAAACACCAAAAGCTAACTTAACACATTTTAAACTTTCATGTTTGAAGTTCATGACTGGAACTCTGAACTTCTCATCTTGGATTTCAAGGTCTATAATTCCAGAAAACCGTATGTCTTTTCCCCTAAATAAGAAAATGCCTCTGCTTGCTCTATCTGAAAACCCAGAGTTTCAGACATTTTGGTCTCACATCAAAAAACGGGGAGATGTAAAGTGAACTGCGCTCCATATTGATCCTTAAAGCAAACAAGGGAGGGGGGGGGGGAATTAAGAATAGTACGTAAAATAATTTTGTTCAACTTCACATCAAACTTGAGATCAGGCACCACACACACACACACACACACACACACACACACACACACACACACACACACACACACACACACACACACACACACACACACACACTTAACACTCCATTCCTCAACAGAAAGTCTTGTACTACGGGGCAAAAGCCTTGAAAAGAAAAAAGTGGGAAAGTAGAGGAAATCGAATTAAATTTGAAAGAGGCAAAAGGATTTGAAATCCCTCCTTTACCACCACCAGCAGAAAAGCTAAAACTAAAATTGCATAAAAATCCCTTACACACAAATGCACTGGCATTTCCCAAATTAAACTGCACGGAGCCAACAATAAAGGGCATTTCCATGCAGCCCTCACGAGCTCCAATTCCAGAACACACATCGATATGACATGACATAGTGTTGCAACAAAATGTATCAGGAGGCAAAGAAAATGGTTGGGCTACTGGACCCATTCAAACACCTTTCAAATTAATTACGGGGCAGGGAACTAAGAGGAGACACGGGGGGAGGGGGAAGATACTGAAGAATAAAGGTGCACGAAGGAGGGACGATTAAGGAGAACGTGGAAGGCCCTGGACTCCCGAGACTAACCTGTGCCGTCGCTGGCGGACGCCGAGAGGGCCGGAGACGAGAGTTTAGGCCGCTTGGCTGAAGGCGGCCCCGGTTCCACCACATTCTCGGCCATTTTTAATTCTTTCGCAGACTGAGGCAGGGAAAACGCGAATCCTCAGGAAATCTCTTCTTCGGCCGGGGATCCCCGCCCCGCTACGGAGGGGGGGAGTGGGCTTTGGGGGGTCTCCGTCGACACCGACGGGGGTGGGGGAAGTTCCTTTTTCTCTTCGCCGGGTGGCGGTGGCCGGGAGAGGGATGCGATCTCGGTAGAAAAGGTAGGGACAAGTGCGAGGGGCCGGGCCTGGCCAGGCCCGGAGGAGGGCTGAGCAGCACCGCCCGCGAGCGCGTCCGCTGCGGAGAATCCCCGGGAACTCGCGGCTCTAGAGGCGCAGTCCCCAGCCCGCCGCGGCCGGCCCCTGCCCAGCCGAGGTCTGCCGGAGCTCCGCCGCCGCCATCAGCCTCTTCCTCCTCGGCGCTGTCCTCCTCCTTCTCATCGCCACAAGGAGGCGGGGGCGAAACAGGGGGAGAGGAGGAGGCGACGAGAGACACTCACCTCCTCCCGGTGCCCCCTCCCGGGCCTGCGCCCCCACCCTCCCCGCACTCCTGCCGCTGCGCTCCGCGCCGCCGCCGCCGCACCGGCCCCTAATGGCCGCACCGAGCTCACCCGAGCCGAGAGCCAGGCTGGCGCCGCCGCCGCCTCACATCGCGCGGCGGCCGGCGGAGGCGCAGCTGGGACGCCGGGCGCGGAGCTTCGCCGGCTCCGAGGGCCGAGGGGGCCGGGCCGCGCCGACGCCGCGCCGAGCCCACCGAGGAGGCCCCGCTCGGGCAGCCGTGCAGGCGGGCCTCCCCGCGCGCCGCGCTCGCCGCCGCCCTCTTCTCCCGGGGAGGAGAAACCACTGCGGCCGCCGCTGCGGACCCCCACCCCGACGGCCGGAGCCCGGAGCGCCCGCCCCCCCGGGGCTCGGCTCGGGGCCGCCCTCAGCGGCGGGCGACGGCGCCGCGGGGCGCGGGCTTATGTAATGGTCCCCCCCTAGGCGTCGACGCCGGTCGGGCTCCGGGCCGCGGTGGGGGTGTGTGCGGGCGGGAGGGGGCTGGGGGTCGCCGGGCCCGTGCGCCCCGGGCCCCCTGGCACTGTGTCGACCCCGGCCGCCGCTCCCCGGCCCGCCTTCCTCCCGCACTCCCGGCTCCCGCAGTTCGCACTCAGCCCGGCGTCCCGCTTGCCCACTCTCGCCCGCTCCCTATCGCCCTCGCTCCCCCCCAGCCCTAGCACACAAACAAGATGGCGGCTGTTGTTTCTTCCCTCTGCCGAATCCTCCTTACAGGCTAGCGGTAGCGGCGGCGGCCGGAAATGAGCCAAGGGGGGTGCGGAGGGGGCGGGGCTGGGCTCTGGAGGGCGGGGCGGGGGCGGGGCCTCAGCAGCGCCGCGCACACAATGGGGGAAGCGGCCCCGGGGGCGGGGCCGCCTCCAATCACGGGATCCGCCCAAGGCCCCAACGCGGTTGGCGCTTCCGCAAACTCCCCCGGCGACACCCGGTGGCTCCCTTTAAAGGGGAGGATTTATTTTAAGGGGGGGCCGAGGGGCGGACTCGGAACCTATTTTCGGTCGGTGGATAGTTACGGGAGGAAGGTGTTTGGGCCGGGTTCCGACGCCTAGGACCGACTGGAAGCCCGGGTCGGAGCCCAGGAGCTGCTCCGGCCCGGCGCAGTCAGGGCGCAGTTGGCATCGGTGGGGCGCCTGTGGGGACCGCCCTGCGGCCCGGGGTTTGAACAGCCGGTCGTGCGAGCCCCGCGGAGCCCATCGGGCAGAGGGTACGCTGCGCTCGGGTTTTCGGGAACGAGACCCCGCACCCGTCGCCTTCCCAAAGGGCGCAGTTCAGAGCCCAAATTCACTCTGACTACTTTTAGGTCTTCAAAAAAAAAAAAGAAAGAAAAGAATTATAGAAGGAGAATACCTACTACTTTAAAAAGAAAAACTGCAGCCAGGCGCCCGTGCCTCAAGCCTGTCATCCCAGCTACTCTGGAGGCCGAGATCTGAGGATCACGGTTCAAAGCCAGCACGGGCAGGAAAGTCCGTGAGACCAGAAAACCGGAAATGGCGCTGTGGCTCAAGTGGTAGAGCCCTAGCCTTGAGCTGAAGAGCTGAGGGACAGCGCCCAGGCCGAGTTCAGGCCCCACGACTGACCCAAAAAAAAGAAAGAAAAGAAAACTTGGGGGGCAGGGGGAGGGAATCACAGCAGAAGGGCTAGACCCAGATGGACTTTTTTACCTATCACATGCATGCTTTTTACCTGTACCCCAAACAGGTGACATTCTCACCAAAGGAGCCTTCAAATATGTTTGGAATCTACTCAAGACCTGAAGACATTTTAGGCTATTTCTTTAGGAGGCTGATCTACTGGGCCCCAGATTAGTTAGTGCCAGGTTAGAGACCCAGGCTAGTTAGTGCCTTAAATATAAAATAACTATAAGGAGAAAAGTGCGAAAGATAATAAGTGCTTCTGGGAAGCACTTGAATAGGAAGTCAGGTGAGTGGAACAGCAGTTCTGCTGTGCAAACCAGAGGACAAACTTTCTACAATGAAGAGAATAAGAACCTAGGACTGGGGCTGGGAAGGTGGCTTAGTGGTAGAGTGCTTGCCTAGCATGCATGAAGCCCTGGGTTCGATTTCTCAGTACCACATACACAGAAAAAGCCAGAAGTGGTGCTGTGGCTCAAGTTGTAGACTGCTAGCCTTGAGCAAAAGAAGCTCTGAGATATAGTGCCCAGGTCCTGAGTTCAAGATTGCAATTGCCCATATGGATAAGTTCTGACCTCTTCAAGTCCAGTTCTTCCCTCCCGGCACCCCCCCCCCCCCAAAAGCAGGCAAATGGACAAGGACAGTTAGTCCACAGCCCAGACTGAAGAAAGGGCCATTACCATTTTGTACACCACCATCTCAAACCCTACTTGTAAAATATTTTGAGATGAGGGTCCCTCTAAATTGCCTGGGCTGTTCTCCAATTTGAGTTTCTTCTGGCCTCAACCTCTTAAGTGTTGGGATTATAGGCATTTGTCACTCTGCCAAGCCCAGGACAGTGCCTCTTTATCCTAAAGCTGTTACAAAATGAATACATGTGTAGAGGGTAAGAACAAGATGAGCTTTCGGGGAAGATTTAGTTGTTTTTAATAATAGACCCACACTTATCATAAAGAAAGACAAAGGAAAGAAATGTGGACAACACCTGGAAACTTGGTCTCCTTATGGGAGGTTGCTTACACGGTTTTCTGAAGACTGACTTTACAGAAAAGCTAAACTTAGTTTTGCAGACGATTCAGCCTGTGTCTTTAGCAGTATCCAGACATACCTACCCCTGTGGCAAAAATAAAATATCTGAGACAAGTACCAGTGGCTCACTCCTGTTTTCAGAAAGCTGAGATGGGAGGATGGCCAATTAAAGTCAGCCACCCAGGCAGGAAAGTCCCTGAGACTCTTATCTCCAAGTAAGCAGCAAAAAGCTGGTTTTGCTTTGAGCAAAAAAGCTGAGGAATAGCGCCCAGACTATGAGTTCAAACTCCAGTACTGGTCACACATGCACATGCATGTGCACACACACACTCGAGCACACACACAGTGTTTGCACTTACTACTACTAATCTACAAACTTGGATCTCCAAACCAAACAAGATATCCTTTATGAGCCCCAAATGAGTAAAAAGGAAAGACTGAACTCATGAGATGAGGTTTAAGCAGTGCACAGAAGCTAACTTGGGGGAGATCCTATGAGCGGAGAGGCAGACGGACCTCCTCAGGAAAGAAGAGTCTGCTGTAATGGAAGCCCAGTTATTTGGCTCTTCTTCCTAGCATTTGATCTTCTCTTCCTTCCTTCCTTCCTTTCTTCCTTCTTCCCTCCCTCCCTTCTTCCCACCTTCCCTCCCTCCCTCCCTCCCTTCCTTTCTTCCTTCCTTCCTTCCTTTCTTCCTTCCTTCCTTCCTTCCTCCCTCCCTCCCTTCTTTCCTTCCTTCCTTCTTTTCTTTCTTTTTCTTTCTTTTTTTGGCTCCAGGTCAGCTTGAGGCTTGAACTTAGGACCTGGGCACTGTCCTTGAGCTATTTTGCGCCAGGCTAACATTCTACTACTTGAGCCATGCTCTATTTCTGGTCTTTTTAGTGATTTATTGGACACAAGAGTCTCAAAGACTTTTCTTCCCAGGCTGGCTTTGAACTGAGATACTCATATTTCAGCCTCTTGAGTCACTAGGATTACAAGCATAAATCACTGACACCCTGCTGAATATGATTTTTTTTCCATGTTGAGAGCCTGGTATGGGTAGCATAGGTTTGTAATCCCAGCACTCATAGAGCTGAAGCAGAAGGTTCTAAGTTCAAGGAACCTAGGAGACAGCAGAGACTGGCAGGTAAGCCTAAGGACTCAACAAAAGATTTCAATTCTATCATTTGGCAGCCATGTGACTTGGTCAGGGTCAACAACTATTAAGTAGGTTTTGTGATTCGACCTACTTTGTTATACACTTGTGCTTGTAGCTCATCTAGCTTGTGCCTAGCATGCATAAGGTCTTTGGACTTGATCCACAGCACATCAGGAAGAAAAATGATTAAATAGGAGCCAGGCTTGGTAATGCCTGTAATCACACCCACTCGAGACAGAGACAAGAGAGACAAGAAGATCACACATTTAAGACCAGTGTAGGTAAAATTAGGGTAACCCTACCTCAAAATCATGTACCTCAACTGGTACAGCGCTTGCTGCAAAGTACTGAGGTCAATTCTCAATAATGCAAAAAAAAATAAATTAGTGATAATAGTAATAATATCAGTACTAACTAAAGTGTCTGGTACATTGTTAACCAATATGCCTTAGCTATTTCAAATCATTGGTTCTAAAATGGAACTCAGGATGCTAAGGTAAGAAGATTATGTGTTCGGGGCTGGGAAGGTGGCTCAGTGGTAGAGCACTTGCCTTGCATGCTCAAGGCCCCGGGTTCGATTCCTCAGCACCACATAAGAAAAAAGCCGGAAGTGGCGCTGTGGCTCAAGTGGTAGAGTGCTAGCCTTGAGATGAAGAGCTGAGGGACAGCACCCAGGCCCAGAGTTCAAGCCCCACGACCGGACCCAAAAAAAAAAAGAAGATTATGTGTTCTAGGCCAGCCTGATCAACATTAAAAAAAAAAAAAAAAACCCTGTCTCAAGAAATAAGTGAAAGCCCAGTGCCTGTCATCTAGCTACTACAGAGGCTGAGATCTGAGGATCAAAGTTCAAAGCCAGCCCAGGCAAGAAAGTCTATGGGACTCTAGTTAACCACCAGAAAACCAAAAGTGGTGCTGTGGCTCAAGTGGTAGAGCGCTAGCCTTTAGCTAAAGAACTAAGGGACAGGGCCCAGACCCAGAGTTCAAGCCCCATTACTAACAAAAAAAGCAAAGAAAGAAGTGCAGCCAGGCACCCATGGCTCATGCCTATAATCCTAACTACTCAGGAGGCTGAGATCTGAGGATCATGGTTCCAAGCCAGTCCTGGGGCTTGAACTCAGGGCCTGGGCACATCCATGAGTTTTTTATGCTCAAGGCTAGCACACTAGCACCACATCCACGTTTTTCTGTTTATATCGTACTGAGGAATCCAACCCAGGGCTTCATGAATGCTAGGCAAGCACTCTATCACTAAGCCACATTCCCAGCCCTCCATGAGACTTTTTTTTTTTTTTTGGGTCCAGTCGTGGGGCCTGAACTCTGGGCCTGGGCGCTGTCCCTCAGCTCTTCAGCTCAAGGCTAGTGCTCTACCACTTGAGCCACAGCGCCACTTCCGGCTTTTTTCTTTTTGCTTATGTGGTGCTGAGGAATCGAACCCAGGGCCTCATGCATGCAAGGCAAGTGCTCTATCACTGAGTCACCTTCCCAGCCCTATGAGACTCTTTTTTTTTTTTTTTTTTTGGATCCGGTCATGGGGCCTGAACTCTGGGCCTGGGCACTGTCCCTTGGCTCTTCAGCTCAAGGCTAGCACTCTACCACTTGAGCCACAGTGCCACTTCTGGGTTTTTTCTTTTTTTTTTTTGCTTATGTGGTGCTGAGGAATCGAACCCAGGGCCTCATGCATGCAAGGCAAGCACTCTACCACTGAGCCACCTTCCCAGCCCCCTATGAGACTCTTATCTCCAAAAAACCACCAGAAAACTGTCAGTGATGCTGTGGCTCAAGTGGTAGAGCACCAGCCTAGAGCTGAAGAACTGAGGGACAGCATCCAGGCCCAGAGTTCAAGTTAGGACCAGGAAAAAAAAAAAGGCTGGAAGTGTAACTCAAATAGTAGAGCACTAGCCTAGCAAGCCAGAGTCCCTGAATTCAAACCTAAACAATAAAAAATAAACAACTAAATAAAAAATAAAATGGAAATTGCCCATAACTAAAAAGATTTGCTATAAGAATGCTCACACCAGGGCTGGGAAGGTGGCTCAGTGGTAGAGTGCTTGCCTCGCATGCAGGAGGCCCTGGGTTCAGTTCCTCAGCACTATATAAGCAGAAACAGCCGGAAGTGGCTCTGAGACTCAAGTGGTAGAGTGCTAGCTTTGAGCTGAAGAGCTGAGGGACAGCCCCCAGGCCCAGAGGACCGACATAAAAAGAAAAGAAAAGAATGTTCACACCTGTAATCCTAGCTTCTGGGAAGACTGAGATTAGGAGAATAGAGATTCTGGGCCAGTCCAGGGAGAAAAGTTCAAAAGCCCTATTCTCAACTGAGAGCTGGATGAAGTGAAGCATTCCTGTTAACCTAGCCACAATGGGGAGTCTAACATAGGAAGATCACACCCAGGTACAAGTTTGGGCAGGAAGCAAGAACCCATCTCAAAGATCACTGGAAAGCCAGGTGCAGGTAGCTCACTCCTGTAATCCTAGCTACTCAGAAGGCTGAGATCTGAGGATCACAATTCAAAGCCAGCCCAGGCAGGAAAGTCCACAAAACTCTAATCTCCAATTAACCACCAGAAAACCAGAAGTGGCTCTATGGCAAGTGGTAGAGCGCTAGCCTTGGGCTGAAGAGCTGAGGGACAGTGCTCAGGCCCAGACTTCAAGCCCCAGGACTGAAAAATCACCAGAAAAATAAAAATTGTGTTAGTAGTAAGGTACTGAAGGCTCACACCTACAATTCTAACTATTGTGAGAACTGTAGATCCTGGTTTGAAGCCAGCCCAAATCAGACAAAGCCAAAAGACTTAGCTCCAATTAACCATCAAAAAAGGCAAACAGGGCCAGGTGCCAGTGGCTCATGCCTGTAATCCTAGCTACTCAGGAGGCTGAGATCTGAGGATTGGGTTCAAAGCCAGCCCTGGCAGGAAAGTCCATGAGACTCTTATCTCCAGTAAACCACACAGAAAACTGGAAGTAGTGCCTGTGGCTCAAGCACTAGAGTGTTAGCCTAGAGCTGAAGAGTTGAGGGATAGTGCCCAGGGTTCAAGCTCCACAGCCAACAACAACAACAAAAGAGCTAGACAGAAGTGGTGCTATGGCTCAAGTGGTACAGCACTCACCTTGAGCTGAAGAACTCAGGACTCAGGGACAGCACTCAAGCCCAGAGTTCAACCCCACAACTGACAAAAAAGAAAAAAATGTAAAAAAAAAAAAGCTGGACAGGGAGTTATGGCTCAAGTGGTAGAGTATCTGCTGTGAGTGGAAAAAACTGGCGAGAGGGGCTGGGAAGGTGGCTCAGTGGTAGAGCACTTGCCTTGCATGCATGAGGCCCTGGGTTCTATTCCTCAGCACCACATAAGAAAAAAAAAAAAAAGCCGGAAATGGTGCTGTGGCTCAAGTGGTAGAGCGCTAGCCTTGAGCTGAAGAGCTGAGGGACAGCACCCAGACCCAGAGTTCAGGCCCCACAACCGGACGCCCCCCCCCCCCAAAAAAAAAAAAAAACCAACTGGCTAGAGAAGGTGTAAGCATTAAGCCCACCTTTGGTCCTCAGCTCCACCCAGACCTGAGCTCCGCCCAGCCCTAGAGTTCCCGCCATACAGCTGGCCCCTCCCTCTCTCCACCCAGACCCAGATCCCTTCTACCTTACTTCCTACCCTCCGACCCTGCTCCCCTACCTAGTTAAGGCTGCCACGTGCTCTCTCTGGGGCAAATATGGCTCCTCTAATAAACCATGTAATCATTTTCTCCTGTGCTTGTCTGCCTCCACGTGGTCCCCTGGGGCAGATGTGATGGATCTTTTCAGAAAGAGGACCTGATTTCAGGCCTCCCTGTATGGACACAAAAGAGAGAGAAAACATAGGGTTAAATGTAAGGTGTTTAACAAAGCCTTGCACTTGGCAACTGATCACTCTTGGACTACTGTTGACCTCTCTGTAGTTCAAAGGAAGAATCAAGGAAAGATCTAGCTTGCTCTAAGACATTTGCTGTTCACCTTGAAACCTGATGAATGTACCGCTCATGACTGAGTGATGAAGTATAAATGCGGACAGAGTTGTAAAAGTAGCTATAACTCATTTACCAGAACTTACTGATTTCTATACTCTTCCAAAATGATGTCACTGTGAACACCAATATGTTCTTGTGCCTAGCTGAAATTGTTTTTCTACAAGGGAGAGTAAACTGGGCACCAATGGCCCACACCTGTAATCCTAGTTACTCGGGAGGCTGAGATCTAAGGATGAGGGTTTGAAGCCAGCCCAAGCAGGAAAGTTCCAGCCCAAGCAGGAAAGTTCAGGAGATTCAAATCTCCAAAAGGCCTAAAGTGGAGCTGTGGCTCAAGTGATCGAATACTTGAGTCTTAAACAAGAAAGATTTCAGGGGCTGGGAAGGTGGCTCAGTGGTAGAGTGCTTGCCTTGCATGCATGAGGCACTAGGTTCGATTCCTCAGCACCACATAAGCAAAAAAGAAAAAAAAAATGGAAGTGGCGCTATGGCTCAATGGTAGAGGGCTAGCCTTGAGCTGAAGAGCTGAGGGACAACGCCCAGGCCCAGAGTTCAGGCCCCACGACCAGACCAAAAAAAAAGAAAGATTTCAGGCACCAGTGGCGCACACCTGTAATCCTAGTTACTCAGGGGGGTAAGATTAAGGATCACAATTCAAAACCAGCCTGGACTGGAAAGTGTGAGGTTCTTATCTGTAATTACTCACTAGAAAACCAAAAGTAGAGCTGTAACTCCAGTGGTAGAGGGCTAGCCTTGAGCACAAAAGCTCTGGGACACCAGGCACTGGGTTCAAGCCCCGAGACTGACACACACAAAAACACACAGGGAGAGTGAAATAAAATGACAGCGGAAAATTGGTTGAGAAGGAAACATTTTTTACTTAGGTGGAAATGTTACAATGAAATACCCTCTTATACAACCGATATATGCTAATAACCATTATGGTTAATTCTTATTCTAGTTACTCAGGAAGCTGAGATCTGAGGCTCAAGATTGAAAACCATTGGGGCAGAAAAGTCCAGGAGAACTGTTTCTAATTAATCAGCAATAAGTGGGAAGTTGGGCTGGGAATGTGACTTAGTAGTATAGTGCTTGCCTAGTGTACATGAAGCTCTGAGTTCCATTCCTCAGTACTACATAAGAAAGAGCAGGAAGTGGTGCTGTGGCTCAAGTGGTGGAGCACAGAGAGGCTCAAGGACAGAGCCCAGGCCCTGAGTTCAAGCCCCAGGACTGGCAAAAAAAAAGAAAAAAGTGAGTTGAAGTATCTTTCAAATGGGAGAACACTGGCCTTGAGCAAAAAAGGCAAGCAAGAACTAGACGCCCAGAGTTCAAGCCCCAGTACAAGCACAAAAAAAAAGGGAGGGAGGGGAGAAAGAAGGAAAGAAATATGGCCTAAAATTGCTCCATTGATTCAAAAAGGTTGCTCAAAGGAATTGTAAAAGAGATTGATATGCAAATAAGTTGTTTAATCTTAGCCTTATGGCCTTGGGCTGAGGCCACTGTTGGTACCTACTATCTGGACCAAAGAACTGGGAATTTACCTAAAGCACCTCAAAATAGCTGTTCCGCTCTCTGCAGCCAGCACGCATTTCTCTTTTCAACACTAGCACGGTCTACTATTGTTGCTCTGTGACAAACTACAGTTTTTATCTGGACTGCCTGAGAGGAAGGCTAGGCAAAGGGCAAAGAGGTTCTTTTCCTTTTCTTTCTTTCAGTTGTTGTTGATGGTGGGGTTTGAACTCAAGGCCTCGTGCTTTCCCCAACCTCTTTTTTTTTTTTTTTTGGCTGGTCATGGGGTCTAACTCTGGGCCTGGGCACTGTCCCTCACCTCTTCAGCTTAAGGCTAATACTCTACTACTGGAGCTATAGTGCCATTTCTGGCTTTTTCTGCTTATGTGGTGCTGAGGAATCGAACCCAGGGCCTCATGCATGCAAGGCAAGTGCTTTACCACTGAGCCACCTTCCCAGCCCCTCCCCAACCTCTTTTGCTTAAGGTTGTCCCTCTACCGGCTTAGAGCTACAGCTCCACTTCCAGTTTTTGAGTGGTTAATTGGAATTAAGAGTCTCATGGGGATTTTTCTGCTGACTTTGAACCGTGGTCCTCAGATTACAGCCTCCTGAGTAGTTAAGATTGCTGTACAGGTGTGAGCCATTGGCGCCCAGCATGGAGAGTTTCTTTCCTAAAACCCATGTAACAAGTCAGTTGCAGCATGTTTTGAAGATGAAAATAACCAATGCAGCTGGGTGCCAGTGGCTCATGACTGTAACCCTAGCTACTCCAGAGGCTGAGATTTGAGGATCAGGGTTTGAATCCAAGTTGTTCAGGAAAGTCCACAAGACTCATAACTCCAGTTAACCAGTGAAAACCCAGAAATGGTTTTGTCCCTCAAGTAGAAGAGTTGTCAGCCTTGACTGAAAAAGCCCAGTGATAGCATCAGCCCCCAGTATCATCCCCCAGCCCCCCAAAGAAATAGAAAGTGAAAATGTCAGGTAGGGGAAGCAGTAATAAGTTTGGAGCCAGGTGCTGGTGGCTTATGTCTATAATCCTAGCTACTCAGGAGGCTGAGATCTGAGAATCGTGGTTCAAAGTCAGCTGGGACAGAAAAGTCTGGGAGACGCTTATCTCCCATAAGCTACTCAGAAAAAGCTAGGAAGCACTATGGCTCAAAATGGTAGAGTGCTAGCCTTGAGCAAAAGAAACTTAAGGATGTGGGAAAGCCTAGAGTTTAAGCCGCTGGACCAGCAATCAATCAATCAAGTACAATATCAGCCCTTGGTTTGGGTCCTTCAGGTGAGTTCAGCTTTTGGTGTGGTATGACACTCTCATTGAGATCATCCACTGATGGCTGATTTCCCAAGTACTGATTAACAGTCTGTTGTTCCCTGTGGGTCTTTCTATGTGGTGAAAGAGAAATCCACATACAACAGATCAACTGCAACATTCAAGATGGTAACAGAGCAACTCTCCTGAAAACGATGTGGGCATTACCCTGGAGTTTGTTTGTTGTCCGTCCTGGGGCTTGAACTCAGCATCTGGGTGCTGTCACAGCACCACCCCTGCCCCCTGACCCCCCTTCTGATTTTTTGGCAATTTAGTGGCACTACTCCTGTGGCATTATGGGAACAAGAAGCACCATGATGGTCTATGTATTATCTGCCACATGTTACATCTGCCACTTTGTGTGCATGTGTGTGTCTGTGTGTCTGTGGGCATGTGCACATGCTTGAAACACAGAGCCTAGGCACCTGTCCCAGAGCTTTTTCTTTTTTTTCTTTTTTCTTTTCTTTTCTTTTTTTTTTGTCTGTTATGGGGCTTGAACTCTGGGCCTGGGCGCTGTCCTCAGCTCTTCAGCTCAAGGCTAGCACTCTACCACTTGAGCCACAGCGCCACTTCCGGTTTTTTCTGCTTATGTGGTGCTGAGGAATCAAACCCAGGGCCTCAAGCCTGTGAGGCAAGCAAGCACTCTACCACTGAGCCACCTTCCCAGCCTGAGCTTTCCTTTTTAAATCAAAGCTAGCAGTCTATTGCTTGAGCCACAGCTCTATCTTTGGCTTTTTGGTGGTCAACTGGAAATAAGAATCTCACAGACTTCCCTACCTAGGCTGGCTTTGAACCACTATCATCAGATCTCAATCTCCTGAATAGCAGGATTGCAGGTCTGAGCCACCAGTGCCCAGCTGTCTGCCACTTATCTATCTAATAGTTCCCCTTTCTTTCCCTTATTTCCCCCCTTACTGCCATTATGGATGATGGGATGATGACCATGAACTGGCCTGGAGACTCTGACACTCTTTCAGATGACAGCAAAGGGGTTGAGTCTGGAATAATTTAGACTGGTTTTCTTGGTAGAAAGGAAAAAGTCATCCGGGCACTGGTGGCTGACACCACTTAACCACCAGCTGCAACTCAAAGTGCTAGAGTGTTAGCCTTGAGCAAAAAAGCTTAGAGAGGAGCTGGTCGCCAGAAAGTCCATGAGACTCTTTTTTTTTTTTTTTTTGTCGGTAGTAAGGCTTGAACTCTGGGCCTGGGCGCTGTCCCTCAGCTCTTCAGCTCAAGGCAAGGCTCTACCACTTGAGCTACAGTGCCACTTCCGGTTTTCTGATGGTTTATTGGAGATAGGAGTCTCACGGTCTCTCCTGCCCGGGCTGGCTTTGAACCGCGATCCTCAGATCTCAGCCTCCTGAGTAGCTAGGATTACAGGCGTGAGCCACCAGCGCCCGGCTTCCATGAGACTCTTATCTTGAATAAACCACCAGAAAACCAGAAGTGGCACTGTGGCTCAAGTGGTAGAGCATTAGCCTTGAGCTGGAGAGCTAAGGGACCACGCCCAAGCCCTGAGTTCAAGCCCCAGGACCGACAAAAAAGAAAAAAAAAAAGCTCAGGTTGGGCTGGGGATGTGGCTTAGTGGTAAAAAAAGCTCAAGTTGGGCTGTGGATGTGGCTCAGTGGTAGAGTGCTTGCCTAGCATTCCTGAAGCCCTGGGTTTGATCCCTCAGTACCACATAAACAGAAAAAGCGAGACGTGGAGCTATGACTCCAATGGTAGAATGCAGTGCTAGCCTTGGGCAAAAGCAGCTCAGGGACAGTGTCCAGGCCCTGCGTGCAAACCCCAGGACTGACCAAAAAAAAAAAAAAGAGAGAGAGAGAAGCTGTAAGGATTGTGGTTTAAAGCCAGCTCAGGCAGCAAAGTCTGTAAGACTCTTATCTCCAACTGCCCAAAAGCACAAAATAGGCTGGCACTGGTGGATCACGCTTGGGATCCTAGCTACTCAGGTGGCTGAGATCTGAGGATCGCAGTTCAAAGCCAGCCCGGGCAGGAAAATGCGTGAGACTCTTCAATTAACCACCAGAAAACTGAAAGTGGCGCTGCGGTTCAAGTGGTAGAGTGCTTGCCTTCAGCTGAAGAGCTGAGGGACAGCACCTAGGCCCAGAGTTCAAGTCCCACCACCGACCAAAAAAAAAAAAAAAAAAAAAAGATAGCTATTTGTTGCTATAACAAAATACCTTGGGGAAAACACTGAAGGAAGAAAGGTTCACTTTGGCTTGTTTTGAGGGGTTTCAGTGTGTGGCCCGTTGGTTCTGTGTCTCTGGGTCTGTCCTAAGGAAAGGTCCTGATGGAGCGTGCAGTGGAGCAGGCTGTTCACTTCATGGTAGCGAGGAAGCAGGGGAAGAAACAATTCAAATCCCTCTCTTTTTTTTAACTGGTTGTGGGGCTTGAACTCAAGGCCTGGGTACTATCCCTGAGCCCTTTTGCATAAGGCAAGTGCTCTACTACTTTGAGCCACAGTGCTACTTCTGGGTTTCTGGTGGTTAATTGGAGAGAACAGTCTTCTGGACTTTCCTGCCTGGGCTGGCTGGTCTCAAACCTTTGATCCTTGGATCTCACCCTCTTGAGTAGCTAGGATAACAGGTGTGAGCCACCAGTGCTTGGCTGCATCTAACAGTCTTGGAGGCTGAGAGGCAGCCTGAGGCATATTTGGGGAGCAGGAAAAAAGAGGAAGTTATGCCTACCTAGTATGCACAAAGCTTTCAGTGCAAATCCCAGTACTACCAGAAAGAAGGGAAGGGAAGGGAAGGGAGGGCAAGGGAGGGGAGGGGAGGGGAAGGGAAGGGGTTAAGAAGGGAAGGGAAGGGAAAGGGTTGGGAAGGGAGGGGAGAGAGGGAGTGAGAGAGAGAAAAAAGAGGGTAGTGAAGCAGTGTTGGGAGTGGCTTCAGGGCCAGAGTCTCCAACAGAGGAAGCAGCATAGATGGAGGGGTGCAGAGCTCAGCCAGAAGCTGACATGAATCAAGCTGATTTCCAGAAGAAGCCATGATAGAAATGTGGAAAAAAGCGGCTAGGAATGTGGCTTAGTGGTAGAGTGCTTACCTAGCATGCATGAAGCCCTGGGTTCGATTCCTTAGCACCACATAAACAGAAAAAGTTGGAAGTGAGGGCTGGGAAGGTGGCTCAGTGGTAGCGCGCTTGCCTTGCATGCCTGAGGCCCTGGGTTCGATTCCTCAGCACCACATAAACAAAAAAGAAAAAAAGCCAGAAGTGGCGCTGTGGCTCAAGTGGTAGAGCGCTCGCCTTGAGCTGAAGAGCTGAGGGACAGCCCAGAGTTCAGGCCCATGACCGGACCCCAAAAAAAAGAAAAAAGAAAAAGTTGGAAGTGGCACTGTGGCTCAAGTAGTAGAGCTCTAGCCTTGAGCACAGAGAGGTTTAGAATGCCCAGGCCCCTGAGTTCAAGACAGAAGGGACAAAACTGAATTTGCAAAGATGAGATACTAGACTGGGGGGTGTGACTCAACTGGTAGAGAGGAAGCTTGACATTATCATCATCCTCACTCCTCAGGGATTGGTGGCTAATGCCTGTAATCCTAGGTAATCCGGAGGCTGACATCCAAGGATCAAGGTAGAGAGTCTATGAGAATCTTACCTCCAATTAATCATCAGAAAAACAGAAATGGAGCTATGGCTTAAAGTGGTAGGATACCATATATGAGTGGAAAAATCCAATCATGAGTTTGAGCCCAGGTCTGGGAATGTGGCTTACTGGTAGAGTATTTGCCTACCATGCTTAAGGCCCTGTGTTCCATTCCCTGGTACCACATAATAAATAACATAAATAAAATTAATGAAATTAAAAGAAAAAAGCATAAAAAAAAGACCTTGAGGCTCAGAGTTTAAGCCTCAGGATAGATACTTTAAAAAAAAAAGAAAAAGAAAAGAAAAGAAGGAAGTGGTGCTGTACAAGTGGTAGAGTGCTAGCCTTAGCTGATGAGCTGAGGGACAGCGCCCAGGCCAAGAGTTCAAGTCCCACAACTGACAAAAAAAGAAAAGAAAAGAAAATCCGGTGCCACTGGCTCATGCCTGTAATCCTAGCTGCTCAAGAAACTGAGAACTGAAGATTGTGGTTCAAACCCAGCCCAGGCAGAAAAGTCCATGAGACTCGTCTCTCCAATTAACCCCAGAGAACCAGAAGTGGTGCTGTGGCTCAAGTGGTAAAGTGCTAGCCTTGAGCAAAAGAAGAAGCTCAGGAGCAGTGTCTCAGCCCTGAGTTCAAGCTCCATGACTGACAAAAAAAAGCGGAGGGGGGGGGAAGTTGGCTGGACACAGGGTGAGCACAGAGAAGAGATCTCATCCAATATGGGGTGCAGATTCCTTAGTAGACAGAGAACAAGTGGGAGTCACAGAGGGTTCGGGTGAGATCCAGAAAACCAGGCATGCTGAGACAATGAATTTGCATTTTCTTCTGAAAATAGTAGTAAGATTCTGGCTTTCATCAGAGGAAGAATAGGATCAGATTTGCCCTTGGCAACGATGCCCGTGCCTGGCACTAGAGAGTGGGCCAGAGAAAACCAGGGAGGATGAGATTATAGCAGCCCAGAGGAAGAAATGATAAGGACCTGAACTGAAGTGTGTGGCTGACTCAGCTTCCTTTACCTTCTGGGATGGAACAAACACCTGACAGTTCCCAAGGCATAAGGCCACAAAGACCCAAGTTTTGCTTATGGAACAGTCTGCTGACTCAGCACACACCATCACCCCCCCTCCCCCCACCCCCTGCACTTCTCTCTTTCATTCTGAAACCCAAGTTCAAGTGTAGCCATTGCCCAAGAGATATCCAAACAGTAGAAAGTTCTAGAGGCTAGGAGTCCAAGTTGAAGGGGATGAATCTCATCTGTTAAATATGTCTCTTTCCCTCTATCTCCCTCCTCCCCTTCCCCTCCCCCTCTCCCTGTTTTTCTCCCTCTCCTTCTTCCCCTCTTCCTCTCCTTCTACCCCTCTCCCTCCCACGTCCCTCTCTTCTTCTCCCTTTCCCTTTCTCCCTTCCCCCTCTCTCTGTGATACTCACATCTCAGCCTCCTAAGGAACTAAGATTGCAGATGTGAGCCACTGACACCTGGCTTTTTATTTTTATTTTTTTCCAGATAGGGTCTTGAGCTTTTGTCTGGGCTAACCTTAGACCATGATCTTCCTACTTCTGCCTCCTGAGAAGCCAGTATTAAAACTGGTACTAGGCCTGGGTAAAACTTCTTCCACACCTTACACAAAAGGTGGAACATTTGTGGTAGAATGTTTGCCTTGCATGCATGTGGCCCTGGGTTTGATTCCTCAGCACCACATAAACAGAAAAAGTGGCACTGTGGCTCAAGTGGTAGAGTGCTAGCCTTGAGCAAAAGCAGCTCAAGGACAGCACCCAGGCCCAGAGTTCAGGCCCCACAACTGACCAAAAAAAGAAAGAAAGAAAAAAATCTGGCCAGGCATTAGTGGATCACACCTGTAATCCTAGCTACTCAGGAGGCTGAGATCTGAGGATCACAGTTCAAAGCCAACTTTGGCAGGAAAGTCCTTGAGACTCTTATCTCCAATAAACCACTCAGAAAACCGGAAGTGGTGCTATGGCTCAAGTGGTAGAGCACTTGCCTTGAGCTAAAGAGTGCAAGGACAGCACCCAGGCCCAGCAAGGGCAGCACCCCAGCCCAGATTTCAAGCCCCACGACCCACAAAAAACAAACAAACCAAAAAACACCTAGAATTCTATCACTTGAGCCACAGCTCTATTTCTGGCTTTGGGTTATTAATTGGAGATAAGAGTATCAGGGTCTTTCCTATCCAGGCTGACAAGAGCTCCTCATACCTCAGCCTCCTGAGTAGCTAGGATTATAGGCTTGAACCAACCACACCCAGTTCACTCTGTACTCTTGAACACAATGATTCATCTAAGTTAGTGCTCTTGACATATCTGATCACTCACAACCAATGGGTTCTAATTCAGATACTTTAATTTGCTGGCTTGAGTGAGAAATCCTGTGGATGTGGCAGGAGGAGAGGAAGCAGGATTTAGGAATGTGGGGATGGCATTAGCAGAGGCCAGTGGGGAGAGGAAGGCCAGTTCCCAGGACAGCTTCCTGACCTGGGATCCAGCCTTTGGTGGAAAAGCCCCAGGAGGCAGAAAGTCAGAGCATCGGGAAGGCTGAGGAAAAAAAAGAGAAATAGTATTTTCAAGGTGAGAATAGTCCAAGCCAGAGATTGCAAGAGTAAAATAATCAAGTAGACATAGAAACGGATAGAAAGGCCACAGGAGGGGCTGGGAATGTGGCTCAGTGGTAGAGTGCTTCCCTAACATGCATGAAGTCCTGGATTCCATTCCTCAGTACCACATACACAGAAAAAGCCAGAATTAGTGATGTGGCTCAAGTGGCCCTGAGTTCAAACCCCAGTATTGGAGGGAAAAAAAAGAAAGAAAAGGAAAAGAAAAAGAAAGAGGGGCTGGAAAGGTGGCTCTGGTAGAGCGCTTGCCTTGCATGCATGAGGCCCTAGGTTCGATTCCTCAGCACCACATAAGCAGAAAAAGCCAGCAGTGGCGCTGTGGCTCAAGTGGTAGAGCGCTAGCCTTGAGCTGAAGAGCTGAGGGACAGCGCCCAGGCCCAGAGTTCAGGCCCCATGACTGGCAAAAAAAAAAAAGGAAAAAGAAAAAGAAAGTAGCACTTTTTTTTTGCCCTGTATGCTGCTATTTGGGATTGAACTCTAGACCTCCCACTCTTGCTCTACCTGCTTTTTCCACTCCCAGTGGGTACTCTACTACTTGAACCATTATTCTAGCACTTGAGCCACACCTGTAGTTAACAGAGATAAGAGCTCTTGGATTTAGCTAGCTCCAGTGGCTCACACCTGCAATCCTAGTTTCTCAAGAGGCTGAGATTTGAGGATTGCAATTCAAAGCCAGCCTGAGCAGAGGGCTGGTGGCTTAAGACTGTAATCTCAAAGCTAGTGAGGACAGGAAGTCTATGAGCTAGAGTCTAATTAGCTAGAAGTAGAGTTGTGGTTCAAGTGGTGGAACACTAGTCTTGAGTGGAAAAAGCACAGGGCCAGAACTCAGGTCCTGAGGTCAAGCCCCAGAACTGGCATACAAAAAAAAAAAAAGAAAAGAAATTAGATTTCTAAATGTAGCCAGGGCCGGTGGCTCACATCTGTAATCCTAGCTACTCAAGAGACCTGAGGATCACAGTTCAAAGCCAGCCCGGGCAGGAAAGTCCTTGAGACTGATTTCCAATTAACCACCAGAAAACCGGAAGTGGTGCTCACCTTGCGCTGAATTGCCCAGGGACAGTGCCTGGGCCCAGAGTTTAAGTCCAAGACTGGAAAAAAAAAAGATCTAATCTAAATGTAACCCCTTTATGTTGAACTCCCAGCCTCTAGAAGAGTAAGCACAAAAAAAAAAAAAACAAAAAAAAACTCTTTTTTAAAATGTACCTGCATAATCTATGGTATTTGTTATAGCAACTCAGACAGCCACCCTTTCCCGGTAACCCAGAGGGAAGCAGTCTAATGTTTTCATTTAATTGCTTTTACAAAGAAAAAAAATAACCAGTAAGAAAACAAATGTCTTTTGGGACCTCAAGTCCAGGTAATCTTTGTCATTTCTCAGAGAAAAGAGAAATTTCCTATATCAGTGAAAGGAAATTATATATATATTTTATGACTGTAGAGTTGCAGGAAAGTGAATTCTTTGGTGATAAGGTGAGCTTGCCCTTTGGTAACTCAGAAGTGAAACAGCTACAACTTCTGCTGATAGAAAGGCTTGAACTGTGTCTAATGTCACAGCAGCTGGATGACACCATCGTGTGAGATTCAAGAGAAAGTGGGAGGCTGTCCCCACGCCCAAAGACCAAAGCCATCATCATTTATAACCTGCTCCTTTTTTTTTTTTTTGGCTGGGGTTTGGGGGAGGGAGGGGGGAGCTACTTACAAGGCTAGCACTCAGGCCCATGGATGCTATCTATCCCTGAGCTTTTCTGCTCAAAGCTAAGACTCTACCACTTGAGCCATTTCCATCTTTTTGGTGGATAATTAGACATAAGAATCTCTCAGATTTTCCTGCTCAGCTTGGCTTTGAACCATGATCCATGATCCTCAGATCTCAGCCACCAGAGTTGCTCGGATTACAGGTATGGTCACCTGGCTATAATCTACTTGGAGATAACGTCCTATCATTGTTCTGCTTTCTGTTTCTGAGAAGTGAATCAGTAAATTCAGCCAGGCTAGACAAGGATGGTAATAGAGAGAGGCAAATCACTACTTGCCATAAGAAAGTTGTTCAGGCTTAGTGCCACAGGCTGTAATCCAAACTACTCAAGAAGCAGATATCTGAGGATCAAGGTTCAAAGCCAGCCTAGGCAGGAAAGTCCAAGAGATTCTTGTCTCCAAGTAGCCAGCAAAAAGCTCAAAGTGGAACTGTGGTTTGAATAGCAGAGGGATACCCTTGAGCAAAAAAATTCAAGGTTCAAACCCCAAGAATAGGAAGGGAGGGAGGAAGGAAGGAAGGAAGGAAGGAAGGAAGAAAGGGAGAGAGGGAGGGAGGGAGGGGAGGAGGGACTGGGAACATGGTTTAATGGCAGAATGATTGTCTAGCAAGCAGGAAGCTCTGGGTTTGCTTCCTCAATACAACATAAACAGCTGGGTGCTGGTGCCTCACACCTGTAATCCTAGCTGCTCAGGGGGCTGAGATCTGAGGATCATGGTTCAAAGCCAGCCTGGGCAGAAAGTCCAGGAGACTCTTATCTGTAATAAGACACTCAGAAAACCAAAGTGCCACAAAAGAAGCTCAGGGACAGTGGTCAGGCCCTGAGTTCAAGCCCTAGGACTGGCAAAAAAAAAAGGGGGGGGGGAGGAAGAAAAGAGAAAAAGAGCGAGAGAGAGAGAGAGAGAGAGAGAGAGAGAGAGAGAGAGAGTGTTTGTGTGTGTGTGTGAGAGAGAGAGAGAGAAAGAGTGAGTGTGTGCTGGGTGGCTCACACCTGTAATCCTAGCTACTGAGAGGTTGAGATCTAAGGATTGTGGTTCAAAGTCAGCTCAAGGAAAGTCTGTGAAACTCTTTTTTTGTTTGTTTGTTTGTATGTGTCAATTGTGGGGCTTGAACTCAGAACCTGGGTCCTGTCCCTGAGCTCTTCAGCTCAAGGCTATCACTCTACCACTGGAGTCACAGTGCCACTTCCCGTTTTTTGATGGTTTATTGGAGATAAGTCTTACAGACTTTCCTGCACAGGCTGTCTTTGAGCCTGGATCCTCAAATCTCAGCCTCCAGAGTAGCTAGAACTATAGGTATGAGCTACTGGTGCCCGGCTTGTGAGACTCTATCTCCGGAAAACCTTAAGTTAGACTGTGGCTCAAAGGGGTAGAGCACTGGCATAAAGAGCCCAAGCCCTGAGTTCAAGCTTCAAGGCTGAAAAAAAAAAAAAAGATGAAGAAAGAAAAAAATTGGACTGGAGACATAGCTAAAATGGTAGATCACCAGCTGAGCAAGTTTGAGGTACTGACTTCAAAGGACAAAAATAAAAAAGGAGCCAGGAGCCGGGAGCCGGGCGCTGGTGGCTCACGCCTGTAATCCTAGCTACTCAGGAGGCTGAGATCTGAGGATCGCGGTTCAAAGCCAGCCCGGGCAGGAGAGACCGTGAGACTCCTATCTCCAATAAACCACCAGAAAACCGGAAGTGGCGCTGTGGCTCAAGTGGTAAAGCGCTCGCCTTGAGCTGAAGAGCTGAGGGACAGCGCCCAGGCCCAGAGTTCAAGCCCCACGACCGACAAAATAAATAAATAAAAAATAAAAATAAAAAAGGAAGGAGGGATGAAAAACAAAAGGAAAGAAGGAAGAAAGATGAAGCGATGGAGGCTGGGGCATAGCTCAAGTGGTCTAGCACTCGCCACTAGCCTGTAGAGCATGAGCCCCAGGTTCAATACCCCAACCCCCCCAAAACAAACAAAAATAGTTTAAGGAGGTATGTTTTCCTATTTTGTTAAATTTTAATTATTTTTTGCTTGTCCTGGGGCTTAAACTCAGGGCCTGGGCTCTGTCCCTGAGCCTCCCTGTACTCAAGGCTAGAGCTCTACTACTTGAGCCACAGCACCACTTCCAGCTTTTTTCTGTTTCTGTGGTACTGAGGAATGAACCCAGAACTTCATACATGCTAGGCAAGCACTCTACCACTAAGCCACATTCCCAGGCCAGTTTTCCTATGTAAACATTACATGGTGGAAACATGTATCACAACATTGCATGGTAACTTATTTATTTATTTTTTGGTAAGTTATTAATAGGAACGGTTTCTATGTTTTTATGTATGCTATAATAATAAATCGAATGTAAAACAATATCAAGCCAAGCGCCAGTGGCTCATGCCTATAATCCTTAGCTACTTGGTATGCTGAGATTTGACACGGTTCAAAGCCAGCCTGGGCAGGAAAGGCAGTGAGACTCTTATCTCCAATAAACCACTAGAAAATCGGAAGTGGCCCTGCGGCTCAAGCGGTAGAGCGCTCTCCTTGAAGATCTGAGGGGCAGCGCCCAGGCCCAGAGTTCAAGCCTTGTGACTGACAAAAAAAAAAAAATCAAATTACCTCGTCTCAAGAATTTTGCTATAGTTGTAGAAAATGGATTAAGAAACAAACTTATAGAAATTATAGAAATTAAAAAGATTGTACAAAAAAACTTCAAAAGGGAATACTATAATTATATTGTTATTTCGATGAAATAGATAAATTCTAAAAAGATACTACTAAAGCTGATAAAAATATTGAAAATCTAAACAGGCTTCTTGTAAGTAATAACAAGAAATTACTCATTTACAAACCCAGCCTGACTGTCGAATTTAACCAGTCATTCAAAGAATCAATACTAGCCATGGTATGTTGTCATAACTCCCTAAAGATATTCTTGTCTTAGTCAGGTGCCAGGGGCTCATGCCTGTAATACTAGCTACTCAGGAGGTTGAAATCTGAGGATTGAAGTTTGAAGCCAGCCAGGGCAAGAAAGACCCTGGGATGCAGATCTCCACTAAAAACTACCAAAACCCCCAGAATCCTAGCTACTCAGAAGGCTGAGATCTGAGAATACCGTTTCAAAGCCAGCCTGGGCAGGAAAGTCTCTTATTTCCAATTAATCACTAGAAAATCAGAAGTGGAGCTGTAGCTCAGAGTGGTAGAGCTCTAGCCTTGAGAAGAAAGCTCAGGGACAGTACCTAGGTCCTGAGTTCAAGCTCCACCACCCCCCTCCCTGCAAAAAAAAAAAAAAAAATCTTTGTCTTGTTGGGAATAGTAATGCACACCTGTATTCTCAGTACTCACAAGGCTGAAGCAGAAGTTGTACAGAAATTCCAAATCAGCTTGAGTTATATAACTGACCCATGTCTCAAAAAAAAAAAAAAAAAAAAACTAGAGGGACACAGGAATGGAGGGAGGAAGGATGAACAAATGCAGTCATGGTATTCATTTCCCAACATGTAAAAAATGAACTAAGCAACTTGTGGGCAGGGATGGGAAGGGGAATGAAGGAGGGGGACATTGTTCACAATTTACGGAAGTATCACTTCTTCCTATAACTCCTTAATAATAATAATTTCACAACCAAAACCAAAAAAATACAAACCAAAAAGGATCCATATCCTAATCCACCGAACTGATCAGTGTTCAAATGCACCCTGGCAAAGGGATTTTGCAAATGTGATTAAGTTAAGAACATCAAGATGGGAAGATTATCCTGGATTATGTGGGTGGGCCTGCTGCAATTACCTGGTCCTCTAAGTGGGCAGGAAGACTTGGCTTTAGGCCATAGGAAGAAGGAAACAGAAAACCTAAGAAAGGAGCTAGCTGGCTTTTTCTTTTCTTTTTTTGCCAGTCATGGAGCTTGAACTCAGGGCCTGGGCACTGTCCCTGAACTTCTTTTCCTCAAGGCTAGCGCTCTACCACTTGAGCCACTCTGCCACTTTCAGCTTTTTCTGTGTATGTGTCACTGAGGAATCAAACCCAGGGCTTCATGCATGCTAGGCAAGCACGCTACCACTAAGCCACATTCCCAGGCCATGGCTGCGAAAATTAGAAAAGGAACTGGGAACCCGGGCTCATGTCTAATTCTATCTACTCAGGAGGCTGAGATTTGAGGATTGATGTTCAAAGTCAGTCTAGGCAGGTTAATCTCCAATTAACCACCACAATGCCAGAAGTGGAGCTGTTGCTCAAGTAGCAGAGCATCAGCCTTGAGCACAAAAAAGCTCAGGGAGAGTACCCAGGCCCTGACTTAAAACCCTAGTCTAGCACAATAAACAAAACTATCTGTCTTTGGGAGGGGAAGGGGGGCACAGAAATGGAGGGACAAAGGGTGAACAAATGCAACAGTGGTACTCACTAGACATTATGTGGAAAATGAACTATACAACTTGTGGGTGAGGACAGGAGGGAAAAACAGAGAGAGCATTTCTTTTTGGACAGAGTGTCCAAAAAGAAATGTACTTTGTCCAAAAAGAAATGCTCTTATTATCTAACTTACGTAGCTGTCACCCCACTACACCGCATTTATAACAATTTAAAAATCCCACCAAACAATAAAAAAAAAAAAAAGCAGTTCAAGGCTAACCTAGGGTATACAATGAGATCTTAAGTAACCAAGTTTGTGGTGCATGGACTGGAAACATAGCTCTGGCTCAAGTGGTTGAGCACTAGCTGAGCAAGCCAGCCAAATAAACATGAGGCCCTGAATTTAAACAGTGCTCAGGCACTAGTGGCTCATGCCTGTAATCCTAATTATTCAGGAGGCTGAGATCTGAGGATTTCTGTTCAAAGCCAACCCTGGGCAGGAAAGTCTATCAGACTCTTTATCTTCAATGAACCACAAGAAAACTAGAAGTGGAGCTGTGGCTCAGAGTGGTAGAGTGTTAACCTTGAGCAAAAAACCTCAGGGACAGCAGCCAGGCTCTGAGTTCAAGCCCAAGGACTGGTGAGCGTGTGTTCGCGTGTGTGTGTGTGAGTGACACACACACACACACACACACTCACATAATGATGGCACCAAAAATAAAAATAAAAGAACGGGGCTCAGGCCTGTAATCCTAGCTACTCAGGAGGCTGAGATCTGAGGATTGCAGTTCAAAGCCAGCTGGGGCAGGACTCATCTCCAATAAACCAGTAGAAAACGGAAGTGGTGTTGTGGCTCAAGTGGTAGAGCGCTCTCCTTGAGCTGAAGAGTGCAGGGACAGTGCCTAAGCCCAGAATTCAAGCCCCACAACCAACAAAAAAAAAAGAAAAAAGAAAAAAAGAAAAGCAAAGAAAAAGCTGAAAGTGGCACTGTGGCTCAAGTTGTAGATCCCTAGCCTTGAGCATAGAGAGGCTCAGGCACAATGCCCATGCCCTAAGTTCAAGCTCCAGGATTGGCAAAAAGAAAAAAGAAAAAGAAAAAGTGAGGGCTGGGAAGGTGGCTCAGTGGTAGAGTACTTGTCTTGCATGCATGAGGCCCTGGGTTCAATTCTTCAGCACCACATAAGCAGAATAGGCTGGAAGTGGCACTGTGGCTCAAGTGGTAGAGCGCTAGCCTTGAGCTGAAGAGCTGAGGGACAGCGCCCAGGTCCAGCGTTCAAGCCTCATGACCAACGACAACAACAAAAAAGTGATATACAGAGGGATTACAATTACAGAAGTCAGGTAATGAGTACATTTCTTTTTGGACAATGTCAACCCTTTTCTTCTTGTTTTTTGCTGGTTAATTGGAGATAAATATGTCACAGACTTTTCTGTCTGGGATAGCTTCAAACGTGATCCTTAGAACTCAGCCTTCTGAGTAGCTAGATTACATATGTGAGCCACCCACCAAGTAAGGATATTCTCTCTTCCACCCTCCCTTCCTTCTCTCCCCTCTTTTTATTGATTGTGGCGCTTGAACTCAGGGCCTGGGCACTGTCCCTGAGCTCTTTTGCTCAAAGCTAATACTCTACCACTTTGAGCCACAACACCACTTCCAGCTTCTGGTGGTTAATTGGAGGCAAGAGTCTCATGGAAATTCCTGACCTGGCTGACTTTGGACTTGGATCCTTAGATCTCAGCATCCTGAGTAGTTAGGACTACAGGTGTGAGCCACAGCACCAGGCTGTTTATTATGCCTCATCTAACAGGTACTCTGTGGATGACAGCAGTGAGGACTTACAAGTGGAGGCGAAATGGAGAGGCCATGCTAGAAACCAGGGGTGAGGGATGGTCTGAAATAAAAACCCTGGCTTATGGGGGAACTGACAAGCCCAGGCCTCTCCGTGTCTCCCTCCCTCATCTCATCCTCACTAGGAAAACAGAGTGAACAGGCCAGGACTAAAGCTCAGGGCGCATGCTCCCAGCACAGGCCCGCCCACTGGCAGGCCACATCCAGCCGTCTTTAGCCACAGGGCCAAAGCCAGGGAAATCTGAGCCAAGAGGAGTTGGAAACGCTGCCAGAGGGTACATTCCCTACAGGACAGAAAAATACTGGAATTTTCTCTTATCTGATCAGAGGGGATTCCACACTGTACATCCATGTGTTTGCTGTGCTTCTATGTGATTCACCCAGAAAACGTCTATAATAGTGTTTAACCTTTAATATAATATGTATCAGAAACCAAAAGAGTATTAACTACTATTTTGCCATTAGAGTCATAAACAAAAAGTCAGTAAGCTATTAGGCACCGGTGGCTCACCCCTGTAATCCTAGCTACTCATGCAGCTGAGATCTGAGAACAGTGGTTCAAAGCCAGCCTGGACAGTAAAGTAAATGGGACAGTGCCCAGGGCTCATGAAACTTCTAGTTCTGCTCTTACACCCTGTCATAGTGGGGTTTCTTGTTGGGAAACCTGTCTTAATGATTCTGTTCCCACTGGCTGCTCAAGCATTCTAGAAAGATAGCATATATGCTATCATGTAATTAGCTGTTGTTGGTTTTTTTTTTTTTGGTCAGTTGTGGTGCTTGAACTCTGGGGCTGGGAGCTGTCCCCAATACTCTTCAGCTCAAGGCTAGTGCTCTACCATTTGAGCCACAGTGCCACTTCTGGTTTTCTAGTGGTTAATTGGAGGTAAGAGTCTCACAGGTGTTTCTACTCAGGCCTGCTTTCAACCTCGATCCTCAGATCTTAGCCTCCTGAGTAGCTAGGATTACAGGCGTGAGCTACGGGCACCCGGCGGAGCTTGAATGTTTTGAGAAGAATTTCTGGGATCTGATATTTGCATATACACACATACATTCACATATTCATAATAACGACCTCTAAACTTCATCTCTTTGGGAATAATCAGCAGTGATCAATGTCACCTCTGAACAGCCAACATCAGAACTCAGTGCAGACAATATCCTTTTACCTGCAATAAAACACAACAGGGTGGCTCACACCTGTAATCCTATCTACTCAGGAGACCAAGATCTGAGGACGGCAGTTCAAAGCCACCTCCAGGAAGGAAAGTCCCCAGGAGACTCTTGTCTCCCATTAATCACTCCAAGTGGAGAAGTGGAGCTGTGGCTCCAAGCGGTAGAGCACTGGCCCTGAGCGAAAGAGCTCAGGACAGTGCCCAAGCCCTGAATTCAAACCCCACAACTAAAAACAGAACAAAAAACACCTTACTCGGTCAGAGAGGTTAGGTCTCATTCGATCCATAGACTGGCCTTAAAATTATAATTATGGGGTCGCCATAGATCAGGGTGATGATGATGAGCCCTGCTTGTCTGTGATAGGTTTTTGTAGAGTAAGCAGATGAGGAAAGCTGTGGGGGAGAAAAAAATAGCCCGGGGTATGAAACAGAAGAAAGAATTCTGAGGACAAAACTAGGAAAAATACAAACAAGCCACCAAACAGGAGTGATTCTTCTGGTCATTATGACATAGCAAGCCCTCCGGGGATGGTGCACTGGGCTTTAGTGAATGAGGCCCCAGCTCTTTCCCTCACACCTGCAGGAGCCAGCCGAGGACCTGCAAAACCCTGTAGGTCAGGACACCTTGAGGTGACCGCGCATGCACCTCTGAGTGGGGCCCTCAGTCACAAGGCGATGCCTTTGCTGTCCTTATCAGGCAATGCTCAGGATCTTGAGGACCCTGGATTAAAGAGTCACCTAGCTTCCTCCCGAGAATCCTTCCTCACACACCCGGGGCTTTGCTTAACTAGATAAACCCAGCAACAGGTTATGGGTTTCAACCCTCCCTCTCTCTCTCTCTCTCTCTCTCTCTCTCTCTCTCTCTCTTTGGTTGGTTGTGGGGCTTGAACTCTGGGTCTGGGCGCTGTCCCTCAGCTCTTCAGCTCAAGGCTAGCACTCCATCACTCGAGCCACAGGGCCACTTCCTCTTTTCTGGTGGTTAATTGGAGATCAGAGTCTAAGGGATTTTCCTTCTAGGGCTAGCTTTGAACCATGATCCTCAGATCTCAGCCTCCTGAGTAGCTAGGATTACAGGCCTGAGCCAGTGGTGCCTGGCTTGGCTCCCCTGACCCCCCCGCCCCCCCCCAGTTCTGAGGTCTGATCACTAACAAATTTGGTTTCCATAGCAACCCTGCAACAGTTAAAACTCTCCTAACTCCTATCCAGTGTCAGGAGATTGGTGGTTTTTTTTTTTTTGTAAATTCTGTGCTATTGAGTTCCCTTTCCAAAAAAAGAAAAAGTACCTCACATAGCTCAGGAGTAAAGCAGGTGCCTGGAACGTTCAAGGTCCTAGGTTTGAGCCCCAGCATTGGGAACCAACACACACACACAGAGCCTGGTGCATGCATGTAAGTTTAGCTACTCAGGAGGCTGAGATCTGAGGGTCATGGTTCAAAGCCAGCCCATGCAAGAAAGTCACATCTCCACTTCACCATCAAAAAGCAGAATGGATTAAGTGGTAGAGTACTACCCTTGAACAAAAAAACTAAGAGAGGGGGCTGGGAAGATGGCTCAGTGGTAGAGCGCTTGCCTTGCATGCCTGAGGCCCTGGGTTCAATTCCTCAGCACCACATAAGCAAAATGAAAAAAGCCAGAAGTGGCGCTGTGGCTCAAGTGGTAGAGTGCTAGCCTTGAGCTGAAGAGCTGAGGGACAGCACCCAGGCCCAGAGTTCAGGCCCCACAACCGGACCCAAAAAAAAAAAACAACCTAAGAGAGGCTGCCCAGGGCTTGAGTTCAAGCCCCATGACCACCACAACAACAACAATAACAAAAAGTCAGACACCAGTAGTATTGCCTGGAGGGAACAGGTGTTACCCAGCACAGCTTTACCCAGCCTCTCACTGGTGGTAGTCACTTTTTGGGATAGCAAGTTCATTCCCTTCCTCTGAGCCATAAGACTGTGTGTGTGTGTGATTCCCTTCCTCTGAGCCATAAGACTGTGTGTGTGTGTGTGTGTGTGTGTGTGTGTGTGTGTGTGTGTATGCGTTTGTGCATTCAACTCAGGGCTTGGGAACGAACTGTCCCTGAACTTTTTTGCTCAAGGCTAGAGCTATATTGGTTGAACCACAGTTCTACTTTCAGATTTTTTGCGGGTAGTTTATGGGAGATAAAAGTCTCACAGGCGGGAAGTGGCGCTGTAGCTCAAGTGGTAGAGCGCTCGCATTGAGCTGAAGAGCTGAGGGACAGCGCCCAGGCCCAGAGTTCAAGCCCCACGACCGACAAAAAAAAAAAAAGTCTCACAGGGGAGGGCTGGGAAGGTGGCTCAGTGGTAAAGCACTTGCCTTGCACACATGAGGCCCTGGGTTCGATTCCTCAGCACCACATAAGCAAAAAGAAAAAAGCCGGAAGTGGCGCTGTGGCTCAAGTGGTAGAGTGCTAGCCTTGCGCTGAAGAGCTGAGGGACAGCGCCCAGGCCCAGAGTTCAGGCCCCACGACCAGAAAACTCTCACAGACCGGGAGCCAGTGGCTCACGCTTGTAATCCTAGCTACTCAGGAGGCTGAGATCTGAGGATCACGATTCAAAGCCAGCCCGGGGAGAAAAGTCCATGAGACTCTTATCTCCAATAAACCACTGGAAAACTGGAAATGGCGCTGTGGCTCAAGTGGTAGAGCGCTCGCCTTGAGCTGAAGAGCACAGAGACAGCACCCAAGCCCAGAGTTCAAGCCCCACAAACGACCAAAAAAAAAAATTAGTCTCACAAATTTTACTTCCCAGGCTGGCTTTGAACCATGATCCTCAGATCTCCGCCTCCTGAGTAGCTAGGTGGCTCATGCCTATAATACTAGTTACTCAGGAGGCAGAGATCTGAAATCATGGTTCAAAGCCAGCTGGGCAGAAAAGTGCACGAGGCTCTTATCTCCAATGTACCACCAGAAACACAGTTGGAAGTGGCGCTGTGGCTCAAGTGGTAGAGTGCTCACCTTGAGCTGAAGAGCTGAGGGACAGCGCCCAGGCCCAGAGTTCAAGCCCCATGACTGAAAAAAAAAAAAAAGTTATGAGGGCTGGGAAGGTGGCTCAGTAGGTAGAGTGCTTGCCTTGCATGCATGAGGCTCTGAGTTCGATTCCTCAGCACCACGTAAACAGAAAAAGGGGGAAGTGGCACTGTGGTTCAAGTGGTAGAGTGCTAGCCTTGAGCTGAAGAGCTAAGAGACAGTGCCCACACCCAGAGTTCAGGCCCTTTGATGAACAAAAACAAACAAACAAAAAAAAGCAGGAGCCGCTGAGGCCTGTGAAGTTTTACTTCCCAGGCTCGTGTTCTCCCAGGCCTCACTGGAATATTTATCCTTTAGATAGGGTCAAATAGCAACTGACTGGATTCAGAGTTGTTTACGGAAATGATAAAACATCATTTCTGGTATTTCTGTAAAGGAGTTTTCAGATGTGAGTTAAACTAAGTGGACAACAATCTCCTCCATCCAATCAGCTGGGGAACAAAAATGGCAGAAGGTGAATATCCTCTTTCCAGCCAAACATGGTGCACACCTATAATCCCAGCACTCAAGAAAGAGGACATGGGGCTGGGAAGGTGGCTCAGTGGTAGAGTGCTTGCCTCGCATGCATGATGCCCTGGGTTCAATTTCTCAGTACCACATAAAAAAGGCTGGAAGTGGTATTGTGCCTCAAGTGGTAGAGCGCTGGCCTTGAGCTGAAGAGCTAAGGGACAGCGCCCAGGCCCAGAGTTCAGGCTCCATCAGGACCAACCAAAAAAAAAGAAAAAAAAGAAAGAAAGAGGAGGTGGTAGAATCACAAGTTTGATGACAGCCTTTTCTATACCATCAGCCCTCATCTTAACAAACAACAAAATCCCCTTTTACTCTCTCCTGCAGCGAGAGCAAGCTGGCTTTCCAGCCTGAGACTGGAGCACTGAAGGCTTTCTGCCCTTAGGACTCTGGGACTTGCAGCAATGGCCCCTGGGGGTTTAGACCTTCAGCTTCAGAAAGAGAATTGCACCATCAGCTCCCGAGGTTCTATCAGAGGCCTTTGGACTTGCACTAAAACATCCCAAGTCTTTATGTATGTATGTATGTATGTATGTATGTATGTCTCGGTTGTGAGGCTTATGGGAATTGAACTAAAGGCTTGGGTGTTATCCTTGACCTTTTTTTGCTCAAGGCTAGCATTCTGCCACTGGAGATCCATTTTTGTTTTGTTTTGTTTTGTTCTGTTTTCCCTCCAGTCTAGGTCTTTGAACTTAGGGCCTGCGCCTTGTTCAGGAGCTTTTTTGCTCAAGGCTAGTGCTCTATCACTTGGAGCCTCTGCTCCTCTTACAGTTTTTAAGTCCTTAATTGGAGATTAGAGCTTCAAAAACTTTCTTGTCCAGACTATCTTCAAACCTGGATCCTCAGATCTCACCCTCCAAGATACCTAGGGATTACAGGCCTGAGCCTCCAGCTCCTAGCCCTGCCCAGTTTTTGGCAAGATAACTAGAGATGAGAGTCAGGTGGAAGCTCAGTGCTGCTGGCTCATGCCTGTAATCCTAGCCACCCAAGAGGCTGAGATCTGAAGATTGAAGTTGGAAGCCAGCCTGGGTAGAAAGGTTAGTGAGACTCTTATCTCCAATCAACTACTCAGAAAAAGCCAGAAGTGGCCTTGTGGCTCAAGTGACAGAGTGCTAGCTTTGAGCAAAAGAAGAAAGCAAGCAAGCAAGCAAGCAAGAAAGGAAGACAGAGAGAGAGAAAGAAAGAAAGAGAGAAAGAAAGAAAGAAAGAAATCCCTGAGGACAATTTTTTCTTTTCTTTCTTCTTTGGTACTTTCAGCTTCTATAATTGTCAGTTCCCCTATGAAGTCTCCTCTCAGATATCTGTGCATTTCCAATCTGCTCTGTCTCTCAAGGATAGCCTAAGACTTTCCCGAAGATGCACACAGACTAGAAAGGGGGTCAAGTAGCAAATATGGACATAGAGACTGAAATGAATGAGGGAAGCTCCAAGCCAAGGCAGCACGGCAACCTGTGTGCACACAGTGGACACTGGAAGGAGAGGAGACTTCCTCCAATGGCTGTGCGCCAGGACAAGCTGTATGGTGCTTGGAAGATAGCCAAGAAAAAAGGCTTTCTTTCTTACAAGAAGCAGCGCAAAGCTGGGAACCAGTGTCTCACACCTGTAATCCTACTCAGGAGGCTAAGAGCTGAGGATCAGTGTTCAAACTCAACCTGGGCAGGAAAGTCCTTGAGACTCTTACCTCCAATAAACCACTCAGAAAATTGGAAGTGGCACTGTGGCTCAAATGGTAGAGTACTAGCCTTGAGCTGAAGAGCTCTGCCCAGTCCCAGAGTTCAAGCCCCACAACCAAAAAAAAAAAGAAGCATAGCAGCAGAAAACAGATGGTTGGGGGCTGGGAAGGTGGCTCAGTGGTAGAGCGCTTGCCTGGCATGCATGAGGCCCTGGGTTCGATTCCTCAGCATCACACAAGCAGAAAAATCTGGAAGTTGTGCTGTGGCTCAAGTGGTACAGCACTATCCTTGATCTGAAAAGCTGAGAGATAGTGCCCAGGCCCAGAGTTCAGGCTCCATGGCAAAAAAAAAAAAAAGAAAGAAAGCAGGTGGTTGGTGTCTCATTCCTGTTAGGAGGCTGAGATCTGAGGATTTCAGCTTGAAGCCAAACTGACAGGAAAGTCTGTGAGACTCTTTCTTTCTTATTTTTTGTCACTTGTGGGGCTTGAACTCTGGGCTTGGGCGCTGTCCCTGTGCTCTTCAGCTCAAGGCAAGCGCTCTACCACTTGAGCCACAGTGCCACTTCCAGTTTTCTAGTGGTTTATTGGAGATATGAGTTTCACAGAGTTTCCTGCCCGGGTTGGCTTTGAACCGTGATCCTCATATCTCAGCCTCCTGAGTAGCTGGGATTACAGGCGTGAGTCACCGGTGCCTGGCTGTGAGACTCTTTTTTTTTTTTTTTTGGGTCCAGTCATGGGGCCTGAACTCTGGGCTTGGGCACTGTCCCTCAGCTGTTCAGCTCAAGACTAGTACTCTACCACTTGAGCCACAGGGCCACTTCCGGCTTTTTTCTTTTTTCTTTTTTGGAACTCTGGGCCTGGGCGTTGTCCCTCAGCTCTTCAGCTCAAGGCTAACGCTCTACCACTTGAGTCACAGCGCCACTTCCAGCTTTTTTCTTTTTGCTTATGTGGTACTGAGGAATTGAACCCAGGGCCTCAGGCATGCAAGGCAAGCGCTCTACCACTGAGTCAATTTCCCAGCCCTGGCTGTGAGAGACTTATCTTCAATTAAACACCAAAAAACCTAGAAGTTGAGCTGTGGCTCAAGTGCTAGAGCACTAGCCTTGATCACAGGGTTGGAAATGTGGCTTAGTGGTAGAGTGCTTACCTAACATGCATGAAGTCCTGGGTTTGATTCCTCATAAATACATACATAAATAAAAAAAGCAGAAGTGATGCTGTGGTTTAAGTGGTAGTGTGCTAGTTTTGAGCAACATAAGCTCAGGGAAAGTGCCCAGGCCCTGAGTTCAAGTACTAGTACTAACAAAAGGCCAAGAAACAAATAAAAAACAAACAAACAAGCAAAACCCTCAGGGGGCTGGGAAGGTGGCTCAGTAGTAGAGCGCTTGCCTTGCATGCATGAGGCTCTGGGTTCGATTCCTCAGCACCATATAAGCAAAAAGAAAAAAGCCGGAAGTGGCGCTGTGGCTCAAGTGGTAGCCTTGAACTGAAGAGCTCAGGAACAGCACCCGGGCCCAGAGTTCAAACCCCATGATGGACAAAAATAACAAAAAAAACTTTGATTTTCAACATTGAAAAATTGGGACATTCCATGGTGGCTCATGTCTGTAATCCCAGCTAATCAAAAGACTGAAATCTGAGTTAGTTTAAAGCCAGTTCAGGCTTCCAATTAACCACCAAAAAGCTAGAAGTGGAGCTGTGGCTCTAGGCTACTAGCTTGACAACAATGCTAAAGGACCACCAGGACATCGCCCAGGTCCATGCTCAAGCCCTGCAGCACTGGAACAAAAAAAAAAAAAAAAAGGAAGCCGGGCACCTGTGGTTCACGCCTGTCATCCTAGCTACTCAGAAGGCTGAGATCTGAGGATCCGGGTTCAAAGCCAGCCCAGGCAGAAAAGTCCATGAGACTCTTGTCTCTAATAAATCACTCAGAAAACCAGAAGTGGTGCTATGGCTCAAGTGTTAGAGTGCTGGCCTTGAGCAAAAGAAACTCAGGGACAGTGCTCAGGCAAAAAAAAACAAAAAAACAAAAAAACCCACACACATATATATATATATACATATGTCTTGCAATACTCAGCTCACAGCCTTTCCAGGTAATCTTTTGTGTGTATGTGAATAATAGTAGTTCCCTAAATATAGGAACTATATTCTTTTTTCTTTCTTTTTTTTTTTTGGGTCGGGTCCTGGGCCTGAACTCTGGGCCTGGGTGTGCTGTCCCTCAGCTCTTCAGCTCAAGGCTAGTGCTCTACCACTTGAGCCGCAGTGCTACTTCCAGCTTTTTTTCTTTTTGCTTATATGGTGCTGAGGAATCGAACCCAGGGCCTCATGCATGCAAGGCAAGCGCTCTACCACTGAGCCACCTTCCCAACCCCATGAACTATATTCTTGTCCAATCAGTATCTCCTATTTACATTTTGTTCTTTTTTGCTAGCAGTGGGGCTTAAACATAGGGAATCACGTCTTGGGCTTTTTCTCTTTTTTTTTGTTGGTTGTGGGGCTTGAACTCTGGGCCTGGGCACTGTGCCTCAACTCTTCAGCTTAAGGCTAGTGCTCTACCACTAGAGCCACAGCACCACTTCCGCTTTTCTGAGTGGTTTATTGGAGATAAGAGTCTCACAGACTTTCCTGCCCAAGTTGGCTTTGAACTGTGATCCTCAGATCTCAGCCTCCTGAGTAGCTAGGATTACAGGTAGGAGCCGCCGGCACCCTGCTGTTTATTTACTTATTTTTTTAAATAAGTATTAAAGATGCTCATTACTAACCATGTGGCTTAGTGGTAGAGTGTTTACCTGCATGCATGAAGCCCTAGGTTCGATTCTTCAGTATCACATAAGCAGAAAAAGCTGGAAGTGGTGCTGTGGCTCAAGTGGTAGAGCATGAGCCTCAAGCTGAAGGGCTCAGGCTCAGCGCCCAGGCCCAGAGTTTAAGCCCCACAAAGCAAAAAAAAAAAGCCCATGAGATCAGTAGTTATTTCCAATTGAAAAGCTTCTAATTCAGTCATTGTCAAATTGAAGGAAGGAAGGAAATATTCTCAAAATCACTCCTGAAAACTGGAAGGATTCTAACCCAGTGTCTTCCTACAGTCCTTCCTCCCCCTTGTCCCCCAGACAACCCCCCAGCTGCATCCCCCATATTGAAGTGTGGGATTTCAACCCACAAAGTTCCCCCAATCCAGAATGCAAACGTGTAGACACTTCCTTTCTTCTCACATGCCAGCAGTCAGACCTCCTCCTCTCAAATTATCACTAGAGTTTGTAACCTAGCAACCCAGCACTCATGGGGTAACAACCTCTCACCACTCCATTCATACTCCAACAGGCATTGACTGAGCTGCTCCCACGCCTGAACAGGCAGGACGCACTCCAAGAGTTGTTAACTAAGTGAATGAATGAATGAAGATGCAGGGATGAATGAGGCCTCAAAAGAAGGCAAGGAGGCTGGGAAGGTGGCTCAGTGGTAGAGCGCTTGCTTCGCATGCATGAGGCCCTGGGTTCGATTCCTCAGCACCACATAAGCAAAAAGAAAAAAGCCAGAAGTGGCGCTGTGGCTCAAGTGGTAGAGCACCAGCCTTGTGCTGAAGAGCTGAGGGACAGCGCCCAGGCCCAGAGTTCAGGCCCCACGACTGGACCCAAAAAAAAAAAAAATTAAAAAAAAATGGGCTGGGAAGGTGGCTCAGTGGTAGAGTTTAGCCTTAAGCTAAAGAGCTGAGGGACAGCGCCCTGGCCCAGAGTTCAAGCCCCATGACTGATGAGAGAGAGAGAGAGAGAGGAGTGAGAGAGAGGGGGGAGAGAGAGAGAGGGAAGAGAGAGAGGATTACAAAGAAGGGGAACTGAATCCTGGCTCCACTAAGTATCTTGCTCTAGAGCGCAGAAAGCAACGGTATGGGCCCTTCATGTGCCACTGAGAACTTGGGGCTGAGAACCCAGTGCCAGGTGGGATGGCAGAATGGCTCCTCCCCTTCATTAGGAGAAAGCATTACCTGTACAAAGAAAGTATCAACCACAGCTGGGGCCTGTGGCTCATGCCTGCAATTCTAGCTCCTCAGGAAACTATGATCTGAAGGTAGTGGTTCAAAGGCAGTCTGGGCAGGAAAGTCCAAGAGACTCTTATGTCCAGTTACCAACAAAAGCTGGAAGTAGGCTGTTGCTCAAGTGGTAGGGTATGACCTTTGAACAAAAAAGCTCAGGGACCAATGCCCAGGCCTTGAGTTCAAGCTCTAGGACTAGCAATAACAAAGGCTGGGAATATGGCTTAGTGGTAGAGTGTTTGCCTGTCATGCATGAAGCCCTGGGGTCAGATCCTCAGTACCATATAAACAGAAAAAGGTGAAAGTGGTGCTGTGACTTAAGTAGTAGAGCAGTAGCCCTGAGCACAAAGAAGCTTAGAGACAGAGCCCAGGCCCTGATTTCAAACCGTTGGACCAGCAAAACAAATTAACAACAGGGCTGGGAAGGTGGCTCAGTGGTGGAGTGCTTGCCTTGCATGCATGAGGCCCTGGGTTCGATTCCTCAGCACCACATAAGCAGAAAAAGCTGAAAGTAGTACTATGGTTCAAGTGGTAGAGCTGAAGAGCTCAGGGACAGTGCCCAGACCCAGAGTTCAAGCCCCATGACCAAACAAACAAACAAACAAACCTTGGTCTGAAGCCTGAGAATGACAGAGTGGGGAATGGGGAGTTGATTGGAATGGAGGGTCTCACAGAATTCATCTAGAAGGACCTCTGGAGTCAGTTCTAATGGCTTCTTCATGCCTAGAAATAATGATGCCCTACCGTAATATCAAATGCGGTACTTGCCTTGATAATGTGGAAGAGGAGATCTGAAGAAGTCAGAATCTGCTGGGTGCTAGTGGCTCACACCTATAATCTTAGCTACTCAAGAGGCTGAGATCTGAGGATCGCTGTTCAAAGCCAGCCTGAGCAGGAAAGTCCATGAGACTCTTATCTCCAATAAACTACTCAGAAAAAAATAGAATTGGAACTTGGCTCAAGTGGTAGAGCACTACTAGCCTTGGGCAGAAGCAGCTCAGGACAGAGACCAGGCCCTGAGTCCAAGTCATGAATAGCACACTGTTAAGAGTAGCCACTATTTTACAAGAAACTTGTTCAGTGAAGCCACACCCTTTGTGTCCCCAACAAGTTCCTGCTTTGGCCAGGTGTCCTGGTTTTGATTGATTTAACCCCTTCCAAACTCCCCAATCATTTATGATTGTGAACCTAAGTCCTACCTGATCAGAACGAAGGGTAATAACACATGAGGATAAAACCTGAGGAGGCTGTCCGCTCAGCACACTTGCTTAGTTGGCTGCCTGTCAGTAGCATGTCCTCTTTCTTTTTATGTCAGTTGTGGGGCTTAAAATCTGGGCTTGGGCACTGTCCCTGAGCTCTTCAGCTCAAGGCAAGTGCTCTACCACTTGAGCCACAGCATCACTTCCAGTTTTCTGATGGTTAATTGGAGCTAAGAGTCTCACAGACTTTCCTGCTTGGGTTGGCTTTGAACCATGATCCTCAGATCTCAGGCACTTATCTAGCAAGTACAACAAGCCTGGGTTGATTAACAGCACCAATAAGAAAAAGATTTAAGAAAAAAAAACTAGCTGGGCGCTGGTTGCTCACGCCTGTAATCCTAGCTACTTAGGAGGCTGAGATTTGAGGATCCCGGTTCAAAGTCAGCCTGGCCAGAAAAATCTCCATGAGACTAGTATCTGCAATTAACTACCAAAAAAAATGGTAGTGGTACTGTGGTTCAAAGTGATAGAGTGCCAACCTTGAGCAAAAACATTAGGGACAGCCTCCAAGTCCTGAGTTCAATCCCCAGTACCCTCAAAAAAAGCAGGTGGAGGTCATAGCTACCATGGACTGCTGCATCAACTGCTTGTACAGCTTTTATTTATTTATTTATTTTTTTGGTTGGTCATGGGGCTTGAACTCTGGGCATGTCCCTCTGGGTGCTGTCCCTCAGCTCTTCAGCTCAAGGCTAACACTCTACCACTTGAGCCATAGCACTACTTCTGGTTTTCTGGTGGTTTATTGGAGATAAAAGTCTCATGGATGTTCCTGCTCAGGCTGGCTTTTAACTGTGATTCTCAGATTTCAACCTCCTGAGTAGCTAGGATTACAGGCATTAGTCACCAGCACCTGACTCATACAGCTTTAACTAATATTTATAAATTCCTTTTTCAGTTTCTGTTTCCTTTGCCTTTTGGTATTATTGAGCAGAAAAGGTGTTTTGTTTTTGCCGGTCCTGGGTCTTGAACTTAGTCAGGGCCTGGTCACTGTTCCTGAGCTTCTTTTGTTCCATAGCTCTGTGGGCTTGGGCACTGTTTCTCAGCTCTTGAGCTAAAGGCTAGCACTCTATCACTTGAGCAACAGGGCCACTTCTGGCTTTTTTGTGTGTATGTGGTACTGAGGAATGGAACCCAGGGCTTCGTGCATGCAAAGCAAGCACTCTACTACGAAGCCACATTTCCAGCCGGTGAGAACAGCAGTTCTTTTTTTTTTTTTTGCCAGTTGTGGGGCCTGAACTCTGGGCCTGGGCGCTGTCCCTCAGCTCTTCAGCTCTAGGCTAGCGCTCTACTACTTGCGCCACAGTACCACTTCCAGCTCTTTCTGCGTATGTGGTGCTGAGGAATAGAACCCTGGGCCTCATGCATGCAAGGCAAGCACTCTACCACTGAGCCACCTTCCCAGCCCCAGAACAGCAGTTCTAGGAGTCGTCACAGAGGATCCTCTGGGTTGCAGACAGTGTTGTGGTCCTTGTGGAGCAGCAATTCAAGTTAGCAACTGTGGTGAATCACCAGAGCCATTACAGCAAGCTCTTTCTTCACCACTTGAAGAATGTCCAAGCTGAGCATTAGTGGCTCACGCCTGTAATCCTAGCTACTCAGGAGGCTAAAATCTGAGGATCTTCGTTCAAAGTCAGCCCAGGCAGGAAAGTCTGTGTGACTTTTTGTTTTTTCTTTTTCTTTTTTGTTGGTCCTGTGGCCTGAACTCTGGGCCTGGGCTCTTGTTCCTCAGCTCTTAAGTTCCAGGCTAGCGTTCTACCACTTGAGCCACAGGGCCACTTCCAGCTTTTTCTGTTTATGTGGTGCTGAGGAATCCAACCCAGGGCCTCATGCATGTGAGACAAGCCACTCTACCACTGAGCCACCTTCCCAGCGCTCTGTGTGACTCTTATCTCCAAATAACCACCAGAAAACTGGAAGCAGGGCTGTGGCTCAAGTAGTAGAGTGCTTTCTGGGAACTGAAGAGCTGAGGGACAGTGGCCAGGCCCAGAGTTCAAGTCCCATGACCAACCAAAACAAAACAATGAACTTTCTATTGGGCTGGGAACGTGAGTTAGTGGTAGAGTGCTTGCTTCGCATGCATGAAGCCCTGGGTTCGATTCCTCAGAACCACATAAACAGAAAAAGCAGGAAGTGGCGCTGTGGCTCAAGTGGTAGAGCGCTAGCCTTGAGCAAAAGTAGCTCCAACTGTGTCTAGCCCCAGGACTGACAAAAAAAAGAAAAGAAAGAAATGCTTTTTTGTTGTTGTTGTTGGTCATTGGGCCTGAACTCTGGGCCTGGGCGCTGTCCCTCAGCAATTTAGCTCAAGGAGGGTGCTTTACTACTAGAGCCACAGTCCCACTTCCAGCCTTTCCTGCTTATGTGGTGCTGAGAAATCGAACGTAGGGCCTTATACATTCGAGGCAAGCACTCTACCACTGAGCCACCTTCCCAGCCCAAAAGAGATGCTTTCTATTACCATGCAGATTGTCTCATGTCTATACTCCTGACTACTCAGGACGCTGAGACTGATGACCAAGGTTCAAAGCCAGGCCATGAAGAAAATTCCTTGCTGGGTGCCAGTGGCTCAGACCTATAATCCTAGCCACTCAGGAGGCTGAGATATGAGGACTGTAATTCAAAGCCAGCTACGTAGGAAAGTTAGTAGACTCTTATCTCTAATTAGCCACCAGAAAAACCCGAAGTTGTTCAGTAGCTCAAAGTGGTAGAGTGCTAGCCTTGAGCAAAAGAGCTCAGGGGCAGCATCCAGACCCAGGCCCAGCCCGTGACCTCCTCTTCCCCCATCCTCGAAAACAAAAGCAAAAACAGAAATGAAGAAAATTCCTGGAGACTCTTCAATTCACTAGCGAAAAACCAGAAGTAGAGCTGTGGATCAAGTTGTGGTAGTATGCCTAGCCTTGTACAGAAAAAGCTAAGTGACAACTCTCAGGCCCTGAATTGAAGCCCCAGTACCTGCACAAAAGAAAAAAAAAGATTCCTTCAAACTTCTGGGTATGGATGAGAATGGGGAAAGATGGGGAAGAACAATGGAAAGTGTGAACTTGAACAGGGGGCTTTCTATTCATAATGTGATGTGTCAAAACTCATTTGTAGGCTCACGCCTGTAATCCTCGCAGCTCAGAAGGCTGAGATCTGAGAATCATGATTCAAAGCCATGAGCAGGAAAATCTGATATTCTTGTCTCCAATTAACCACTAAAAAGTTGGAAGTGATGCCGGGTACAGTTAGCTCATGCTTCAATCCTAGCTACTCCGGAGACTGAGATCTAAGGATGTGGTTCCAGGCCAGTCTAGGCAGAAAAGTCCCTGTGAGACTCTTTTCTCCATTAAGCACTCAAAAACCTGATGAGGCACTGTGGCTTAAAGTGGTAGAGCACTAGCCTTTCTTTTTTTTTTTTTGTCGGTTGTGGGGCTTGAACTCTGGGCAGGGTACTGTCCTGAACAATTCAGCTCAAGGGAGCGCTCAACCACTTGAGCCACAGCACCACTTCCAGTTTTTTGGTGGTTAATTTGAGATAAGTCTCATGGACTTTTCCTGCCTGGGCTGGCTTTGAGTAGCTAGGATTACAGGCGTGAGCCATCGGAGCCCCGCTTAGAGCACTAATCTTAAGCAGAAGTGCTCAGGGACAGAGGCCAGACCCCAAGTTCAAGCCCCACAACTTGCAAAAAAAAAGAAGAAAGAAAAACAAAGCCTGGAAGTAGAGCTATAGGTTTAGCAGTAGAGCAATAACCTGGAGCAACAACGCTCAGGGACGGTATCCAGGCCTTGAGTTCAAGCCTCAAAAACCCAAACAATCATCTGTACGACTAATTAAAGATAATTTTTTAAGTAAAATAATAGTCAAAATTTTCTTTAAAAAATCAACCACTCTCAAGGCTGGGAATGTGTCTTAGAGCTTGAGTGCTTGCCTAGCATGCATGAAGCCCGGGGTTCAGTATCACATAAACAGAAAACACCCAAAGTGGTGCGGTGGCTCAAGAGGTACAGTGCTGGAAATGGCGCTGTGGCTCAAGTGGTAGAGTGCTCGCCTTGAGCTGAAGAGCTGAGGGACAGCGCCCAGGCCCAGAGTTCAAGCCCCATGACCGACCAAAAAAAAAAAAAAATTCAAAAAGAGGTACAGTGCTAGTCTTAAGCAAAAGAAGCCAAGGGATAGTGCCCAGGATCTGAGTTCAAGCACCAGCACTGGCAAAAAATAAAAATAGAAAAATCAACCATTCTCTCAGCATGTTCTACTTTGGCTGCTAGCTGTCATTTCTTTTTTTTTGTCTTTTCTTTTTTGGTACTGGGGATCGAACCCAGGACGTTGCACTTGCTAGGCAAGCGCTTTGCCACTGAGCTACATCCCAGCCCTGTCATTTCTTTTAAACTGTTCTTTCCAAGGTCATCCGGTGTCTGTAAATCCAGTGGTCACTTTTTTGTCCTCTTGTTCCTTGGCCTTGTGGAGGCATTTCTCATGGTTGGTCCTATTTCTTTCTTGGAACATTTTCTTCCCTGGTCTTCTGAGAGACTACATTCTCCCAGGTTCCCTCTGGCCTCATTGGCTACCATGTCTAGTTCCATAAATTTGGACACACTCAGTGTTCTCCTGGCCTGCTATCTCCACTGAGGTCTAAGTGAAAGAACAAAGAACCAAAAGAAATAAGTTCTTGTCTATTCAAGATTGAATCTTACTTTCTTGGAGATACACACTGAGGCCTATGAGAGCTCAAACTGAAATATGAAATCTGCCTTCACATAACCAAGGAGAAGAAAACACACTGCACACACACACACACACACACCCCGAAATAGGAGAAAATCACCACACAGGAAAAGAAAGGTGAGCAGAGATTGCTGTGTGTTGTTTGCTGAAGCTGGCTGATGGGTGTGGCTTGTTATTTTCCCCAGTTGCGGGCCTTCCAGGCTTTGTGACATCTTCCCTGGGATATTTAAAAGGCAGCTCCGTTGTAACCTGGCCAGATGCTACTTTGAACACCCCATTCTCTCTGCTCCTTTCTGTTTTCCTATCCAGGTGTAGAACACAAGGCATCTGTAGGTTCTCAGCTTTCAAGAAATCTTTCTCCCCTTGTCCAGGGCACCAGCCAATCTGGTCCCTTCTGCCTGGAAGTGCCCTGAGCTCAGCCTCTCTTCCCCACCTCCTGTGCCTCCCGTCCCCCCCCCCCTCCACCTGGTCATCAGTGTCCCAGAAGGCACTGGACGGGGTGCAGGGATCAGCTAAGTTCTTCTGAGACTCTTTAATTGCATTTTCGGTGCTTTATCTCCAGCTCCACAGAGATCCAATCTGTATCTCTACTCGCGAACATTTTTATCTCCCCTAGTTCGTAAACAAGCAAAGAGCCTTCATCAAAACACAGGGGCCTAAGCAGAAATTCGACGTGAAGTCAGAGGCTTCTTTCGCAAGAACGGGGAGTGGCCGTGGCGGGGGCAGGTGGGGGGGGACCGAACCGGATCGCCCGGGGCGCATCGTTTGATCTGGGGGCTCACGGAGCAGTGGAGTGGCATCCCTCGGGTTTAAAGTTCACGATGGCTCGGGGTGCACAGCGCCTGCGTCGCCAGGGCAAAGCCCCGAGTTCAAACGCTCTGGATGAACAACCCCTCTGCTGTAACTACTTTCCTGGACAAGCACTCTTTGTATCGGGATCTTAAGGTCAGACCTCGTTTCTCTAGTCTGCAACAGTGACAATTTAATGAGAACTCACTGTTCCGAACTGCGACAGCTAAAAAATTCCTGCGCACTGCCCGGGCAGGGGCCGGGCGTTTTGTCTAGCGCACAGTGCGCAGGCTCCAAGCCCCGCCGCCGCGCCGGGGCCTGCAGGAGGCCACCTTTGTGGAAGTCAGGGGCGGGGCCGGATCGGGGGCGGGGCCGCCGCAGCCCCGCCCCCGGCTCGCCGCCCAGGCCCCGCCCCGTCGCGGCACGTGCAGCCCGGGGGCGCCGCCGCGCGCCCTCCCCGCCCCCACCGCGGACGTGACCTGCCGCCCCAAGGGCCCCGTGGGGCCGGGCCGCGGGACGGCGCCCGGCTCGGCCCCGCTTCGCGGCTGCGTGCGCAGGGTGGGCTGGGCGTGCGGGATCTGGAGTTTCTGCGACCACAACAAAGGTCCAGCCCCACACGGCGGAGGGCCTGGGGCCCTCCCTGCCCCAGGCTGGAGGGCGGGTCCTGATCCGGGCTCCGGGCTCCAGTCTCCCCCCCCCCCCCCCCCGGAAGGAGCGAGGCGCGCGCCCAGGTGTCTGGGTGTGGCCGGCCTCCGCCAGCGCCGGCCGCCGGGTTTCCCGGCTCCGCAGAAGTGGCCCCGCGCCGCCCGCCGAGCCCCGCGCCCCGGCCCCGGCCCCGCTTTCTTTGTGTCTTCCGCTCTCCGCGGACCAGGCCGCCTGGGTTTTGTTTCCCCTTCCCCATCTCCGGACCGGACCCCTCCGCGGCCTCATTCCCCAGCCGCTCGGGTCCCCGGGGTGTCCGTGACCCCCGTCCCCCGGCCCGGCCGCTGGGTGGGCGAGATGCCCGCGGAGCCCCCAGAACGGACTTGGGGCGCACCGGGCCGTCCTGTTGACGCACTGTCTCCAGAAATGGCGCCGGGGTTCCCACTCCCGGCCGGGCCGGGCTCGATCTGGAGGCAGGTGTGACAATCGGGGCGCCACCGACAGGCCCCAGGCCCCACGCCGCCCGCGGGGAGGCGGCCTGGGCGTGGGGCGCCTGCCCCGGTGGCCCGGGGACCCGCGCGAGAGTGGGCGGCGGCGAAGCCGCGGGCTCCGGGGGCCAGGGGCGGGGCTGGGTTGAGTAACTGCCCCCTTCCCCCCTCCGGCCGGGGCCTCCCTTCCCGCAACCCCCCCCCCCACGCGGCGTAGGGGCCTCTCCGGCCCCCCTCCGCCGGCTCCTCCCCCCCCCTCCCCGCGGGCTGGGGCCTGGGTGGCTCCGACCCCTGCAGCACTTCCCAATCTCAGCGAGTCGCCAGAGCCGGGGTTCCCGGGCGTCTAAGGGGAGTGGCAGAGCCTAAGAGCCCAGCAGGAACTAACACCCCCCCTCCCCGCTTTCCTGGGCTGTGTGCGCATGTGTGGCTATGCACCGCGACGCGGGGCCAGCCCGGCCGCTGGGGTGGCCCTCGGGGTGTGCTGCAGACAGTCTCAGTTTGGAGCCCCGGCTCCCCAGGAATTCACCCGGGTGACCCAGGCGGCCCGAATCCCCCTGCCTCAGCCTCCGATTGCGGGGCCCACCCCCCTGCCTCGGATTTGATATGTTGTCGTTTGTGGGGCCTGAACTCTGGCCTGGGCGCCGTTCCTCGGCTCTTCAGTTCATGGAGAGCACTTTACCACAGGAGCCACAGCACCACTTCCGGTTTTCTGGTGGTTTATTGGAGATCAGAGTCACAGACTTTCCTGCCTGGGCTGGCTGTGATCCTCAGATCTCAGCCTCCTGAGTAGCTAGGATTGCAGGCATGAGCCACTGGTGCCCAGCATAAGTTCACTTCTTGTCGTTTTTCTCCTATGTTCTTCCTCCCCCATATTGTTTTGCTTTTTGTGCCTGTATTTTGACTTGAACTCAGGATCTATGCTCTGTCCATTAGCTTTTCCCCTAAAGTACTCTACTACTTGAGCCATAGTTTAATTTCTGGCTTTTTGCTTAATTGGAGATAAATTTTACAGACTTTTCCTGCCCTGACTGGCTTTGAACCATGGTCCTCAGATTTGAGCCTCCTGAGTAGCTAAGATTACAGGTGTGAGCCACTGGTGGCCAGATTTACATGGGATTTTATTCCTTCCAAATTTCTAATGTTTTTGGCACCAGACCCTGTGCTGGGTGCTGGCAATGGAGATGAAGGTAGTAGGCTTGGCCTCCAGATGCCAAGAAAAGAGATGACTCATTTTCCTGAGCAGGGTCACCATGCATGTGGGCCTTGCTTACTCAGGGCCCTGTTCTGTCCGGAGCCCTTGGTTGGGTCAGAGACTAGGGTATCTGGGCACTGTCTTATATTTGCATATTTGTTCCCTAACTTTGTGTATGTTTGTTCGGGGACTCAAAATCTGGGCTAAGCAAATATTCTGCTATTGAGGTAGGCCTCCTGCCCTCTAACATAGTTTTAACAGGTCCCATGTAGCCAAGTATGGTGGTGTACTATCATCCTACTATTTGGGTGGCTGGGATTTTGAGTTCAAGGCCAGTCTGGATACTGTGACAAAAAGTAAACAGATGTAATGCATGGTTCCAGTGACAGAGTTCTACATAGTATATTCAGGGTCATAAGACCAAACCCCACTCCTGCTAAATAGATTGATAATTTTGGGTGTGTGGACCAATTGATAATTTTGGGTGTGGATGCGCTAGCCTTGAGCTGAAGAGCAGAGGGACAGACCCAGAGTTCAGGTCTCACGACCCCCCCCCCCCCACACACACACACAAAAAACCAACTCAGATCTATGTACTCAGGCTGGATTCCCAGATCTCAGCCTCCTGAGTGGCTAGGATTACAAGCATGAAACAGGGCCATCTGCACGTTCCTTTTTTTCTTTGGTCATGGGGCTTGAACTCAGGGCCTGAGCACTGTCCTTGAGCTTCTTTTACTCAAGGCTAGCGCTCTACCACTTGAACCATAGCACTACTTCTAGCCTTTTCTGTTTGTGGTACTGTGGAATCAAACCCAGAGCTGCTGCTGCCTGCTGCTTCTTTTTTTTTTTTTTGAAAAAACATTTTTTTAATTGTGAAAATACCGTACTGAGGGGTTACAATTACTTGGGCAAGATAATGAGTAAATTTCTTTTTTTTTTATTTTAATTTTAATTTTTTGTGAACATACTGTACAGAGGGGATGAGTACATTTCTTATCAAGCATTTTTGTCTCCTCCTTTGTTTCCCCTTTCCATCTCCTCCCCCACCCCCCACCCAGAGCTTCTTGCATGCTAGGCAAGCACTCTACCTCTAAACCTCATTCCTAGTCTGCACATTGTAGCTGGGGAAACCCAGGCAATCCAGAAGTTCCAGCGAATTTCTTGGAACTTCTAAAGACAGAAGCATGGAGAAGTGTGAGAGCTAGGATTTGCACTGAGTGAAGCCCTTTCCTGCAGCTGTGACTTGACTGAAAAATATATAAAGCCACAATTTTCTGGGCGTGCCAGCTTACAGGGGCCCAGGTAGATAACTCTGATCTTCCCTTGGAGCATAGCTCACAAGAAGCCAAGGAGAGTGGACACCAGTGGCTCACACCTGTCATTCTAGCTACTCAGGTAGCTGAGATCTGAGGATCATGGTTCAAAGCCAGCTCAGGCAGTAAAGTCTGTGCAACTCTTATCTCCATTAAACCACTCAGAGAACTGGAAGTGGCACTGTGGCTCAAGTGGTAGAGTGCTAGCCTTGAGCTGAAGAGCTGAGGGACAGCGCCCAAGCCTAGAATTCAAGCGCCATGACTGACCAAAAAAAAAAGCCAAGGAAAGGGGCTGGGAATGTGGCTTTGTGGTGGAGTGCTTGCCAAGCATGCATGAAGCCTGGGTTCAATTTCTCAATGCCATATGGAGAAAAAGCTGGAAGTGGCGCTGTGGCTCAAGTGGTAGAGTGCTATCCTTGAGCAAAAGCTCAGGGACAGTACCCAGGCCTTGAGTTCAAGCCTCAGGACTGGGAAAAAAAAAAAAAAAAGCACAGTATTAGTGTCCAAGCCCTGAGTTCAAAGCCCTAGGACTGGAGCGCGTGCACATGCATGTGCGCGCGCACACACACACACACACACACACACACACAATCTGAGGGCCAGGCACTGTAGCTAATGTCTGTCATTCTAGCTACTCTGGAGGCTGAGATCTGAGGATCATGGTTTAAAGCCAGCCTGGGCAAGAAAGTCTCAGAGAGACTCTTATCTCCAAGTAACTACCAGAAAACTGGAAGTGGTACTGTGGCTCAAAGAAGTAGAGCCCTAGCCTTGAGCAAAAAGAGCTCAAGGACAGGGCCCGGGCTGGGAGTTCCAGCCCTATAAACCAAAACCAGCAGCAGCTCTGCTAGGAGCTTGGCCACACAGGGCTTTACATCTTCCTCCCAGGACACACAAAAGAGCCATTGTCAAAACTCCAGAAGCTGAGAGTAAACTCAGGGGAGTTCTGATGTGTGAAATGCCTAGAAGAGGCTTGAGGGAGGGAACAGGTGTGGACAGAGACAGAGCGGGGAGGGAAGCAGCTTCACCCCTGGGTTCAGTTATAAATTAGCTGGAGCAGTTAGCGAAGGCCCTTGGACAACATGTAGAAAATTCTTCCAGTTCTAACCTGGCCAGTCCAACATAGGGCTACTATAACCTCCCTGCTACCCCCCAAAGCTCACTTCCTCCCCGATCTCTTTTGTAAAAAGCGGAGGACTGAGTTTTTGGAGCAATTTTCAAGGTTAGAGAAAGCTCAGCTTCGCAAGAGGCTTCACCAGGCCTCCTCACTTCTCCCCGGTACTTCCCGGAATATCAGAGGTTGCACCAAAGCTCACCCTTCCTTCTCTTGAACTTGATTAGTAAGTGGGAAATTATGATGGAGAGTGTGAAGATTTGGCCAATGGCAGAGCATTTTTGCCTCGCATGCTCCACCCCAGCCTTGGAAGTGGCGATCAGGGAGTAGGAAAGAAAACTGAGCCGGGCACCGATGGCTCACGCCTGTAATCCTAGCTACTCAGGAGGCTGAGATCTGAGGATCACGGTTCAAAGCCAGCCCAGGCAGGAAAGTCCGTGAAACTCTTATCTCCAATAAACTACCAGAAAACCGGAAGTGGCGCTGTGGCTCAAGTGATAGAGCACTAGCCTTGAGCTGAAGAGCTGAGGGACAGCGCTCAGGCCCAGAGTTCAAGCCCCATGACTGGAAAAAAACAACACAAAAACAAACAAAAAAATGAATAGAGCTCTTATTTTTTGGGGGGGTGAGGCTGGTTTTGGGGCTTGAACGCAGGGCCTGGACACTGTGCCTGAGGTTCTTTTGCTCAAGGCTAGTGTTCTACCACTTGAGCCACAGCATCACTTCTTGTATATATATATATGTTTTTTTATTTTTTTGCAATTTATTGGAGATAAGAGCTGTAAGGTCCATTCCTGGACGGCGAACAGACCTCGCCCAGTACCTGCGTTACCTAGGCAACTGGGACACCTGGAAGAGGTCACATCCGCATCCGCTGAGGTCACATCTTAACCTGATGTGGCCACACCTTTCTCCCACCTGATCCCACTTCCCTTTACCTGGACACACCCTTCCCCACCCCCTACCCTATATAAGGCCTAAACCGCGGCCAGACCACCCTTTTCTTTTGCCAGCCGCGTGGAGTGCCAACCTTGTCTGGTCCCAGCAGGTCTACTGAATAAACCTACCCCTTACCTGAATACCACGTGCGTGGTGCAGTTCTTACTCGGCTACCTCTTTTTAAAAACCTAACAAGAGCTTCATGGACTTCCCTGCCCTGGCTACCTTTGAACCCTGATCCTCAGATCTCAGCTTCCTGAGTTGCTGGCACCCAGCTTAAAATAGAGCCTTAAAACAACTGGGTAGGAGCTAGGCACTGGTGGTTCATGCCTGTTGTAATCCTAGCTACTCAGGAGGCTGAGATCTGAGGATCACAGTTCAAAGTCAGCCTGGGCTGGAAAGTCTGTGAGACTCTTATCTTCAATAAACCAGAAGTAGGGCTGTGGCTCCAGTGCTAGAGCTCTGGCCTTGAGCTGAAGAGCTGAGGGACAGCGCCCAGTCCCAATGTGTAGGTCTCATGACCAACACACACACACAAACCCAAAACAACTGGGTAGCCAGGTACTGCTGGCTCACGCCTGCAAGGCTAGGTTTTTAGGAGACTGGGATCTGATTGAAATTTCAAGTCTGCCCAGGCAGAACAGTTCAGGAGACTCAGCTCCAATTAACCAGCAAAAGGCTGGAAAAGGAGTTGTGGCTCAAGTGGGAAGGAGCCAGCCTTGAGCAAAGATGCTAGAGTGTGAGAGTGGGGCCCTGCGTTCAAGCCCTAGTACCAAGTTGGCAGCATGCATGCTTGCTGGAGGGGGGCACGCGAACACACATGCGTGCATGTGCACGTGCTTGCTCACGCGTGCACACGCGCGCGCACACACACACTTTCCAAACAGGGAAAATCCCCAAGAAGATATAATGATGATTTATGACAAATACAAAGAAAAAAATGAGCTGTGTGGAAGGATGAGGGAAGTTGACCTGCAAAGACTGGGTTTTGAGTTTTGTTGTTGGTTTTGTGTTTGTGGTTTTGAACTGTCACGAGCCTCTTGGTGCTCAAGGCTAGCACTCGATCCTTTGAGCCACAGAGTCACTTCTGGCTTTTCCAGTGTATGTGGTACAGGAATGGAACCCAGGGCCTCAAGCAAGTTTAGGCAAACACTCTACCACTAAGCCACCTTGCCAGCCCGGGGGTTTTGAGTTTTGGGGGCAGAGTAAGGGGCCTCCAACTAAGCCAAGGTCATTCAGTAATCAGGAATTAGGAAACTCAGGACTTGATGCTGGAGGGCAAAATATGATTAAAAAGAATGCAGACTTTGACAGTCCAGGCAGGAGTCTCTAAGTAAAGCACTGATGGGATCTTCTTCACTGTGCAAATTCCATCTTTTCTTCAAACCTGCAAACTTGTCAACAAACATTTCAAAGACTCCATGTCCTGGGGCTAGAAACCAAATATGTTTGTCCTCAGCAAAACCTGCTCCCCACCCTACAAGTGGCCTAGGCTGCCTTTTCTCACCTCAGGGCTGCTCAAGGACAGGCCCTGAGGTCTAAGGCTCAAGTCTAAAGGCAGCGGCCCAGAGCTGTGGCTCAAGCCTGTAATCCTAGCTACTCGGGAGGCTGAGATCTGAGGATTACAGTTCAAAGCAAGCACTGGAAGGAAAAGTCCCTGAGACTCTTATCTCCAGTAAACCATGGAAGGAGCACTGTGGCTCAAGTGGTAGAGTACCCAGGCCCAGAATTCAAGCCTATGACTGGCAAAAAAAAGCTCAAGGAAAGTGCACTAGGATGGTGTGCACAAATAACACATACAACACAAGTGCCAAGGTCATATGAGATAAGGAAAGCTAACAGGACACCATGACCAAGAACAATGTGAGACCGTGGCCTGAACTCTAAAACTAGAACAAAAGGGAGCATTAATAGAAAATTGCTGAGCCAGGAGCCAGTCTCTCACACCTGTAATTCTAGCTACACAGGGCACTGAGATCTTAGGATTGTGGTTCAAAGCCAGATTGGGCAGGAAAGTCCTTGACACTCTTATCTTCAATTTAGCTCCAGAAAACCGGAAGTGGTATTGTGGCTCAAGTGGTAGAATGCTAGCTTTGAGGAAAGAGCTCAGAGACAGTGCCCAGGCCTCACGTTCAAGCCCCATGACTGACCAAAAAAAAAAAAAAAAGAAAGAAAAAGAAAAAAATTGGTGAAATTGGGAACAGTATGGAGCTCTGTTGACAGTATTATTTTTTTGGTCAGTCATAGAGCTTAAACTCTGGGCCTGAGCTTTTTTGCTCAAGGCTAGCACTCTACCACTTTGAACCACAGCTCCACTTCTGGTTTTCAGGTGCTTACTTGAAGATAAGAGTCTCATGGGGACTTTTCTGCCTGGGCTGGCTTTGAACTGTGATCCTCAGATCTCAGCCTCCTGAATAGCTAGGATTACAGGTGTGAGCCACTAGTGCCATGCATTTTGGTGGTATTTGATAGGCAAGCCTTCCATGAGTCTTTTTTTTTTATTTTGGGTCTGATTGTGGGGCCTGAACTCTGGGCCTGGGCGCTGTCCCTCAGCTCTTCAGCTCAAGGCTAGAGCTCTACCACTTGAGCCACAGCGCCACTTCTGGCTTTTTTTCTTTTTTGCTTATGTGGTGCTGAGGAAGTGAACCCAGGGCCTCGTGCATGCAAGGCAAGCACTCTACCACTGAGCCACCTTCCCAGCCCCCAACCATGAGTCTTATAGCTTGATTATATATCTTTGCATGTCAGAAGTCATTGAAGTTCATTGCTTAATCTCTGTGTCCACAGGGAGTTGCAATATAAAAATTAAATTAATCTGCTATTCTGTGATTTTTTTTTTTTTTGCTAGTCCTGGGGCTTGAACTCAGGGCCTGGGCACCAGCCCTGAGCCTGTCTGTGCTCAAGGCTAGTGCTCTATCACTTGAGCCACAGCACTACTTCTAGCTTTTTCTGTTTCTGTGGTACTAAGGAATGAAACCCAGGGCTTCATGAATGCTAGGCAAGCATTCTACTACTAAGCCACATTCCCAGCCTTCACTTTTTATTTTGAAACAACTTTACATTTACAGAAGAGTTGCAGAAAAAACATAGGTTTCCTGTAGATGCGCATACCCAACTTCTTCTAAGGTTATCATTTTACATGACTCCACTACAGCCCTCAAACCAAGAAATTCACACTGACAATGCTGTCAACAGGGCTGGGAAGGTGGCTCAGTGGTAGAGTGCTTGCCTTGCATGCATGGGGCCCTGGGTTCGATTCCTCAGCACCACATAAGCAGAAAAAGCTGGAAGTGGCGCTGTGGCTCAAGTGGTAGAGTGCTAGCCTTGAGCAGAAAAGCTGAGGGACAGCGCCCAGACCGAGTTCAGGCCCCACAACTGACCAAAAAAAAAAAAAACAAAAAACAAAAAACCCTGGCTTCAATCCCCAGGGAAAAAGAAGATAGAGAGGAAGATAGAGGAAGAGGGAAGGAGAGAAAAAAAGGACAAAAATAGCAAGGAAGCAAAGAAGAAAGAAGGCAAGTTGGTATTTCTTATATGGAGTTCGGGGGCAGCCTTGGCTACATCCTAAATCAACTCCAGCCTAGAGGGAGAGGGAGAGAAATAAGAACAGGGAAAAAAGTAGACCCTCTATGAAGACCCCCGTGTGGGCTCCTAGCCCCCAGCACTGTCAGTCCCACTGCTGGTGTCCTTGAACCTGTCACGCTGGGACAGGCCCAGCGTTCTGTTCCCTCAGCCTTGGGAGCAGAGGACCCCAGGGAAGCGAGGCGCTCACCCACTCACTCTTTGCTGGGTCAGTTGAGGGCAACTCCGGATTCCCAAACTCCAAACTAGGAAATCTGGTCTGACAAGGATGGGGGTTCACAGCTGACATCAGCCCCGCCCAGGAAAACCTGTGAGGGGGTGCCTAAGAGAACCTGTACTCCAGGTTAGGAAGGGAAGAGCCTCAGCTTCCATATTTAACCCTTCGGAGCCCAAGGCCTCCAGAGCTGCAAGGGGCTTTTGTTGTTTGAACTCAGGGCTCAAGGCTGGTGCTCTACCACGTGAGCCACACCTCTACTTCTGACTTTTTGCTGGTTAACTAGAAATGAGTCTCAAGGACTTTCTTGCCTGAGTTGGCTTTGAAGCATGATCCTCACATCTCAGTCTCCTGAGTAGCTAGAATTACAGGCGTGAGCCATAGACACCAAGCCTGATCGCTAGTGCTCTGACCTTTGCTGCAAAGATCTGCTCCAAGCTCACCTCACAGCCCCTCCTTGGCCCTCTCGCCACGCTCTGCGGGTTTCTTTTTCTTTTACAGGAGTGTGTGTGTGTGGGGGGGGGGGGGCAGTTCTGGAATTTGAACACAGCTCCTGGGCTATCACTTGCTCTGTTTTTGTTCACATAAACCCACAGCACCTGACACCCAAGTTTCCTTGCTCATTTTAGGGTGCACCTCTTTTCACTGGACCAAGTCTGTGAAGGATCCAGAAGTGTCATCTTTTCACAGCTTGAGTCCCACCCTTCAAACTGATCCGGGCTCATGAGGGGGGGCCATTTGATGCCTACTAGTCTAATAAATAGATCTACTAGAGAAGGCGGTTTTATTTTGTATGAGCCTCCAGAAAGCAATCTGCAAATCTCAAACAGAATGGATACATTCCTGCTCCAGCAATCCTAGCTCTCCAAGGCAATGACTCCTGTTCTTAGGCTGGAGGGAACAGCTGCAGGGAAGAGCTGGCCCACCAGGGAAGTTTTTGTTTGCAAGTACCAGGTCTTGCTTCTCAGTAGTAACAGATGTGGATGTCCCAGGCCAGCTTTCTGCTTCCCCCCCATGGTCTCTGTGGTCCCTGACCAGGGGAATGAAGCAGGCTTGGGCAGATCTGTATCACTATTCATTTGTTCATTTGGCTGAACACTGTGGTTAGTGGGGGATATTTCTGAATTGAGTTGGAAAAAGGGCCACAGGGAGTAAGAAAATATATTTTAAGGAAGTGGCTTTCAGGAGAGCACTCAAGAGCTGGGCACTGGTGGCTCATGCCTGTAGTCCTAGCTACTCAGGAGCTGAGATTTGAGGATCATGGTTCAAGGTCAACTTGAGCAGGAAAGTCTGGTGGTGGTGGTGGGCCTTGAACTCAGGGCCTGGGTGCTGTCCCTGAGCTCTTTGGCTCAAGGCTAGCACTCTACCACTTTGAGTCACAGAGCCACTTTTAGTTTTCTGGTGGTTAATTGGAAATAAGAATCTTAGAGACTTTTTTACCCAGGCTGGCCTCAAACCACAATCCTCAGATCTCAATCTCTTATTTTCAAACAAACCAGAACAAACTTAGAGCCATGAACAAAGTAAAAGGAAAGTATAGGGGCTGGGAAGGTGGCTCAGTGGTTAAAGCGCTTGCCTTGCACACCTGAGGCCCTGGGTTCAATTCCTCAGCAACACATAAGCAAAAAGAAAAAAGCCGGAAGTGGCGCTGTGGCTCAAGTGGTAGAGCGCTAGCCTTGAGCTGAAGAGCTGAGGGACAGCGCCCAGGCCCAGAGTTCAGGCCCCAAGACCGGACAAAAAAAAAAAAAAAGAAAGTAGATATGTTTTTGTTTTTTTTTTAATTTTTTTTTTTGGGTCCGGTCGTGGGGCCTGAAGTCTGGACGCTGTCCCTCAGCTCTTCAGCTCAAGGCTAGCACTCTACCACTTGAGCCACAGCGCCACTTCCAGCCTTTTTCTTTTAGCTTATGTGGTGCTGAAGAATCGAACCCAGGGCCTCAGGCAAGCACTCTACAACTGAGCCACCTTCCCAGCCCTTGTTTTTTTAATCTGGAGTAGTGATCATAAGTAAAATTTTTGTTTAGCAGTGTGGCTGAATGCCATCCCTGAGACTGAGCTGAATGGGGGGGGGGGGTACAGCTGAGGAGAAAGCAGGAGAAAAGCTGTGGGCAAGTGTGAGGCAGAGAGGCAGAGAGGGAGGGAGGCAGGGAGGGAGGGAGGGAGTGGAAGGAAGGGAGGTGACTAGGCTAGTGGGGAAGATGGAGGGAAATCATGGGTCCCACCTAAAACCAGTGTAACCTGCAAAAGTCAAATAGGAAGAGGAAAGAAATCAGAGACAGCCACAGTTGTTGCTTGAGCAAACAGATAAGGCACCATTTAGAGGAAGGGGAAGGCTGCAAAGGAGGAAGCTGAGCTGGAAGGACTCAAGATGCAGACCTGAGAATTCATTATTAGACAAGGCAAGGCAGGCACATGAGAATATTTTTTGCAAGTGGGCTTCAGTGGCACCTTCCCTCCCTCCCTCCTTCTCTTCCCCTTCTCTGGCATTCACACTAGAACCACAAGCCTTGTGAATGGTAAATATACACTACCTCTGAGCTATCCTCCAAATCCCAAAACTCCAGCAATTGCTTTTTTTTTTTTTTCCAGTCTTGGGGCTTGAACTCAGGGCCTGGGTGCTGTCCCCAAGCTTCTTTTGCTCAAGGCTAGTGCTCTACCACTTTAAACTACAGTGCCATTTCTGGCTTTTTGTTGGTTAATTTGAGATAACCAGACTTATGGACTTTCCTATCCAGGGTGGATTTGAACTGCAACCCTCCGATCTCAGCTTGCTAAGTAGCTAGGATTACAGGTGTAAGCAATTACAAAAAAGCAGAAAGTGGAACTGTGGTTCATGTGGTTAGTGCTAACCTTGAGCAAGAAAACTTTGGGACAGTGCCTAGGCTCTGAGTTCAAGCTCTAGGAATGGCATATACATTAGTAAGTAAATACATAGAAAAGAGGCCAGACATAGTAAAAACAACAACAACAAAACAACAAAAGAACAACAACCCCCCCCCCCATCTCACCAATGGGAGGATGAGGCAGAATGTCACAATGGACTACGTAAGATGATGTTATGAAAAAAGAGGGTGGGGAAGGTAGGTGGGTAGACAGTCAGTTCTGCATCCGTAGTTCTGAATTCATGGTTTGAATCACCTGAAGACTGAAAATGTAATTAGGTTTTTGATGGCTGCATCTCTACTGTACAGGCTTTTTTTCCTTATAAATCCCTATACAGGATAGTATAATAGCTATTTATGTAGGATTTACATTGTATAGGCATTAGGATTTATTATTTTAATTTTTTTTAGGATTTATTATTTTTTTGATCCAGTTCAGCCTGGGCACTGTCCCTGAGCTTTTTTTTTGTCAGTCATGGGGTTTGAACTCTGGGCTTGGGCGCTGTCCCTCAGCTCTTTAGCTCAAGGCGAGTGCTCTACCACTTGAGCGACAGTGCCACTTCCGGTTTTCTCCTATTGGAGATAGGAGTCTCACGGTCTTTTCTTCCCTGGGCTGACTTTGAACAGCAATCCTCAGATCTCAGCCTCCTGAGTAGCTAGGATTACAGGTGTGAGCCACCAGCACCCGGCCTGTCCCTGAGCTTTTTTTTGCTTAAGGTTAACTGTCTATCACTTGAGCCACAGATCCATTACTGGCTTTTTGATGGTTAATTGGATATGTCTCAGACTTGCTTGTCTGGGCTGGCTTCAAATTCAGATCCTTAATCTCGGCTTCCTGAGTAGCTGGTGTGAGCCACCAGTGCCCAACTGTACAGTGGTGTTACATCTTATAAAGCCTCTGCATGTTCCCAGATGCCACTTAGTCCTTGGAAGCCTACATTAGAGGAAGTTGAGCAGAGTTGAACTGTCCAAGGCTACCCCTGGTATGGGCTATGTTGGATGACTGAGCTCTGCGCTGCTGTAGATTAGGAGCACAGTGCTGACTAGCGTCCTGGGTGCCTGTCATGTACACTTGTGATTCCCTTAGCTTTTCACTCAGGGCTGGTGCTCTACCACTTTAGTCATAGCTCCACGTCTGGGTTTTTGCTGGTTAATTGAATATGAGTCTCAGGGGCTGGGAACTGGTGGATCATGCCTGTTAATCCTGGCTACTCAGGAGGCTACAGGATGGAGGCTAGAGACTGAGGATAGGGGTTCAAAGCCAGCCCAGGCAGGAAAGTCCCTGAGACTCTTATCCCAATTAACCAGAAAACCGGAAGTGGTGCTGTGGCTCAAGTGGTAGAATGCTCACTTTGAGCTGAAGAGCTGAGGGACAGTGCCCAGACCCAGAGTTCAAGTCCCACGACCAGCCCCCCCACCCCCAAAAAAAAGTCTCAGGGAAGCTGGGTGCCTGTGGCCTATGCCTGTATCCTATCTACACAGGAGGCTGAGATCTGAAGATCATGGTTCAAAACCAGCTGGACAGGAAACTCCCTGAGACTCTTTTGTCTCCAGCAAACCACCAGAAAACTGGAAGGGATGCTGTGGCTCAAAGTGGTAGAGCGCTTGCCTTGAGTGAAAAAGTGAAGGACATTGCCCTAATCACTCTGGTTAAAAAAAAGTCTCAGGCCGGGCGCTGGTGGCTCACGCCTGTAATCCTAGCTACTCAGGAAGCTGAGATCTGAGGATCGTGGTTCAAAGCCAGCCCGGGCAGGAGAGACCGTGAGACTCCTATCTCCAATAAACCACCAGAAAAACCAGAAGTGGCGCTGTGGCTCAAGTGGTAGAGCGCTCGCCTTGAGCTGAAGAGCTGAGGGACAGCGCCCAGGCCCAGAGTTCAAGCCCCACGACCGACAAAAAAAAAAAGTCTCAGGGACTTTCTTTGAACCGTATCTCAGGGCTCAGCTCCCGAGTAGCTAGTATTACAGGCACGGGCCACTGCTGTCTGGCTACCATTTAGCTTTCCAACCTGGGAAGAGGGATCACTTCACTTTCACTCCTTTTTTCCATACACAGAGATAACATCCACTCTAGAATCCAACTGGACTTTATTTGACACAGAACGCAGTATCATTGCAGGAACAGCAAAATGAAAAGACAAAGGAGAAAAGACACCGTTCTAGCTAACGTATAATTAAGTAAAGAGGGGCTAGTCACTAAATGAATAACAAAACAGTTAAGCTTGATGGAAGAATTCTTTTTCTAGTGGCCATACCTGAAAGACAAAGTAAATGACTTTATCAATTCCATGTAATTTCCTACTTCAGGCCATAAACACATGTTTAAACATACAGAGAACTTGAGTTAGAACTTTGGAAAGATGTAAATAATCATGTGTGCAAGTGTGCTTCAAGGGGGGTGACTGCTGATTCCTCCCTCTCCAACACCCCATACCTCATGGCTCTCCCTGTGCCCAACCAAACTCCACCTGACCACCTGACACCCTGGCAGAGTCAGGTTGAGATTAGCAGGTGAGAGGGAAAGTAGTTATTAGGGGTTGGGGAAAGGAGCTTCGCCTGTTGGTTCCAATTAGCAGCCCAGATGCCATGAGTAGCCTTTGACCTACGATGGCTTCTTTCACCTCCCCTCAGTTATCAGGAGGGTTTAGGTTTAAGGTTTAGGAAAATCCTGAGGACAACAAACAGCTCTCAGTTTCAAAATCTAGCAAGCTGTCCTCAGATCCAAGTGTAGCTCCGATTCCATTCCATATTCCAGAGAGAACTGGCAAAACGAGGCTTGCAGTTCAGGGGGCTCTGATTGTCTCAGAGCTAAAAGTTGGTCCTAACAAGATGATAAAAGTTGCTAGGAGCCAAGCTCCAGTGGCTTATGCCTGTAATCCTAGTGACTCAGGAGGCTGAGATCTGAGGCTCTGCTCTGAGAATTATGGTTGGAAGCAAGTCCCAGTAGGAAAGTCCACGAGACTCATCTCCAACTAATCAGCAAAAAAAGCACAAAGTGGAGGTATGGCTCCAGAGGTGGAGCACTAGCCTTGAGCAAAATAGCCCAGGAACAACCACCAGATTGAATCCAAGAAAAAAAACAAAAAAACCAAGAAAATAAAAAAACAAGGAGCAGCTGGGCGCCGGTGGCTCACGCCTGTCATCCTAGCTACTCAGCAGGCTGAGATCTGAGGATCACAGTTCAAAATCAGTGTGGGCAGTAAAGTCCATGAGAATCTCATCTCCAATAAACTACTCAGAAAAAGTTGAAGCCGGGAGCTGGTGGATCACGCTTGTAATCCTAGTTATTAAAGAGGCTGAGATCTGAGGATTGTGGTTCAAAGCCAGCCTGGGCAGAAAAAGTCCATGAGACTCTTATCTGCAATTAACCACCAGAAAACCAGAAGTGGTGGGTGTTATGGCTCGTGGTAGAGCGCTAGCCTTGAGCTGAAGAGCTGAGGGATAGTGCCCAGGCCCAGAGTTCAAGCCCTGAGACCAACAGGAAAAAAAAAAAAGAAAAAGCCAAAAAGTGGCTTGTTAGAGCGCTAGCCTGAAGTACAAAAAGGCTCAAGGACAGCGCCCAGCTGTGAGTTCAAACTGTAGAACTGGCAAAAAAAAAAAAAAAAATTAATCAGGTATCATAAAGCTCTGTCACAAGTAATCAACATGAGATAGACCAATAAAATGTTATAGGTGGTTATCAGTTTAGCCCAAAGCAAAGACTAACCTCAGGGAGCCCATGGGGCCTTATTAGCATTGTGATATTGGAAATATTTAATAGTTTGTTGATTCCTGGATTTGCTATTTTCATAAATCCTAGAAGGCTGGAAAACCTGTGTGTCAACTTTGAATTGCTGATCCTGTGTACATTAACCAGAACTCATCTTAAGAAGCAAGGCATGTTCCACAAGGGTACCTTCTTTTCAGCTAGAAGGGTCAGAGAAGGGTGCTGACCTCAAAGCCCAGACTTACAACACAGAGACAGGCAGACACGTACTTTTGGAATTCCCACTCTCTGTTGTCCAAAGGGCACACCTGCCGTGTTTTGAGCCAGCGAGAGATGCAATGGAAGTGAAAGGCATGCTGAAAGAAAAGACACATTTGTGAAGAGTAAGTTTGTGGGGGACCTGTCACTAGACACCACCTCACAGCCAGTGTAGTAGACACGAGGTGCTGGAGCATGGCACTAGATGAGGGGCAGAACCCCCAATAAGGTTTACTTGAGACCCACCCTCTCTGGAGACAAGAATATTGCCAATGAAAGTGTGATAAAAATGTTTTTCTACTAAGGAAAAGGATGGTTTGGGGAGCAAAGAACTTCTAGTATGAGCTTTTCCTCTCCTTAAGGGAATAAGTGGCTTCCACTCTCATTTACCTACTAAGAGGATGCTTCTATTTATCCAGAGAAAGGAGGCCATAATCACATTCAGATTCCAAGCTTTCACATTTTTTTGTATTTATTATTGTAAAAATACTATACAGAGGGCTTACAGTTACATGAATGAGATAATGAGAACTATCACTCCCATTCTTAATTAGAAGCTTTCTTCCCACCTTCTCTGTCCTTGTCCTTTTTTTTTTGTCATGGGGCTTGAACTCTGAGCTAGAGCACTGTCCCTCAGCTTAAGGCTAGCACTCTACCACTTGAGCCACAGTACTACTTCCGGTTTTCTGGAGATAAAAGAGTTTCATGGCTTTTCCTGCCTAGGCTGAGATCTTCAGATCTGTCTCCTGAGTAGCTAGGATTGCCTGGCCTCCTCCTGTCCTTGAAGAATGAGGACCACTCAGAATAGGGCCTCTCACCCACCAAAGGATGAAACAGGCATCCCCAAATTCTTTCTGCTCAGCTCAACTCTGATCAAAGGGATTTACTTTCCACTTTATAGATTTATAAGAGCCCAGTACTTAATAACCCTTTAATGGTTGATTTTTGTAAAAAGTAGTTTTTTTTTGTTTTTGTTTTGTTTTGTTTTGGGTCCTCATGCATGCAAGGCAAGCGCTCTACCACTGAGCCACCTTCCCAGCCCCAAGTAGTTTTTTTTTAAAAGAAATAAAAGAAAGTATCCTGAGAGGTATCAAAATTTATTTTATGATCAATAAGGAATTAAAAAGAACAGGGGGCCGGGTGCTGGTGGCTCATGCCTGTAATCCTAGCTACTCAGGAGGCTGAGATCTGAGGATCACGGTTCAAAGCCAGCCTGGGCAGGAGACTCTTATCTCCAATAAACCACTAGAAAACTGGAAGTGGCGCTGTGGCTCAAGTGGTAGAGTGCTTGCCTTGAGCTGAAGAGCGCAGGGACAGCGCCCAGGCCCAGAGTTCAAGGCCCACGACCGACCAAAAAAAAAAAATCCTATTCCTGCTTCTACTGACTCACACTGCCCTCCAGGTCTGGAGACATGCTCCCCCACAGGTATGCAAGACACTAACCTCCACCTCCTATTGCTCCTGTGTCCCCCAGACTTACCTTTAGGACAGGCTATGAAAGAAGTTTCAGGGCAGCTGACAGCACTTCTTTTAACTTGTTTTTTTTTTTTTTTTGCCTGTAATGGGGCTCAAACTCAGAGCCTTGGCACTGTCTCTGAGCTTCTCTGGCTCAACGCTAGTGCTCTATCACTTGAGCCACAGTGCCACTTCAGGTTTTTTCTTTTAATGTGGTACTGAGGAATTGAACCTGGAGCTTCATGCATGCTAGGCAAGCACTCTATCACTGAGCCACATTCCCAGTCTGCTGACAGCTTTTTTTTTTTTTGTCGGTCTCAGGGCTTGAACTCTGGGCCTGAGTGCTGTCCTTCAGCTATAGCACCACTTCTGGTTTTCTGGTGGTTTATTGGAGATAAGAGTTTCATGGACTTTCCTGCCCGGGCTGGCTTTGAACCGTGATCCTCAGATCTCAGCCTCCTGATTAGCTAGGATTATACAGGAGTGAGCTACCGGCGCCCTGCTGCTGACAGCATATTTTTTTTTTTTGGGTCCGGTCGTGGGGCCTGAACTCTGGGCCTGGGCGCTGTCCCTCAGCTCTTCAACTCAAGGCTAGCGCTCTACCACTTGAGCCACAGCGCCACTTCTGGCTTTTTTCTTTTTGCTTATGTGGTGCTGAGGAATCGAACCCAGGGCCTCAGGCATGCAAGGCAAGCGCTCTACTACTGAGCCACCTTCCCAGCCCCCTGACAGCATTTTTGATCCAGCTCTTCCAATTTGTGTCGAACGGACAATGTTCTGTGTTAGAGAGGATACATTTATAGCAGCTCGTGGTTTTCAGACCAGGTTCACATGTTCAACCTCATCTAAGCTCATGGAGCAGGCTAGATAGATTTTTTTTTTTTGGTTGGTCGTGGCGCTATCCCTCAGCTCTTCAGCTCAAGGTGAGTGCTCTACCGCTTGAGCCACAGCACCATTTCCGGTTTTCTAGTGGTTTATTGGAGATACGAGTCTCAAAGACTTTCCTAGATAGATACTATTATCTGCACTTTACAGACAGGAAATTGCAACCCAGACAAGTGACTTGCCTAGCTCACAGAGAGGCAGAATTAGCACTCAAGTCTAGACCAGGGCTGCTGACACATTCTGCCTTCTTTCCTTCATGATAGGCTAGTCTGAGTGAGGTGCTCCTTAACCACACTTAGTGGAGCTCACCCTCTTTTCCTTCTCACAAAGGAACACGGTTCTTAGCTTATGCCTCACTGTCAAGGACAGCAAAATATCCAGTCTGACTTTCTTATCCTCATGTATAAGGCCACACAGAGTCCTGTGACCCTGAAGGAGACGCTCTGCACTGGGCAACAGTGGTTCATGCTTGTAATCCTAGCTACTCAGGAGGCTGAGATCTGAGGATCGTGGTTCAAAGCCAGCCAGGGCAATAGAGTAAATTGGGAAATGGCACTGTAGCTCAAGTGGTAGACAACCAGCTTTGAGCACAAACAGGCTCAGGGACAGCACCCAGGCCCTGAGTTCAAGCCCTGGGACTGGCAAGAAAAAAAAAGAAAGCACTGTGCAGGAATGGAAGGGAGAGAGCTCTAGAACATGGGGACATGGGAAGAAGTACAAAGAGGCCTCCACACAAATCTGCATTAATTCAGATATTTACACAAACATGTTTATTATGTACTGGGAGCAGGTCTAAGCCCTCTTTAACATTAAATCATTTGATCCTAACTAAAATGGTCTAGTATTAGCCACATTTTACATGAGGGAATCCAGGATTAGAAATGTAAAAACCTAGGCCCAAAGTAACTTAGCAACTAAGAGAGAGGGAAAGGGTGGTCCTATCCCAGAACCTATGACTCCCTGTGTCAGGCCAGGAGCTGTAGGTCCTCTGTCCCCTACGAGGACACAGGAGGCTTGGGCAGGGCAATTTTAGTTCTTATGACTGGGACTCTATGGATGTACAGACACATTGTTAACGTGGGCTACAATGTTTATCCTCCATAGCTGTCAGGCTCTGCCAGCCCGAACACTGAATCCAAGGCTGCACCGCATCTTGGGCACAAACCATATTAAAAAGAAAAATTATAATTTACCTAAATGTCGTGTTTAAAACACATACACAGGGGCAGCTTAGCGGCAGAGTGCTTGCCTAGCATGCATGAAGCCTTGAGTTGGATTCCTCAGCACCACATAAGCAGAAAAAGCCGGAAGTGGTACTGTGGCTCAAGTGGTAGAGCGCTAGCTTTGAGCAAAAGTAGCTCAAGCCCCAAGACTGGCGAAAACAACAATAACAAACAAAAAACAAACCCAAACAACAAAACAAACAAAAAAACACATATATTCGATGCTTATTCTTCAAAATTAGTTTCACAGACACATGCCCTTAAAACCTGCTCAGATGATACATAAGCTGGATATTGGTGGCTCATACCAGTAATCCTGGCTTCTCTGGAGGCTGAGGTCTGAGGACTGCTTTCTAAGCCAGCCTGGGAAGGAAAGTCTGTGAGACTTTTTTCTTAATTTTTTTTTTATTTTTGGGTCAAGTCAAGGGGCCTGAACTCTGGGCCTGGGCGCTGTCCCTCAGTTCTTCAGCTCAAGGCTAGTGCTCTACCACTTGAGCCACAGCACCACTTCTGGCTTTTTTCTTATGTGGTGCTGAGGAATCGAACCCAGGGCCTCAGGCATGTAAGGCAAGCACTCTACCACTGAACCACCTTCCCAGCCCAAGACTTTTTTCTTTTCCAGTCATGGGGCTTGAAGGACCTGGGTGCTGACCCTTAGCTCTTCAGCTCAACGCTAGTTCTCTACCACTTGAGCCACTTCTGGCTTTTCCTGTTTACATGTAGGTGCTGAGGAATTGAACTGAGGGCCTCATGCATGAGAGGCAAGCACTCTACCATGGAGCCACCTTCCCAGCCTCTCTCTCTTTTTTGGTTGGTCATGGGGCTTGAACTCTGAGCCTGGGTGCTGTCCCTCAGCTCTTCAGCTCAAAGTGAATGCTCTACCACTTAAGCCACAGACCACTTCCTTCTCCTATGCTGGGGATTGGACCTAGTGTCTTGCCTGTGCTAGGCAAGTGCTTTACCACTAAGCTATAGTCCTAGTGGCCTACGGTATAGTTAAGATGAAATAGTCCCTTTTCCTCATTAACTAATAGTTACTGTAAGGTCCACTCATGGATGGTGAGCAGACTCCACCCTCCTCGCAGCAAAGTCTCCGCCCAGTACCAGCGTTACCTAGGCAACTGGCATACCTGGAAAAGGTCACATATGTATCTGCTGAGATCACATCTGAATTTGATGTGGCCATACCTTTCTCCGCCAATAGCCTAGATAAGGCCTAGCCCAGGCCCAGACGCTCTCTTTTTGTAGCTCTTTCCCAGCTCTCTCTCCCAGGCCTTTCCCAGCCGCATGGAGGGCCAACATGGCCTGGTGCCAGCCAGAACGATGAATAAACCTACCCCTTACCTCAATACCACGTGCGTGGTGCTGTTCTTACTCAACTACCTCTTTTTAAAAACCTAACAGTTACCCTGTTAAAAATGAATAGTACGAGTATTTGGAATTATTTTTTTGTCTACCTCATGGGAGAGATAGTGGGCTTTTTTTTTTTTTTTTTTTTTTAAGAAAGTTTAACAATTGACAAAGAAGTGGATAACGTGTTTATAAGCAATGTTGATAGGTGAAAACATTTGCTTACATTACAGACTCCCCACGCAACCGTACACTCTTCGGAAGTCGCAGATGCCTGGTTAGCCTGACATTCTATGCCTGTGGGAACAAGAGCAATGGCATCACTGACAGCAGCAAAACTTCACATCCTGCAGCAGCATCGCCATCCTCAATTACCCATTATTATTATTTTTTTTTTGGGTCCGGTCGTTGGGCCTGAACTCTGGGCCTGGGCGCTGTCCCTCAGCTCTTCAGCTCAAGGCTAGTGCTCTACCACTTGAGCCACAGCACCTCTTCCGGCTTTTTTCTTTTTGCTTATATGGTGCTGAGGAATCGAACCCAGGGCCTCAGGCATGCAAGGCAAGCGCTCTACCACTGAGCCACCTTCCCAGCCCTACCCATTATTTTTTGGTTTGTTTTTAGCCAGCCTGGGCAGAAAACTTGAGACTCATATCTCCAACTGATCAGCAAAAAGCCAGAACTGGATGCATGGATGCATGTTGTGGAGTACTAGTCATGAATGAAAAGTCAAGCCAAAGAGGCCAGAATTCAAGTCCCAGTGTGGTATATTTCACACACACCCCTCCCCTGCCATGGCATTAGGGTTTGAACCGAAGCAGAAGCTGTAACACTAAATAGGGTTAAGTGTTTGTACCCAGGTTGGCTGAACTACAATTATCCTATTTTGGTTTTCTGTGTATCTGAGAGGCACAAGCTGCCATGCCTAGCTGTTGGGGGAGATAAGTTCTTGATAAATTTTTGTTTTGCGTGGGCTGTCTCAAAATGTGCTCCTCTTGATCTGCTTCCTTTGTAGCTGAAGTGTGAGCCACTACATACAGTAAAAGGGTGTGCTGCTGCTGCTGCTGCTTTTTTTCTTTTTTTTTGGTCGGTCCTGGGACTTGAACTCTGGGCTTGGGCACTGTCCCTGCACTCTTCAGCTCAAGGCGAGTGCTCTACCACTTGAGCCACAGCACTACTTCTGGTTTTCTAGTGGTTTATTGGAGATAAGAGTCTCATGGACTTTCCTGCCTGGGCTGGCTTTGAACCTCGATCCTCAGATCTCAGCCTCCTGAGTAGCTAGGATTTCAGGCGTGAGCCACCAGCACCCAGCTTTCTTTCTTTTTTTTTTTCTTGTCATGGGGCTTGAACTCTGGGCCTGGGCACTATCCCTCAGCTCTTCAGCTCAAGGTGAGTACTCTACTACTGAGCCACAGAGCCACTTCCAGTCTTGCGGAAGTTCCTGCCAGGGCTAACTCCAACTGCAATCCTCAGTTCTCAGCCTCCTGAGTAGCTAGGATTACAGGTGTGAGCCCCTGGTGCCCCGCTAAGGGCAATGCTTTTTCTTCTTCTTTTTTTTTGCGGGTTGTGGAGGCTGAACTTCGCCTGGGTGCTGTCTCTCAGTTTCTTCAGCTCAAGGCACACTACCATTAGAGCCACAGTGCCACTTCCGGCTTTTTTCTGCTTATGTGGTGCTGAGGAAAGGAACCCAGGGCCTCAGGCATGTGAGGGAAGCACTCTACCTCTGAGCCAACTTCCCAGCCCAAGGGCATGCTTCTTAAGGGTAAAATTTCTTCCTCCTGTTACAATGCTATAAATGAAGAGAATAGCCAGGTGGTGGTGGCTCACACTTGTAATCCTAGCTACTCAGGAGGCTGAGATCTGTGGATCACGGTTCAAAGCCAGCCGGGGCAGAAAAGCCCATGAGACTTTTATCTCCAATTAACCACCAGAAAACCAGAAGTGGTGCTATGGTTCAAGCGGTAGAGTGCTGGCCTTGAGCTGAAGAGCCCAGGGAAAGCCGCCAGGCCCAGAGTTCAAGCCCCACGACTGACAAAAAAAAAAAAGAGAGAGAGAATAACTTAAACTGGGTGGTAGTGACTGATATCTCTAACTCTAGCCACTTGAGAGGCTCCACGACTGGACCCTCCCAAAAAATAAATAAATAAAATAAAAAGACAAACTAAAAAGAAAATACGAAGCCAACACCAGTAGCTCATGCCTGTAATCATAACTACTCAGGAGGTTGAGATTTGAGAATTGCTGTTCAAAGCCAGCCAGGGCACCAAGTCTGTGAGACCCCTATCTATACTAAACTACCCCAAAAGACTGAAGTAGAGTTGTGGTTTAAATGGTAGAGGCACTACCCTTGAGCAAAAACAAGCTCAGGGACAGTGTCCAGGTCCTGAGTTCAAACCTCAGGATCAGCACACACACAGAAAAGCACAACAAGGGCTGGGAAGGTGGCTCAATGGTAGAGCGGCATGCATGAGGCCCTGGGTTCGATTCCTCAGCACCACATAAGCAAAAAGAAAAAAGCTGGAAGTAGTGCTGTGGCTCAAGTAGTAGAACACTAGCCTTGAGCTGAAGAGCTGAGGGACAATGCCCAGGCCCAGAGTTCAGGCCCGATGACCGGACCCAGAAAAAAAAAAAGAAAGAAAGAAAAGAAAAACACAACAAAAGAAAAGAAAAAAAATTAAAAAGGAGAAAATATTAAGAATTTTAAAATATTTTAACATAGGAGTTCAATATTAAACTTTAGTTAATCTTCAAGGCATACTATGAGACCAAATAGCTGTAACTTGTAAGAGTTCAAGGCATGGATAGAAATGGACAAGCTCATAATCAAAGACTCCATCCAAATACTTTTGAAACTTTGCTTGTATTTTTCTTTGATAGGTTTCTTCCAGCCCTCTTAAACACCATGGTGGCTGCTAATCTTTGGACTATGAAAAGGAAAACAGAGTTAAAGCTTAAAGGCATAGAGAGATCAAGTGCCATGATTGCCTTCTTACACAACATTTGATTTGTACTTTCTAAGTTGCAATGATCACACTTTATTCCTCTAATTGGGTTTGATACTCATCAGGCAAATAATTAATGAGAAATTATGTACTGAATACCATGCTAGACATATAGTAATAAATAGAATTAAACGACCAATACAAAAGGAAATGACAGAGTATGTTGATAATATTTAAGAGAACCGCTATCGCCTATGTGTGTGTCAGTATGATCTCTGAGCAAGTTTAAGTGGAGAGCTGAGGATTTTCCAAGGGTTAGTCTTACATGGAACAATAAAGCAGCCATTAGCCACATGTGGTGCTTGAACATTTACAATGTTGCTAGTCTGAATTTAGACCCTAGATTTAAAGACCTAAAAAAAAAAGGGGGGGGGGGAAGGATATAAACAGTATTTCTTTTGCTTTTGGCAATGGAGATCAAACCCAGAGCTTGTACAAACAAGGCAAGTGCTCCATCACTAGACTATACTCTTAGCCATGTTTATATTGATTTACAATGATTTTATGTTTAGAATATTTTTTAGCTAAAAAGCTAAAGCAAGAGAATGAGGCCCTGACTTCAGGCCCCAGTATCAGAATAAACAAAATGTTTTTTTTTTTCCTCTTGGATACTGTAGGCTAAATATTAAAACCAACTTCACTTGTTTCTTTTTATTTTATTAATGTGACATTAGAAAATTTTAAATTTTGTATATGCTCCCATTTGTGGCACCTACCTACCTAATGATGTGCTGGTCCTGGGGCTAGAACTTAGGGCCTGGGTGCTATCCCTGAACTTTTGAACTTATGCTCAAGGCTAGTGTTTATTGGAGATTATAACAGTCTCAGGAGATAAAATCTCACAGGCTTTCTTGCTGGAGCTGGCAAATCCTCAGATTTGAGCCTCCTGAATAGCTAGGATTACAGATACAGATGTGAGCTACCAGTTTAAACCCACCTATGGACTACATGCAGAATACCCCAAGTGCTTTTGAAGAAATTTTACCATATCAGGATAGCTATAGTCTCTGTTACCTTCTCACTTTCCTCCCATCCTCCTACAATTACTTACAAAGATCCATAATATGGTTCCTGCAGATGGCACAGTTATCAACCACAATATCCCAGGCCCACAGGGCTACTGCATTCCACTGCAAAGAGAAAAAAGAGGAACAATGCACTATTCTTTTAATATACTCACACACAATATCTCCTACTGCAGATATAGTTAACATTTCTTTGGTCACAGGGACTACCAAAAGTACTTATTGAATATTATTCATATTTCAGAGGACAATAGGAGGCTTCATCTATGCTCTCTCATTTACCAATCAAAGGTTGCAGATACAAACACAGAAATTAATGTCATACTTGAACTTTTTGTCTATAGTAAGCAAACTAGAATTTTGAAGCACCTGTTTTTTATTTAATACATACAAAGTACTCTGCTAGCTTCCCAGTTTTAGAATAGATAAAAATCTGAATAATATCTGTTCTTCAAGGCAGTCCTGGAAGCTTGAGTTTGGAAAGGTGAAAGCTTGGAACAGAATGGATTAAGATGAAGGTTGGATCATAAGGTGGGTAATCCTGGGCTAAGCTGGATAACTAGTTACCCAGGTCAGTAAACAGAACAAGGTCATCTCTTAAATCATAGAAGAGTGAGGATGTAGGGGCTGGGAAGGTAGCTCAGCGGTAGAGTGCATGCCTTGCAAGCATGAGGCCCTGGGTTCGATTCCTCAGCACCACATAAACAGAAAAAGCCGGAAGTGGCGCTGTGGCTATATATATATATATATATATATATATATATATATATATATATATATATATATATATACATATATTTTTTTTTTTGTGGGGCCTGAACTCTGGGTCTGAGCACTGTCCCTCAGCTCTTCAGCTCAAGGCTAGCGCTCTACCACTTGAGCCACAGCGCCACTTCTGGCTTTTTTTTTTTTTTTTTTGCTTATGTGGTGCTGAGGAATCAAACCCAGGGCCTCAGGCATGCAAGGCAAGTGCTCTACCACTAAGCCACCTTCCCAGCCCTATATATATTTTTTACTTTATTTTTTTGGTCCGGTTGTGGGGCCTGAACTCTGGGCCTGGGTGCTGTCCTTCAGCTCTTCAGCTCAAGGCTAGCGCTCTACCACTTGAGCCACAGTGCCACTTTCGGCTTTTTTGTTTTTGCTTATGTGGTGCTGAGGAATTGAACCCAGGGCCTCATGCATTCAAGGCAAGTGCTCTACCACTGAGCCACCTTCCCAGCCCCACAAGTGTATATATATATATTTTTTGGTCGGTCGTGGGGCTTGAACTCTGGGCCTGGGCGCTGTCCCTCAGCTCTTCAGCTCAAAGCGAGCGCTCTACCACTTGAGCTACAGCGCCACTTCCGGTTTTCTGGTGGTTTATTGGAGACAGGAGTCTCACGGTCTCTCCTGCCTGGGCTGGCTTTGAACCACGATTCTCAGATCTCAGCCTCCTGAGTAGCTAGGATTACAGGCGTGAGCCACCAGCGCCCAGTATATTTTTTAAAAGCCCCTTTCGTACACTAATGTGGTGCGACTTCCCAAACTTCCATCTTTTTTTTTTCAAGCACAATTCTTAGCGTCTAGGTAACTTCTTCAGCACGTCTCATACTTCAGCCTGCACTTGGAAGAAAACCCTCACTTCCATTATTCTTCAATATGGCTACTTGGTTCTGAGCAGCAGTGGCCACAAAACAAACAAACAAAAAACCAAAACAAGTAAATAAAAGTCAAAAGACATGTACAGCCAGATGTTCCAGGAACACCAACTTTGCCCATTTCAGGGTCTTCATTTTGAGTAACGGGTTGATTTCACCTGAGGTGGCAACCAACACTTTGGGAAATCACGAAGAGCCATTTCATGCGAAAAGACATTCTTGCTTTCCCATTCTTTACCAGGTCAACTCGTCCTCAACCCTCCCTAAAAGCCAGCGGACTCGAGTCTCGAATATTCTTTTAATGAAGTCCACCAAGCATTAAAAAAAAAAAAAAATGTAGTAGCATAGGGGCATCCGGACGTGACAGAGAGCCATGGGACGAGGGAGGCCGTGGGGCAATCCAAGACCCAAGTGACGCCCTCCAAACTAACTGGGAGAGCCGAGAGGGACCTAAAGGAGGCCTCCGCTCCGCGAGGCCCAAGTCGGGGTCTCTCAGTCAGGAGGCCCCAAGCTCCAGAAAGGGGCGGGTGAGGGAGATGGCCGGCCGCGCTCCTGCAGGGCCCCCGCGACGGCACGACCTGGGGTCCCCGGCCTTCTCCGCACGGCCCCATCCTCCCCGCTCCGCATCCCGGCGACCCCCACGCCCACCCTGCCGAGTCCTCCCCCCCACCCCGCAGTCACTCCACTGACAGATCAGCCGCTAGGCTCCGGCAGCCAAATCGCAACCGGGCTTCTCAATAAACCCCTCCGTGATTGGTTACTCAGCTTCCGAGCGAAACCAGCATGGCCCTACGCAGTGGGCTGTTGTCCCGTCGATCAACCCTAAGGCCCACCCCCCCGACTTCCTTCCGTGGTGGCAGGTCCCAGGAACGCCCTGAAATGAAGCCCTTTCCACAGCGCCACGGGTCGCCCTCGGGCCTGCCAGCCAGATATGCTCCTCTCTAGCTTTCCCCAGAAAGGTGCTGACGAGACCCAACCTTTTTCACTTCAAAGCGCTTCTTGCCCGCGCCGCTGTTGGTGCCGCTCGGGGTGTCTACATCCATCGCCGCCGCCATTTTGGAAACACACGGTCTGTCGTTCGGTCACCGCGCCTGCGCAGCAGCGCACGCCTCGCTTTTCTTTCCCCGCCCCACGCCTGGGCTCCTCCTCCCGGTATTGGTATTAGGGGGCGGATCCTGTAGCCACGCCCCTTAAAGGCGCTGGAGCAGGCTTCCGCCCCCTTGGGGTAGGATGGGGAGGAGGCGGCGGCCGGAGGGGCTTGGGCGGGGCCGGGCGGGGCCGGGCGGGGCCGGGCGACGTGCACGAGCCTGGTGGAAACGTTCGACGAGGCTCGTGCTCGTCGTCCTCCCTGGGAAGCCCCCGGGGCCGCACTTTTTCCTGGGGCGGTGGCTGCTTCCTCCTTGGTCAGACCTCACCCAGACCGGGTCCCCAATTTGTCCCCCAGTAGGGGTGGGCCCGCCTCCAGCTGCCGGGAGCCGAGACCCGGCTTGGGCCTTGCGCAGACCCGGCCTGGCTCAGGAGCCTGGCCGGGAACGGTCACCTCGGGAGGCCTGCGTCCGCGCCAGCCCGGCCCCAGCCCCCATGTGGTTTCCGGGTTTCAGTTCGGGAGATGACTCCCGGGAAGAGACCCGGAATGTCCTCCCCGTGGCCAAAGTCGGTCTCCAGTCCTGCCTCCTCCCACCAGAAACGGACGGAGGCTCAGCCGGGAGAGCTGTCTCCTTGCCCACATCGCCATTCGGTCTTCGTCTTTCTTCCACTGGCCCCCCATAGTGTCCATTCTCCCTAATTTCTCCCGCATTTTCGCTCATGGCCCTAATCAAACTGTCCTAAATTTTGATCCTTTGTTACTTCTTTTTCCCTGGGGATCGAACCCAGGGTCTTGCTAGCTTAGTTGTACTGAGTTATGCAGGTACTGGCCCTTGAACTCAAGGACTGGGGGCTGTTCCCCCCCCCCCTTTTTTTTTTCTTCCTGTTTGATGCTCTACCACTTGAGCAGTAGCTCCACTTCTAGCATTTTTGCTAGTTAATTGGAAATAAGTCTTAAGGAATTTCCTGTCCTGGCTGGCTTCTAACTTCCATTCTCAGAGCTCATCTTTCTGTGTAGCTAGGATTCCAGATGGGATCCAACGGCTCCTGTCAGGGCATCTTATATTTAAATATTTGGTATGATGTCCTTTCATTATCGTCAGTAGTAGCAGATAGATAACAGCCAATCATAAGTCCAATGAATTTTAGGAAAGGGGAAGTACAGGGTTTTTTGAAGCAGAGGGAGCCTTGTCTATCAGTGGAAAAAAAGTCCTTTTAGAGGAAATGGTTTTAGGATGGAAGGATAAGCCAGTGAGAAGTGGGTATAGTGGTATGCAGATAAATATTTCAAAACCAAAAAGTCCTGATTTGTAGCCCTACAAATGTAAAATTACTGAAAATTTAACTATTGTTTTAAATTTTATTAGCATGCATTACTTATAGAGACTTATATTACATTCTCATATACACCATTTATTCCAATCAATCTCCTTAAATTTTTTCCCCACTTTTTTTTTTTTTTGCTAGTCCTGGGCCTTGAACTCAGGGCCTGGGCACTGTCACTGAACTCCTTATGCTCAAGGCTAGTGCTCTACCACTTGAGCCACAGTGCCACTTTGAGCTTTTTCTGCTTAGGTGGTACTGAGGAATTGAATCCAGGACTTCATGCATGCTAGGCAAGCCACATTCCTAGTCCTGACTTTTGTTTTTAATGCCAGTCCTAGGGCTTGAACCTAGGGCATGAGCCATTGGTGTTCAGCTTGGAACAAGGTTTGTGGACCATAACTTTATTATGTGTACACTCACAAAAATTGCGAAATCTGAGAAGCAGTCCTCTTAGATTGCCTCTTCCCCAGCAGCCTCCCTGTGGTGCAGCAGGACCTTTGTTGGCCTGTTGTGCAGCTGATGTAGGTTCCTGGACTTCCTTCTTTTGTATTCAGCCTGGGGCTGGCAGAGGCTTTGCTGCTGGTCACCTTTAGGATACCTCACCATCCCATCTGACTGCTCTTTCAGCAACTGTGAAATGAATTCCTTAACACTTGTTTTAAATATTTAGAATGGCTTCTGTTTTCCTGACTGGACTCCTACTACAAGACTTCAGAGGTTAAGTATTCTGAGAATAAATGTTTTTTGCTACTCTGGTTGGATTTTGATACTCTTGGTTAGGATTGCAGTAATTCCCTTAAGAGGACTGGGAATGTGGCTTAGTGATAGACTGCTTGCCTAGCATGCATGAAGCCCTGGGTTTGATTCCTCAGTACCTCAGCTAGAAGTGGTGCTGTGGCTCAAGTGGTAGAGTGCTAGCCTTGAGCAAAAAGGTGGTCAGGGACAGTGCCCAGACCCTGAATACAAGCCCTAGTACTGGCAAAAAAAAAACCAAAAAACAAAGAGAAATGTGACTACAAAAGCCAGGTGTGGTAGTACAAAACAGCTATCCCAGTACTTGGGAGGCAGAGGGCAGGAGGAAAGTGAGTTCAAGGTTTATCTGGGCTATATAGTGAGACCCTATCAAAAAACAAACAAGGAGTTAACTAAATAGGACTAGGTTTATTGGGAGAGGTGTGGATCTTTAAAGGCTAAAGAAATGATCTTGGAGGAAAGGAGGAAAAGCATTATGGAGGAGGAAAGATGTGGGGAAAGGAAAATTGGAGAGTAGCGAGGGCATAGACAAGAGAATCAAGAGCTGAAACAAAATGAACCAGCACATTATCCTCTGAGAATAGGGGAAGCTTGCTCCGAGTTAGTTTTCACTAAAAACAGAGAAGATAGAGGTGTTTGAAGTCTTGAAGAGAGTAGTTTGGAAGAGGCTGGGGATCCATATATTGCTATGAAAAGCCCTCTGGTTAGCTGGGTGCTGGTGGCTCAGTCCTATAATCCTAGTTACTCTGGAGGCTGAGATCTCAGACTTTGAAGCTGGCATATGCAGAAAAGCTCATGAGACTTCTATCTCCAACTAATCAGCAAAAAGCTAGAAATGAAGACTTGATTTAAGTGGCACCAGCCTTGATTGAAAATGATAGGCAAGAGCTTGAGGCTGAGTTCAAACTGCAGGGCCAACCCCCCAAACACCACCACCTGGCCTTGGAGCAAGGAAATGTGTGAGCAGACCTCACTAACCAGCTGTAGGATCAAGTGTGGTGCTAGTGATCAACCCAGAACCAACAGCTTTGTGCGCTGGGAAAGCTACCATACCTCAGCCCCATTTTATCTTTCCAGCTTCAAGGTGCAAAGTCATTAATGTCCCCTTTGTCTCTGAAAACCTGATGCCATGAGAGTTGCACCCACAAGTTCTGGTTCTGCCCAACAGAGCAGCATAGAATGAATGTTTCATGAAGAGCCTTTTGGCCACTATGCTTCCCTTCTTCCACCTCACCTGAAACAGTCTCTAGGGCTTGAACCCAGAGACTGGGTGCTGTCTCAGCTTTTTTGCTCAAAGCTAGTGCTTTACCACTTTCAGCCATACCCCTACTTCAGAGACAAGTCTCAAGAACATAATGCCAGGGCTGGCTTTGAACCCCAATCCTCAGATCTCAGCCTTTGAAGTGGATATGATTACAGGCTTGAGTCACTAGTGCCTGGCTTTTTCTTGTTGTTGGTAGTGGGTACTGTCCCTGAGCTTTTTTGCTTAAAGCTAGTGCTTTAAGCTAGTGCCACAGCGCCATTTCTGGTTTTCTGGTGGTTAACTGGAGAAGAGTCTCATAGATTTTTCCTGCACCAGCTGGCTTTGAAATGAGATCCTCTAATCTCAGCCTTATGAGCAGCTAGGGTTACAGGAGTGAGATTTTTGTTGCTAGTCCTAGGGCTTGAACTCAGGACCTGGGTACTGTCTCTGAGCTTCTTTTGTTCAAGGCTAGCACTCTACCACTTGAGCTACAGCATCACTTCTGGCTTTTTCTGTTTATGTGGTAGTGAGGAATTGTTTTTTTTGTTGTTCTTGGTTGTGGGGCTTGAACTCTGGGCCTAGGCACTGTCCCTGCGCTCTTCAGCTCAAGGTGAGCACTCTACCTCTTGAGCCACAGCGCCACTTCTGGTGCTGAGGAATTGAACCCAGGGCTTCATGTATGCAAGGCAAGCACTCTACCACTAAGCCACAATCCCAGCCCCAGGTTTTTGTTTTTTAAATTGTATTTTTTTGTTGGTTGTAGGGCTGGAGCTCAGGGCCTGGGCGCTGTCCCTGCGCTCTTTTGCTCAAGGCTAGCGCTCCATCACTTGAGCCACAGCTCTTATTTCTGGTTTGCTAGTGATTAATTAATCTCTCAGACGTTCCTTCTCAGGCTGGCTTTGAACCACAATGCTCAGAGCCTCCTCAGTAGCTAGGATTACAGGCTTGAGCCACCAATGCCTGGCAGTTTATTTTTTATTTTTTGGTTGGTTATGAGTCTTGATCTCTGGGCCTGGGCTGCCACTGAGCTCTTTTGCTCAAGGCTAATGCTGTAGCAGTTTGAGCCACAGCTCTACTTCTGGTTTTTGAGTGGTTAATTGGAGATAAAGACTCTTTTTTTTTTTCTTTTGGTCGGCCGTGGGGCTTGAACTCTGGGCCTGGGCGCTGTCCCTCAGCTCTTCAGCTCAAGGCTAGCACTCTACCACTTGAGCCACAATGCCACTTCCAGCTTTTTTTCTTTTTGCTTATGTGGTGCTGAGGAATCGAACCCAGGGCCTCATGCATGCAAGACAAGCGCTCTACCACTGAGCCACCTTCCCAGCCCGAACTATAGATTCTAAAAGAACACACACAAGCAGTAACACCAATTTATCATATATTTAAAAAATAACAGTAACAATTTTTTTCCCTTGTTGGGGATTGGTATTATCTATTTTCAGTGAAGAGCCCTAAAAAGTAACAGCATTTTGCCCAAATTGAATTTACATAATTGCACAGAAAGTATACAAGGTATCAAGAAACTCCAATAAAGACTGCAGCTTCCTTAGAATTTTGGGGAGCATGTACACAAGGGCTTTGTGTTCAGTGGAGACCCTGACCCAAGCAATACTGATGTTCATGTAACGTTCCTCATGAAAGACAAGAACAAACAGAAACCACATGGTTTGTGTCTGTGGAGTTCTGTTATAATGTTATAGATGTATTCCAATTCTCATCACTCCAGGAACATTAAAGACCAGCTTGCAGCACATTTGCCCAGACTTAAAACTTATCTGCTTAAGTTGTGGCTGTGGATCTCATTTTGGGAAACAGAAAAAAAAGGTGTGGCTCAGGTGGTAGAGCTTGGATGCTAAGTCCCAGTCCTGGTCTGGGTTGGGCAACCACACTGTAAACACTTCTTTCACACAGTCCTTTCTAGTGCCCCCACCTTGGTTCTTACTTAATTTCTCACACAAAGTTACACTATCACCTATCATATGACCCTGACATGGAATAGTGTTCTGAGCTTCATTTGATATCTGACATAGCACAGGAGAGGGGAAAGCAGCACCCATCCCCTCTCCTGGAAAAAAAAAAAAAAAAGGAGGCAGGAGAAAGCAGAAAGGGGAGAGGAAGGAGGGAGGAAAGGGAAAGAATAGTAGGGAGGAAGGTTATACCTATGAATAATCTGAAAAGATTCTTTTTGTTTTGTTTTGCTGAGACAGTCTTGCTGTGTAAGCGCAGGCTGGCCTACATGATCCTCTTGCCTCTCTGAGTGCTGGGATTATAGAGGTACACCACCCATCAGGCCCAACTATACACTGAGTATTTTATAGCACCTTCCTAATTGGAAGGCTAAAACTATGGGAAGGGGTAAATTCTTATTCAGTATTTCCACTGTTGTGTTGCCAACTAAAAATACATTCTCAATTTCCTGAATGGGAGGAAAAGAGCAACTTATGAAATTATGTACACACACATTGGCTATCTTTCATTTAATCCCAGCTCTTGGGAGGCTGAGGCCAACCTAGTGAGACCCTGTTTAATAAACAAAATAAACAAATCCTGGATTTATCAGGCAGCTGTACAATATGTAATCTGGATGGTTCTACTAGTTTGGCTCAATTGCTTAGCTGCTATGGTTAATCAGGACAACAAACCCTGAACTAAAATGACCAGAAGAATTCTATCACAGCCATTCTAACTAACAGTATGATCTGTAGAACTTGACTGGAAGTTAACCAGAAATCTGTTTCATGACCTTGGTATGCTCCTATACATAACAGCCACCTAGGTTTTTAGCTACAAAGGTGAGACCACAGAAGATGACTTCTAGGAAGAAATGGAGAGTCCTTATTCCAGGAGTAAAAGAGAACAAAGGAAACCCAATTCTGTGGGATCGCTGAGACACAAAGGCTGGGAAATAAGAAAGCAGGGTTGTGGATTTTTTTTTTTTTGTCAGTCATGGGCTTGAACTCTGGGCCTGGGCGCTGTCCCTCAGCTCTTCAGCTCAAGGAGAGCACTCTACCACTTGAGCCACAGCACTACTTCCAGTTTTCTGGTGGTTTATTGGAGGTAAGAGTCTCACGGATTTTTTCTGCCCAGGCTGGCTTTGAACAATGATCTGCAGATCTCAGCCTCCTGAGTAGCTAGGATTACAGGCTTGAGCCACCGGTGCTCAGCTTTTTTTGTTTTTGTTTTTTAATTGGTTCTGGGGATTCAACCTGGAGTATTGGCACCTGTTAGGCAAGTACTTTGCCACTGATCTATACCCCAGTCCTGGATTTATCTTCTTTTATTTTTTATTTTATTTTTTTCGGTTGTGGGCCTTGAACTCTGTGAGTGTTGTCCCTCAGCTCTTCAGCTCAAGGTGAGCGCTCTACTACTTGAGCTACAGCGCCACTTCCGGTTTTCTGGTGGTTTACTGGAGATAAGAGTTTCACGGACTTTCCTGCCTGGGCTGGCTTTGAACCGCGATTCTCAGATCTCAGCCTCCTGAGTAGCTAGGATTACAAGGTGTGAGCCACCGGTCCGGCTATCTTCTTTTAGAAAGTAGCACAGAACTGAGAATTGCAGGGACATTTTGATGGTGGACAGAAGAGACAGAACACAGCCAGAAAGCATCCACTCCTGCAAGCCCTTAAATAAGGTTAATAAATCCAATCCTTAGGATGAGCAGACAGGCTGTTACATCCCTGTTCTAACATCACCTATTTCCTGCCTGCTTTTAGACCTGTACTGTAGGTTTCCCTAAGAGGGGAACACTTCCAGCACTGTAGAGATCACTCATCTTCTAGCTTGTGCTTCCCTAACACAAATAGGGGGGAAACTCTAGCAAATCCTTCTAACATTTATTGTTGAACAATCAGCATTCTTGTGTATCTTCATCCCATATTCAATTTTTTTTTTTTGTTGTTGGCCGTGGGGCTTGAACTCTGGGCCTGGGCGCTGTTCCTCAGCTCTTCAGCTCAAGGGAGCGCTCTACCACTTGAGCTACAGCGCCACTTCCGGTTTTCTGGTGGTTTATTGGAGATAGGAGTCTCACGGTCTCTCCTGCCCGGGCTGGCTTTGAACCGTAATCCTCAGATCTCAGCCTCCTGAGTAGCTAGGATTACAGGCATGAGTCACCAGCGCCCGGCTCCCATATTCAATTTTAAGGGAGGTAAATACAGTGGTTCTTAGGGATTCCCCTTACATAAAAGCTTCTGAACAAACTACTGTAATAATCTAGCTCTGTTTGCCATGCAAATTGAGTTTTACATAATCCCATCTGATGCAGTGCTTACAGAAACATGACTGCCACTGCCCTTCCAGAGCTAACCTAAGAGAAAGGGTAAGATGTTTATAGGTACTTGGGGACTTCTATATTTTGTTTTTATTAGGAAGTCCCAGAGCTGGGGGATGGTGGCTCATGCCTATAATCCTAACTACTGAGGAGGCTGAGAGCTGAGGACTGTGGTTTGAATCTAGCCTGAACAGAAAATTTCAAAAGAAATGGAGGGTGGCTTAAGTGGTAAAGCACCAGTGTATGTGTGAGGCTCTGAGTTCAAGTGCCTTAGTGCTAGCACAAAAAAAAGAAAAAAAAATCACAGAACTGGGGTTTTTCTATGAAAATTGAGTGTTACTACTCTGACTATAACAAGGTAAACAGATGTGCTCTGGGCCAAAGAAGTAGCGTTAAGGATGACCTGGAAGCGTCAGTGCATTAAAGAACTGGTGAAGGAATCGGGTACAGAGGTAAACACTGTAGTCCCAGTTGCTCAGAGGCTGAGGTGGGTGGGAGGATCACTTTAGCCCATGAGTTCAAGACTAGCCTGGGAAACATAGCAAGACCCTGTCTCAAACAAAAGAAAAAAAGTGGGAAAAGAAAGTAAAGTAAAAAGGAAAGAAGGGAACTCATCAACATAGTAACCTCAACACTTGAGAAGTGGAGGTAGGAAGATTGAGTTTGAGGCTAGCCTGGGATACAGAGAGTTCAAAGCCAGCCTAAGCAACATACCAAGACTCTCAAAAAAAAAAAAAAAAAAATCAAGGGTTGAGGTCTAGTTCAGTGGGGGAACAGTGGTAGAACACAGGGAAGGCCCTGAATCTGATCCCTAACACTGCAAAAACTAAAATCAAATGAAAATCAATGCACCCCTCCCCCATAACAAACAAAAAAATGAAGGAAGCATGGATGTGTGGGAAAGGCACCATCTTTATACCAGAGAGAACAGATGGCTGGAGGTCTAGACTTAGAGTAGTAGATACATATATATTTTAAAAAATCTTTTATTTCTTCCTTTTGAACAATCAACACTATCCAAGTCCCAGGTAACCAAGGGCAAGAAAGGCTCAAATCTGCTTTGCTGGAAAGCTAGGCTGCTGCAATTTGGACTGTGGCTGAATGGTAGGACTGAGTGATGTCAGTTATCCAGATGACTACGTGGTCCTGGTAGATATGCAGAATCTTGTGGAGGCAGGAAGAAGTAAAGGAAGGTATGTAAGTGAAAATCCACTGACATAGTTTTTAGCATGGCATAGCAAAGACGCTGGTGATTAGTTCCAAAATATAGGCATCAAACAAACATCTAAGTGGATTTCAGAAAAGTGATATTAAGTACAAAAAGAAAGACTCAAAAGAGAATTTTCCATGTTTAAAGTGTCAGTTGGAATGCATGGACAAATGTAATTGAGACCTTATTTTCTGTTTAAAAATTAAACTCACTTAGATCATTAATTCTACAGAATTAATGTTGGTAGCTGCAGTAACAAATCGTTCCAAAGTTTGCTTTCCCAGATTTCTAGCTACTGAAAATGAAAAAGCCAGGTGTGCTGCTACCCTCCCACAGGGAGCATGTATAGACAAATACAGCAACTCAATGCACATGCAGCGGCGCCAGGACACCCCTCTTGAACCTGAGATGCTTTCGGGCTGCTGTGGGAGTCAAGAGGTCTTGCTGAAGATCTGTTCAATGTCACTTATCTCTTTGGGACAATCTGCAGAAAGGATGAGAGGTGAGTCCTGAGTCACCACTACATCATCTTCAATTCGGACACCAAGTCCCCGGAACTTCTCTGGTGCATCTCTGTCATCCTCTGGAATATAAATACCTGAGAACCAGAGAAGAGAGGGTGGTTCAGCAATGATGGTATCAGCAGCGGGGTCAATCTTGATGGGTGACAATTCCTTTACCTGCAGATTGGGTCCTCAATATGGCTACCTGAGGGCTGGGAATGTGGCTCACTGGTAGAGTGCTTGCCAGCATGTATGAAGTCCTGGGTTCAATTCCTTAGTACCACATAAACACAAACGAAGTAGCACTGTGGCTCAACTGGTAGAGTGCTAGCCTTGAGCAAAAGAAGCTCAGGGACAGTGCCTAGGATCTGAGTTCAGGGCCCAGGACTGGGGGAAAAAAAAAAAAAAAAAGGCGGGGCTGGGAAGGTGGCTCAGTGGTAGAGTGCTTGCCTTGTATGCATGAGGCCCTGGGTTCGATTCCTCAGCACCACATAAGCAAAAAGAAAAAAGCCCAAAGTGGTGCTGTGGCTCAAGTGGTAGAGCGCTAGCCTTGAGCTGAAGAGTTGAGGGACAGCGCCCAGGCCCAGAGTTTAGGCCCCACAACCGGACTCAAAAACAACAAAACAAAACAAAACAAAACAAAACAAAAAAGGCTACCTGACAGAGTTGTTAGGTTTAAACACTTGTTCCCCTCTCCTTCCCCGCCCTGCTGGTCCTGGGGCTTCAATTCAAGGCCTGGGCACTGTCCTTGAGTTTTTATGCTCAAGACTAGTGCTCTAATATTTTGAGCCACAGCTCCATTTCCAACTTTTTGGTAGTTAATTGGAGATGAGTCTCATGGACTTTCTTGCCTGGAGCTGGCTTTGAATTACAATCCTCAGATCTCATTTTCCTGAGTAACTAGGGCCGCAGGTGTGAACCACTGGTGCCCGGCCTAAATGACATGCTTCTAACAAAGCCTGGTACATAATGATCAACAAAGTTGGCTATGGTTACTAGAATTAATAATTTTTTTTTTTTTGTCAGTCGTGGGGGCTTGAACTTGGCCTGGGCACTGTCCCTCAGCTCTTCAGTTCAAGGCAAGTGCTCTACCCCTTGAGCCACAGTACCACTTCCTGTTTTCTAGTGGTTTATTGGAGATGAGAGTCTCACGGACTTTTCTGCCCAGGCTGGCTTTGAACTGTGATCCTCAGATCTCAGCCTCCTGAATAGCTAGGATTACAGATGTGAGCCACCAGCGCTTGACTTAGAATTAATACTATTATGGTCATTTTATACACTAAACCACAGGCTCCATACAACAACAGATAACGTTAATCATGACTGTCATATTCTAGTGTTCAAGCAGGCTACTAAAGTTACTTGATTTATGGCTATGTCTATTCAGGGAAGCAAGTCACAGTAAGCCCGCTTTATTTGTGGATTTATTACAGTGTTGAAATCAATAATCAAAAGATAAAAAAAGGACAAGGTTTAGAGGTCTGTAGAGTTGATACAATACCAGCCAATGAGTGAAAGCAAGTCCTGCTCTCAAATGGAAAAAAACAAAACAAAACAAAACAAAACAAAACAAGATGGTTATAAACCAATCTCTGGGCTGGGAAAGTGGCTGAGTGGTAGAGCGCTTGCCTTGCATGCCTGAGGCCCTGGGTTCGATTCTTCAGCACCACATAAGCAAAAAGAAAAAAGCCGGAAGTGGTGCTGTGGTTCAAGTGGTAGAGTGCTAGCCTTGAGCTGAACAGCTGGACAACGCCCAAGCCCAGAGTTCAGGCCCCATGACCGGACCCCCCCCAAAAAAAAAAATCTGATAAAACATAGATGTAAAAAATCCCTAATAAAATACCTGATAAGTAAATTCAACAGCTAAGTGCCAGTAGCTCATATCTGTAATTCTAGTTACTCAGAAGGTTGAGATCTGAGGATCATGGTTTGAAGCCAGCCCAGGCTTTAAAAAGTCTGTGAGACTCATCTCAAATTAACTACTCAAAAAAATCCAGAAGTGGAGCTGTGGCTCAAATGATAGAGAACTAGACTTAAACAAAAAAGCTCAGGTACCGGGGCTGGGAAGTTGGCTTAGTGGTAGAGCACTTGCCTTGCATGCCTGAGGCCCTGGGTTCGATTCCTCAGCACCACATAAGCAAAAAGAAAAAAGCCGGAAGTGGCGCTGTGGCTCAAGTGGTAGAGTGCTAGCCTTGAGCTAAGAGCTGAGGGACAGCGCCCAGCCCAGAGTTCAGGCCCCATGACCAGACGCCCCCCCCAAAAAAAAAAGAACGTCCAAGAGACTCTCATCTCCAATAAACCACTCGAAAATGGGAGGGGTGCTGTAGCTCAGCCTTGAGCTGAAGAGCGCAGGGACAACGCCCAAGCCCAGAGTTCAAGCCCCATGATCAAAAAAAAAAAAAAAACAACTTAGTGGGGCTGGGAAGTTGGGACAGTGGTAGAGTGCTTGCCTCACATGCATGAAGCCCTGGGTTCAATTCCTCAGCACCTCATAAATAGAAAAAGCTGGAAGTGGCTATGGCTCAAGTGGCAAAGCACTAGCCTCGAGCTGAAGAGTTGAGGGTCAGTGCCCAGGCCCAGAGTTCAAGCCCCATGACCACCACCACCACCACCACCACCAACAACAAAAAAGAACTTTTCTAGGTGTCAGTAGCTAGGAGCTACTGAGATTTGAGGATTGAGGTTTGAAACCAGCCTGGGTAGACTCTTATTCCAATTAAACCACCACCACAACAAAAAACCATACCCGGAGCTCAAGCAGTAGACTGTTGGCCTTGAGCAAAAAAGCTCAGGGACAGCACCTAGGCCCCAGGATTGGAGCACACATACAAAAAAAAAAATCAGGGGCTGGGAAGGTGGCTCAGTGGTAGAGCACATGCCTTGCATGCCAGAGGCCCTGGGTTCGATTCCTCAGCACCACATAAGCAAAAAAAAAGAAAAAAAAAAGCTGAAAGTGGTGCTATGGCTCAAATGGTAGAGCGCTAGCCTTGAGCTGAAGAGCTGAGGGACAGCGCCCAGGCCCAGAGTTCAGGCCCCATGACCGGACCCCCCCAAAAAAAAAAAAAAAAAATCAACTCTCATGGCATCTATCTTTGTAGCTCACTGTTGCCACCAAGTTGGCTTTGGCATTCTTCCCCAAAGCTAGCCTTACTCCAGTGAGATGACCTATTCAATTACCAGGTTTTTTGATGCTTATGAGAGAGGACTTGGTAGAGCTGGGTATGATAGTGTATAGCTATAATCCTAGTATGCAGAGGAGGCTGAGCAGGAGGATGGAGAGTTCATGGGCAGCCTGGCTACACAAGGAAGACCCTATTTCAGAAAAAAAGGATAGGACAATGCTGAAGTTGGCAGGGATGTTGCACTGGACACACAGTGAGTTTTTGTTGCCTCTTGTCTACACACACTTGCCTCTGGAAGTTCAAGAAACCTCTACTACTAACTGGGAGATTAATACAAATGGACCTTGGCAAAGGCAGGATTATAAACTTACTTTTTAATATCTACTTATAGAAAATATTCACCATCTGGGATTTATTGGAATCAATGAAAACAAACTGTCTGATGTTAAGTCCAAAACAAAGTTCTCTTCTAACATTGAAGAGACTTTTCTTGGTGTTTCTTTCTTTTTTTTTTTGTCAGTCATGGGGCCTGACTCTGGGCTGGAGCACTGTCCCTCAGCTCTTCAGCTCAAGGCAAGCACTCTACCACTTTAGCCACAACGCCACTTCTAGCTTTTTCTGCTTATGTGTTGCTGAGGAATCAAACCCAGGGCCTCATGCATATAAGGCAAGCACTCTACCACTGAACCACCTTCCTAGCCCTTGGTGTTTTTTTTGGTCAGTCATGGGGCTTGAACTCTGGGCCTGGGTGCTGTCCCTCAGCTCTTCAGCTCAAGGCACGTGCTCTACTGCTAGAGCCATAGTGCCACTTCCGGTTTTCTAGAACCTTTATTGAAGATAAGAGTCTCACGGACTTTCTTGCCCGGGCTGGCTTTGAACCATGATCCTCAGATCTTGCCTCCTGAGTAGCTAGGAATACGGGCGTGAGCCTCTGGTGCCTGGCTGGTGTTTCTTTTAATTATGTTAGTTCTAGTTAAAACCACTTGATAGTATTCCCTGTGCCCAGGTCAGATCTGCTAAGACCCCTCCTTACCTGGCTCAACTGTGATCACCATACCAGGTTTCAGTGGGAGGGAACGGGGCATATCTGGAGTGTCATGCACATCCATCCCAAGGTAATGGCCAACATGGTGAGGGCAGTATTTTCGAGCAACCTGGAAGAATTATACAGCATTTTTAGAACAATGATGTCTTATGGGAAAGTAAGGCATGAATAAGTCAGTGAGAAATGTGTTAATCTCTCCCCCATAGTCTTGCCACTTTTTTTTTTTGGTCAGTCGTGGGGCTTGAACTAGGGGCTTGGGCGCTGTCCCTGTGCTCTTCAGCTTAAGGCGAGCGCTCTACTGCTCAAGACACAGCGCCACTTCTGGTTTTCTAGTGGTTTATTGGAGATAAGAGTCTCATGGACTTTCTTGCCTGGACTGGCTTTGAACTGTGACCCTCTGATTCTGAGTAGCTAGGATTATAGGCATGAGCCACTGCAGCAGAAAATAGTTCTTGAGACTGGTGCAGGTGGCTTACGCCTATAATACTAGCTACTAGCTACTCAGAAGGCTGAGATCATGGTTTGAAGCCAGACTAGGGAGAAAAGTCCCTGTGGGACTCTGATTTCCAAATAATCACTCAAAATACTGGAACTGGGGCTGGGAAGGTGGCTCAGTGGTAGAGCGCTTGCCTTGCATTCATGAGACCCTGGGTTCGATTCCTCAGCACCATATAAGCAAAAAGAAAAAAGCCGGAAGTGGCACTGCGGCTCAAGTGGTAGAGCACTAGCCTTGAGCTGAAGAGCTGAGGGACAGCGCTCAGGCCCAGAGTTAAGGCCCCACGACCGGACCCCCCCCCCCCCCAAAATAAATAAATAAAAAAAAAATAAAACAAGACAAAACAAAAAAGCTTCTATCAGTTAATGAAGGATTTCTTGGATTGAATAACAGGGAATTTTCAGCTTTTTTTTTTTTTGGTCAGTCACAGCTGAACTTGGCCTGGGCACTGTCCCTCAGCTCTTCATCTCAAGGCTAGTGCTCTCCCACTTGAGTCACAGCACCACTTCTGGCTTTTTCTCCTTATGTGGTACTAAGGAAATGAACCCAGGACCTCATGCATGCAAGGCAAGTGCTCTATCACTGAGACACCTTCTCATCCTTTCAGCTTCTTTTCCATTGCTAATAGGAGTCTGAGAGACTGAGCTTGAAGGCAGAAGATGCTAAATGGTCTGTTTGGCTAGCACTTGGCATCTTAACTTTATTATTATTATTTTGTGCCAGTTCTGGGGCTTTAATTCAGTGCCTAGGTGCTGTCCCTGAGCTTTTGTGTTCAAGATTAGTGCTCTACCACTTGAGCCAGAGATCCACATCTGGCTTTTTGTTGTTTAATTGGAGATAAGAGTCTCATGGTGCCAGGCGATGGTGGCTCACTCTAGTAGTCTTAGCTACTCAGGAGGCTAAGATCTGAGGATCACGGTTCAAAGCCAGCCCAAGCAGAAAAGTCTATGAGACTCTTATCTCCAGTTAACCACAAAATGCCAGAAGTGGAGTTGTAGCTCACACGGTAGAGCACTAGCCTTAAAGCACAAAAACTCAGTGACAGCACCTAGACCCAGAGTTCAAGCCCTTGGACTGGGGGGAAAAAAATCTCATGGGCTTTGCTTCCCTGGGTTGGCTTCAAACCTAGATCCTCAGATCTTAGCCTGGAGAAGTTAGTGTTATAGGTGTGAGCCACCAACCTTTGGCCATTACATATAGAATGCAAATAAAATGGTCTTTGATCATACTAAGCACTGTTACTAAAACAATAATCGTCTTCCTGTGGCCTCTAGAATCACATGAGATTGTTAACCTTTTTTGTGTCCTTAGCATCCTACCTTGTCTGTACTAGACTTCATTTCATGTTTTCTGAATATTGAGCTGGCTGGCTATGCTATAGGCAAGAATCACAATGTGCTGCCATCTTCTGGGAGAAATAAGTAACTACTTCCTTTGTTTTAATCCATGTTAAACCAAGTCCCTCATAAAGAATTGCAGACTATTTTAAATCTACTTAGCTTTGTGATACAGGGTAATAACTTGGCAGTGTACTAGGTGTTCTTGAGAACTGGAATCAAGAATAGTGAAGCACCTTGAATGCATTTTCCATACTGCTCTTCACAATGCCCAGCTCTCTTAGCTTCTGACTCATCAGTGTCAGCATCAAGCTGTTGATGTTCTCCAAGCTTGTCCCAGGCATGCAGAGGCTCAGACAGCCTCGCTGGATCTCTAGAACAGCTTCATAGAGTTCTGCCTGAGGTGAGGTGAATCTGAGGACAAGAAAAAAAAAAATGAGTTCAGAATAGTCTTATATTATATAAATTTGTTTCTGTTTGATTAGAACAATTTCAGGCTCATGACAATAGAGCACTGTTGTCATTTTAACTAAAAAAAAAAAATTTAATGTACAAAAATGTTCAAGCAGGGGCTGGGAAGGTGGCTTAGTGGTGGAGCGCTTGCTTTGCATGCATGAGGCCCTGGGTTTGATTCCTCAGCACCACATAAGCAAAAAAAAAAAAAAAAAAAAAAAAAAAAGAAAAAAGAAAAAAAAAAGCTGGAAGTGGCTGTGGCTCAAGTGGTAGAGCACTAGCCTTGAGCTTAAGAGCTGAGGGACAGCGCCCAGGCCCAGAGTTCAGGCCCCACAACTAAACCCCCTCCCCCCAAAAAATGTTCAAGTGGCTCATGCCTATAATCTCAGGTACTCAGGAGGCTGAGATATGAGGATCTTGGTTCAAAGCCAGCCCAGGCAGGAAACTCAGACTTTTTTTTTTGGGTCCGGTCACGGGGCCTGAACTCTGGGCCTGGGCGCTGTCCCTCAGCTCTTCAGCTCAAGGCTAGCACTCTACCACTTGAGCCACAGCACCACTTCCGGCTTTTTCCTTTTTGCTTATGTGGTGCTAAGGAATCGAACCCAGGGCCTCAGGCATGCAAGGCAAGCACTCTACCACTGAGCCACCTTCCCAGCCCAGGAAACTCAGACTCTTATCCGTAATAAACTACCAGAAAACCAGAAGTGGTGCTGTGACTCATGTAGTAGAGCATTGACTTTGAGCTGAAGAGCTAAGGGACAGTGCCCAGGCCCAGGCTTCAAGTCCCACCAAAAAAAAAAAAATCACCAAAAAAAAAAAATCACCATGATGGCTTCTTTTTTTTGGGTGCTGATTCTGGGGCTTGAACTCGGGGCCTGGGCAAAGCTCCTGAGCTTTACCAGGTGAGCCACAGCTCCATTTCTGGGTTCGTTTTCTTTTTTTTGCACTTAATTGGAGATAAGTCTTATAGTTTGTTGCTCAGGCTAGCTGCAAACCACAATTCTCATATCTCAGTCTCTTTGAGTAGTAGGTTTATAGGTAAGAGTCACCAGTGCCTGGCCATGATTTTTTTTTTTGGCTGGTCCTGGGGTTTGAACTCAGGACCTAGAATCTGTCCCTGAGCATCTCTGTGCTCAAAGTTAGCCTCTACCACTCTGCTTCACTTCTGGCTGTTTATGTAGTACTGAGGAATCGAACCCAGGGCTTCATGGATGCTAGGCAAACCCTCTACCACTAAGCTACATTCCCAGCCCTGCTGTTCTTTTTATAATTTGAAAAAAAATTTTTTTTTCTACTAGTCCTGGGGCTTGAACTCAGAGCCGAGGTGCTATGCCTGAGCCTCTTTGTGCTATAGGCTGATGCTCTACTACTTGAGCCACAGCGCCACTTCTGGCATTTTCTGATTATGTGGTGCTGAGGAATCGAACCGAGGACCTCATGCATGCAAGGCAAGCATTCCACCACTGAGCTACCTTCCCAGCCCTCCAGCTTTTTCTGAGTAGTTTATTAGAGATGAGTCTCACAGACTTTCTTACCTAGGCTGGCTTTGAACTGTGATTCTCAGATCTCAGCTTCCTGAGTAGTTATGATTATAGGTGTGAGCTGCTGGTACTTAGCTTATAATTTGAAAATTTTAGACAGGTGGTTAAGTGTCCTCCAAAAATATAACCATTAAATATTATAACAATATAAACAAAAGCTGGGCATGGTAGTATGTATCTATAATCTATACCTGGATATGTACACATAGATAGATTATATTTATATAGGAAGATGTTTGAGATAGGGTTGGACTTGCTTCAGGAATCTCTATTGCAATCTTATTGTTTGCTTCCCAGAGTAGCTGGGATGACAAGTGTTGAACATCACACTCAGCTTCTTTCCATGGAGATGGAGCCCGGCATATTTTTCTACCTGAAAAGTCAGTTCTGATTTCAGCCTTCTATATAGTTAGGATGACAGCTGAGTGAAAATTGTTCTTTTTTTTTTTTTTTTTGGTACTGGTACTGGAGCTTGAATTTAGGGCTTCAATACTGTCTCTAGGCTTTTTTTTTTTTTTTGCCAGTATTACAAATGTGAGCTATCAGTACCTCCCTGCCTGGATTCAAACTATGTACTCTGCTCTCAATGGAAGCAATAAAAATCTCTGTTCAGGTTTATTCAGCTTCCAGATGCTGGTATTGTTTTCAGTCTCCTGAGGACTCTCCAACCAATTAGAAATCACTAAAGGATTTCTGGCTGTACTATATAGTTTTTGGGACTCAGATTCTTTAGTGGTTCCTTATCTTCCAAGGATTTCTCTCCCATCTTTCTGATTCTTCCAGTATTTAAATCTATCAGGCTTAATTCAACCAAAGAGTTTTTTTTTGGTACTGGTACCGGGGTTTGAACTCAGGCCCTGGGGCGCTGTCCTTGAGTTTTTTGGGTTTCTTATTGGTCAGTAATGGGGCTTGAACTCTGGGCCTGAGTGCTGTCCTTCAGCTCTTCAGCTCAAGGCTAGTGCTCTACCACTTGAGCTACAGTGTCCACTTCCAGTTTTCTGGTGGTTTTTATTGGAGATAAGAGTTTCATGGACTTTCCTGCCCGGGCTGTCTTTGAACCATGATCCTCAGATCTTAGCCTCCTGAGTAGCTAGGATTATAGGCATCAGCCACTGGCACCCGGCTCCTTGAACTTCTTTTGCTCAAGGCTAGCACTTTACCACCTGAGCCACAGATCCATTTGTTTTTTTTTTTTTTTTGGTAGTTTAGTGGAAATGAGAGTCTCACAAATTTTCCTGCCCAGTTTGGCTTGGAACTTTGATCCTCAGATCTCAGCCTCCTGAGAAACCAGGATTACAGGTGTAATCCTCCAGCGCCTGCCCTAACCAAAAAATTCTACCATTCTGTAAATATTACCTTTGTAATCATAAGAGAAAAAAGTACTTCATAGTTAACTTAAAAAATGTGTGAGGGCTGGGAAGGTGGCTCAGTAGTAGAGCGCTTGCCTTGCATGCATGAGGCCCTGGGTTTGATTCCTCAGCACCACATAAGCAAAAAGAAAAAAAGCTGGAAGTGGTGCTATGGCTCAAGTGGTTACAGCGCTAGCCTTGAGCTGAAGAGCTGAGGGACAGCGCCCAGGCCCCGAGTTCAGACCCTACAACCGGACCCCCACCTCCCCCCCCCCCAAAATGTGTGAGTGTTTAGTGTTTCTAGGTACCTAACAGTTTTATGATAAGCAGTTTGGAATGTAATCTGGATCTTTGCAGAGAGGGTTAATCTGACCTATAAATAGCCTAGTTGGTTTTTTTAGTAATTTATTCTGTATATATCCATATTCTAACACCAACCCAGAAAGAGCAGTACAAGTGTTACTCTGTAGTAGAAGTCCTACCTGCCATTGACAGGCCAGGTGCGTGTGATGTCACTTACATAGCAGGAAGACTCACAACCTCCATCCAGAAGCACCATTTCACCATCCTAGAGAAAATTATGAAAGGTGGAAGTGGGTGATCTCACCATTCTACATTATTTCTTCTAGTCTAAAATATGATTTTGTTTGCAAAAGTTCTAATTTTTTTTAAAAAACACTATTAGAGTTTGAACTCAGAGCCTTGCATTTGCTACCACTTGACCCACACCCCCAAACTTTTTTTTTTTGTCGGTCGTGGGGTTTGAACTCTGGGTGCTGTCCCTCAGCTCTTCAGCTCAAGGCTAGCGCTTTCCTACTTGAGCTACAACGCCACTTCCAGTTTTCTGGTGGTTAAAACTGTTAGATTCGGGGCTGGGAAGGTGGCTCAGTGGTAGAGCACTTGCCTTGCATGCATGAGGCCCTGGGTTAGATTCCTCAGCACCACATAAGCAGAAAAAAAAAAAAAAAAGCTGCAAGTGGCGCTGTGGCTCAAGTGGTAAAGTGCTAGTCTTAAGCTGAAGAGCTGAGGGACAGCGCCCAAGCCCAGAGTTCAGACCCCACAACTGACCAAAAAAAAAAAAAAAAGTTGGATTACAGGCATGAGCCACCAGTGCCTGGCTTTTTTTTGGCGCGCGTGCATGTGCGTGTGTGTGTGCGTGCGTGTGTGTGCGCTGTTCCCGGGACTTGAACTCAGCAACTAGATACTGTCCCTGAGCTTTTTTGCCCAAGGCTAGTACTCTACTACATGAGCTACAATTCCACTTCTGGCTTTTTGGTGGTTAATTGGAGATAAAGAGTCTCATGGACTTTACTGCCTGACTGGGCTGACTGAACTGGGATCCTTACGTCTCATCCTCCTGTGTAGCTAGGATTACAGGCATGATCAGCTGGCGGAAGTGTTTTTTAAATGGTGGTTCATTTGTAGAAGCTAGTTTCTCTTAGGGCATTTGGACCTTTTGGAAGCAGCAAAGCAGGGCATTTTTTATACCTTGATGAGTTGATTATTTTTCACGTAATGCAAAGTGTTTGAGCGGTTACCACCAGCAACCACAGGTGGGTAGGCCAGGATGTCTGCGCCTCGAGTCCGGCATTCAAATTCAAACTGAAAAACAAAAAGGTCTGAGACAATTTTGGATTTCTGTGGGGCTGCTCAGCCCAGGCTGTCTTGCCTGGCCTGTCCCTGACACTAGAGCTTACTGTTAGTCATCACTGCAGTCAGTCATCACATTTCCCAAACTCGTCATTCTGCAACTTCATCCCATTTTCTACAACTCTAACCTATGTACTACAATCTATTCTATGCATACTATTCTATTACCAGTTAGCCTTATCATTAAATCCTTTTTCTTTTGAGTTCTCTGTATTTCCTGCTTAAGCTAAATATGGCTTATATTTACTTTTGGAAAGGGGGTAGAAGTGGGTTTGGACTCAGGGCCTCATGCTTGTTCAGTAGGCACTCTACCACTTGACCCATTCTAGTATATATATTTTTTTTAATTAAAAAATTTTTTATTTTTTTGGGTTCGGTGGTGGGGCCTGAACTCTGTGCCTGGGTGCTGTCCCTCAGCTCTTCAGCTCAAAGCTACCACTCTACCACTTGAGCCACAGTTCTACTTCCAGCTTTTTCTGCTTATGTGGTGCTGAGGAATTGAACCCAGGACCTCATGCATGCAAGGCAAGCGCTCTACCACTGAGCCACCTTCCCAGCCCTGTCTATTATACTTTTTTTTGTTATATTATTTTCTGTTGGTTGTGGGACTTGAACTCAGAGCCTGGATCCTGTCTATGAGCTTTTTCACTTAAGGCTAGCATTCTGGGCCATGGAGCCACTTCCAGTTTTCTAGTGGTTTACTGGAGGTAAGAGTCTCATGGACTTTCCTGCCTGGCTTTGAACCTTGATATTCAGATCTTAGCCTCTTGAGTAGCTAGGATTATAGGTATGAGCTACTGGCTCACAATATGCTTTTAATAACAGTACAAACCTGAGGAAATCAAGCAAGGCTGCATAGGGGATTATCATATAAAATAACATACTAATTACTCCAGAATCATTGGTTATTTTTCTTTCTTTTTTTTTTTTGGTTGGTCATGGGGCTTGAACGCTGGGCTTGGGTGCTGTTCCTGTGCTCTTCAGCTCAAGGCGAGCACTCTACCGCTTGAGCCATAGCACCACTTCTGGTTTTCTAGTGGTTTATTGGAGATAAGAGTCTCACGGACTTTCCTGCCTGGGCTGGCTTTGAACCGTGATCCTCAGATCTCAGCCTCCTGCGTAGCTAGGATGACAGGCGTGAGCCATCGGTGTCCGGCTCATTGGTTATTTTTGAGGTGAGATTTCGCTTCATGCACAGGCCAGCCAGCATTGTGGTCCTGTTGTGCTTCCCTTTGTCACTGGAGTTACAGGTATGATTCACCCGGCCCAGCCCCTTATCTTGGGATGACAACTATTGGCTGAAATGTAATATTGTGAACGTTGTGTCTGGGCCTGATCTCAAATCAAGATCTGTTGATGTCTACTTCCTAAATTAGCTTTTCAAATAGCTAAATTCACTGTGCTCCAGTAACAGTTCCACTGCTAGTACCCATGCACGACCTTTATATTAAATGAAAGTTTCAGTTTTATTATTTCACACATTGAATCTTTCCTTCTTCATCAGCTGCCCTTCATGGTTTTCTTCCTCTAACTCTAATTCTGCATGTTTTAGATTCATCTAATAAGTGCCAGTAACCTCTGAGACCTGAATCCTCTAATAGAATGAAAACCTGATTGTTCAAAATATGCTGTAAACCAATGAAATCACATTCTTCCCCAGCAAGACCCTCTCCATGATCTGAGGCTCACCTTAGCATAAAGAAAGGCTTCCTCCACAGGGGCTTTGCTGGCAAACATGGTCTCTATGAAAGCCTGAAGAGAAAGGGAGGACCAAATATTCATTTTAACTATGTTGCATACTCCAACATTCAACTAATACTGGAATTCAAATAATAAACACTTCCACCCAGCTTTGTTAACCTGAAGTTGTAACTAAATGAGCATAATACAAATTATTTTGTCTGGAAGGAGGGACAGAATATTGTTCTCCAGAATATTTGACTGACGATAGAATTCACATCTCATTTTTCCACTCAAAATACACGTCATACTAGAATAAAGCACCTGGGAAGTGCTATGCTATGGCTGAAACTGTTTCATGTTCCATGCAAACCTCCTGTTCAAACTTTATCTCCACTGTAGTCTAGGCCTGTTGGGAACAAATTCAGGAGTGAGGTCTATGCCCTCATGGATGGGATAAGCAACTTTTAAAAAGTACTGGAGATAGCTAGGTGTTGGTGGCTCACGCCTGTACTTCTAGTTATTCAGAAGGCTGAGACCTGAGGACTGTGGTTTGAAGGAAAGTCCCTGAGACTCTGATCTCTAATTATCCACCAAAAAGCCAGAAGTGGTGTTATGGCTCAAAGTGGCAGAGCACTAGTCTTGAGCAAAAAAAGCTGATTTCAAGCCCCAGGGCTAGTGAGCACGATGTGTGTGAACCTCCCCACCCCCCCCCAAGGGCTGGAGAAAGTGAGGTCAGCCCTTTCCAGCCAACAGGGAACAGCATTCCTTCTTACCATCCCTCCTGCCATTTAAGACCCTAGATGACACCATCCACCTGCCACCTTTATCATATATTTTCTATCCTCCAGGAGAACTGTTTGGAAATAAGTCACTTTCTGACTAAGACACAAACTTTCCATTTATTTAATGAGATGCTTTTATAGCTTGAGTATATGAAATTACTGACTGAGTGGTCTGGTCTGTGTAGCAGGGGCTCCTAAACTCAGTAATTCTGACATTTAGGGACAGATAATTCTTTCTTGTGGGCTATAGTCCTGTTTAATTCAGAATGTCAGTGGCATCCTGCAATTGTGACCACCACACATTGCCAAAATGTCCCCGAGGGAAGAAAGTATTTCTCTAACTGAGAACCACTGGTCTCTAATAATATGTTTACTAATTCTGCATGATAATCACACCAATGTATTTTTCTGTTGGTCCTGGAACTTGAATCAGATCCTCACTTTTGCTGCGCAAGAAACGAGAGGCACACTGCTGGCCCTTTTTTGATTTATTGGATTATCTTTTTTAAAATTCATTCTCCTACCTATACTACCCCTGCAGTTGAGATTGTGGAATAGGTAGGAGGATCTATATCCTCATATTAGTAACTGATTTTTTTTTCTTTTGGTGCTCATCCTCTAACTTTAACTCGCTGTCTGGGTACTATCCCTGAACTCCTTTGTGCTCCACTAACTTTGAGCCACAGCTCTACTTCTGGCTTTGGTAATGTAGTGGAGATAAGAGTCTCTCGGCAGCTGGGAAGGTGGTTCAGTGGTAGAGTGCTTGCCCTGCATGCATGAGACCCTGGGTTCAACTCCTCAGCACCACATAAGCAGAAAATGCCGGAGGTGGCACTATGGCTCAAGTAGTAGAATGCTAGCCTTGGGATGAAGAGCTGAGGGACAGTGCCTAGGCCAATTTCAAGCCCCCAACCACAACAACAACCACAACAACCACCACAACAACAGAGTCTTTCAGCTGGGTTCTGGTGATTCATGCTTATAATCCTAGCTACTCAGGAGCCTGAGATAGGAGGATCTTGATTCAAAGCCAGCCCAGGCAGGAAAGTCTGTGAGACTCTTTTTTTTTTTGGGTCCGGTTGTGGGGCCTGAACTCTGGGCCTGGGCACTGTCTGCACCACTTCTGGCTTTTTTCTTTTGCTTATGTGATGCTGAAGAATGGAACCCAGGGCCCCATGCATGCAAGGCAAGCGCTTTACCACTGAGCTACCTTCCCAGCCTCTGTGAGACTCTTATCTCCAATTAATCAGAGTAAAAGCTGTGGCTCAAATGGTAGAGCACTAGCTTGAGCAAAAGGAGCAGGGACAGTGTCCAGGCCCAGGTTCAAGCCCCAGGATCAGGGGGAAAAAAAAAAGTCTCACAGACTGTCCTGTCCGGGCTGGCTTTAAACCGCAATCCTCAGACCTCAGCCTCTTGAGTAGCTAGTATTATGAGGGTGAGCTACCAATGCCTGGATGATAATTATAATTTTCTTTTAATTTTTGGGGTTTGGAGACAAGGTCTTGGTACTCAACAATCCTTCTACCTCAGCTTCCTGAATACTGGATTAGAGGCATGCACAACTAAACTTCTGAATGCTGTTTAGCTGCCACTTTAGTGTATCTGGCTTTAGAACCCAGAATACTAGAAGGCATCTAACTCCATATCTTTTATTTATTTATTTTTGGCCAATTGTGGGGCCTGAACTCTGTCCTTCAGCTCTTCAACTCAAGGTTAGTGCTCTACCACTTGAGCCACAGTGCCACTTGGGGCTTTTATCTACTTGTGTGGTGCTGAGGAATCGAACCCAGGGCCTCAGGGATGCAAGACAAGTACTGTACCACTGTGCCACTTTCCCAGCTCTAACTCCATATCTTAATTTCCATTTTCCTGCATCTTTACCCCCTGGTGTTTATCTTCCTGGTCTCTATGGATTTGTGTGATCTGGCCATTACATATGCAATCATACAAGATGTAGATTAATTCAGGATGTAGAATTTTATATCTGAAATCTCTCACTCAGCCCACTGACTTCAAGGCTTACCCAACCCATATTAGTGTTTCATTCTTTCCTAGAACTGAATAGTATGCCAATGTAGATGACAACCCCTTTCTATGCATTTGATGATTGATGATGATTTGAGATGAGGGCTCACTACGAGCTTCTAATCCTGCAGGTTATACCACCTTACCTGGCCTTTTTTTTTTTGTGGTTGGTCGTGGGGCTTGAACTCTGGGCCTGGGCGCTGTCCCTCAGCTCTTCAGCTCAAAGCGAGTGCTCTACCACTTGAGCTACAGCGCCACTTCCGGTTTTCTGGTGGTTTATTGGAGATAGAAGTCTCACGGTCTCTCCTGCCCGGGCTGGCTTTGAACCGCGATCCTTAGATCTCAGCCTCCTGATTACAGGCATGAGCCACCAGCGCCTAGCTACCTGGCCTTTTCTACCTTATGGCTGAATCACTGAATCATTTCACATTCCCATAGAAAGTACAAAGGTTTCAATTTCTCTCTCTCTCTTTTTTTTTGGTCGGTCGTGGTGCTTGAACTCTGGGCCTGGATGCTGTCCCTCAACTCTTCAGCTCAAGCCTGGTGTTCAACCACTTGAGCCACAGCACCACTTCTGGTTTTCTAAGTGGTTTATTGGAGATAAGAGTGAGTCTCACAGACTTTTCCTGCCCTGGCTGGCTTTGAACCACAATCCTCATATCTTGGCCACATTCACAGCCCTATTATTATTTGAAATAGCCTCTTCAGTGGGTGAAATGTGGTATCTCATTGTGGTTTTGAGGTGTTTTTTTGGTTGTTGTATATGAAATTTATAGTCTTTCATGTAGGCAGTTTTTTAAATAATTAATTTATCGTTATTATAGGGGTGGTATTCAGAGGGATTACATTTACACAAGTCAGGTAATGGTACGTTTCCTTTCGTGGTATCTTCTATTCTCTCACTCCCAGCCCCTCCCTTGCGTCTCCACCCGCGAGTGGTACAGTTCACTTTCATCAGTGTCCAGCGAGCTCCACTGCTGCACTTCGCACCTTTCTCCCTTGAGTTCTGTACCCTCTTCCAACCCTTCCAAAGATTCTTTTTTGCTTTTTGTTTTCATAAAGACTCTTTGGAGAAATACTCATTTAATAAATTTAGTTGTCTTTTTGTGGTTGAATTAGATGCGGCCGTTTGATATTCTGATATTAGACCTTTATCATATATATGATACATAACTTTCTCCCATTCTGTACTTTTTTCAACTTTCTTGACAGTATCTTTCATGTACAATTTTCAAATTTGTATGAAGGTGTTCTTTTGTTGCCTATGAATTTGGTATGACAACTAAAGATTCACTGGAAACTTTTTTTTCCCTGGTCCTAGGGCTTGAACTCAAGGTCTGGGTTCTGTCCTAGAGACTCTTTATGCTCAAGGATAGTGCTCTTCCACTTGAACCACAATGCTGTTTCTGTTTTTTTTTTTTTTTCTGAGTAGTTTATTGGAGATAAAAGTTTCATGGATTTTCTTGCCCAAGCTGGCTTCAAATGGAGATACTCAGATCTCAGCCTCCTAAGTAGCCAGGATTCCAAGTATGAGCCACTGTCACTCAGCTTTTTAGCTCTTAAGTTAGGTCATTAATTCAATTTGAGTTACTTTTCATATATGATATGAGATAGGGATACAATTTCATTTTTCTGCATGTGGGCATTTGGTTGTCCTAGCACATGTAACTTATTTTTTCCTTTTTTTTTGTCGGTCGTGGGGTTTGAACTCTAAGCTTGGGTGCTGTCCTTGTGCTTTTCAGCTCAAGGCAAGTGCTCTACCACTTGAGCCACAGTGCCACTTCCAGTTTTCTATGATTTATTGGAGATAAGAATCTTATGGACTTTCCTGCTTGGGCTGGCTTTGAACTACGATCCTCAGATCTCAGCCTCCTGAGAAGCTAGGATAATAGGCATGAGCCATCAGAGCCTGGCTTAAATTTCTCTTCTTATCTTTCTCACACTTGACCCATTCTAAACTAAAACATAGCTAAAGCATTATTTTGACAGAAAAAAATGCTTCTGATAGCAAAATAAACCAATGAACCAAGCCATATTTTGCTTGAAGTGGCATTTATTTTGAAATTAGTGGATTCCAAAAAATTTAGGAATTAGAATAATGGAACTAGAAAGGAAATATAAATTCTTGGGGCAGGGGCTGGGAAGGTGGCTCAGGGGCTGGGAAGGTGGCTCAGTGGTAGAGTGCTTGCCTTGCATGCATGAGGCCCTGGGTTCGATTCCTCAGTACCACATAAGCAAAAAGAAAAAAAGCCAGAAGTGGCACTATGGCTCAAGTGGTAGAGCACTAGCCTTGAGCTAAAGAGCTGAGGAACAGTGCCCAGACCCAGAGTTCAGGACCCCGATCGGACAAAAAAAATTGTTGGGGCAGGTTGACTAAATACCACCTGTAGTGACAGTTTCAAAGTAAGCTCTGAGCCTGAGGGCAAGCCCTAGTATCAACACAAAACAAAAATATGAAACTCAGTATCACTTCAGATGGAGCTCCTCTCTATGGTCAACAGATGGAGCTCTAATCAAAAGAATCTAGCTGCTATAATTTGTTTTGTTTTTGTGCCAGAACTTAAACTTGAATTCAGGGCCTCATATTTTTGGGTCAAGGCTGGAGCATCACTACTTGAGGCTCACCTCTACTTTTGTCTTTTTCATGGCTAACTGAAGATAAGGATAAGCATTTCTTGAATTTGTCTGTCCAGTATAGCTTCAAACTAGAATCCTTAGATCTTAGATTCCCGAGTAGGTAAGGTTACAGGTGTGAGCTACTCATGCCCGCAACTGGTTGTTATCATTTCTGATGAATTAGCTAATCCTGTAAGACTAACTACAACAGTAATTAATATTTATGTGTCAAGTCCATATTAGAAGGTAAGAAATTATGGAAGTAAGGAGTTGTTATTTAGTTAAGAAAAGAAGGGCTGGGAATGTGACTTAGTGGTAGAGTGCTTGCCTAGCATGTATGAAGCCCTGCGTTCGATTCCTCAGTACCACATAAACAGAAAAAGCCAGAAGTGGCACTGTGGCTCAAGTGGTAGACTGCTAATCTTGAGCCAAAGAAGCTCAGAGACAGTGCCCAGGCCCTGAGCACAAGCCCCAGGATTGGCCAAAAAGAAAAAAGAGCCATTTTCTAGATTATTCTATACAGTATCTATATGAGCTCTTAGTTTACTGTTTTCTGAGAATTCTGGATCAAGGAGGAACAGCTCTGGCTTTGAATAGTACTGGGGTGAGTGTGGTATGTACTTACCAGTTCACAGAGAAGCTGTTTACTAAAACTGATTCGGAGTAGGTTCTACCATACATACTCAGAGATAGGCTGGGTATAGTGGCACATACTTGTAATCCCACCCAGCACTCAGGACACTGAGTTTGAGACCAGATGGAGGATTTGTATTAAGGTTCTGCTCAAACCAACCTTTAGAAATGGGCAATTAAGCCAAGTGCTAGTGGCTCATACCTGTAATCCTCAGGGCCTGGACATTGTTCCTAAGCTCTTTTGCCCAAGACTAGTGTTCTATCCCCTTTTTTTTTTTTGGGGGGGTCCAGTCGTGGGGCCTGAACTCTGGGCCTGGGTGCTGTCCCTCAGCTCTTCAGCTCAAGGCTAGCACTCTACCACTTGAGCCATAGCCCCACTTCCGGCTTTTTTCTTTTTGCTTATGTGGTGCTGGGGAATCGAACCCAGGGCCTCAGGCATGCAAGGCAAGCACTCTACCACTGAGCTACCTTCCCAGCCTGTTCTACCCCTTTGAGCTATAGTACCACTTCTGATTTTCTGGTGCTTAAATGGAGATAAGAGTCTTACAGACTTTCCTGCCCCAGCTGGCTTTGACCCATGATTCTCAGATCTTTTTTTTTTTTTTGGTCTGGTCGTGGGGTCTGAATTCTGGGCCTGGACTCTGTCCCTCAGCTCAAGGCTAGTGCTCTATCACTTGAGCCACAGGGCCACTTCTGGCTTTTATCTTTTTGCTTATGTGGTGCTGAGGAATTGAACCCAGGCCCTCAGGCATGCAAGGCAAAAGCGCTCTACCACTGAGCCACCTTCCCAGCCCCTGATTCTCAGATCTTAATGTCCTGAGTCTCTAGGATTACAGGGGTGAGCCATTGGTACCCCGCTTATGACCCTCCTCCCTGCCCTTGCCCAGTTGTGGGGCTTGAATTCTGGGTCTGGGCGGTCCCTGAGCTCTTAGCTTAAGGCTAACATTCTACCACTTTGAGCCACAATGCCACTTCCAGATTTCAAGTAGTTAATTGGAAATAAGAGATTTTCTTGCCTGGGCTGGCTTTGAACCACAATCCTCAGGTCTCAGTCTCCTGAGTTGCTAGGATTATAATGAATGGATTGGCACCCAGCTTAAATGCATTTGTGATAAACAACATTTTCAATTTATGATGGGTTTATTGGGATATAATTCCACTGTCCTTCAGGAGCATGTGTAACATGTGTAATAGATTCGATTAAGCACTGTTATTTTGGGTCCTTTGAGTCTTTAGCAATTAAACTCTTATTTAACTGTCACTATTAGTGCAGTTACCTAAAAGAATGGGAATAAAATGGCTCAATTTATGTTGTTTCAAGGACAAACTAAGAATGCTGAATAAAAGATCCATTTTAAAAGAATACAAGATTTGGGCTGAGAAGGTGGCTCAGTGGTAGAGTGCTTTGCCTTGCATGCATGAGGTCCTGGGTTCGATTCCTCAGCACCACATAAACAGAAAAAGCCAGAAGTAGTGCCGTGTCTCAAGTGGTAGCGTGCCAGCCTTAAGCTGAAGAGCTGAGGGACAGTGCCCAGGCCCAGAGTTCAGGCCCCATGACCCACAAAACAAAAACAAAACAAAAATACACATACAAAAACCAAGAAGAGGGCTGGGAAGGTGGCTCAGCTGTAGAGTCTTGCCTTGCATGCATGAGGCCCTAGGTTCGAATCCTCAGCACCACATAAGCTAAAAGAAAAAAGCCGGAAGTGGTGCTGTGGCTCAAGTGGTACAGTGTTAGCCTTGAGCTGAGTGACAGGGCCCAGGCCCAGAGTTCAGGCCCCACAACTGGACCCAAACACAAAAACAAAAACAAAAACCAAGAAGACAGATTTACTTTGCCTTGTAAAGTACTGAATCTCTACATATGTTACTAATCATATGGAAGTAGAAGCTAGATGCTCATTAGCTTGTGACGTTACTACAATACCTCAAGGGGCCTACTGAACCTTACTTTATGACTTTTTTAATTTGGAAAAACTTTTTCAACTAGAGTCATACCTGTGAAGTCAACTTCCCAGCAATCTGCATTCTCTTAATTTCTGCAGGAGATTTGATGAGCCGGAGGCGCTGTATTAGCTGCTGGACACCCCGAACCTTATTCTTACTCCTGGATTTGGCCTCAGTTAGATGCTGCATGTAGTCAGCATGGAGCTGTGCATGAGAAGGCTTCATCCAATCATACCAAACAGTGTTGTTCTCAGCTAGAATAAGAAGTCAAAATATAATTTTAAGGCTGGAAGCATGGCTCAAGTGACAGAGCACCTACATACCAAGTGTGAGAACCTGAGTTCAAATCTCAGAATCACCACACACACACAAAAGAAACTAAAAGAGGCTGGAGGTATAGCTCAGTGGTAGAATACATGCTTAGCACTCCTGAGGTCCTGGGTTCCACCAGCACCAAAGAATGCAAGAAAGCCGGGCGCTGGTGGCTCACGCCTGTAATCCTAGCTACTCAGGAGGCTGAGATCTGAGGATGGCGGTTCAAAGCCAGCCCGGGCAGGAGACACCGTGAGACTCCTATCTCTAATAAACCACCAGAAAACAGAAAGTGGCGCTGTAGCTCAAGTGGTAGAGCACTTGCCTTGAGCTGAAGAGCTGAAGGACAGCGCCCAAGCCCAGAGTTCAAGCCCCACAGCCGACCAAAAAAAAAACAAAACAAAAAGAATGCAATAAAGGGAAAACAACAATCTAAGAGCGCAATGGCAGAACATTTGCTTTTATGAGGTCCTAGGTTTCATCCCCAGAGAGGGTGGGGGCAGGAGGAGAGCCAAATCCAAACCCCAAACTGAAAACAAACACAAAAAAACCCTAAAAGCAGTAAGAAATATCAACTCTAAGTGTAACTTGACCAAGTTAACACTGTTAAACCTGCGGAACACTAAAGGGCTGAGGAAAACTTTCTCAAGTCTGCAACAACTGGTAAGTTTGACCATAAATCACTAGCAAGACTAATCAAAATGGCTAGATATTCTGGCACTGAATATAAAAATTTTCTGCCTAAAATTTTCAAAGTTCTTATAATAAAATGATAGCTAAAATTCAATTACTGCTTTCTTTCATCATTATTGACTTTTAGAAGTATTACTTAAGTATTACACACAAATGCCTGTGATTCTAGATACTCACAAGGATCAAGGTTCAAGGCTAGCTATAGTAAAAATTATACAAAACCCCCAATTGAACCAAAAAAACAACAACTGGGTGTGGCTTGGCACATGCCTATGATCCTATTTCTCAAGAGACTTAAGGATCATGGTTTGAAGCCAGTCTGGGCAGAAAAGCCCATGAGACTCTTTATCTACCAAAAAAGCGAGAAGTGGCACTGTAGCTCAAGTGGTAGAATACTAGCCTTGAGCAAAAAAGCTCAGGTACAGTGACCAGGCCCTGAGTTCAAGCCCCGGGGCTGGGACAAGAAAACAAAAATCAAAAACAAAAAAGCCCTACAGAAACAAACTTGGTGTGGTGCTGTGTGCCTGTCTTCCCAGCTATGTGAGGAGTACACATAGAAGGGCTTCCATTCAGGACATCATAGGCAAAGATGCAAGATAGTAATTCCAAAACATTGAGTGATTAAAATTTCACCAGAATATTGAGAAACTATTTGAAAGTTAACATCTTACTGTGTAAATGAGTCACTTGAAAAATCTTTATTTTTACATTTCCCAACATGTATTAAATATTTCTAGCGCCAATATACATCACCAAATAATTCTGATGCAGATGACATAGTGCCTCCATTTAAAATGTTGGAAAATTATGGTGCTTGTATGGCAGTTGATTTGTTTTCATGTCTCAGTCCACCTTTTTTACAGGAAAAACTTTTTTTTCTTCCTTTTTTTTGGGTCAGTCGTGGGGCCTGAACTCTGGGCCTGGGCGCTGTCCCTCAGCTCTTCAGCTCAAGGCTAGTGCTCTACCACTTGAGCCACCTTCCCAGCCTGGAAAAACTACTTTTGCAGGGCATAAAAGTTTATTCTAGGGCTGGGAAGGTGGCTCAGTGGTAGAGTGCTTGCCTTGCATGCATGAGGGCCTATGTTCGATTCCTCAGCACCACATAAGCAGAAAAAGCCGGAAGTGGCACTGTGGCTCAAGTGGTAGAGTGCTAGCCTTGAGCTGAAGAGCTCAGGGACAGCACCAGGCTCAGAGTTCAGGCCCCACGACCAGCGAAAAAAAGTTTATTCTATTTTCTGTGTTAATAGAGCTGGCACCAGTTTTAACAAGTATGTAAATAAAAGAAAGGCAATATGGCATAATAATTAAGGTAAGAAATAGTGGTCAAAGTCAATAGCTTGATCAATATTCTTGAAAAATGGCTCATGCCATTTTTACATTAGAAGGAAATTATCAGGTCAGGTACAAGTGTGGTGGTTATATATACATACATAATCTCAGCATTTGGGAAGTTGGGACAGGAGGATCTCAAGTTTGAGGCTATCCTGGGCTGCAAAGCAAGAACATTTTTTTTTGTGTGTTTGTTTTGAATATAATTTCATTGTTATTAAGGTGTTGTACAGAGAGGTCACCATTTCATAACTCAGATAATAAGTACAATTCTTTTTTTTTTTTTTTTTTTGGTGCTAATCCTGGGGCTTGAACTCAGGGCCTGGGTGCTGTCCTTGAGCTTCTTTTGCTTAGGCTAGTGCTCTACCACTAGAGCCACAGCTCTACTTCTGTCTTTTTTTTGAGACTCTTTTTTTTTGGGTCCGGTCGTGGGGCCTGAATTCTGGGCCTGGACGCTGTCCCTCAGCTCTTCAGCTCAAGGCTAGCGCTCTACCACTTGAGCCACAGTGCCACTTCCTGCTTTTTTCTTTTTGCTTATGTGGTGCTGAGGAATCGAATCCAGGCCCTCAGGCATGCAAGGCAAGCGCTCTACCACTGAGCCACCTTCCCAGCCCATACTTGTCTTTTTTTTGAAGTTTAGTAGAGATAATTTTCTCAGACGTTCCTGCTGGGACTTGCTTCCAACATGGATCCTCAGATTGCCTCCTGAGTAGCTAAGATTACAGGTGTGATCACTAGCACCTGGCATGAGTAAAATTTGGACAATGTCATCCCTTCCTTCAATATCCCCCAGTTTCAAGCTAGAATGGTTAACCTGTCTCTGTGAATGAAAAATTTAGTGAAGATTTAGCAATTGTATAGGTAAAATGTTTGAAGTAGCTCAGTTTTCTAGGAAAGACAGATCTCTGTCACAGCTTAATATGGGCATACAAGATCATCAGTTTATGCTAAATCTCACTACACATGGGAAATAAGATGTCCTAGGTTTTTATTTCACCACAAATAATAAACTGCTATGATTATTTTAGGAAATCAAAAGCTATCCAGGCAATTAAGGTCTAAATCCCAAGTTCGTCTAAGCTTTGACTTGTTCCCATGTGTTACCTTTCAGTTTTGGCAGTAGGTGTTGAAATTCCTCTCGTGTGTAGGCTTCATCCACTCCAGTTAGGGCTATTGTTCCATCTGTGCCAGATCGTGGACCATCCCAAAGTTCTCGACTGGGGTCTCTCCCAGGCACAAAAAGCATGGCCTTATGGCATGGTAACTGCTTGCCAGGGAGGCTCTGAAGGACCAGAATGCTATCAGGCTCTTGGAATCCGCACAAGTACAGGAAGTTGTTGTCTTGGTGGAAAGTGTAGGGGATATCATTGCTCATGTAGTATGTAGGGCTGGAAAGCACAACCACTGTGTGGTCTGTTCCACTCTGTCCTTGGGTTTCCTTATGGATCAGAGACATTAGTTTGTGTCTTCGAAGTGCATATTCCACTTGAGTTACTCCTGGTGTTACTTCCCCTAGAAATGACAAAAAATAATGCTCTGTATATGTAGAAGGCCCAAGTGTTTAAGGTAGCTTAATACTAGATGGAGATACCCAAGATCATTTCAACAATATAGTATATATCCTCATTGCACATGGGCAATTAAGAAGCTGACCCAGGGCTGGGAAGTTGGCTCAGTGGTAGAGTGCTTGTCTTGCATGCATGAGGCCCTGGGTTCGATTCCTCAGCACCACATAAGCAAAAAAGAAAAAAGGTGGAAATGGCGCTGTGGCTCAAGTGGTAGAGTGCTAGCCTTGAGCTGAAGAGCTGAGGGACAGTGCCCAGGCCCAGAGTTCAGGCCCCACAACCAGACCCCCCACCCCCAAAAAAAACAAAAAACAAAAAAAAAAAAACCCAAGCATTTGCTAAGTATTGCTAAGCATTGTGCTTGTGTGCATGCACTCTCTCTCTCTCTCTGTATATGTATATTTCTACTTTTTTTTTTTGGTGCCAGTCCTGAGGCTTGAACTCAAGGCCTGGATGCTGTCCCTGACCTTTTTAGCTCAAGGCTAATGCTCTATCTGCCACCTGAGCCACAGCTCTACTTTTGGCTTTTTGGTGGTTAATTGAAAATAAAGAGTCTCATAAACTTTCCTGCTTAGGCTGGCTTTGAACTCATCCTTAGATCTCAGCTTCCTGAGTATCTAGGATTACAGGTGTGAGCCACCAGCGACCAGCTAAGTATGTGGTTCTTTTTTTTTTGGTTGGTCGTGGGGCTTAAACTCTGGGCTTGGGTGCAGCCCCTCAGCTCTTCAGCTCAAGGCGAATGCTCTACCACTTAAGCCACAGCCCCACTTCCAGTTTTCAAGTGGTTTATCGGAGATACGAGTCTCATGGACTTTCCTGCTTGGGCTGGCTTTGAACCGGGATCCTCAGATCTCAGCCTCCTGAGTAGCTAGGATTACAGGCGTGAGCCACAGGCGCCCAGCAAGTATGTGGTTCTTATGGAGTTACCACCCCATAGGGAATCTTCTGAAAGCCATGGGTTCATTCCGCAATGATTTTTTGCATTCCTCAATAAACATATTAATATCTATTTAACTTATACTTTTACTGATGAAGTTGGCAAGAAATCAATGTGTAAATGAGAACCTTATGGGCCAGTCTAAACTAGGCAAAGAAGCAGGGCTGAGAGACAGTTCTTGTCACATCTTTCTTTTGAGAAAGAGATGGCTATGAGTTTCCTAGAATTCTTGGGTAGAATATTAGACTTTATACCAGAGCCAAACAGCTTGATTCTGAAAACCATTCATGTTTAAAACTGCCACTGTTACCTAATATCGGAAATTTACCTAAGCAGTAAATACTTCTGAAAGGCAAAGAAGACCCTTCTTTCTTTCCTTTTTTTTTTTTTTAGTTGGTCATGGGGCTTGAACTCTGGGCTTGGGTGCTGTCCCTGCGCTCTTCAGCTCAAGGCTAGCGCTCTACCGCTGGAGCCATAGCGCCACTTCCAGTTTTCTAGTGGTTTATTGGAGATAAGAGTCTTACAGACTTTCCTGCCCGGGCTGGCTTTGAACCGCGTGATCCTCAGATCTCAGCCTCCTGCCACTGGTGCCGGCCTGACCTTTCTTTTTTATCTTTTTATTTTCTCCTAAGATTTGTTTAGTTAGCTACATTTATGAAATAAACATTTAAAAAACCATAACAAGGGGCTGGGAAGGTGGATCAATGGTAACATGCTTGCTTTGCATGTATGAGGCCCTGGGTTTAATTCCTCAGTACCATATAAGCAGAAAAAATAGCTGGAAGTGGCACTGTGGCTCAAGTAGTAGAGCGCTAGCCTTGAGCTGAAGAGCTGAGGGACAGCGTCCAGGCCCAGAGTTCAGCCCCCACTACCAACAAAGAAACAAAAAACCAACAAACAAAACTGGGAGCTGGTGGCTCATGCATATAATCCTAGCTATTCAGGAGGCTGAGATCTGAGGATCACAGTTCGAAGACAGCCTGGGCAGAAAAGTCTCCATGAGACTCTTGTCTCCAATTAATGTATCCTGAAGCTCACTTGATAGTACACTAGCCTTGAGTACAGAGAGGACCAGGGACAGCACCTAGGCCCTGAGTTCAAGTCCCACAACTGAAAAAAAAAACCCAAAAAAAACCCCAACTTAGTGGTAGAGTGCGTGCTTAGCAGTGTGAGGCACTAGGTTAAATATTCAGCATCAGAAAAAAAAATTAGAACAAGATTCTGTTTTCATTAGCTTTGAAGTAATTTCTGAAAAAAGCTGAAATTACTTGGAAATCAAATCAAGGATAGAAAACAATCTTTTATATTCTTTATATAATCAAATCTCATATGAATGATTAGGAAATATAAAGTTTCATAATTATCAACATGGAGTTATCATTAACTAAATGCTTCCAAGCTTTCAAATTCTTAGAGTAATAAACTAACTCTCTGGAATAATAACAAATTATCCAGGAAAAAGGTATTCTTTTCATTTGAAGGAGGGGGAGGGGAGAAAAGTGTAATAAAGCAATGAACTTTCAACTTCAGAAGTGAAGTTGGCAGTTATAGTGGCCTTTGATCATAGAAATTTTAACTTAAGAGTCAATCTGGCTCAGGTTTATTCTGCTAAAACTTATCGCAATAGACATTCTGGCACTCTGTCAACTTGTAAAGTATGAAGAAATAAAGACAGTATTTCATTATGTGGAACCAATTAAGGATGGAAGGGCTATTCTAATAAGTGTATTTAACCAAAGTCTAGCTGGCATAAGCTGGACTCTGGGAACAGAAAAGTCTCAGTCATTTTTCAGACTGTTTAGGCAATAAGGACAGCTCTTTCAGGTCATTTGGAATTGGACTTCTCAACAGAGCAAAAAGAATGTTCTTCATAATTTGTCAGCCAAGCAGGAAATCCAGAGAGGAAAATGGAGTAAGACTAACAATGAATGGAAACATGTAGGTTTTTGCTACAACCTAGGTATGTATTTTATTTTCTGAAATTAAATTAGGATTTCAATGTGATCTGATTCTGAAAATTCTGCTTAATATATAGTACTTTTTACCTTCCACATGCCAGGCATGGCGACACATAATTGCAATCCCAGCACTACGGAGAGCTGAGGCAGGAGGTTCACAAGCTCATAGCCAGCCAGAGCTGAGTAGCTCATGAACTGATCTATTATTATTCAAGTGGCAAATGAGGAGAAAATAAACTCTATTGTTTCTTTTTCCTTTATAATGTGAAACTTGACCCTTCTGAAAAACCTGAAATGACTAAATAATTTTAAAAATATCTAAAACTAGACTTTTATTGTATATATAGAAAACAAGACAGATAGAAAAGGAAGTATGGTTGTAAATGCCTGTAAAATCTTAGCATTCTGGAAGCTAAAGAAGGATCTTGAGTTTGAGGCAAGCCCTACATAGCAAAAATCCCATCTTAGGAAGGGAAGAAGGAAGGAGGGAAGGAGAGAGAAAGGAAGGAAGGAAGGAAAGAAAGGAGAGGGAGGAAGGAAAGAAGAAAGGAAGGAAGGAGAAGTGGGTGAATACTGTATGATTCACATATAGTAATATGACAGGCAAAATGATGTAGAAACTTAAAGAATTGCTGCCTATGGAGGTGGGGACTAACTTAGAAAGAATGTGAGGGAAATTTCTGGTAAGTATTCTGTTTTGATTGAGGTTTAGGTCATGCTGGTGTATATCTTTATCATAACACATACAATTATAGATCTGTGCATGTAAATCACTGCGTGTAAATTTTACTTTAAAAAAACTATATTTTTTAAAAAAGTATACTACTAGGCCTGGGAATTTGGCTTAGTAGTAGAGTGCTTGCCTAGCATGCATGAAGTCCTGGGTTCAATTCCTCAGTAACATATAAACAGAAGAAGCCTAAGTGGCACTGTGGCTCAAGTGGTAGAGCGCTAGCCTTGAGCAAAAGAAGCTCAAGGACACTCCCTAGCCCTGATTTCAAGACCTGAGATTGGCTAAATAAAAGCCAAATATGAAATCTTATTTTTTTTCTTGGTTGGTCATGGGCTTGAACTCAGAGTGTGGGCACTGTCCCTAGGCTCTTTTGTTCACGGCTAGCCCTCTACCACTTTGAGCCACAGCTCTACTTCCGGTTTTTGAGCAGTTTTGTTTTTGTCAGTTGTGGGACTTGAACTCAGGGCCTAGGCGCTGTCCCTGAGCCTCTCTGTGTTCAAGGCTAGCACTCTACCAAGTGAGCCACAGTACACAATAATTGGAGATATGAGTCTCATGGGGCCTTCTCTGCCCAGGCTGGCTTTGAACCATGATTCTCAGATTTTAGTCTCTAAGTAGCTAGGAGTACAATCATGAGCCACTAGCACCCAGCTCAAATACAAAATCTTTTGGAACAAACAAATAATAGATGACATAATTTTATGCTCCAAACAAACTGACTTCAGCTGTATAAAAGAGCTCCTTTTTCTTTTCTTTTTTCTTTTTGCCAGTCCTGGGGCTTGAACTCAGGGCCTAGGTGTTGTCTCTGAGCTTCTCTGTGCTCAAGGCTAGCACTCTACCACTTGAGCCACAGTGCTACTTCTAGCTTTTCCTGTTTATGTGGTACTAAGGAATCGAGCCCAGGGCTTCATACATTGTAGGCAAGCACTCTACCACTAAGCCACATTCCCAGCCCCAAAGAGCTTCTTTAAAAAAAAAATGTATGTATATATATTTCATTTAAAAACTTATTCTTCATCCCACAATCATTTCAATACTATACGATTTAACTTTTTTTCTTTCTAATTTAGTGCCTGTGCTTTCTTGTTCAAGGCTATCACTCTGACACTTGAGCCACAGTTCTACTTCTGGGTTTTTTGGTCATTAATTGAGATAAGAATTGAGATAAGAGTCTCATGGACTTTCCTGCCTGGGCTGGCTTCAAACCTTGATCCTCAAATCACAGCCTCCTGAATAGCCAAGAGCCATGGGTGCCAGGTTAAGATTTAACTCTTTAGATAGTGAAAGGCATGGTTAATACTTCGGATATTTTTTTCTTGCAACATTCATGTACTGATTACAAATTATTGTACAACTACTTGATGGCAGTAAATTTTTTTTTTCCCCCAGTCGAGGGGCTTGAACTCTGAGCTTGGGCGCTGTCCCTGTTACTGCTTAAGCCACAGCGCCACTTCCAGTTTTCTAGTGGCTTATTGGAGAGAAGAGTCTTACAGACTTTCCTGCCTGGGCTGGCTTTGAACCGAGATCCTCAGATTACAGGCGTGAGCCACCGGTGCCTGGCTAAGTAAAAATTTTTTTTTCAGTTTTCAGGACTAGAAAGTAGGAGTTGGAGGTGTGGCTCAGTTAGTAGAGTACTAGCCAATAAACAAAAGCATCAGGTACTAAGTTTGAATACCATTTGAGTCTTGGTCGCAGACCAAAAAAGAAAAACAATGAAAAGTACATATTGGTAATTGTATAAAAATCTACAATGACATATATAAATAAAATTCTAGACCTGGGATGGTGGCTTAGTGGTAGAGTATTACCTTGCATGTATGAGGCCTGGGGTTTGATTCCTCAGCACATCAGCAGAAAAAGCTGAAAGTGGAGCTGTGGCTTAAGTGGTAGAGTGCTAGCATTGAGCTGAAGAGCTGAGGGACAGCGCCCAGGCCCAGAGTTCAGGCTCCAAGATTGACAGAAAAAAGAAAAAGAAAAAGAAGAATAGATAGGATTTTCTTCCCAGTTCTTCCTAATTCTTTTCACCTTTCCCAATGCCTAAAATTCCACATCTAGATGAGCATAATCAGGACGGGCACTCTCTTTTACCCATACTCAATCTCTCTCTCTCTCACACACACACACATTTATATTCTTTAAGAAATATAGCTAACAGGAACATAATGAATAAACAAAAGTAAAAATATAGCAGTCATTATGTTAATATTACTGAGTTCAAGGCCTAGAAAATGCAGCTCACCACATAAAAGTATTTTCACAACAAGAAATCAATAATTCTCAAGGCTGGTAAAGTATCTTTTTTTTTTTTTTTTTCCAATAGTGGGGCTTGAACTCTGGGCCTGGCGCTGTTCTTCAGCTCTTCAGCTCAAGGTGAGCACTCTACCACTTGAGCCTCAGCACCACTTCCAGTTTTCCGGTAGTTTACTGGAGATAAGAGTCTCATGGACTTTTCCTGCTCAGACTGTCTTTGAATTGTGATTGTCAGATCTCAGCCTCCTGAGTAGCTAGGATTACAGGCGTGAACCACTGGCGCCTGGCTTTTTTTTAAAAAATAAATAGAGGCTATAGGTAAGTTGATAGGGAAATTCTGCTATTAAGCTTACCTTACAGCTTTGATAAACTGATTTCTTGTGTGTTTCAGTGGTGAGCTGCACTTCTGAGTCTCAGCCGCTTCCCAGCAGGAATTCCAGTCTGATGAAGAATCAGCAAAAGGAAGTCCTCACTGAGAGACACACTGGTATCACTCACTGCCTGGAGACAGTGAAAGAGTAACATATTTCTAAAGGTAATTTACATGAATATACACGTTTACAAAGTAAATGCAGATTTAACTTCCCATGGTAGAAGTTAAGATACAACTTTGCTAGGAAACATTTTTTTTTCTACCAGAGTTAGTTTTATGCTGCCTACTTCTTTGAGATGACAGTTTATCCTGAAATTCCTTTACTAAAAAAAAAATGAAACAATAAAAAAAAAGCTGGGAATGTGGCTTAGTGGTAGAACGCTTGCTTAGCATGCATGAAGCCCTCAGTACCATATAAAAAGAAAAAGCCTAAAGTGGTGCTGTGGCTCAAGTTATAGAGTACTAGCTTTGAGCTTCTTAAGAAGTTCAGGAACGGTGGCCAGGCCCGGAGTTTAAGCCCTAGGATTGGCAAAAAACAAAAACAAAAACAAACCAACCAAAAAAATACTGTTAAACCTTATGAAAACAATAGTGACAACACATCTCTTAGCAGCCACTCTGGGATCTTATAGGAAAAAATTAATGAAATAAAACTTGATTGATTTTTTTGCATTACTTTTATCAACTGGGATTGTTATCTTTCACTGTGCTGACAGATTTGGATACCATACTTAATCTAAATTTTGAAATGAGTATTTAATACTTAAAGTGTTCTCTAAAATTTCTTTTTTTTTTGGTTGGTCGTGGAGCTTGAACTCTGGGCCTGGGCACTGTCCCTCAGCTCTTCAGCTCAAAGCAAGTGCTCTACTGCTTGAGCCACAGCACCACTTCTAGTTTGTTAATTGGAGACAAGAGTCTCATGGACTTTCCTGCCCGGGCTGGCTTTGAACCGCAATCCTCAGCTCTCAGCCTCCTAGGTAGCTAGGATTATAGGCGTGAGCCACCGGCACCAGGCCTAAAATATCTTTAATATAGTAACTCACAAAGATTAGTTATAACACAGTTCCAGAAACTACCAGTTCGAACCAGAAATTTTTTTAAATCACACCTTGACACACATACTTTCATTATTTTGAACTGTAAGATTTTTTTTTTTTGTCAGTCATAGGGCTTGAACTCTGGGCCTGGGAGCTGTCCCTCAGCTCTTCAGCTCAAGGCTAGTGCTCTACCACTTGAGCAACAGCGCCATTACTGGTTTTCTGGTGGTTAATTGGAGATAAGAATCTCGCAGACTTTTCTGTCCTGGCTGGCTTTGAACTGTGATCCTCAGATCTCAGACTCCTGAGTAGCTAGGATTACAGGCGTGAGCTACCGGTGCCCGGTTGAGATATATTTATCGTTCTAGATAAAAAACCAATAGCCACATGTAGATATTTAAACTTAAATTTAAGTTAATTAAAATATGATATAAATGAGTTCCTCAGTCACACTACCAATATTTTTAGTGTACAAAAAACCACAGATGGTTAGTGGATGCTTTTATGAAGATGTAACATACTTTCATTACTACAAAAAAATGTTAACAGCATTTTTCTAGACAAGGTACGTGGGTGGAGAGCTATAATAGTTAAAATGCCTTACCTGGTCCCAGGAGGTGTGGGTGTGTAACTGGACTGGGCTGGCCTAAGTATCGGTTAGGAATTTTCCTCTCTGGCATGGGCTGGAGGGAGTATCCTCGCTGTATACATAACATGCATCCTGAAGGAAGAATAAAGATGATGAGATGGAACAATGGCTTTCACAATATTTATACAATCATCTATTTAAAAAAATTTGGTTGCTTAGAAAATAAAATTAAGCTGGGTACTGGTGGCTCATTCCTGTAATCCTAGCTACTCGGGAGGCTGAGATCTGAGGATCATGGTTCAAAGCCACTGGGGGCAGGAAAGTCCATAAGATACTTGTTTTTTTGTTGTGGGGCCTAAACTCTGGGCCTGGGCGCTGTCCCTCAGCTCTTCAGCTCAAGGCTAGTGCGCTACCACTTGAGCCACAGTATCACTTCCGGCTTTCTGCTGAGGAATGGAAGCCAGGGCCTTGTGCATGGAAGGCAAGCACTCTACCACTGAGCCACCTTCCCAGCCCCATAAGATTCTTATCTCTAATTAACCACCAGAAAACTGGAAGTAGAGCTGTGGCTCAAAGTGGTAGAGCACAAAAGCTCATGGACAGCACCCAGACCCTGAGTTCAAGCCCAATAAACAACCAAAAAAACCCCAAAACAGCCCAACAAATTAGTATTTCTTATCTTCTCTTCTAACATTTAGATGGACCTTTCTTCCTCTACACCAGTGTTTGTGCTTGGGAACTAGGAAAATAGAAATGAGATCATCTTTACCCTCAGAGACACTAGTTTGCTAGTTTCATGGAATCTCTCTCTCTGCTAAAGGTATGAATAAAATTACAAGAATAGAAGGAAGAAGGATTCAATTGTTTTTTCTTTCTTGCAATTGTTTCTAACATATTTATAAGATGATTTTTTTGTTGCTTTATATGTCCCTCCCCCACAGTAAGACCCCTGTTTTCACTGTATTTGATGTTGGTATACTTCGTGGAGAAGGGAAAAAACAAATTGTTTAAATAGGGATACAGGTGGACCTATTGCAACAATGAGATGTATAAGACATTATGTTGAAAATGAACTTTACAACTTTGGCGGGGGGGGGGGGGGGGGGGTGTTGGTGGTGATGGTGGAGGAGATGGAAGGGATGGGAAGGGGAAACAAAGGAGGAGGCAACAATGCTTGATAAGAAATGTACTCATTGCCTTGCTCATGTAATTGTAACCTCTCTATATTTTCACAAAAAAAAAATAGAAGGAAGGAAACAAACAAAAGCAGAGTTAAGGAGATAAGAGATAGCTTGAGTCTGTGACTTCAAATTTTGGAAAAAGGATATTTTTTATTGAAAGTATGTTAAACATGAAAACAATACATAATGCTCTTACTCTTAGAATGTTCTAGTAAGATGAAATAATAGATGAAAAAATGCTTAATCATAATTATGACAAAATAAATGTTACTATTATAAGCATTTAATTCAATAATATTGAGCACGTGGTTGGAACACATGGTAACGTAAGAATTTTTCTTACTAGGAACTAGTGGCTTACATCTATAATACTACTCAAGAGGCTGAGATCTGAGGATTGCGGTTCAAAGCCAGCCTAGGCAGGAAAGTCTGTAAGAATCTTACCTTCAATGAATTACTAAGAGAGCCTGAAAGTAGAGCTGGGGCTCAAATGGTAGAGCACTAACCTTGAGCAAAAAAAAGCTCAGGATAGCAACCTAGACCCTGAGTTCAAGCTCCCAAACTGGCACGCACGCATATGTACGTACTTACAGACACACAGACATAAAGACACACAGACACACAGGAAATTTTCTTTTTTTTTTTTTTTCCTTTTTGTCGGTTGTGGGACTTGAACTCTGGGCCTGGGCGCTATCTCTCAGCTCTTCAGCTCAAGGCTAGCACTCTACTACTTGAGTCACAGTGCCACTTCTGGTTTTCTGGTGGTTCACTGGAGATAGGAATCTCACGGTCTTTCCTGCCTGGGCTGGCTTTGAACTGCAATCCTCAGATCTCAGCCTCCTGAGTAGCTAGGATTACAGGCGTGAGCCACCAGCGCATGGCTACACGAATTTTTTTTTTATTGCTTTCATCTTCAAAAAAAAAAAAAAAGCAGTGTAGTGGAGTAATACATAGTGAATGCAGTGCTGGGTTCATGGACAAACTGATTCTTACAATCTTTTTTTTTTTTTGGGTCCGGTCGTGGCGCCTGAACTCTGGGCCTGGGCGCTGTCCCTCAGCTCTTCAGCTCAAGGCTAGCACTCTACCACTTGAGCCACAGCGCCACTTCTGGCTTTTTTCTTTTTGCTTATGTGGTGCTGAGGAATCGAACCCAGGGCCTCAGGCATGCAAGGCAAGTGCTCTACCACTGAGCCACCTTCCCAGCCCATGATTATTACCATCTTAAAATGACACAGAATGCTTGCTCTGGGGCACTGAGGAGCTTTCAAAAGGTGTGTGTATGCTACTGCCAAGGTAGGCAATGCCTGCTCTGAGCGTGAAATGGTCAACTAAAGGAGTGAGAGTGTGAAGTATGGATGAGGTTGCAGAATGCGCTGTGTATGCATTTGTGCTTGAAGGTAGAGAAGAGGCAGAAAGGGGCAGAATACACAAGAACACACCAAAGCAACAGGATTCCCCTTCCCCTGACCCCTGCAGGCAGGTGTCCCAGAGGGAGATTAGGAAGGAGGGAGATTAGGAAGGCGAGGAGCAGAACTTTGAAGGCTTTGAATGGCAAATTACTACTAGGTTTTGCTGCATGAAATAGACATTACCATCATTTCATAAAATGAGAAAGCAGGTTAAAAGAAGTAATTTCTACAAGGTTACATACTACTTGGGAAGCTAAGAGTCAACCCAGGACTATAATTTTTTTTAGTGTGGATCCTGGGGCTTGAACTGAGAGCCTAAGCACTGGCCCAGAGCTTTTTGTGCTCAAGGCTAGCATTCTACCACTTGAGCCACATCTTCTCTTCTGGATTTTTGGTGGTTAGTTGAGATAAGTCTTACCTACTTTGGATGGCTTTCAATCAGATCTTTAGAACTCATCCATCTCAGTAGCTAAGATTATAGGCATGAGCACCTGCACGGTCAGTTATTTAACTTCACAAGTTTTGCACTTATTCCTGTACTCTAGAGACTATTTCTCTAGAGACTATTCAGGATTGTGTGTGTGTGTGTGTGTATGTGTATATATATATTTATTATTATTATTATTATTTTTTTGGGTGCGGTCATGGGGCCTGAACTCTGGGCCTGGGCGCTGTCCCTCAGCTCTTCAGCTCAAGGCTAGTACTCTACCACTTGAGCCACAGCGCCATTTCCGGTTTTTAGGTCGTTTATTGGAGATAAGAGTCTCACGGACTTTCCTGCCCAGGCTGGCTTTGAACTGTGATCCTCAGATCTCAGCCTTCCGAGAAGCTAGGATTATAGGCATGAGCCATTGGCACCTGTCTTAAAATATAATAAGGGGTTACCATTTCATAACTCAGGTAACGAGTGGACAATGTCATCCCTTCCTTCACTTTCACCATTTTCCCCTCCTGTCTTCTGCCTAGAAGTTGCACAGTTCATTTTCCACATAATGTATACTGAATACAATGACTGCATTTGTTCACCTTTCCTTCCTCCATTTCTGTGCCCCCCCCTTTTGTCTTCTCTAAAAACACCCAACAAAACCCAAAAGCAAAAACAAACACCACCATCACATTTTTTAAAGAACATTATCACATATCTCAAATTATCTTTACATGTTTATTACATGGTCTCTTATAAAAACAAGCTTTTGTTTAATACTCATCAGTAATGGCTAAAACTGTGCCTGGCATGAAGTAGGCATTCAATAATTACATACATACATATATGTATATATGTGTATATGTGTATACATATGTGTGTACACATACACACATATGGGAGTGAGAGAAAACACATAAATATCCAACTTCTAAAATCTTTAGCTACATTTTTTTTCTTTTTCTTTTTCTTTTTTGGTCTGGTCGTGGGGCCTGAACTCTGGGCCTGGACACTGTCCCTCAATTCTTCAGCTCAAGGTTTAGCTATATTTTTTTATGATGGTAAACTTTTTTTGTTAGTCCTGGAGTTTGAACTCAGGACCTTCTGTTCTTTTTTTATGTGACAGTATTGGGGCTTGAACTCAGGGCCTGGGTACTGTCACTTAGACTGGCCCTCTACCACTTGAGCCATACTTCCACTCCCAAGGAATAAACTCTAGATGGACACAGGAACCAACACTTTAAATGACTCACCACGGTCACTCAGAAAGACTATATTTAGGCTATGTGCGCCAGAAAGTCTTCCCTGACACTCAGTCTAGGGATACCTCTCATAAACACTGCTTAGCACCCAGTGCTCCTTCCCCCATTGTCCTTATTATACTGTACTGAATTACTTGTTTGTAACTTCTGCTGAGCTTTAAGTCTCTTGCCTTGAGTAAATGTTACCTGCTTGAGTAGTTTACTATTTCCTAAGTCTTCGTTTCTCTAAAGAAAAACATGGGAGAACTGAGTAGCAGTAGTTAAGGCTCAGTAATCTGGAGGCCGAATTGCGCAATGTTGTGACCATTAGCAACAGATCCAATTGGTTTATGAGGCATTGTGTGAGGCTTCCAGAGTAATATAGGAGAACAGTACAGAAGGTTCTAGATGGTATGACTGGACCAGCTCTATTTGGAAGGTCCAGTCCCTGTCACTACCCCAGAATGACACCATAATACAGCCCTCTCTGACATAAGCTCTACCTCTGCCTGACACATAATCAAAGTCCTAACAGTGGCTCATGGTGGCATTACCATCAATGTAAAAATGTGCCTATCTACATGCAGTCACTGCCTCTACCACCAAACCATCCCAGCAGAGCCTGAGCTGCAAGGAAACTACAGTGCTCACTATCCAGTGCACTCGTTTCCAATCATCTGTTAAAATATGGTGGATTACTATGAAGTTCTAGGAGTGCAGAGATACGCCTCATCCGAGGACATTAAAAAAGCTTACCATAAAGTAGCACTTAAATGGCACCCTGATAAAAATCCAGAAAATAAAGAAGAAGCAGAGAAAAAATTCAAAGAAGTAGCTGAGGCATATGAGGTACTGTCAAATAATGAAAAACGGGTCATTTATGATAAATATGGCAAAAAAGGATTAGATGGCGGAGGCAGAAGTCATTTTGATAATGAATGTGAGGAAAGCTTCACATTCTATAAGACAGATGATGTCTTTAAAGAATTTTTTGGTGAAAGGGATCCATTTTCATTTCACTTCTTTGAAGACTCACTTCAGGACCTTTTAAATAGTCCAAGACACACCTGTGGAAGAAGAGGTACAGGATCCTTTTTCCCTACTTCCAGTAACCAACCAGTTTATCAGAGATTTTCTTCCTATGACACAAGATACACATCCTATGGTTCACTGGGGCATGAAGGCTTTACTTCATCCTCTTCCCGGACATTTGATGGCAGTGAGATGGGCAAGTACATACCTGTTACAACTTCAGGCAAAATTACAAGCGGCAGAAGTCTTAGTACAAAGAAAATTGAGTATGGTCAGGAAACAGAAATTGAAGATGATGGTGAGTTGAAATCCTTCCTTATGAACAGAGTGGCAGATGAAGAAGGCTTTGCACAACGCAACTGGAGAAGGCAGTCATTCACCCATTATCCATCAAATTCCTACAGTCCCAAACACGTATCTCCATTTCCTTTTGTGGACAATCATCAACAAGGTATACCTTGGGTCACTAGCAACTGGGATCCTTCTATTATCTCAGCAGGATTCAAAGAAGGTAGTAAGAGGAAAAAAAAGAAGCACAAAGAGGGACAGAAGAAGAAGTCAACCAAAAGGAACCGCTAAACTGGTTTCAGATACATTTTGACCATGCAACATTTGAACGTGATTCTGTGTGTGTGTTGGTTGATCGATGTTTTCTAATAACATGTTTTATAATATATAAAAGAGCCAGGTGCCAGTGGCTCACGCCTGTAATCCTAGCTACTCAGGAGGCTGAGATCTGAGGATCCCAGTTCAAAGCCAGCCCGGGCAGGAAAGTCTGTGAGACCTTTATCTCCAATTAACCACCAGAAAACTGGAAGTGGAGCTGTGGCTGAAGTGGTAGAGCGCTTGCCTTGAGCTGAAGAGCTCAGGGACAGTGTGTAGGTCGAGTTCAACTGACAAAAAAAAAAGGAAAAAAATATATGTATACAATAATTCAGGCTAGGCATCGGTGGCTCATGTCTGTAATCCTAGCTACTCAGGAGGCTGAGATCTAAGGATCATGGTTCAAAGTTAACACAGTCCATGAAACTCTTGAATCTCCAGTTAGCCACAAAAAGCCAGAGGTAGAGCTGTAGCTCAAGTGGTAGGATACTCGCCTTGAGTAGAGAAGCTCACGGACAGTGCCTAAGCCCCAGTGTTCAAAGTCCAGGACTGAAAACAAATTTTTTTGGATGTTAATATCTACAGGTATTTTAACATTTAAATCAGGGCTGTGGATACATGTCAGTAGTTGTTTGGATAGGTATATCAGAATAAGAAGATAATAAGAATGATAAGATTTGGTGCCTTTGGAAAAACTATTTTTTTGCTACCTACATCCCCTCATCCCTATTTTTTTTTTAAAGTTGATTGTATATATATAAATTTTCTTTGGTAGAGTTTATGATTTAGTTCATTCATTCATCTAATAAAAGCCATTATGCACACATTTGAATTATGTGTTAAGAAATATAGGTTCAGTCAATACAATTATCCATGAGGTGGCTTTTTCTAATGGAGGCAGAGCATTTGATATATTACTTAGACATAAATTAAAAATCAATTTTTCCTTTAACTTCAAAATGTTTTTTTTTTGTTGTTTATTTTTGTGTCTGTCATGGGTCTTGGGGCGCTGTCTCTGAGCTTTATGCTCAAGGTTAGTGTTTTACCACTTGAGGCACGCTTCTGTTTTTGTAGTTAGTTAAGAGTCTCAACAGCTTTCCTGTCCAGGCTAACTTTGAACCATGATCCTTAGCTCTCAGCCTTCTGAATAACTAGGATTACAGGTGTGAGTCACCATGCCCAGCTAATTTTTTAAAATATATTTTTTATTGTAAAGATACTGTACACAGGGGTTACAGTTAAATGAATAAGGTAATGAGTACATTTCCTATCGAGCATCCCTGCCCAGCTAATTTTTAAATTTTTAACTTAAATAGACTTTGCACAAACAGGTTCAAAGCAGAACTATTCAGAATAGTGAAGAGGTGGAATCAACTCAATTGGAGAAGCAAAATATGGAATATTATTCAGCCTTAGAAAAGAAAACAGAGTCATATGCTACAATATGGTGAGTCTTCAGAACACTGTACTAAGCAAAATATGCCAGTTACTCAAAGACAAAGACTATATGATTCACATAAATAGGGTATCTAAATTCAAAGACAAAGTAGCCAAATTCAAAGACAAAGTAAAATAATTGTTACCAGGGATTAGGAGAAAGGGAAAAGTGGTTATATAGTATGTAAGGAGTTTTGGATTTACAAAAACAATCTGGAGATCTGCTTTACAAACACTGTGAATATACTAACACTACTGAACTGTGCACTTAAAAATAGGATTATAGCTGGGGGTCGGTGGTTTATGCCTATAATGCTAGCTACTCAAGAGGCTGAGATCTAAGGATTGTGGTTCAAAGCCAGCCCCGGCAGCAATGTCCATGAGACTGTTATCTCCAATCAACCACCAGAAAACTGGAAGTGGTGCTGTGGCTCAAGTGGTAGGGCACTCATCTTGAGCTGAAGAGACCAGGAACAGTGCTGTGCCCAGGCCCAGAGTCCAAGCCCTACCACACACAAACAAAAAGATTATACAACACAGGTGGCTCATACCTGTAATCCTAGCTATTCAGGACACTGAGATCTGAGGATCAAAGTATGAAGCCAGCCAGGGCAGGAAAAGTCCATGAGACTCATCTCCAAGAAACTACCAAAAAGCCTCAGGGACAGTGTCTTTGGTCCACAGTTCAGGCCCCAGTATTTTACGTACACAAAAACGTGGATTGTACATTTTACAGCAAATTTTTTTCTGTGTGGGCATAGGTCCATCTATTTCCCTGCAAGTGACTTACTATTATTCTTTCTAATGGATGAGTAATATTCCATTGTATTTATCACATTTTTTGACCATTTATTGTAGAGATAACATGCTAAATGGTGAAAACTAAAACCATTTTCTCTATAATCAGGAACAAGGCAAGAATGTCCACTCTTCCACTCCTTTTCAATATTATTTTGGAACTAGCACCAAAAAAAAAAAAAAAAAGCAAGCAAGCAGTCTTTGACTCAATAGAAGGTTCGAAAAAGGACTCTATAAAACCAGTGTAAAAGTCAGTAGTGGATATAAGGAAAAATCATATGCAACTAAACTTCCTACCTTGGTTCTTGCGATACTAGGTTCCAGTTCCTCATTACTAAAATGAGGTTATCTGCCCTCTTACTGGACAGTGTGAAGACTCAAGACCTCTCATTCATTGTGCTAAAAATTTTAGCCCAACTACATTAATGCCAGTGAGGTTAAGCTTGCTTTGCTCCATGGAAACAAGACAGTTTTTCTCTATCACTTGAGTCACAGCGCCACTTCCTGTTCTGAGTGGTTTACTGGAGATGAGTCTTATGGACTTTCCTGCCCTGGCTGGCTTTGAACTGTGATCCTTAGATCTCAGCCTTCTGAGTAGCTAGGATTCCAGGTGTGAGCCACCGGAGCGGGGCTGGAAAAATTTTCTTTTCTTTTTTTTTGGGTCCAGTCGTGGGGCCTGAACTGTGGGCCTGGGCGCTGTCCCTCAGCTCTTTAGCTCAAGGCTAGTGTTCTACCACTTGAGCCACAGCGCCACTTCCAGCTTTTTTCTTTTTGCTTATGTGGTGCTGAAGAATCAAACCCAGGGCCTCATGCATGCAAGGCAAGTACTCTACCACTGAGCCACCTTCCCAGCCCCTGGAAAAAATTTTCTATCTATAATCTAGTACCTGGTTTTAAATCTGGCCAACCAGGCTTTATAAAAATAAGTCACAGGAGGGCTGGGAAGGTGGCTCAGTGGTAGAGCGCTTGCCTTGCATGCTCGAGGCCCTGGATTCGATTCCTCAGTACCACATAAGCAAAAAAAAAAGCCGGAAGTGGCGCTGTGGCTTAAGTGGTAGAGCACTAGCCTTGAGCTGAAGAGCTGAGGGACAGCCCAGGCCCAGAGTTCAGGCCCCAAGACCGGACCCAAAAAAAAAAAAAAAAAAAAAATTAAAAATAAGTCACACGAGGGGCTGGGAAGGTGGCTCAGTGGTAGAGCGCTTGCCTTGCATGCATGAGGCCCTGGGTTCGATTCCTCAGCACCACATAAGCAAAAAAAAAAAAAAAGCCGGAAGTGGCGCTGTGGCTCAAGTGGTAGAGCGCTAGCCTTGAGCTGAAGAGCTGAGGGACAGCGCCCAGGCCCAGAGTTCAGGCCCCACGACTGGACCCTCCCCCCCCCAAAAAAAATAAGTCACACGAAAATCAAAAGTCACAAGTTTTCTGCATGTAGAAATGAACAGCAACTTCTGTGTGCTGGGTATTTTGATGGAAAGGCATTAAGTCAATATAATTAAAAATTGATCTATGAACCAAGTATATCATAAAAATTTGCCAAGATATGGCTTTGATGTCAAAGACCATGTACTCTGGGTCATACAATGGAAAGATGTTAAGACAATATAATTAAAAATCAATTTTCTGTGAATCCAAGTATATAAAAAATTTGCCAAGATATGGCTTTGATGTCAAAGACCATGTACTCCGGGGTCAACAATGACTCCCTCAAACTGAAATATAGTCTGTTTTCAAGTAGATGGCTCAGCTTTCACTATAAACTTTATGCTCATAAAGATAAACTGCTGGCCATACAAGACAGCCTTGTTCCTGGGCTCTATCATCCTGTTCTCACAAACACGACTTCTAGACAAAAAAAGCCCAGCGAATACTTCTATACATTAGCTCTTCTGAGAGGAGCCGCGCAAAGGATGTGTTACTAAGCGTGCTTCTTACATATCCTAGACTCAGCTGTTGAACCAACTTTTTGTTTTGTTTCTGTGCCAGTCCTGGGGTCTGAACTCGGACTGGGCCTCTGTCCCTGAGCTGCTTTTGCTCAGGGCTAGCACCCTGCCACCTGAGCCATAGCGCTACTTCCAACTTTTTCTGTTTATGTGGTACTGAGGAATCGAACCCATGGCTTCATGCATGCTAGACAAGTAATCCGTTAAGCCACATTTCCCAGCCCTGAACCATAAAAACATGAAAATAAGATTTTACATTGTCCCAACAGACACGAGTCACCTAGGTAAGTGTGGTAACTGACACAGCTTCCGTTAAGTCTGAGTAACTTGGCTGAAGTCCCTCTGCGGGACAGCACCAACTTTTCCCTCTGCAGTGACGTCTGCTTCCCATTATAAAAAACAAAAAACGTCAACTGTAGAAAATACAGGGTCCACCCTTCTCCAGAAGAGGCGGGTAAAAGGGAAATCCGCGGAGCCCCCAGCGGAAGTGAGCAGAGAACCAGGGATGTAGAGCCATTTTGATCCCTTTTGAGACGCCTCAAGCTTCTCCAAGATCAAGCCCTTGGAGCGGACGCCGCACGAGGAGAGTCTAACCTGAAAGGCCGCGGGCTCTTGCTGCGGCGAGAACCTGCTTGGAAGCTGAGAGAAGCCAAGGCATGGCTGCCAGCTCACGCGTCGGGGAGAGGAGGAGATTAAACCGCACGAGAAAGAGCCGCTGGCACAGCCGCGTCGCCAGGAAACCAGGCCAACCGCCCCTCCCCTGCCTCCCCGCGCCGCTCGCGGGCCGCCCTCAAGTGCCGGCGCCCCGTGATGACGTCACGCAGGGCAGGCGCTCCGGAGGGTCCTTTTATTCGTTATGGCGCCGAGCGTCTACTTAATGCCCATATTCATAGACGATCCAATAATGCCTCCTTGAAGGGGGTGATGCCTCCCACATGTCTGAAAGCCCCAGTGACCCATCCCGGGAAGTGGTTCAGAGGAAAGACTACATAGAATGTTCGCGTGACGAGGCAGGCAATAGCACGAACAGCCGCACTTCTAGAAGGTTCTAGTCCGTGCGCAGGAGCAGTGGGAGAGGGAGTGGGAAGGCACCAGCGAAGGACCCAGGGTCACGAGGCCGTTGGGGGCGGAGCCAGCGGTCCGGGAGGTTCTAGTCTGTTCGGCCTTGCGGCAGCCGCCCCCTTCTCCGCGCTCGCTCACGCCGAGGCCGCGCCTGGGCCTGGGACCGGGCCGCCGCGTCCGCCGCCGCCGCCGCGTCCGCCGCCGCCGCCCTCCGCCTCCCGACCATGGATCCCCGCAAAGTCAGCGAGCTTCGCGCTTTCGTGAAGATGTGTAAGCAGGACCCGAGCGTCCTGCACACCGAGGAGATGCGTTTCCTGCGGGAGTGGGTGGAGAGGTGAGGCCCCCCCCCTCCCCGACCCTGGGACCGTTGGGGGAGAGCGGAAGGGAGCCGGGCCGGAGCTGGGGAGGGGCCGAGGGCCGCGGGCTCGCTTCCTGGCCCGGGGAGGGACACGACTTGGCGGGGTTGGCTAATGGAGGATCTGGAGCCCCGGAGCGTGGAGGGGCGGGGAAGCGGGTGCAGAGCTGGGTTCCCCGCACACGTTCCACAGGAGCGTGTCTTGGGCAAAATGAATACAAACCATCAGCGGGACTTGGGCATTGATGAGATCGGAGGAGGGCAGGGATGTAATGCGAGACGTGACTTCTCTCAAGTCCTCGGTGACCTGCTTAGGTCGCATTTATCTAGAAGCGTCTTTAACGCACTCCTTTTAAATAGTGTAATGGTAATTTATCTGACAAATTGTAACAGGAGTAACTTGGATTGCCCTTAGTTACAGCGATTCTGACTGCATGCAGTAGATTATCTTGGGAGTTACTATCTCCGTTAGGAACCCCGCTATAGGACACACAGACTCTGAGGAAAACGAGTATTCAAGCACTAGCTTGTTTTCAGGCTGTATTCTGATTTTCGTTAACATAGAGTATTTCGCTTTGACGAGCCATTAGTGGAGCAGGCATCGTGCCAGCTTCTGGTCGATAGAAGTGCTGCTTATTTGGGAATAAAAATAAGCAGAAGGATAACGAAAATTTTTCTTTTGCTGTTGATTGGTAACAGGTTAGCGAATTGCATATTTGAGGAGCACGGGGGTGGGGAGGGAAATCTTCCCCGGGAGATTTTTTTTTTTTTTTAATGACGTACGCGAGGCCTACTCCTAGCCTTAGCCCTAGTCCCATCGCCTCTCCCACATAACCCCTCCCACTAGTAGGGAATTTAAAGGTGATAACAGCCGGGCCCTGTGAGTCCAGGAGATTGAGTGGCGTGAGTTCTAGACTGCTACCCCGGCCAACACCGAGAGACCTTGTTTCAGAACAAACAGACATGTAAGTTGCACGTGGATAACATGTTGCTCTGCAAAGTGCTGTGACTCTTATGAGGTTAATATATACTATAAGCTCTTTGATTTAGTAGTGATCTGACCAGGAAAAATGAACCTGTGTCTGCCCAAAACTTGAAAGCATATTTCTTTCAACAACCTAAGGGAGAAAACTTGAGTTCAAATCTTGTCGGTGTTCTGTCTGGTAGTATTTTTTCCTCGGAAAAGTTTTTCAGTCTTTTTCTGTCTACACACACAATAGAATTCTGAGTACATTTTGTATAGTTACTGTAGTAACTGTGACTATTGTTAGCAGTAAACAATTCTAGTTTGCAGACACAACCCACAAGTTGCTGTTAGATAAATGTCAGGACTTTAGAAGACTAATTTTAGTGTTTTTGTCTGTTGAACTTTTTGGTCCACTGTGTGTGTGTGTTTGGTGGGGGGGAGAGGTTAAAGGAGGGAGAAGAGAAAGAGGAGGGGAAGAGGAGAGAGGAAGGTAGAACTGGGGCATGGGGAAGCTTGAAATCAGGTCCTGGGTGCTGTCCCTGAACTCAGTACTCTGCACTTCACTGGAAGCTCCATAGACCTTCCATTGTGTCCTCCATCTCACAAACCCCATCATTCCCTCATGTTACATTGTTCCATTTAACATATCTACATTCACCCACCATTTCTCTCCAGTCTTTTAAGTTAGTACAGAAACAAGAGGAAAATATCTACCAGTAGTCAGTGAGGATCTAAGAAAACTTCTCCACAAATGTGTCCTTTCATTACCCCCACTGTGGTGTGAATTTACTGCTTCAAAGTGTCCTCTACTGCTGGGCAATGTCTTAAACCCTTTTCTGCACCTTTTTTTTTTTTTTTTCCGGTCCATCAAGAGTCTTGAACTCAGGGCTTGGTCTCTGTCTCTGAGCTTTTCTGCTCAAGACTAGTACTCTACTACTTTGAGCCACAGGGCTTACTTGAGTTTTTCTGGGGTTAATTAGAAATGAGAGTCTGATGGCCTTCCCTGCCTGGGCTGACTTGGAACTGGGATCTCAGCCTCCTGAGTAGCTAGGATTACAGGTATGAGCCACCATCACCTGGCAAGCACCAATTTTTTTTTTTTTTAAATAAGATGCTGTGTTTTGCTTGGGCCACCATCTGGACTGTGATCTTCCTCTATTATGTCTTAGCTGGCATGGATAGTCACATGCAACATTATCTTCCATTGAGACAAGTCTTGAGGACTCTCTGGTTGGGCTGGCCTGGTTCTATGATCCTCCTGATCTCAGCTTCCCATGTAGTTGAGATGACAGGTACACACAACTGCCCAGCTATTGGTAGAAAAGAGATCTCCATGTATTCCTGGGCTGGCTTTCAACCATAGTTCTCCTGAGCTCTGACTAACACAAGATTGGAGTATGGATGTAGTAAACCATTGGCTGCCAGCTTTAAAAAGTATGTTTCAAAGCATTTTTTGCTTTTGTTGAGTGAGAAACATTGTTTGAGACTATTTTATACCATTTAACTACTTTGTATCTGGGGCTGGGAGGGTGGCTCAGTGCTAGAGTGCTTGCCTTGTGTGCCTGAGGCCCTGGGTTCAATTCCTCAGCACCACATAAGCAAAAAGAAAAAAGCCGGAAGTGGCGCTGTGGCTCAAGTGGTTAGAGCGCTAGCCTTGAGCTGAAGAGCTGAGGGACAGCACCCAGGCCCAGAGTTCAGGCTCCACGACCGGACTCAAAAAAAAAAAAAAAAAACTACTTTGTATCTTGTATGGCTGCTCATTTTATTTGATGATGAAGTTAAAATCAAGGGAATGTCTTTATGTTCTCCCCTATAAGTGTGTCGTACATGTCTTTTACTAAAAATTTAAAGAGTGAACAGAATGAATTTTGTTCTTAATACAGAATTAAGAAGATAATTCCCAGTTTTCTTTTAATTCTCAAAGAATGAAATCTTTTATAAACTTGTGAAGAAGGTCTCTGTACTTGCTTTACTTAATTGGGTAACATAAAAGCTTATGTTGGAGTCAGGCGCTGGTGGCTCACACCTATAATCCTAGCTATTCAGGAGGCTGAGATCTGAGGATTGGGGTTGAAGCTAACCTGAGCAGGAAAGTCTTGAGACTGTGAAATAGGAAACAGGAAAATCTGAGACTGTGAAATAGGAAACAGGAAAGTCTGTGAAATTACTCAGAAAAAAGTGGAAATGGTGCTATGGCTCAAGTGGTAGAGTGCTAGCCTTGAGCACAAAGAGGCTCAGGAACAACACACAGGCCCTGAGTTTCAAGCCCCAGGACTCATAAATAAAAAAAGCTCACAAAAACAAAACAAAAAACCAAAAAAGCTTGTGTTGGTAAAGGCAATTTTTAACAGGAAACTTAACTTGTTCTAAATCTTTGAAGCATTAATTCAAGTATATATATATATTATAAAGTTTATGTTAATTTAGCAATTTAGTGAACTAGTTTAGAATGTGAGGAACTCCAAACCTCCTCATGTTTAATTTTTATATTTTTAGAATAATTTCTAGCTCAAAGAATAATTACTAAAACAATATATATATATATTCTCTTTGATAGTAAATAGCCATTACCATGCTTAACATTAGTTAATTTATATTTCTTTTTTATTTTGCATGTCCTGGGCTTGAACTTGGGCATGGGCACTGTCCTTGAGCTTCTTTTGTTCAAGGCTAGCACTCTACCACTTGAGCCACAGTGCCACTTCCGACTTTTTCTGTTTATGTGGTACTGAGGAATAGAACCCATGGCTTCATGCATGCTAGGCAAGCATTCTACCACTAAGCCACATTCCCAGCCCCTGTATGTTTCTTATAATCTAGGGTAGTTAGCACAAATATGAAACTCAGAAACTAATGGTTTCATTGATACTACTTAATCCACAGAACTGCTGGTTGCATTTAGTTATCATGTCTATTAACCTGCATTCTGAAATGATTTTTTAGACTTTCCTCTACTTTCATGTTCCTCACAGTTTGAATATTACGAAGTACAAGCCAGTTATCTTGCTGAATTTCCTTCAATTTGGGTTTATATGGTTTTTTATTTAGATTAATACATTTCTTGGCAGAAATAGCACTTCCTGAGGTTAGACTGTTTGGAAGGCACACTAAACACATTGCTGACACAACATTATGGAACTTAGGAAAAACACAGCTTAAGTTCTATGTCTTCATTAAAGTTTAACTACAGAGAGCTAGTGTTGGATTACTGTGTTCTTTTGAAAAGAGTAGTTCCCCCCCCCCACAAGAATTTTGGGTTTATATGCCTGTTAACTATTGCTTTTGCAGAAATTACAAATTCAAGATGCTTTGGATCATGTAATTTTCTTCGTTTTTGGCATATAGGAGCCATTCTTTTTTTTTTTTTAACTCGGCTTGGGCGCTGTCCCTGCACTCTTCAGTTCAAGGCGAGCAACCTACCGCTTAAGCCACAGCGTCACTTCCAGTTTTCTAGTGGCCTATTGGAGATAAGAGTCTCATGGACTTTTCTGCCCCAGCTGGCTTTGAACTGTGATCCTCAGATCTCAGTCTTCTCAGTAGCGAGGATTACAGGCGTGAGCCACCATCGCTCAGCTAGGAGCTATTCTTTATTAAGATTACTGAATAACTGAATTTTTTTGTTGTTGTGGTTGGCCAGCACATTCAATAATAGTTTCAGTTTAGGATCTTTATAAGAAATGTCAGATTTTGTTTCTTTTCATTCCATTTGCTGCATTGCACTTAATTACTCTTTTTTTTTTTTTTTTTGGGTCCGGTCGTGGGGCCTGAACTCTGGGCCTGGGTGCTGTCCCTCAGCTCTTCAGCTCAAGGCTAGTGCTCTATCACTTGAGCCACAGCGCCACTTCCGGCTTTTTTCATTTTGCTTATGTGGTGCTGAGGAATCGAACCCAGGGCCTTAGGAATGCAAGGCAAGCGCTCTACCACTGAGCCACCTTCGCAGCCCCTGCATTGCACTTAAACATGTACTTTATTTTCGCTCATCAAAACATATTAAGAGAAAAAAAGGAAACCAGTTGTTGAATACAAAAACTAACAAAGGTGGGGCTGGGAAGGTGGCTCAGTGGTAGAGCGCTTGCCTTGCATGCATGAGACCCTGGGTTTGATTCCTCAGCACCACATAAGCAAAAAGAAAAAAGCTGGAAGTGGCACTGTGGCTCAATGGTAGAACGCGAGCCTTGAGCTGAAGAGCTGAGGGACAGCGCCCAGGCCCAGAGTTCAGGCCCCACAACCGGATCCCCCCCCCAAAAAAAACCACAACAACAACAACAACAAAAAAGAAAAACTAACAAAGGGGACAAAGGGGTTGGGCGCCAGGGGCTCACGTCTGTGATCCTAGCTACTCAGGAGGCTGAGATCTGAGGATCATGGTTCAAAGCCAGCCCAGGCAGAAAAGTCCGTGAGACTCTTATCTCCAATAAACCACTAGAAAACCGGAAGTGGCGCTGTGGCTCAAGAGGTAGAGCGCTCGCCTTGAGCTGAAGAGCTGAGGGACAGCACCCAGGCCCAGAGTTCAAGCCCCACGACCGACCAAAAACAAAAAAACCAGCAAAGGGCTTGAATGTAGAATATAAAAAATACAAGTAAAAACTTAATGAAAAAAGTAGGCTAGGAGTTGAACTTTATAAGATATACTGTTTGAATGGCCAAAAGATATGTGAAAATGAACTCAGGACAATGAATTACCATTATATACCTATCAGAAATGAGCTATACTAATAGCTGTACACCTGTCTGAAGGCTAAAAATTGTAAGAGCTGGGGCTGGGAAGTAGCTCGGTGTCAGTGCTTGCCTAGCAAGTGCAGGGTCCTGAGTTATATCCCCAGTACCAAAAAGGGAAGGAAGGAAGGAAGGGAGGGAGGGAGGGAGGAAAGAAGGAAGGAAGGTAAGAAGGAAGGAAGGAAGGAAAAAAAATACAGTTAAAAAAAATTGTAGAGGGCTGGGAAGGTGGTTCAGTGGTTGAGTGCTTACCTTGCATGCATGAGGCCCTGGGTTTGATTCCTCAGCCCCACATAAGCCGGAAAAGCCGGAAGTAGAGCTGTGGCTGAAGTGGTAGAGTGCTAGCGTTGAGCTGAAGAGCTGAGGGACAGACCCCAGACCCATAGTGCAGGCCCCATGACCAGCAAAAACAAACAAACAAAAAATTGTAGAAACCGGGCGCCAGTGGCTTACGCCTGAAATCCTAGCTACTCAGGAGGCTGAGATCAGAGGATCGCAGTTCAAAGCCAGCCCAGGCAGGAAAGTCCTTGAGACTCATCTCCAATTAACCTCCAGAAAACCAGAAGTGGTAACTGTGGCTCAAGTGGTAGAGTGCACCTTGAGCTGAAGAGCTCAGGGACAGCACCAAGGCCCAGAGTTCAAGCCTATGGCCAACAAAAAAATTGTATGAGTGGACAGTAGCTAAATGTTGGCCAAGGTGTTAAACAACTATGATTCTGAAAACTGTTGATACTGAAATTGGTAAAAAAGAACTTTGGAAAATAGATATCCATTCCATTTTAACTCAGATATAAACTTTGTTTACAAATTTTACTTAATTTGAGCATAACAATTGTCTAGTTAGAAAAGAATCAGCATTTTAAGGATGTTTGGAATAGGTTTCTTTCTGTTTTTTAAATTAATATCCTTGGTATTTCGTGAAAACTTTTAAAACATTTAGCTGGGTGCTGGTGGTTCACACCTGTAATCCTAGCTACTCAGGAGGTTGAGATCTGAAAATTAAAATTCCAAGGCAGCCTGGGAGGAAAAGTCCCTGTGAAACTCTTACCTCTAATTAACCACTCAAAAACCGGAAGTGGAGCTGTTACTTATTTTTTTTTTTGCCAGTCCTACGGCTGGAACTCAGGGCTTAGGCACTGTCCCTGAGCTCTTTTGCTCTCTAGCACTCTACTACTTGAGCCATAGCACTACTTCCAGCTTTTCTGTTTATGTGGTACTGAGGAATTGAACCCAGGGCCTCTTGCATGCGAGGCAAGCACTCTACCACTGAGCCACCTTCCCAGCCCATATTTACTATTTTTTGTCATTAAATCCTCGAAACATCTCAGTCACTGAACTGTGACATACAAACTACATGCTCCAGGGACTACACCAAATGGAACATACTAATGTGTCGTCTTTTTTGTTGATGTTATACTTTTCACTTAAATATAATTTATGTTATATTGGACTGTTTGGAAAAGAAGGGTTTTCAAGGTCCTCATAGTCTGTATATGCCAATTTCTGTGCCACTAAGGTAAGTGTTACCCTGGAGACTCCTACTTCAAGGAATCTTGCTAAATGTCAAATCTCTTAAATATATCTACTCAAATCTAAATTTTAGTAAGTTGTGAATATTTTTGTTAATACATATTTCTGGCATTTTCTTTCTGTAGGAATGGGGACAGAGAAGCCGTGGAATCATGAATGTTACTTGACTGAATATTTTCTAAACAAATCTTTTTTTCTTATTTTCCTCAAGCATGGGGGGTAAAGTACCACCAGCTACTCATAAAGCTAAATCAGAAGACAATATCAGGGTAAGTTTCTAAATTTCTTCTACTTAGTGATAAAATAATAAAACATTTCTTTTTTTAAGATGGAAGGGCAGAAGGGCTATGATTCTTTATTGTTACCTGTTTAGCTTTGGAGTTTTTGGTCCTGGGGATTGAACTCGGTCTGTGTATGCTATGCCAGTACTCAACCACTGAGCTATATCCCAAACCCAAATAATACATTTCTTTCTTTCTTTTTTTCTGTACTCTTTGTGGGGCTTGAACCCTGGGCCTAGGTGCTGTCCCTGACCTTCTTTGTCTTAAGGCTAGTCTTCTACCACCTGAGCCACAGTGCTACTTCTGGCTTTTTCTGAGTAGTAGTCTCATAGACTTTCCTGCCCAGGCTGGCTTCGAACCATGATCCTCAGATCTCAGCCTCCTGGGTAGCTAGGATTACAGGCCAGCCTCCAGTATTTTTTGTTTTTCCTACTTTTTGTCTATATTCCAATTAGCTTTGGTTTTTTTTTTGTTTTTTGGTCAATTGTGAGACTTGAACTCTAGGCCTGGGCGCTGTCCCTTAGCTCCTCAGCTCTTCAACTCAAGGCCAGCACTCTACACTTGAGCTACAGTGCCTTATTGGAGATAAGAGTTTCACGGAGTTTCCTGTCCGGATTGGCTTTGAACCATAATCCTCAGATCTCAGCCTCCTGAGTAGCTAGGATTACAGGCATGAGCCACTGGGCCTGGCACCAATTAGCTTTTTTTTTTTTTTTTGTGGGATGGGGGGGGGGGGGGATGGGGGATGGGGGGGGTGGGGGGGGCAAGTCCGGTCTTGGTGCCTGAACTCTGGGCCTGGGCACTGTCCCTCAGCTCAAGGCTAGTGCTCTACCACTTGAACCACAGCGCCACTTCCGGCTTTTTTTCTTTTTGCTTATGTGGTGCTGAGGAATTGAACCCAGGGCCTCATGCATGCAAGGCAAGCACTCTACCACTGAGCCACCTTCCCAGCCCGTAGCTATTTATTTTGATTAGAACCTTTCATGTGATTTATTGTTATTTGGGTAAGAAAGTAGAAGTTTTATAAGTGTGTTAAGCAAAGCCCCAAAAGCTGTGACCCTATTTGTTTATTTATATAGTTTACTTTAGTGGGTTCCCTGTTTTAGCATGGTCGCAGGGATTAATCCAAGGCTCTGCACATATTAGGCAAGCGCTTTACCACTAAACTATATACACAATCCCCACATAGCATTGTTAAATGGAAATGGCAACTTGTAGAGCTATTGCATGCACATCCGAATACATTAATTTTATATGTCATATTCATTTAAAAATTCTTATTCAAGTACTTGTACAAAGAAATTTCCATTTACACATGCACTTTTAAATTCTTTGAATTTTGTCGTCTATTATAGTTCTACATGTAATTCCAAAACTGAAAAGCCCTTGAAAAGTAAAATAAATGCTTAATAATTTTTTTTTTCCCCTATCAGTCATGGGGCTTGAACTTGAGGCCTGGGTGCTGTCCCCTCAGCTCTTCAGCTCAAGGCGAGTGCTCTACCACTGAGCCACAGAGCCACTTCTGGTTTCTACTAGTGGTTTATTGGAGAAAGAATCTCACTGACTTTCCTGCCCGGGGTGACTGAACTGGGATCCTCAGATCTCAGCCTCCTGAGTAGCTAGGATTACAGGCATGAGCCACCGGCGCCTAGCTTACTTAGTAAATTTTGCAGTAAAGCATGATCTGACTAGACATGAGGCTGTTTGTATTTTCTTTTTAAACCATCCTTTGGGACACTGTTGCCTAGGCTTGCCTCAGACTCTGGGCTCAAGCAGCTCTTTTGTCTCAGCTTACTGGATGCTTGGAGTATAGATTGTTACCACTTTGCTAGGCTCTTAATAGCTTTTTTGCCACTAATCATGAGTATTTTGTTGTTGTTGTTGTGAGGTGTGGGAGCTTGAACGCAGGGTCTTGGCTCTGTCTCTGAACATCTTTGTACTCAAGGCTAGCCCTCTACCACTGTGATATAGACATTGAGCTTACTTTATAAAGTCTAAAAAAAAAATTAAGTTCTAAAATATATTATTCTAAGGGTTTAGATAAGGGACTAGATCTGTAAATTAAAAGGGGAAAATGAAAACAAAATAACAAATTAGCTTTCTAGAATGAAACAATGGAACATTAACAACTGAAATCTAATGTATGGGAGTAGTTAATTTGTAAAAGTTATGTTCCATATGTTATTAAATACTGATTGCACTGTTTGCCTTCCTCTTGCTAGGAAGAAAAAGCAGATAGTAAGAAGACAGAGGAAAACATACCAACAGAGGAGCCACCCAGTGAGGAAAGCGACCTAGGTGAGCAGACAGACAGTAGTTTGTATTGGATAATCTGGTTAAAACATCCCATGTTGATTCTTCAATACAGTTTCACAATGTCATTCATGTAATCACTGTAAAAAAAAATTAGATATTTTTCTCCTCTTTTTTTTTTTCTGTTGGTTGTGTAGCTTTAACTCAGGGCCTGGGCACTGTCCTTGAACTCTGGCTCAAGTCTAGCACTTTACCACTTTGAGCCCACAGAGCCACTTATGGTTTTTGAGGGGTTAATTGAAGATAAGAGTCTCATGGAGACTTTTCTGCCCAGACTGGCTTCCAACTATGATCCTCAACCTAAGCCTCCTGAGTAGCTAGGATTACAGGTGTGAGCCACTGGCACCCGGCTACCTCCTTTTTTTGTTGTTGTTGATCGTGGGGCTTGAACTCTGGGCTTGGGCGCTGTCCCTGTGCTCTTCAGCTCAAGGCGAGTGCTCTACCGCTTGAGCCACAGCACCACGTCTGGTTTTCTAGCGGTTTATTGGAGATAAGAGTCTCATGAACTTTCCTGCCCTGGCTGGCTTTGAACCATGATCCTCAGATCTCAGCCTCCTGAGTTGCTAGGATTACAGGCCTGAGCCACCGGCGCCTGGCTTACCTCTTTTTTTAAAATAAAAAAACCATATTGAGTCTGAGCATTGCTAGATGTTGGTAGCTCATGCCTATAATCCTAGGTACTCAGGAGGCTGAGATGAGGATCAAGATTCAAAACCATGAGACTCTTCTCTAATTAGCCATCAGAAAACTGGAAGTAGAGCATTGACTCAAAGCAGTTGAGCATTAGTCTTGAGCAAAAGAGCTAAGGGACAGTGCCCAGGCCCTGAGTTCAAGCCCCATGACCGACAAAGGCAAAAAAAAAACAGCAACAAAAAAACCCAAAAGAGAGCATATTTTACATATATAGTATCTTCTTTAATTCAGATAGGACATTTGCATACATCAACAATGTTACTGCTATTATCTCAGTGTGATGGTTTAAGTAGTAATTTGTTTTTTGTTTTTTGTGTTTTTTTTTTTTGCACCCAGCTTTTAGTGGTAGTTTTACCCAAACAAAGAATTGTGTTTAAAGGGGAAGCTTTTTACAATATAAAGCATTCAACTCATAGGTATACTGACCAAAAATCACATGAGTTCTTGTTGAGGTGCTGTTTGTCAGACCCTGGACTGCGTAGCAAATTAGGCAGGTATTCTACCACTGATGTAAATCCTCTGACAGTTATAATCATATCCAAGTCCTCTGGTTAGTGGCTACTGTATTGTACAATGATGACTTACTGTTTTCAACTTTGATAGAAATTGATAATGAAGGTGTAATTGAACCAGACACTGATGCCCCCCAAGAAATGGGAGATGAAAATGTAGAGGTAAGTTTCATGACTTATTTTCTGTTTGTTCTAAATGCTTCTTGTTGTTGGTATCATTTTGTGACATTTCTAGAAAAAGAATATACTAAATCTTTCTCTGGGGGTCTGGGAATGGGGCTTAGTGGTAAGAGTGCTTCCCTAGCATGTATGATGTTCTTGGTTCAATTCCTTAGTACCACATAAACAGAAAAAGCTAGAGGCGGTTTTGTAGCTTAAGTGGCAAAGTGTAGACCCTGAGTTCAAACTTCAAGACTGGCACAAAAAGTAAAATAATAATAATGTAAGATTTTCACAGGTACTTTAGATAGTATAATAAAATGCTGGTCTATTGAATCAGAGAAAGATTTTTTTTTTTTTTCTTTGCCAGTCCTGGGGCTTGCGCTCAGGGCCTACACACTGTCCCTGAGCTTCTTTTGCTCAAGGCTAATGCTCTAACACTTAGGCCATAGCTTCACTTACGGCTTTTTCTGAGTAATTTGCTGGAGATGAGTTAGAGAAGCCTCGTGCTGGTGGCTCACACCTATAATCCTAGCTACTCAGGAGGCTGCTATCTGAAGATCGAAGTTCAAAGCCAGCCGACACAGCGAAGTCCCTGAGACTCATTTCTCTAGTTAACCACTGGAAAACTGAAAATGGCGCTGTGACTCAAGTGGTACAGTGCTAGCCTTGAACAAAAGAAGCCCAAGGACAGTCCCTAGGTGCTGAGTTTAGACCCCAGGGCTGGGAGAAAAAAAAAAAGTAGGAGACCATACTCATACTCTGGTTATTTTTAAAATATGTGTCTTACTTTTTGCACAGGCCACCCCGAATCATGATCCTCCTCTTTATGCTCTCACTGTAGCTGGGGTAACTAGCACAGGCTACCACCCCCCATGTTTTGCTGTTGAGTTGGAGTCTTGCAAATTTAACTTTGCTGTTTGGCCTGAAACCACAATCCTCCAAATCTCAACTTCCCTCACAGCTGGGAAGTCAGACATGAACCACCTCAACCACCTATTGGTTGAGATGGAGTATTGTGAACTTCTTGCCGTGATCCTCTAGATCTTAGCTTCCTGAATAGTTAGGATTATAGGTATCAGACACCACCTCATAGCTATTAGAGCTTGTTTCCTTATGGCTACCAATAAGTTTTTTCATACTTTTTTTGGCTCTAATTTCCAACATTGTTTTTTGCCAGTTCTTGGGCTTGAACTCAGGGCTTGGGCACTGTCCCTGAGCTTGTTTTACTCAAGGCTAGTGCTCTACCACTTGAGCCACAGTGCTACTTTCGGCTTTTTCTGTTTATGTGGTACTGAGGAATGGAACCCATTACTTTGTGCATGGTAGGTATGCACTCTACCACTGAGCCACATTCCCAGTCCTGTGTTTCTTTTTTTTTTTTTTTCCATTTCATTTTATTTTCAGAAAAGCAAATTACTACATTGTCATCTAAGAGATTACATATGCATTTGGTTTGTACAGCAGATTATATCAGAGATCTTCTGGATATTTGTTTAGCTGGGTGCAGTGGTATATGCCTGTAATCCCAAGACTCGGGGCTTGAGGCAGGATGGTAACTTATAGTAAAGCCTGGGCTACATAGTCAGATCCTGTCTCAAAAAACAAATTCCTCCCTCATATGCAAAAACCGTTATCATTATACTGTTAAATATTGATACGATCATAAGACTACAAATGTTTAAGTCTTGAGGATTATTTACCAGGAGTCACAGGGAAAAGGAAAAACTTCCTTTTTGAGGAAACAGAGCTGTCAAAAACTTCAACATTTGTGACTGATAGTAATCCTTGTAAGTCTATTTTATATAATGTATGCTGAGTCAGCCAGAAGTCAGTAAACTAAATACCATCAGGCAAAATATGTTTGCATATCAGTTGCTAATAATGATAACATTTGGAAATCTTGAATAGCAGCCCATATGCTTTTGTTGTGTTTTATGCTGGTACCAGGAGGCTTGAACTCAGGGCTTCTTGCTCTTGATTTTTTTTTTTGCTCGTGGCTGGCACTCTACCATTTGAGCCATGCTTTCAGTCCAGCATTTTGTTCATTAATTGAAGACTTCTGCCAAGCTGGCTTCAAACTGTGATCCTCCTGAGTAGCTGGGATTATAAGCATGAGCCATCAGTGCCTGGCTTCTATAAACACTTACTCTAGAACCACACAAGGGAATTCCTCCTAATACATTTGAAGTAAGTGCACTTAATACTCCCTGTCCCTTTGCATAGAATGTTTATTCTTTATGTGTGGTAATCTCTCTTTTTCAAGAAAATCAAAAGGAGGGGGGGTATAACTTCAATACACCATTAGTTTAGGCAATTAATTTTTTTTTGAAAGACAGCAAAGCCCATACAAAATTTGGAGACATGGGAACATTGAAATTTCAGCTACTGGTAACTCTCTAGAGACAGATCTTGTATTTCTATGCGCTGCCATTTAGATAGGAAATCCTCCTTGCCTACCACATACTCTCTGGCTGAGACAAAGCAAGGGATTCCAGTTGCTCTGTATTAAACATCTTATTGCGTGAGTCCTATGTTTCTTAATGTAATTTTACTTTGCCCTTTTGATGGAAGTCTTACTGCTTCAACTCCTTCTCTGATTCATAAAGTTTTGTGCTATTTTGGATAAGATATTGTTCCTTGTTTTGGAGGGGGAGGGGGAAGTTGTGGGGCTTGAACTCTGGGCTTGGGCACTATCCCTGAGCTCTTCCGCTCAAGGTGAGCACTCTACCACTTGAGCCACAGCAGCACTTCCAGTTTTCTGAGTGGTTTATTGGAGATAAGAGTCTCTCAGCCTTTCCTGCCAGGGCTGGCTTTGCACTGCAATCCTGAGATCTCAGCCTCCTGTATAGTTAGGATTACAGGCGTGAGCTACCAATGCCTGGCTATTCCATTTTATAATTGACTTTTGCTCATGTGTTGGAACATTGCAAACAGGTTTGTTTTTTGTTTTTTTTTGGTACTGGTCTTGCAATTTGAACTCAGGGCCTGAGCTCTTTTGCTCTACTGTTAGAATCAAAACTCCAGTTCTTGCTTTTTGGTGGTTAATTGATGATAGGAATCTCTTGAACTTGCCTGCCTGGGTGGGCTTCGAATTGTGATCCTCAGGTCTTAGATTCTGAATAACTAGGACTACAGGAGTGAGCCACCTCAGCTTGGCCTGTTTGTATATACATGTAAAGAGAGTTCGTTACTTTTGCTGTATAGTATAGGTGCTATTTTTGTATTAGTAAAAGAATGAGACATTTATCTCTGAAGATTCAAGTGTAAGAAGCACTACTTGGTGGTGAGAATGTGCCTAATGTTTATGAGTAGTTATCAAGGAGATGGAAAGATCAGTAGAAGATAGGCAGATTGGGAAGTGAGACTTGGTATTAAAGGTTAAAACTTAATTTGGGCTGGGAAGGTGGTTTACTGATAATAGACTGCTTGCCTAGCATGCATGAACCCGGGTTCACTTCCTCAGTGCCACATAAACAGAAAAAGCTGGAATTGGTGCTGTGGCTCCAGTGGTAGAATGCTAGTTTTGAGCACAGAGAGGCTCAGGGACAGAGCCTAAGCCCTGAGTTCAAGCCCCAGGCCCTGCAAAAAAGGCCTAACAAAACAAAAAAACCTTAATCTGTATTTTTAAACAAATCAGTTACTGTGATTGTTGTCTTTCTGAAGACTAGAGAAGCATAAAGAAGTATTGGGGTTTGACTACTTTATTCCTAAGGAAATTCAGATTGCTGCTTTCTTTTCTAAGATAACCTAGATAAAATTTTTTTTGGGGGGGGGAGGGGGTCCGGTCATGGGGCCTGAACTCTGGGCCTGGGCGCTGTCCCTCAGCTCTTCAGCTGAACAATATCTTATCCAAAATAGCACAAAACTTAATGAATCAGAGAAGGAGTTGAAGCACGTAAGACTTCCATCAAAAGGGCAAAGTAAAATTACATTAAGAAACACAGGACTCATGCAATAAGATGTTTAATACAGAGCAATTGGAATCCCTTGCTTTGTCTCAGCCAGAGAGTATGTGGTAGGCAAGGAGGATATCCTATCTAAATGGCAGTGCATAGAAATACAAGATCTGTCTCTAGAGAGTTACCATTTGAATGTTCCCATGTCTCCAAATTTTGTATGGGCTTTGCTATCTTTCAAAAAAAATTAATTGCCTAAACTAATGGTGTATTGAAGTTATATTCCCCCTCCTTTTGATTTTCTTGAAAAAGAGAGATTACCACACATAAAGAATAAGCAGTGCCACTTCTGGCTTTCTTCTTTTTGCTTATGTGGTGCTGAGGAATCGAACCCAGGGCCTCAGGCATGCAAGGCAAGCACTCTACCACTGAGCCACCTTCCCAGCCCCCTAGATAAATTTTATAGATACATTTTATAGACAAATAATCTTCTAGGTAAGTCTTACAGGTAAATTTCTATATCCTGTTAGGTAACTGAGGAGATGATGGATCAAGCAAATGAAAAGAAAGGTGCTGCCATTGAAGCACTAAATGATGGTGAGTGTTTTCATATTTTACTCCTTGCAACATTTCTATAGTAATATGAATATTTTCTTCCTATTGCAGTGACTAGAGAAGTTGAAGAGACCTTAGACTTATTACTGTGTTGGTGAATATAGTGTCTCACTATCCAGACAGTACTTCCTGATTGATAAAGAGGGTGAAATTGTGGTTGGTTGTTGTTATTTTTGGTTGGTTGTGGGCTTGAACTTAGGGCCTGGGCTCTGTCTCTGAGCTCTTTTGCTCAAGGCTTGCACTATCACTTTGAGCCACAACTCCACTCCTGGTTTTTGAGTGGTTAATTGGAGATGAGTCCCACAAGAACTGGCTTTCCAACCTTTTTCCATAGATCTTTAGCCTCCTGAGTAGGTAGGATCATAGGTATGAGATCAGTACCCTTAGAGCACGAACATATCTGATCTACTCAAAACTGCTTTTCAGAGTGTCTTGGTCTTTATCTGGTGAGAAACTTTAAACAGGTGAAAGACTTTCCAAAACAATAATTGTGGACTTCTTTAACTTTTTACATTTTTCACAGATGGTGTTCATAAGCATAACATCATACTTTAGTCTTTTCAAGTTGAGAAAGTCTTGTCAGAAATGAGATTAGTATTAAGTATAATAATTCATAATTTGTATGAACAATTTACTATAAACTTGGGTGCTATGACTATGTAGAATTTCATGCATGCCTCTTCTTTATAACTGGTGGTATGGATGTCATATTAAATAGTGTTGTCACATGCTGTTGTGCATTCAGACAACTCATGCATTGATTTAGAAGATGACGAAGTTTTTCTTTTAGAATGAGTTCAGTATTTACTGTCCCTGGTTGGCTGTTGGACTTCTATTTCTTGTAATCCTATCACCTCTTTCTTCCTTCTTCCTTTTTCCTTCTTCCTCTTCCTTCTTCCTGCCTTGTTCTTTTCTTCCTCGGCAGGGTCTCACTATGGAGCTCAGTGATCCTTCTTCAGCCTCAGGAGTGCTGAAATTGAAGGGTGTGCAATATGCTTAGTTTATCCAACCACCTTTATAGTTTAGGTCCTTTTCTTGTGTTTATTTATAGTGTTTACAGTGCATGGTTTGAAATACTGACTTTCCTTTTCTAGACTCTTGTTTCTTCTCTGTGGATTATTTTTCTAAGAACTGTCCCCCCCCCCCCCCCTTCTCTTCCTACCCCTGCCACCTCTCCCCGCTTCTTGGAGCATGAACTCCAGGTCTAGGTGCTGTCTCTTAGCTTTTTTTGCTGAAGGATAGTGCTGTAGTCACAGCTCCTATTCTTACATTTCGGTGGTTAATTAGAGATGATTCTCATGAACTTTCATGCCCAGACTGGCTTGGAACTGCCCTCCTTAGATCCTAGTCGCCTGAGTAGCCAGGATTACAGGTATGAGTGAGCCACTGATAGCTGGCAAGAACTGCATTTTTTGTTGTTGTTGTTGCCAGTCCTGGGGCATGACCTTAGGGCCTGGGTACCACTTGGGCCAAGGCACCACTTCTGGCTTTTTCTGTTTATGTGGTACTGAGGAATAACAGGGCTTCATGCTTGTTAGGCAGGTACTCTACCACTAAGCCACATTCCCAGCCCCATTTTTTTTTGGTCAGTTGTGAGGCCTGAACTCTGGGCCTGGGCGCTGTCCCTCAGCTCTTCAGCTCAAGGCTAGCGCTCTACCACTTGAGCCACAGCACCACGTCCGGCTGTTTTCTTTTTGCTTATGTGGTGCTGAGGAATCGAACCCAGGGCCTCATGCATGCAAGGCAAGCACTCTACCACTGAGCCACCTTCCCGGCCCCCCCCTTTTTTTTTTTTGTCAGAAGTGGGGCTTGAACTCAGGGCCTGTGTGCTGTCCCTGAGCTCTTTTGCTCAAAGCTGGTGCTCTACCACTTTGCACCACAGCACCACTTATAGTTTTCTGGTGGTTAACTGGGGATAAGATTCTCATGGATTTTCCTTCCAGGACTGGCTTTGAACCTTGATCCTCAGATCTCAGGCTCTTGAGTAGTTAGGATTGTAGACGTGGAGAGAACTGTTTTGTTACACTTCTGCTAGGCAGGTATTTTATCACTTGAGCTGCTCTTCCATTCTTTTTTTGTTTTTGTTTTTGTTGTTGGTCGTGGGGCTTGAACTCAGCTTGGGCACAGTCCCTCAGCTCTTCAGCTCAAGGCAAGCGCTCTACCACTTGGAGCCATAGCACCACTTCCAGTTTTCGAGTAGTTTATTGGAGATAAGAGTCTCTCAGACTTTCCTTGCTCGGGCTGGCTTTGAACCGTGATCCTCAGATCTCAGCCTTCTCAGTAGCTAGGATTATAGGTGTGAGCCACCGGTGCCTGGCCACTCTTCCATTCTTATACATTCAAAAATATATGTGTGTGTTTTTGTGTTATTTTTAGTGAAAAACTGATGGTTTTTATATGTATGTTGGTTTTTTTGTTAGGGTTTGGTGGATAAGAGCCACACCTTCAGCCCTTTTTGCTTTATTTTTTTCACATTAAGGGTCTCTTTCCCAGTCAAAGATCTGTTCGCCTATCTATTTTGTATTATTGGGATTATAGGCATGTGTCTTCTCACGTGGCTTGTTCTTTGAAATATAGGGTCTTTTGTTGGCTGAACTATCTTCTCACCAGGAGTCTCCTATTTCTGCCTCCCAAGTAAAGTTTACAGGTAGGAGTCACCAGACCTAGCACCATTTAATTTTTTTTTTAATGGTGCTAGAAACTAAACTTGTTAATAAGCAAGTGCTCTACTACTGAGTTGTGTATATTCCACCCAATACCAGTACTAGCTGGACTTAAAGAAGAATAAATAAAAGACTTTTTTTGGATGGGTAAGAGATCAAAATATTAATATTTTTGTCCTGTCCTCTGAGTATTTCTCAGTAGCTCTTATTTCACTTTAGGTCAGCTACAGAGAGCTATCGACTTGTTCACAGATGCCATCAAGCTAAACCCTCGCTTGGCCATTCTGTATGCCAAGAGGGCCAGGTAAGCACTTTTACTTGTTTATTTTTGAACTCAGGGCCTGATGTTGTCCCTGAGCTTTTTTCTTTTTTTTTTTGTCGCTTGTGGGGCCTGAACTCGGCCTGGGCACTGTCCCCCAGCTCTTCAGCTGTAGACCAGCGCGCTACCACTTGAGCCTCAGCCCCACTTCTGGCCTTTCTGCTTATGTGGTGCTGAGGAATTGAACTGAGGGCCCCATGCATGCAGGGGAAGCACTTTACCACTGAGCCACCTTCCCAGTGCCTGTCCCTGAGTTTCTTTAACACTCTCCCACTTAAGCCTCAGCTCCACTTACAGATTTTTGATGATTAATAGGAGCTAAAAGTCTCATGGACTTCCATGCCTGGACTCTTGTGAGCTATTGGTGCCCAGCTAGGCAAATACTCTTAAACTGAAAAGTTTAAATTTATTCCTTTGGAGTAATTTGTACTTATTTGTTTAAAAACATCTTTCACTGGGTGTCAGTGGTTGATGCCTAAAATCCTAGCTATTCAGGTGGCTGAGATCTAAGGGTTGCAGTTCAAACCTAGCCCAGGCAGGGCTGGGGTTTTTTTTGGGTCGGTCATGGGGCTTGAACTCTGGGCTTGGGCGCTATCCCTCAGCTCTTTAGCTCAAGGTGAGCACTCTTATCTCCAATTAATCACCAAAAGATATAAGTGGTGGCTCAAATGGTAGAGCTCTAGCTGTAAGCAAAAAAAGTTTGTCTTTTTTTTTTTTGGTCGGTCATGGGGCCTGAACTCTGGGCCTAGGCGCTGTCCCTCAGCTCTTCAGCTCATGGCTAGCACTCTACCACTTGAGCCACAGCACCACTTCCGGCTATTTCTGCTTATGTGGTGCTGAGGAATTGAACCCAGGGCCTCTTGCATGCAAGGGCAAGCACTCTACCACTGAGCTACCTTCCCAGCTCCTAAGCAAAAAAAGTTTAGGAACAACACCAAGCCACTAGGATTCCCCCCAATGCTTGCTTTGGGCTGGGCACCAATGTCTCAAGCCTGTGATCCTAACTATTCAGGAGGCTGAGATCTGAGGATTGCAGTTCAAAGCCAGTCTGTGCAGGAAAAACCCATGAGACTCTTTTCTCTAATGAATCACAGAAAGAGCCAGAAGTGGTGCTGTGGGTCAAGTGGTAGAACGCTTGCCTTGAGCAAAATGGGCTCAGGGACTGTACCTAGGCTCATACTTCAAGCCCCAGGACTGGCAAAAAATAAAATAAAAATTGCTTCCTTAGTGTTCTCAAAGGTTTTATTATTTGGAGTAAATTTTCTTTTTTTTTTTTTCAATAATTTTTTTATTGTGTTTAAGTAATTGCATAAATTTCATAAATTTCACAGTATTGAGATAGTGATATTTAGTTAAAGTCACAAACACATTGTAACCTTCATGAAGCAAATTGACATTGTCATGGTCTATAAGTTTTGTAAATTCTATGAGTTTTGACAGTAAAACTATTCCATATCAGGTGATATGTTCATTTCTTTACTTTTGTTTAGTATAAGTTGTTCCTCTTTCCCTCTCATTCCCTCCCTCCTTCCCTCCCATCGAAGTAAGTTTTCTTTTTTTTTGTCGGTCATGGGGCTTGAACTCCGGACCTGGGCGCTGTCCCTCAGCTCTTCAGCTCAAGGCGAGCGTTCTACCCCTTGAGCTACAGCGCCACTTCTGGTTTTCTAGTGGTTTTTTGGAGATAGGAGTCTCACGGTCTTTCCTGCCTGGGCTGGCTTTGAACCGTGATCCTCAGATCTCAGCCTCCTGAGTAGCTAGGATTACAGGGGTGAGCCACCGGCGCCCGGTGAAGTAAATTTTCTTAAATCTATTTTTTAGTGTCTTCATCAAATTACAGAAGCCAAATGCTGCCATTCGAGACTGTGACAGAGCCATTGAGATAAATCCTGACTCTGCTCAGCCATATAAGTGGCGAGGAAAAGCACACAGGTAAATATTGAAATTTAATCATTATAATGTGCTTTGTATACAAAATGAAAAGTGGCAAAAGAAATTAAGGAAATAGAATTTGTTTTTATCTCTTTCATTCAAAGAGCACGTAATTCAAGGAGAGAATAGTTTATTCCAATGTCGTTCAGAAATTTTCTTTCAGACTCCTAATACTGAGCAACTCGTATATGATATAAGGAGTATAGCCTCAAAAGTACATTAGTTGCTACTATAACCACTCAAAAATCTGCAAAATACAGAGGCAAGTTTTACCCAGACCACTAATTATTCCTGGTGGCAAAATTTTGTTACACAAATGAATGTGTCTTGGGGATTAAGTCAGTGACATTTATGGATTACAGAGCTGTTGTGATTGAGATGAAGATGGATATCCTTGAGACACCTGTATTATGTGACTGAAAGTGTCTCTAGTGGTTTTTACAAGCATGCAGCAAAGAGCATAATGAAAAGTTGAAATAACATTCATTGAGGCTGCATGGTATAAGGAAGTTCACACATTGCTGTTGGTCCTTTTGAAATCCTGCTAATCTTTAAGCCTTGCTTTGCTTTCTGACATAGACTTTTTTGTTATAGATTTAGAGTGAGTCAGTTCTACAAAAAGCCATGGTTCATTTTAGTAGAAACTAGGTTTTGGACAGTAGGACTTTTAAAAAAATTTTTTTTGAGATTAAGTGACATAAATTGAACAATCTTGTGGAATAGTGATACTTAGCTAAAGTCACAAACACATTTTAACCTTTATGAGCCGAATTGTTATTATCATGGTCTATAAATCTTGTGAACTCTACAAACTTTGACAATACAACTATTTCTTCCAAATCAGGTGATAATGTACATTTCTTTCCTTTTGCTCAGTGTAAGCTGTTCCCTCTTTCTCTCATTCCCTCCCTCCCATCACTGCCCTTGAGTTGCTTAGTTCACTTTCATCAATGTCCAGTGCAGACAGCAGAGTATTTTTAATTGCTTATGGTTATATCATTATTGTCAGTTGAACAGAACTGAGAGAAAATACTGTGGTTAATTGATGTTTCGATTTTAATGATAATAAATGGGGTTTATGCTGATATTTTCAGTTAAAATTTAATGTTTTCTTTGTCATTCTTATTTTTGATACTTCTCTTCTACACTCAAAGTCTTTGACCCTATTTATTTGTGTAAACCTAGAAGATAAATTATTTCATAGTTGCACCTTAACAGTGTCTAAAGTTTGGAGGTTTTCTTAGAAGTCCTTATTCAGGATATTATCTTAAAATGTATTTTCAAATTAATATTTGAATTATTTTTTCTGTATAATTGTATTATTGATGATGATATACTGTTAGCCTTTTAGTTAGTATTCAGATTTAAGACAGCTGTATTTCCATTTCTGATTTATTTTTTTGACTGTAAGATTTAAAATTTGAAATGTCAAAACTGACTTAAAAATATGACCAGAGAATTCCCATTGTTTTTCCCTCAAACCCTCTTTCCTGCACCTCTTAGTATTTTAGTCATTTTTTCACTCATGGTGGCCATCTACAATCTGAGCTATACCTCCAGTTCCCTCACTTAATCTCTTTTCAATAAAGCAGTTACACATGGTAGCTCTCTTTAGTCTTTCTTAGAAAATAGTTTAAAAGTATGTGGCATTTTAGTCCTCCTTTGACGAGTTGAAAACACTCTTTAAAAAATATCTTGATACTCTTAAGATAATAGGAGAACATATTTACAATTACCATAGACAATTTTCAACATCATGTTTTGATAGACTTAACCAAAACTGTGCTAAGATAGGAATGTATTCATGAATATTTAAGCCGAGCATGGTAATTGTTGTGTGCACCTGTGGTCTCAGATACTTGAGAGGTGGAGATCATCACAGAGAATCTCTGTTTGGACAGCCTGGCCAAAAAGTTAGCAACACTGCATCTTAACTATCAAATTGGTCATGTTAGTGCATACCTGTTATCCCAGGAAAGAGAGAATTATGGTCTGAGGCCAGTCACAGGTGAAAATGTAAGATACTATTTGAAAAATAAAAAGGGCTAGGAGTGAGGCTCAGATGTTAGAATGCTTGTGTAGGGACAAGGCCCTGACTTTAGCTCTAGTACCTTCCCTATCAAATTATACTCATAATTAACTCAAGCCTTTTCTGTCATAATGCCTTTTTACATATGGAAAGAAAGACACCATGCTACACAGAGTGAATGTATAAAAGACTCTTACAATGAGTTTGAATCTATTTCAGACTTCTGGGCCATTGGGAAGAAGCAGCCCATGATCTTGCCCTTGCCTGTAAACTGGATTATGATGATGATGCTAGTGCAATGCTGAAAGAAGTTCAACCGAGGGTATGTGAACTAGAGAAGGAAGGGGATTACCAAGACTCCATGGCTCTGGCACGGAGGGCTGCCAGCTTTAATTAGCATGGAAAGAAACATTTGGAATTTCAATTTTAATGATTGAAGAAATCATACTCATGCTGTAGTAGAGCAAGCTCTGATACTGTTTGCAAGACTGCAGTGGAATTATAACCAGAAAATCAGAAATGGAAAAATGACAGGTTTACAACAAGGAAAGAAATAGAAAACCTACAAAATGTGGCCCAGGAACACATCTAGTCAGTTCTTATATAACACTTCAGTAAATCATGAGGATCTCTTAACGGGAAATTCAAGTATAAAATTTTTTGTTTCCATTATTGCCTTCTAAAAATTGAGACTATTGAATCAAAAAACAAGAGCATTGTTTTAAGATTCTATTTAAAATGGAAATTAAACTTCTAAGAATTTCCTTCCAAAGAAATTAATGTAGTTGTATTGAATTTAACTTAATCTGCTATAAGGTTTCTTTTTTATTATATATTTTTTTGTTGTAAAGATACTGTACAGAGGGGTACAGTTGATATGAACTATGTAATGAGTCCATTTCCTATCAAGCATTGTTACCCCCCTCCTTTGTTTTTTCCCTGTCTTTTTTTTTTTTTTTTTTTTTTTAAATCAGTTGTGGGGCTTGAACTCTGGGCCTGGGCACTGCCCCTCAGCTCTTCAGCTCAAGGCTAGCGCTCTACCACTTGAGCCACAGTGCCACTTCCGGGTTTTTTTCTTTTTCTTTTTGCTTATGTGTTGCTGAGGAATCGAACCCAGGGCCTCAGGCATGCAAGGCAAGCGCTCTACCACTGAGCCACCTTCCCAGCCCCATACCCCCTCCTTTTTCCCCTATCAAAATACTGAGTGCTGGTCATCTCCCCCATTTTATAAGTGAAGAAACTTATATAGAGGATGGCAAATACTTCATGTGTGGTCTGAAGTTTTGTTTTCTCATGGCACACTTGTTAATAAAACAGTAAGTTTGTTGTTAAACTTCAGCTATGACAGAACCCTAAAAGTTATAGCTGTAGAAACTATCAGGTAAGAAATCTGCTTCAAAACCTCTTAGTGTTCTTGAGCTTAGTCAGTTTGAAATAATAGTTGTATATCCCTTACTGTTCCCTCTTTCATAGTGCCTTAGGCAGCAATGTAAATCTGTCATTTTTCAGAATTATATTGAACCATTCTTTGCAAGGAAAAGTAACTTGTAACAATACTTTTTATTTTGACTGTCATCAAACGTTTGGAGCAGACTTACTTTTCTTTGGCTCTTTTTTCTAGGCCCAGAAAATTGCTGAGCACCGGAGAAAGTATGAGCGAAAACGTGAAGAGCGAGAGATTAAAGAAAGAATAGAGAGGGTTAAGAAGGCTCGAGAAGAACATGAGCGAGCCCAGAGGGTAAAGTTTCTCTCTTTTAATTCATGAGAGGAAAATACAATAGAGTTAGCATACTACTGTAATTCATAACTCCTACTAGTTTCTCTATTTAATGACAGTTATAGTTCTGTAGAATGACACACTCTAGTACTTAAAAAATTTGGGGCTGGGCCGGGCACTTGTGGCTCATGCCTGTAATTCTAGCTGCTAAGGAGGCTGAGATCTGAGGATCACGGTTCAAAGCCAGCCTGGGCAGGAAAGTAGGTAAAACTCTTATCTCCAGTAAACCACCAGAAAATGGAAGGCTATGGCTCAAGTGGTAGAGCGCTGGCCTTGAGCTGAAGAGCTGAGTGACAGCGCTCAGGCCCAGAGTTCAGGCCACATGACCAACAACAACCAAAAAAACTGTCTGGGAAGTTGGCTCAGTGGTACAGTGCTTGCCTTGAATGCATAAGGCCCTGGGTTTGATTCCCCAGTACCACATAAGCAGAAAAATGCTGGAAGTGGTGTTGTGGCTCAAGCGTTAGAATGCTGGCCTTGAGCTGAAGAGCTCAGGGACAGTGCCCAGGCCCAGAGTTCAGGCCCCACAACTAACAAAAACAAAAAACAATACAAAGAGAGTTAGAACTGCTTGTGGGTCTTGAACTCAGGGCCTGGGCGCGGTCCTTCAGCTCTTCAGCTCAAAGTTAGCACTCTACCACTAGAGCCATAGCGCCACTTCAGCTTTTTCTGTTTTATGTGGTACTGAGGAATGGAACCCGGGGCTTCATGCATGTTGGGCAAGCACTCTACCACTAAGCCACATTCCCAGCCCAGGATTTCTAGTTTTGATAAACATATACCTATAGTACTATAAATTGCTTTTCTAGGTTCATTCGTTTTCCAGAGAAGCAGAACATTTGAATTTAATTAGAAAAAATAATTCTTCATGAGACTGAAGTTGAAAAAATGTTTTAATTCTGGGGTAGATGGATGGTTTAGGGACATATGAAACTTGTTCTTTTAAGTGCTCTACTTTCCTATGTTATTTTTTCATGAATTTACATGATTGAATAGGGGCAAATAGGAGACTGTCTTTTTCCTATTATATAATTTTCTTTTTGTACTTACAGGAAGAAGAGGCCAGACGACAAGCAGGGTCTCAGTATGGCTCTTTTCCAGGTATATATTAAAAAACTTGATGTATTCTAGTTTGAGGCGTTGTGTGTTATGTATGTGCTTGTCTCTGTTTCTTTCCCTTTTTTTTTTTTTGTGTGTGTCGGTTGTAGGGCTTGAACTCTGGGCTTGGGCGCCGTCCCTCAGCTCTTCAGCTCATGGTGAGTGCTCTACCGCTTGAGCTACAGTGCCACTTCCAGTTTTCTAGTTGTTTATTGGAGATAAGAGTCTCACGGACTTTCCTGCTCTGGCTGGTTTTGAACCGTGATTCTCAGATCTCAGCCTCGTGAGTAGCTAGGATTACAGGCGTGAGCCACCAGTGCCCGCTTGTCTCTGTTTCTATACATGAATACACACAGACATTGACTATAAAAGCTAAATATATTTGAACACCAAAGAACTTTAGCCCCTATTAGAAGTTTCATAACTCCAGTTGGGGCTATAGCTTAGTGGGAATACTTTCCTAGGATGTGCTCACAAAAGTAACAGGTTTGTTGTAGAAGGTTTATTCTATGTTGGTTTTAGTTTTGCTAATTTTAATTGGTGTCTGACCATTGTGCCTTACATTTCTTTTTTTTTAATTTTTTTTATTTTTTTATTTTTTTTTAATTTAAATTTTTTGTACAGAGGGGTTACAATTACATTTCTTATCAAGCATTGCATCCTCCTCCTTTGTTTACCCTTCACATCCCTTCCCAGCCTCCCCCTGCCCCCCCACCCAACCCCCCCCTCCACCCTCCCCTGTGCCTTATATTTCTAATGCCATAGATGGATTATGGTTTATTGCATATAGTGGTATTCTTAAGGATACTCCATAAAAACACTTTGTGTAATTACTAAGTATGAATGTTTTCAGTATGCAAATAACATACATGCTAGGTGATGGTGGCTCATGCCTGTAATCCTAGGTACTCAGGATGCTGAGATCTGAGAATCATGGTTCAAAGCCAGCAGGGGCAGAAAAGTCGGTGAGACTCTTATTTCCAATTAACCATCAAAAAGCCAGAAGTGGAGCTGTGGCTCAACGTGGTAGAATGCTAGCCTTGAGCAAAGGAGCACAGGCCCTGAGTTCAAGCCCTATCACTGACCAAAAAGGAAATAAATTAATTAAATAGTGTTATTCCTTTTCTTGTACTTTGAGTGATATCACAGTACTAACATTCAGATAGAAGAGAGTAATTATCTAAAACTTCCATTAACTAAAACTTAAGGTGGCTCCTCCAGCTGTTTTATGGTAACTTTCTTTTAAGGTAGATTCAAGGAGCCCATTTATGCCTGTGTGCCACTGAGTAGACATAAGTTATTTTGGTCTAAAGAATAAATTTTCAGGGCTGGGAAGGTGGCTCAGTGGTAGAGCGCATGCCTTGCATGCCAAAGGCCCTGGGTTCAATTACTCAGCACCACATAAGCAAAAAGAAAAAAAGCCTGAAGTGACGCTCAAGTGGTAGAGCGCTAGCCTTGAGCTGAAGAGCTGAGGGACAGCGCCCAGGCCCAGAGTTCAGGCGCCATGACCAGACCAAAAAAAAAAAAAAAGAATTTTCATTTACTTCTTCCTGAAAATATAATCTTTATTTTCAGGCACCTTTGCTTTATTTTTGTCAGTTGTGGGGCTTGAACTCAGGGCCTGCGCACTGTCCTTGAGCCTCTTTGTGCTCTGTGCTCAAGGCAACTGCTTCATAACTTGAGCCACAGCTCCACTTAGGTTTTTGAGTGGTTAATTGTAGGTAAGTGTTTCACGAAGGCTTTTCTCCTGGACCTGGCTTCTAACTGCAATTCTCAGATCTCAGCCTCCTGAGTAGCTAGGATTACAGGAGTGAGACACTGGCACTGTACTGGCTGGATCTTTGTTTTAGAAAATGACCACTAATGTGAATTACTAGTACTAGAGATTCTCTCTTATGTACATTTTATTATCTAGATTTGCCAAGTCTTGGACCAATAACCTTTTTTTTATGGTTAGGAACTGAGTTTTCAAAGCCCATCAAAGTGGCTATAAGCTGGGCGCAGGTGGCTCATGCCTGTAATCCCAGCTACTCAAGAGTCTGAGATCTGAGGATCGAGGTTCAGCCAGTGGGGGACAGGAAAGTCCATGAGACTCCTATCTCTAATTAACCACTAGAAAAACTGAAGTGATGCTATGGCTCAAATGGTAGAGTGCTACCCTTGAGCTGAAGAGCTAAGGGACAGTGCCCAGGCCCAGAGTTCAAGCCCTAAGACCGACCAAGAAAAAAGTGACTACAAGAAAAATTAGATATTGAACTAGTTTCCAGTGGTGCATGCCTGTAATCCTAGCTACTTGTGAGGCTGAGAATAAAGGATAGCATTGTAAGGCCTGGGGGCAGACAAAGTTTGCAAGACCTTTGACCTAAGCTAAATGAGAGGCTAAGATTGGGAGATTCTTGGTTCCAGGCCAGCCTGGGCAGTGACTCCTGTAGGTAGTAGAGTGCCAGCAAGCTGAATAATTTTAAGAACCTGAATTTAAGCCCCAGTATCACCACCACCAAAAAATAAAAATAAAGATGAACAAAGGCACTAATAAGATGGCCTGCCTATCAAGAAGAGGCTCTGATTTCAAACTGTCCTACCAGGAAATGGGGGAGAAGAGAAAAGAGATTTACATAGACAGGAGGGTCAGGAAAGGAAGGTGGGAGAAGAGAGAAGAAGAGTCAGAAACTTTCTGGTGGCTCACACCTGTAATCCTTCTCTGGAGGCTGAAATCTGAGGATTGTGATTCAAAGCCAGCCTGGGGAAAAAGTCTATGAGACTTGGGGGGGGTGCTTGAACTCTGAGCTTGGGTGCTGTCCCTCTGCTCTTCAGCTCAAGGCTAGCACTCTACCACTTGAGCCACAGTGCCACTTCCAATTTTCTGAGTGGTTTATTGGAGAAAAGAGTCTCCTGGAGTTCCTGGGCTGGCTTTGAGCTGAGATCTCAGATCTCAGCCTCCTGAGTAGCTAGGATTACAGGCAGAAGCCTCCAATGTCTGGCTTGAGAGACTCTTATCTCCAGTAAACTACTCAGAAGAAGCTGGAAGAGGTACTGTGGCTCAAAGGGTAGAGAACTGTATAGCCTTGAGCAAACAAAAGCTCAGGGACAGAGCTTAGGCAAAGAGTTACACACACACACACACACTCTCTCTCTTTCTCTCTCTCTCTCTCACACACACACAGACACACACACACACACAAAGAGAGAAGTTGTTTTTTTGTTCCTTTAAATAGTTGAGCATAGATGGACTTTGGTAGCTCATGCCTGTAATCCTAGCTACTAAAGAGACTGAGATAGGAGGATTGGGGTTTGAAGCCAGCATGGGCTTGAAAGGCTGAGAGACGATTTTTTTTTTTTGGCTGGTCTGGGGTTTGAACTCCGGACCTGGGCGCTGTCCCTCAGCTCTTCAGCTCAAGGTGAGCACTCTACCACTTGAGCTACAGTGCCACTTCCGGTTTTCTAGTGGTTTATTGGAGATAGGAGTCTCACCGTCTTTCCTGCCCGGCTGGCTTTGAACCTTGATCCTCAGATCTCAGCCTCATTAGTAGCTAGGATTATAGGGTGAGCCACTGGCGCCTAGCAACTGAGAAACTCTTAAATCCAATAAACTACTTAGAAAAAGTTTGACTTAGAAAAAGTTCCACGTGGCACTGTGACTCTTAAGTGGTAGAGCACTAACCCTTGAGCAAAAGCTCAGTTCCTGAAAGTTCAAGTCCCAGGATGGGCCAAAAGAAGAAAAATAGTTGAGCCTGAGGCTTTACTTATAGTGACCTTTAGTCTATGAAATGCTTTGTTACTGACTTTCCCTTAGAGATGCTCCTATATAAGCATAATTGTAGTTTCAAAGCACAATAGGAAATAATGTGGGTTTTGTAAGTGAACAATATATCTGGTGGATGAAATCCTTTTTGCTAGGGCTGGGAAGGTGGCTCAGTGGTAGAGAGCTTGCCTTGCATGCATGAGGCCCTGGTTTCGATTCCTCAGCACCACATAAGAAAAAAGAAAAAAGCCGGAAGTGGCACTGTGGCTCAAGTGGTAGAGCACTAGCCTTGAGCTGAAGAGCTGAGGGACAGTGCCCAGGCCCAGAGTTCAGGCCCCACGACTGGACCCAAAAAAAAAAGAAGAAGAAATACTTTTTGCTAGAGAATTCTTTCATGTTGAGAGCCACCAGGAAGGCAGGGGTCTTCTGGTCCTAGCTACTTAATCCTTTGTAGGAAAATCCATGAGATTCTTACCTTCCTTTAACCAGTAAAATGCTGGAAGTAGGGTTGTGCCCCAAGTGGTAGAAGAGCCTTCCTTGAGAGAAAAAGCTAAGGGACCAGCCCTTGAGTTCAAGCCCTGGTCCTGACACATGAGTCTACATGTGTGAGTGGGCACATGGGCATACAAACACACACAATCACTAGGAGTGCTATTGTAAGTTCAGATTTCATATTTTCCTCTGTCTAGAGTGGAAATCAGAAATCCATATAATTTTGTAATACCTGTCTTAGATATTCTTAAATGGCTGCTTTAAGTAAATACAGACAAAACTGAAGAAAAAAAAATCAGAGTATCTGTTGCAATTTTTGTCCAAGGCTGATAACAGCTTTGCCTTGTACAGTATGATTTTTTTTGGGGGGGGGGTCCCTCAGCTCTTCAGCTCAAGGCTGGCGCTCTACCACTTGAGCCACAGCGCCACTTCTGGCTTTTTTTTCTGCTTATGTGATGCTGAGGAATCAAACCCAGGACCTCATACATGCAAGGCAAGCGCTCTACCACTGAGCTACCTTCCCAGTCCATGAATTTTCTTACATTAATTTCTCATGAAAGTGCCAGAAATTTCTTAAATCACCATGTAACATTTAATAAAAGAAAGGACTGTTACTAGAAAAGAGTTAACTTTAAATCTAAACAAAAATGATATTCAAGAATGTGTAATTAGATGATTGAGGTGTACCTGGCTTTATCTGAGGTATTAGTTGACTATTTTTAAGGTAATATTAGTTGTCTTGTTTAAACTTCTGTGATAATGGAAAATGAATCTAGAAGATAGTAAAGTGGTTTACTAACTAGCTGTATTTTTAGAGAGAATTAGAAGTTCTGATTAGACTAGAGACTACTTGGGCTTAGTATTGCGCTTATTCTTCATGTATGAATGAGTATGAGTATGTAAGAAGTGGAGGGAAGAGAGGGAAGAAGAGAGAATTTTTTACTTGGAATCTGATAGCTTTGGAGTTTGGTTGGTGTCTACATTTCTTTCTTATTTTTAAATTTTGGTGTTTTTGATGTTGGGATTTGAACTCAGTACTTCAAACTTGCTTAGATGCTTGAGCTATTCTTCCAGTCTTCCATTTATTCTTACAGGTGGCTTTCCAGGGGGAATGCCTGGTAATTTTCCTGGAGGAATGCCTGGAATGGGAGGTGGCATGCCTGGAATGGCAGGAATGCCTGGGCTCAATGAGATTCTTAGTGATCCAGAGGTTCTCGCAGCCATGCAGGTAAGGGCAAAATCTAGACATCAATCACTGAGGCATTTCATTTAGAATTCTGTGACAAGGATCACTCATTTTTATTTATTGTAGCTATCAAAGGGCTATTTTTGCAAATTATACTTTCTTCTTAGATTAAATAGATTCAAGTGGGTTTTTTTTTTTGTCAGTTGTGGGGCTTGAACTCTGGGCCTGGGAACTGTTCCTGAGCTTCTTTTGTTCAAGGCTAGCAGTCTACCACTTGAGCCACAGTGCCACTTGCAGTCTTTTATGTTTATGTGATACTGAGGAATTGAACCCAGGACCTCCTGCATGTGAGGCAAGCACTCTACCACTGAGCCACCTTCCCAGCCCCTAGATCCAAGTTTTTAAAAATTGTTTTCAGTACCAGGCATTCCTGGTTCATGCCTTTAATCCTAGCTACTCAGAAGGCTGAGATCTGAGGATCTCCTCTCAAAGTCCGGGCAGGAGAAAGTCCATGAGACTCTTATTTCCATTAACCAGCCAAAAGCTAGGAGTGAAGCTGTGGCTTAGGTGGAAGAGCACCAGCCTTGAGCAATAAAGCTCAGGAACAGTGCCCAGACCATCAGTTAAAGTAAAAAAAAAAAAAAATGGTTTCAGGAAATAATAGCCATTTCATTTAGTTGTCCCATTTTTTCATATCAAAATTAAGTGCCTTTTTTCATTATATAGTTCAAATGATCCAAATGAGCTTAGCTTAGAAGTGCATAAAATTTTTACATTTCAGGGACTTACCTAAAACTCCAGTTAATTTGACCGTGATGAAGTTATGGGTCTAACATAAAGAGTTGGGGCAAAGGTTGGGACTTAGGATGCTGAACTATAGATCCAGGGGGATACCTTTACATACTGAAAACAAACCAAACTTTCTTTTCAGGATCCAGAGGTGATGGTGGCCTTCCAGGATGTGGCCCAGAACCCTGCAAATATGTCAAAGTATCAGAGTAATCCAAAGGTTATGAACCTCATCAGTAAATTGTCTGCCAAATTTGGAGGTCAAGCATAATGCTTCTCTGAGATAGCCCTTGGTGAAGGAAAAGCAACCTAGACCGCTATGTGGATGTCGCAATAATACAAACCAGTGTACCTCTGTCCTCGTCTGGAGACTGGGGTGCTTTGAAGATTATCCCTACCCCTCTGCACCCAGTGCAGCTGAAGCATTGTACAGTGGTTTGCCATTAGGGTATTCATTCAGATAATGTTCTCCTAGGAATTAGAAACTTTAACACTTTTAAACCTTCAATATATTTGAAACAAATTAAAAGGGTGTTAATTCCTCCATTTTTCTTTACTAATCATTTTGGGTTTTCTTTGAATTTTTGGGCAAGGAAAATATGGAAAAAAAATTATTGCTCCAATGTAAGTGAAATAAAGGTTTATTAGTAGGAATGAAATAAAACTCATTTAAGTAGGTTAAGTTTGAGTTGGATATGTTATTACTAAGGCATATTTTTGTCCTTCCAGATAACTTTTTTAATGATTTATTTCAGTAAACTTGGGACCACCAGTATTTCAGTATGACCTGGGTAGGCACTGTGGAAGTACTTGCCAGGGCAGCAGCAGCAGTCTTAAATGTGTTTTATAACATGAGCCCACTGTAAGTTACATTTAAATCTTACACTGTTGTTACATTGCAGTGGAATTGGATTACTTAGCTCTGTTCTTAACAAATATTTTATCATTACCACATAAGGGAGTACTTTTTTTATATTTCTGTGTTAAAAATTGTTTTTCCTTAATAGGAAAGATCTGTTTTTTGCTTGTCATATTTTTCTCTCAGTCTTCTTGAGCTTAAGATAGTTCTGTTTTTTTAAAAAAACAAAACACTGGCATCACTGTTATCATTCGTAGCATTATTGTCCAAACATACTTATGTCAGCATCTAATTTAATATGAAGTACTGTATGTTCACTGTAGAGTAATACTCTTACAGCTGTAGTTTCTTATTTGGCCCTGAGATTACTTTTTAAATAATAAACTTCACTGGTAAAGTCTTGGCACACCAAAAGAGATTGCAAAGACAGACTCCTTTTGGTGTTAAGTCTCCTGCTTAGGACATACCTACTGCAAGTTGTCTTGGAGTATTCATCTTTATAATTTGAAAAGTATGCTGTTTAATTGATACTCATACAGGGAATTAACTGCTTGGTATAACATGGTTTGGGTTATAAGAGCCATGGTTATTGGTTTTAGAACTGGTACTGTGACAGATTCATTGTCATCCTATTCAGCTCTTCCCTAAATGCTGTGACCATACACCAAGACTAGGACATTTTTGAAATAATGTTTATTCCGATTCTGGTATACGTAGCAGACAAAAATATATGTTACATGAATAAGAAAAAGCTATATGCTATTGGAGCATGCTTTTAAAATCCTTTGAGAACACTCACCTTATATGCTTGTATTTGAACTTGTCATTGCCCGTCTTCTTTTTACTCATGTGTGTTCTTTGTCACAGTTTCCAATGTATGCTTTGCCTATTAACTCAAGAAGACCACTTTCTTTCGGACTTTGTTGAACTTAATTACCCACAACCTAACTATATTCTAATACTGCACATATCACCATAAATGGATAAAATTGCTCCTGTGAAAATGTGTCCTGTGCTTTTAGACTTTAACACAAATAGAAAAGTCTTCATTTCATACTCAATATGAGATTGTTTTCTGCTTATAAAATGATTATTGGATGTTTATGTTTATATATGTATGTGTATATATATATATATGTATATATATTTATAAACTGGACAGTGACTGCCCCACTGAATAGGCTAGATAGTGACTCCCCTGTTGATACTTATATTTTATGTCTTGTGCTTTTAGCTGGCCATTGCAGGCTGGAAGGTATTCAGTTGTTAGACCCCTAGTCTAAGCTAGCAAGGTAGCTGACCCCAGAGTCAGTATTTGCCATATTCAGGAAATAGCTTGTTTATGGGTACTTTGTTTATGTTGCTTTGTTGCTCATCTACCCAAGAAAACAGGGAGATACTGAAGTTATTAATATACAGAATTAACATTCATATTCCATAGGTCTGCTTTTTGGAAGAAAACTTGTGGAGCCTGAACTCTGGGCCTGGGCACTGTCCCTTAGCTCTTTTTTTTTTTTTTTGGTCCAGTCGTGGGGCCTGAACTCTGGGCCTGGGCGCTGTCCCTCAGCTCTTCAACTCAAGGCTAGCGCTCTACCACTTGAGCCACAGCACCACTTCCGGCTTTTTTCTTTTTGCTTATGTGGTGCTGAGGAATCGAACCCAGGACCTCAGGCATGCAAGGCAAGCGCTCTACCACTGAGCCAACTTCCCAGCCCTGTTTTGTTTTTTGTCTGTCGTGGGACCTACTTGCACCACAGAGCCACTTTCAGCCTTTTCTGCTTATGTGGTGCTGAAGAATCGATCCCAGGGCCTCATGCATGCAAACCAAAACACTACCACTGAGCCACCTTCCCAGCCCCTCTAGTAGTGTTGTTTTGTTTTTTTTTTGGTCGAGAGATGAAGGTTTTATATCATCGTGCTCCGCCTATTGATTTTAAAAAACATCATAGTTGCATGCTATTGGCTCACTCCTGTAATCTTAGCTACTCAGGAGGCTGAGATCTGAGGATAGCAGTTTGGAGCCAGCCTAGGCAAGCCAGTACGTGAGACTTCTCGAATTAACCACCAAAAAGCTGTGGCTGAGCAGGTACAGTGCTACCCTTGAGTGATAAAAAGATCAGGAACAGTTTCCAGGCCCTGAGTTCTTGACCTAGTACCGGCACACACACACACACAAACATTACAGAATTCAGAAGAAATTGCATGTAATAATTGTAGGGCTAGTGCCCCTCTGCAATCCCAGTGTCTGGGTCACCGAGGCAGAAGGATGATGGAGTTACAGGCCAGTTGTAGGCTACCCAGCCATTGTCAATTGGCTTTAGTGATATTAGAGTCGCAGAGGAAGATAAGCCACCCTGTCTCCATCCCTTCTTGAAAGACGGGGAAAGGAGACAATTTCTGAGGTGCACGGTATGGTGGCAACGGGCTTGAAGCGAGGTTGGACTAAATTAGGTCACTGGCAGCCGTAAGGGCGCAAATGAAGTCAGGTGATTTCTACCACTTCCTCAGTCTGGGCGGGCGCCTGCGAGCGCTGTCCCGCCCACTTCTCACCCGGGAGCCAATCACCTTTCCAGGGGCGTTTCTGGGCCCACTACTTCCTCCCGGCGGCGTTTGTCACTGGAGGCTGTACGCCCTGTGGTCCGGAAGTGGTTGGGGCGGCGGTGGGCCGGCCTGCGAGGGTGGGGCCTGTGGCACTCAGGCCGGGTACTCAGCGCTCCCTTCCAGCTCCGCGAGCTGAAGAGTCTGAAAGGAAAGTGTGGCTAGGCCTACGGGAGGTCGCCCCAATGTCCTCCGTGCTGTCCTACGAGAGCCTGGTCCACGCTGTGGCCGGCGCCGTGGTGAGGCGGGGTCTTCACTCCTGGGCCGCAAGAGGGTGGCGGGGCTTTCCAGGGTCTTCGGATCATGGTTGGGGCCTGGGCGTGAGGGGTGGGCGTGTGGGTGGGGCTTGGTGCGGGACGCCGAGTGTGGACGCGCTGCGAGGCGGGGGCGAGGGACGCCCGCCGCCCCTGGGCGCGCCGCCTCTCCCCTCCCCTCCCTCCCCTGTCCCTTCCCCTTCCCCCTCACCCTCCATTTCCCCCCTCCTCTTCCCCCTCCCTCTCCCATCTCGGTCTCTGGCAAAGAAGACAACTAGTCACAAATGCCGCAGGGAGTTGGGAAGAAGAGAACTTTGCTTCTTTATGAATTATTTTCCCATGATGTCCCCACTGCCACCCCGTCAGCTTTCTTGAATGTTTTGGGGTGTTTCTCCCCCCCCCCCCCCCCCCCCCAGTCCTGGAGCTTGAACTCAGGGCCTGGGCACTGCCCCTGAGCCTGTCTGTGCTCAAGGCTAGCGCTCTACCACTTGAGCCACAGCGCCCTTCTGGCTTTTTCTGTTTATGTGGTACTGAGGATCCAACCCAGGACTTCATGCATGCTAGGCAAATACTCTACCGCTAAGCCTAATAATACCCTGCCCTGGGTGGTTTTTGTTTTTGTTTTGTTTTGTTTTGCATTTTTATTAGCATCAATTGTACAAAATGATTTATTTTATTTTATTTTGAGTCCAGTCGCGGGGCCTGAACTCTGGGCCTGGGCGCTGTCCCTCAGCTCTTGAGCTCAAGGCTAGCGCTCTACCCCTTGAGCCACAGCAACACTTACGGCTTTTTTCTTTTTGCTTATGTGGTGCTGAGGAATCGAACCCAGGACCTCAGGCATGCAAGGCAAGCGCTCTACCACTGAGCCAACTTCCCAGCCCCAAAATGATTTGTTTTTTGACATGTCCATATATGCTTAATGTACCTTGAACAGATTCATTCCTCTCCAGCCACTCAAGATTTTTTTTAAAAGCATACATTATTTTTTAAATTTTTAATGGTTTTTTCATCAGTGTTTCTTTTTTATTTTATTTTTATTTTTTATTGTGAAAATACTGTATAGAGGGGTTACAATTACATGGGCAAGATAATGAGTGCATTTCTTATCAAGCATTGTAGCCTCCTCCTTTGTTTCCCCTTCCCATCCCTTCCCATCCTCCCCCCTCTCCCCCCCTCCACCTAATAAAACATACATTATTGTACAGGAGAAGTTTGAACTCAGGGCTTAAGCACTGTCCCTGAGCCTTTCTGCTCAAGGCTAGCACTCTATCACTTAGAATCACAGCTCCCCTTGTGGTTTTCTGGTGGTTAACTGGAGATATCAATCTCACGGACTTTTCTTACCAGGCTGGTGTGGAACTGCAATCTTCAGATCTCAGCCTCCTGAGTAGCTAGGATTACAGGTTTGAGCCACGGAAGCCTGGCTTATTAGGACATTTTTACACATGCAGACAAAGTACACATTTTAGCCTTGCCTGCTCCATCATTCTACCTTAGCCTCTCAAAACAATTTCAAGGGGTTCTATTCTATTTTTATAACCCATTCTATTTTTATAACCCATTTAAAAGTACTTGGACTATATTCTTGCCCCTTCTCCTTTTAAATACAGATCATTGTTCTTATCCATCACAGGTGTTATTGAGAAGTGTACACTTGATTCTTGAACTTGTGGATATCTTAAGTTTCATTTAACACCCTTCCTTTTTCCTTGTGATAGTAATTAATAGAAAAGCAGTCAACATGCAGATGGCTGATCAACTCAAACTTGCCTGACAATGAAATAGGGCTGGGGGCTACAAAAGAATGAAGTAAGACTTGTCAAGTATGGATAAAAGAAAAAGGAAAGACAAGACACTAAATCTTGGAAGTGTCACAACCTTGTAGGAAACAGGAGACCTGCCAATCAAAACCATCCTTAAGGACCCCAGTTCTTCCCATTTAATGCAAGTCCAATCTCTCTCTAAGGAGGAAGATAGCACAAGATGGTGACACAGACTCCAATATTATCTTCGTGTAGCATATCTATGCCGCAATACTTTTTTTCTGCCAGATCACCTTTACTACGTATGCATCTTGCTTGAATTATTCTCATCAGATTGTGGACTGAGGTCAACTTAGCTGCCCTAAATTCCTTGGGATCTTCCTATTGGCTTGTGTAACTTGCCTCTTCTGGTTTTTTCCTCTTCCTCTGACTGTCCTCATCCTTCACTTGCTGTCCACACATGCATTAGCCATTTTGAATCACTGACTTCTGAGGAACATCACTGAATTTTCTCCTTTTGGTCCCCAGAAACTTCACTATGAACTCTTGTTCTTTTTGCTGGTTATTTTGGGGACCAAGGCTCACAGAATTTTCTGCCCTAACTTGGAACCTTGATCCCCTGACCTCAGTCTTCCAAGTAGCTAGGATTACAGGTAAGAGCCACTGGCACCCAAGTGAACTGGTTACTTTCATAGTTACGTGCATGGACCATGATTCCCCCATATCAGGCTTCCTGTTGTGGCTAAGTTGGCATGTGTATACCACATGCCCAGTTGAGATGAATTGTTGCTGCCTTTGCCTAGGTTGACCTGGTACTAGGATCCTCCTATCACAGTCTCCACAAAGCTGAGATGATAGGCATACAACACTGCACTGAGCTATGGGTTGAGAAAGAGTCTTGTGAACTTTTGTGTCCAGACAGTCCTGGAACTGTGCCCCTTGAGTATCAACAGCTCAAGTAGCTAGGATTACAGACATAAGCCACCAGTACCTGGCTCCTAACTTTGTTTCAATTGCTATGAAAAGAAGTTTAAGTACAAAAATATAGTTGCACTTAGTGATTTTAAAAAGTTTGTTTTTTTGTTTTTTGTGGTGGGGCTTGAACCCTGGGCCTGGGCATCCTCCCTCAGCTCTTCAGCTCAAGGCAAGTACTCTACTGCTTGAGCCACAGCACCACTTCCAGTTTTCTGGTAGTTAATTGGAGATGAGAGTCTCACAGACTTTCCTGCCCTGGCTGGCTTTGAACCTCGATTCTCAGATCTCAGCCTTCTGAGTAGCTAGGATTATAAGTAATCACCAAGCTAGGTGCTTTTTTTTTCATTTTTCTAAAGAGTGTAATATTGTAGTGATTAAGTCTCCTAAACATAATGTTCAAATAAAGCTTAGAGATAATAGTGGAGAGGCAGCTAGTACAGTTAGATGAGAGCACTTGAGTGCCTCTCTTGAGCCAGGCAGCCTAGGTTAGGATCCAGCTGTGTTTCTCACTAGTGGTGTGACTTTGCTAATGCTACATAGAGTAATTGTTTCTACCCAAAGGGTTGTTGGATTCTTTTTTAAGATGTTGACTTAACAATCTTTGAATTAGCCTAGCAACTTTTTTTTAAACTCAGTTCTTTTCAGGTTCTACATTCTTTTTTTGTTTGTTTTTATTGTGAAAATAGCGTACAGAGGGATATTAAGTATGATGTTATGCAGGTATACGTGTTTTTTTTTTTTCTAGTGCTGGTGGGTTAAAGTTGATCAAATAGAGTGTTTGTCAAAGTATGGTTGTAGGAACCAGGCATGGTGGCATGTGCCTGTAATCCCAGCTAATCGGGAGTGGAGATTGTGAGAATCTCATTTTGAGGCCAGCCCAGGCAAAAAAATATATGAAACCACCTGTCTAACAAACAAGCTGGGTTCCAGTTGTGGTCTCACCTATGAAGGGGGCATAAGTAGGAGGTTGGCATTCTAAGGTAGCCAAGGCAAAAATATGAGACCCTGTCTCATGGAAGACTAAAGCAAACAGGTCTTGGGGGAGTGTGGCTCAAGTGGTGCAGTGCTTGCTTCCCCCCCCCCCCAATATATATGCTCTATCACTTGAACCACAACTATATTTCTAGCTTTTTGGTGGGTAATTGAAGAGTCACAGATTTTCCTGCCTGGGTTGGCTTTAAATCATGATCCTCAAATCTCAGTCTCTTAACTAGCCAGGATTGTAGGCTTGAGCTATGGGTATCAAGCTTAATGTATTTGAGTTTTTAAAAAAATCTTCAGTGTTTTTTTCTTTAATTTTTTTTTTTTTTTTTTTTTAATTTGGGCCCTTGCCTAGCATATGCAAGGCTAGAGTCTCTATAAAAAGTAACAAAAAGGGTTGGGAAGGTGGCTCAGTGGTAGAGTGCTTGCCTTACATGCATGAAGCCCTGGGTTCGATTCCTCAGCACCACATAAGCAGAAAAAGCCAGAAGTGGGGCTGACGCTCAAGTGGTAGAGTGGTAGCCTTCAGCTGAAGAGCTGAGGGACAGTGCCCAGACCCAGAGTTCAGGCCCTACCACCAACCAAAAACAAAAGCAGAAATAGAGCTGGATATTATGTACACTCCTGTAATCCCAACACTCAGAAGGCTAAGGTATAGTTGAATTTGAGACCATCTAGTCCACATAGCCAGAACTTGTCTCAAAGACAGGATGGGGGTGTTTGGAAGTATATATTAGCTGAAAGACTTTAATAAACATCTAAATGTGCCAAAATATAGTGTTTTTCAATATAGCAGAGTTAGATTGCACTATAATGATACAGTGTTATAAGAAATAAAAGGTGTCATAGAAACCTGGGGAATTAAACAGCTTTGTAACTTGATGGGGCAGAGAAAGTACCATCTGAGTTTTGAAAACATATTATAATGTAGTATTCTCCCTTGTCAAACAGGCTGACCTATTTACGTAGTTAAAAGGTATAGCAAGTTTTCAGACTTATCTTTATAAAGTTGACCTAATTTCTAGTTATAAGTATTCTACATAACTATGATTAGATCAGTACATGGGTAGCTTGTGTCTGGTCTGAGAACTATGATAGAACTGTTTTTTCTGCATATAATTTCATCCCTAAATGAATGCTTCTAGACTTATCAGTTTTAATGTTTTCTAAGTACAGAGGCTAATTGCTTGCTTTTCCCCCCTCTAATTTTTTTTTTTGCCAGTCCTGGGGCTTGAGCTCAGGGCCTGGGCACTGTCCTGAGCTTCTTTTGCTCAAGGCTAGCACTTCTACCACTTGAGTCACAGCGCCACTTCCAGCTTTTTCTGTTTATGTGGTACTGAGGAATCAAACACAGGGCTTCATGCATGCTAGGCTAGCACTCTACCACTAAGCCACCTTCCCAGCCCACCTCTCTGATAATTTTTGTTATTGTGTTTCCCTGGATGCCGTTGGTAGATTTTTCTTTTTCCTTTTTTCTTTTTTTTTTTGGGGGGGGGAGTCTTGAATTCAGGGCCTGGATGGTGACCCTAAGATTTTATGTTCAAGGCTAGTGCTCTACTGCTTGAGCTACAGCTCTCTTCTCTCCCTCCATCCCTCCCTCCCCCCTCCCGCCCTTCCTTCCTTCCTCCCTCCCTTTCTCTCTCTCTCGATTTGGGTTTTTGTTGTTGTTGCTGCTGCTGCTGCTGTTTTGTCAGTCCTGAGGCTTGAACTCTGGGCCTGGGCGCTGTCCCTTAGCTTTTCAGGTCAAGGCAAGTGCTCTACCACTTGAGCCATAGCGCCAATTTCCATTTTCTATTGGTTAATTAGAAATAAGAGCCTCACAGACTTCCTGCCTGGGCTGGCTTTGAACCGAGATCCTCAGATCTCAGCCTCCTGAGTAGCTATGATTACAGGAGTGAGCCCGATATTCTACTTCCTTTCTTTTAGTGGTTAATTGAAAATAAGAGTCTCAGGAACTTTCCTGTACAAGCTGGTTTCAAACTATGATCCTCAGTTCTCAACCTCCTAAATTGCTAGGATTATAGGCATGAGCCACCAGCACCTGGCTCTGTAGAATGTTTAATACGAGATTTTCTCTATTTAACATACAAAAAGAACTGTATGTTAAAGAATAATAGGATTCTAACCAGGCATTGGTGGCTCACACCTGTTATCCTAGCTACTCAGGAGGCTGAGGTCTTTAGTATTGCAATTTGAAGCTAGCCCAGGCAGAAAAGTCTGTGAGACTCTTATCTTCAATTAGCCACCAGAAAACCAGAAGTGACATTGTGGCTCCAAATGGTAGAGCACTAGCTTTGAACAAAAAAGCTCAGGGACAGTGCAAAGTTCAAGCCGCAGAACCAAAAAAATAAAAATAAATAAATTGTGGCTTATATTTATACTGTGATGATTAAAGTGTCTTTTAAACTTTTCAGGGAAGCATGACTGCCATGACAGTGTTTTTCCCTTTGGATACAGCTAGACTTCGACTTCAGGGTGAGTGTTAGTCATATTCGTGTTCTTTTGGTGTAGGGAACAAATGTATTTCTCTAATAAACTCTACCTTAGGATAAAGATGTTATGCTTCTTTAAAGATCTCTGTTGTCTCTTTTCACTGACTTTTAACTACTGGCCACCATTGTTCCCTAAAGAGCAGAGTCATATGTGGATGAGCCATAGACTTAGACATTTTGTAATCTGAGAGAACATGAGTGGGCCTGCATTAAATTTGCAGGTCCCTGCAGTTCTTTCTGATAAGCCACATGATATGAAGTTTTGTTTGTTTGGGTTGGGTTTTGTTGTGGGGTTTTTTTTGTGTGTGTGTGTGGGGGGGTCAAACCTGGGACCTCATGCATACTAAGTGTTCTACCACTAAGCTACATCTACAGCCATGATTTTCAAAGGCTTGGGCAGAGTTCTTTGAGAGAAAGAGGTTTTCGTCAGAAACAGTGGAACCAGTACTCACTGTTGTTGCCAGTTTAAGCCTATTGTTCTACTGACTGTATGTAATTCTTGCTTGCATGTTCCCTCAAATTTTTTCAATTTGAAATTATAAACCAATGCCAGAACCTGCATTAAAAAGGCATAGAAGGGCTGGGAAGTTGGCTCAGTGGTAGAGCGCTTGCCTTGCATGCCTGAGGCCCTGGGTTCGATTCCTCAGCACCACATAAGCAAAAAGAAAAAAGCCGGAAGTGGCACTGTGGCTCAAGTGGTAGGGCACTAGCCTTGAGCTGAAGAGCTGAGGGACAGTGCTCAGGCCCAGAGTTCAGGCCCCACAACCGGACCAAAAAAAAATAAATAAACTAAAAAGGCATAGAAGGGGGGCGGGGAAAGGGGGGGAAGGAGAAAGATTGGGATTGGGGGGGAGGGGGGAGGCTGGGAAGGGATGTGAAGGGTAAACCAAAGGAGGAGGCTGCAATGCTTGGTAAGAAATGTACTCATTATCCTGCCCATGTAATTGTAACCCCTCTGTACAGTATGTTCACAAATAAAATTAAATTTAAAAAAAAAAAGGCATAGAAGATTAGCTTTGAATACAAACTCAAGCAGGCACCGGTGGCTCCCGCTTGTAATCCTAGCTACTCAGGAGGCTGAATGATCTGAAGATCATGGTTCAAAGCCAGCCCAGGCAGGAAAGTCTGTGAGACTTATCTCCAATTAACCACCAGAAAACCAGAAGTGCACTGTGGCTCAAGTGGTAGAGAGCTTGCCTTGAGCTGAAGAGCTGAGGGACAGTGCCCAGGCCCACAGTTCAAGCCCCACGACCAACAAAGAACAAAAAAACTCAAAGGTTAAGCCCTTTATACCTCCTGTTTGTGGTTAATTAAGAGTTTTGTGGGGCTGGGAAGTTGGCTCAGTAGTAGAGTGCTTGCCTACCATGCATGAGGCCCTCGGTTCAATTCCTTAGCAACACATAAGCAGAAAAAAGGTGGAACTGGGTGCTGTGGCTCAAGTGGTGGGGCACTAGCCTTGAGCTGAAGAGCTGAGGGACAGCGCCCAGGCCCAGAGTTCAGCCCCCACGACTGACCAAGAAAAAAGAGAGATTTTGTACTGATAATAATTTTATTATTATCAACGGGTACGGGTGGCTCATGCCTGTAATCCTAGCTACTCAGGAGGCTGAGATCTGAGGATCTCAGTTCAAAGCCAGCCCGGGCAGGAAAGTCCGTGAGACTCTTATCTCCAATAAACGACTAGAAAACCGGAAGTGGCGCTGTGGCTCAAGTGGTAGAGCGCTGGCATTGAGCTGAAGAGCGCAAGGACAGTGCCCAAGCCCAGAGTTCAAGCCCCATGACCGACAAAAAAAAAAGTAATAATAATTTTATATGATTCATAAGGCTATATATTAACCTACATAAGAATATATAAATATATACTATATAACATAAATAAAAACACATATATAAATATATTAGTATAATATATAGTCTCCCCTTCCTTCCATTCTTTTTCACTTTATTAAACATTGACTTTGTATTGTTTCTTAGATATTATCAGTATCTTAATTTGGATACCCTTCAGAATGTAAGGTATAGCCATGTGCAGCAGTACTTACCTGTAGTCTTTGCTACATGGGAGGCTGAGCTAGGAGGATAGTTTGAGCCCTGGAGATTTGAGCTCGATTAACTAATATGGTGAGAAAATATTTAGACAATGTCACTTGGGAGGGTCTGAGAGAAAGTGGGAAGGCAGGATATAAAAAATGTCAGAGGGGGAAGGAAAGTTGGAGAGAAATAGGAAGAAATAACAGAACAAAAGAAAGAGGACCACAAGGTTAGTACACAGTCTATAGTGTAGGAATGAACCTTGAGACTGTGTAATGCCAGCCTTTCCTAGTTCCCTGAGCACCAAGCACATAATTTTCCTAATTTGCTCCCTTATTTACACAAAAAAGTGTTGTATGAGAATTTGATCAGAGATAGAAAAGCCACATTTTGAAAGGTCTTTATTTTGGGAGTCTTTATTAGAAAGCCAGTGATTGCAAGCAGACTCATGTTTCCCCAAAACTTGCAATATCAAATGCAGTTATTACAAAGCTTATAAAGGCAAAAACCAATCAAGACCAATGTCACATGGTATGGGGACTAAGAAAATAGCAAAGCAAGCTATCTGGGGGGAACAATCAGGAGCCATCCAGGGGGAAACAATCAGGAATCACCAAGGGCAAGTATTCTCCGGAACAAAACTTTCCTGGGGCTAAACAACCCATGACACATCTACAGTTCAAAGAATATCACCTCTGTACTGCTAAACAACACATAACACAGCTATGATTAAAAGAAAGTCCTGTATCCCCTCTAGAGTTCTTGGAACTGGATGAAAATTCCCTATCTATTAAGACACCAAGATGGTGGTGAGGACAAGATGGTATTACTTAGATCCAGTATCCATATTTCACTACAAAATATTAGAAATAACTATCAATTACTGTGGAAGCTAACAACTGAATAAAAATGTTTTCTAAGTAACAGATGAAATCCAAGGAATCAGCAGTTGGGAATTGAGCAAATCGTTACATAGGAACATCTAGGGTGATCTAGGGATCTAGGGTGAAAGACTACTCAGGCGAGGTAAATGGCATTTCAGTGAAACTTTCTGATGCTGGAGATAAGAATGTTTAAAGTTAAAACATGTGCTCTTGGTTGTTTTAGTTGATGAGAAAAGAAAGTCCAAAACTACACACATGGTGCTCCTGGAGATCATTAAGGAAGAAGGCCTGTAAGTTCATCTCAGTTTACAACTGTGTTAGAGCAGCTTGTTAGATTTCTGTACCTCTAACCCCTAAATCCCCTCTCAGTTCTCATAGCCTTACAATGTTGTGTTGGTCATTTGATTCTGTGTGTGTGTGTGTGTGTGTGTGTGTGTGTGTGTGTGTGTGTGTGTGTGTGTGTGTGTGTGTGTGTGTGTGTATGTATGTATTCATGTACATATGTGTACTGGTATTGGGGCTTAAATTCAGGGCCTTAAGCTCGCTTGTGCGCTCTCTCTCTCTCTCTTTTTCCAGTACTGGGGCTTGAACTTAGGTCCAGGCACACTCATTGGCTTTTTTACTCAAAACTGGCACTCTGAGTCAGATGCCGATGTCTGTAATCCTAGCAACTCAGGAGGCTGAGATCTGAGGATCACGGTTCAAAGCCAGCCTGGGCAGGAAAGTCCGTGAGACTCTTATCTCCAATAAACCACTAGAAAACCAGAAGTGGCGCTGTGGTTCAAGTGATAGAGTGCTCACCTTGAGCTGAACAACTGAGGGATAGCGCCTAATCCCAGAATTCAAGCCCCACTACAGACAAAAATACAAAACAAAACAAAAAAAACTAGCATTCTGCTCCTTGAACTTTACCTCCACTTCTGGCTTTTGGCTGGTTAATTGAAGTAAGAGCATTATAGACACCGGGTGCCTATGATCCTACCCACTCAGGAGGCTGAAATATGAAGATCACCACTCAAAGCCAGCCTGGGCACGAAAGTCCATGAGACTCTTATCTCTAATTAACCTCCAGAAAACCGGAAGTGGTGCTGTGGCTCAAGTGGTACAGTGCTAGCCTTGAGCTGAAGAGCACAGGGACAATGCCCAGACCCAGAGTTAAAGCCCCACAGCTGACCAAAAAAAAAAAAGAGTGCTACAGATTCTTTTGCCCAGGCTGGCTTTGAGTCACTATTCTCAGATCTCAGTCTCCTGAGTAGTTAGGATTACAGGCATCAGTCACCAGCACCCTGAAGTTAGCTTCATGGTTCTTCATATTAGAATTAGATTAAGGTTATACATTCTTGGACAGAGTAATGTAAAAACAGGTACAGTGGTACACACCTATAGTCCTAGCTACTCTAGAGGCTAAGGCAGGAAGTCTTAGCTAGGTTCAAGGACAGCCTGGAAAATGTAATGAGATCTCATCTTTTTTTTTTTTTTTAAATCCTGGTGGCTCATGCCTGTAATTCTGGTTAGTTGGGAGACAGTGGTTGGGAGAATCACACAGTACAAGACAGTCTGGGCAAAAAGTTACCAAGTCACTATCTCGATCAATTAGCTGAGCATTATATTCCTTGACTTTGATCCCAGGTACTCTAAAGACATGGATAGGAGGATCTCTGAAAGAGACTGGCCACAAACTAAAATGTCAAGACCCTACTTGAAAAGTAATATAAAGCACGAAGGACTAGAGAGAGGCATGACTCAAGTGGTAGAGCACCTGCTAGCAAGCCCAAGGCCCTTAGTTCAAGTCCTAGTACCACCCAAAAATAACACTAATGCATAGATAGTATACCCTCCGCAAGGTGTCCTGTCTATAGTCACATAAAATCTGCTTGCTCTCCATTGGTTACTTAGGATTTCTTACATGTGCTTTGATCACATATTGTTACTTTTTTAAAAATTCTCTTTTAACTGTAAGCATGCTATGGTAAAATCAAAGTTTTTCTTTGAATTTATCATGAAATTATAAATGGCAATTTCTCATCTCCACCATTGCTTCCCCATTCACCAGTGGTAAACAAGAACTTGCTCCTTCCCTTCTTCTATTTACTTATTACTAGTATGGACTCAGACATTCCTCTTTTTTAGGGACTTGGAATTGATTGATTACTACTTTAGTGCTCACATTGTCTCAGATTTGATCAGTAGGAGTCCCTTCACTTTAGTTTTGTGTCTTTCTGACATGCTCCATTGGTTTTTTGGGGTTTTTTTGCACCTATTTTCTTTTTTTTTCTTTGTTCGGTCATGGGGCTTGAGCTCTGGGCTTGGGTGCTGCCCCTGTGCTCTTCAGCTCAAGGCGAGCTCTCTACCACTTGAACCACAGCGCCACTTCCAGTTTTCTAGTGGTTTATTGGAGATAAGAGTCTCATGGACTTTCCTACCCCAGCTGGCTTTGAACTGAGATCCTGAGATCTCAACCTCCTGAGTAGCTAGGATTACAGGCTTGAGCTACCGGTGCCCTGCAAAAGTCAGTTAAGCTGCTCTTTTTTTTTTTTTTTGGTCAGTCGTGGGGCCTGTTTTCTATAATTAAGTTAATTTTAAATGCTTTTGCCCTCGCTGACCAGGCACAGAGGCACACATCTGCAGTCTCAGCTAATCATTAGGCTGACGCAAGAGTATTGTTCAAGTCCAGGAATTTGAGACTATCCTGTACAACATAGCCAGAGCCTGTCTCAAAAAGAAAGGAAAGAAAAGAAAAGGAAAAAGAAAAAGGAAAGGGAAAGAAAGAAATGCTAATGAAGGAAAAGCATAAAATCAATTTAGAAAACTTTTTTAAAAAATTCTTGACCTCTTGGGCAATAATAATATGGGCAATAGTGAGCTTGTCTTCAGTTTTACATACTAATGTTACTACAGTCAGTTAGAAGAAATTAGCAAGTAATTGTTATCTTTGTGTAGTTTTTCCTTTATCATGAATGCTAGGAAGGATTTCTTGATTTGGATGTCTTCACAATGTTATGTGTATATGATCTGGAGTCCCTTATATTGTAGGAGTGATTCTTGAGTACGTGAGGGCAGGTCAGCCTTTCCTAGGATGTCTCTAGCAGTTTCTAAATGTTTGGCTATTGTCCATAACCTTTACTTTACCTTCTGTGTTTTTTCCTCCAGCCTGGCACCATATCGAGGGTGGTTTCCAGTTATTTCCAGTCTCTGCTGCTCCAATTTTGTCTATTTCTACACCTTTAATAGCCTCAAAGCAGTCTGGGCCAAAGGCCAACGTTCTACTACTGGAAAAGATCTGGTAGTTGGATTCATTGCAGGTAACAAGGTTTTCTGGGCATAAAATATTTTCATATTTTAATATTGATCTGTTTTATATATTCTCCAGGAGATTATTTTAGCACAGAGTAATGTTATAGAGACGATAGTCTGCTGGCATAATGGCACATGCCTGTGTTCTTGTCTCTGTATAAGGCTGAGGAGAGAGGATTGCCAAGAGAGCTAGAAACAAGAATCTTTCTCTAAAGAGCAAACAAACAAACAAAACTAGTTTTCTTATTTGGATGGAGATGGTTTGAACTCAGGGTTGCACACTGGCTAGGCAGGCAGGCACTCTACCACTTGAGCTACACCATTATCCTCCTTTTGCTTTTTATTTTCCCCTACAGTATTAGGGCTTGAACTCTGGGCCTGGGTACTGTCCCTTAGCTTTTTCTGCTTAAGGCTGGTACTCTATTACTTGAGCCACAGATCCACTTCCAGGTAGGTAGGTAGGTGTGTGTGTGTGTGGGTGTGTGTGTGTGTGTACGACCCTTAGATCTCAGCCTTCTGAGTAGCTAGGATTACAGGTGTGAGCCATGGGCACCTGGCTGCATTGTTTTTTTGTTTTGTTTTGTTTTGTTTTTGCTCAAGGCTAGCACTCTACCACTTGAGCCACAGCACCACTTCCAGCTTTTTCTGCTTATGTGTTGCTGAGGAATCAAACCCAGGGCCTCAAGCATGCAAGGCAAGCACTTTACCACTGAGCCACCTTCCCAGCCCTACACTGATTGTTTTTGAGGTAGGGTCTTGGCTTTAGGCCTAGGCCAGCTTGGAATGTGATCCTCCTAATTGTGCTTCCCTAAATTGCTGGGATGACTGCCACTGCACTTAGCCATTGTGTTTCCCACATAGCCTTGGATGACAGATGCCAGCCCCTCTGCTTAACCATTCGTCAAAATGGAATCTCCAGCTGGGCTCCAGTGGCTCATACCTCTAATCCTAGTTACTCAGGAGGCTAAGATCTGAGGACCACAGTTCAAAGCCAGCCTGGGCAGGAAAGTCCATGAGACTCTTATCTTGAGAATAAACCACTAGAAAACTGGAAGTGGCGCTGTGACTCAAACGGTAGAGTGCTTGTCTTGAGCTGAAGAGCACAAGGGCAGTGCTCAGACCCAGAGTTCAAGCCCCAGAACCGACAAAAAAAAAAAATGGACTCTCCAAACTTTCTGAATATGTGGCCTGTCTCTGAACTGCAGTTCCCCCAACATATGTCTCCCACATAGCTAGAATTACAAGCTTGAGCCCACATGTGGGAGAAACACATAAAATTATGATCTTAACAATTTTAGTGTAAGTTAGTAGTATTAAGCATATTTACACTGTTGTGAAACATGTCTTCAGAACTTTCATCTTGCAAACCCTGCCCCATACTACTCAAGTAAAGTACTCTTTTCTCCACTCCTTAGTAACCACCATTCTACTGCAATAGGTACTTGAAGTACTTTTGTTGAAAAGCATTGACTCTTTTCTCGGGCCTAGGAATTAACTAAAAGCTGAGTAAAGACTTAGCATCCCAGTCTCCACTTTGTATCTGTGTTCTTGGCTCTGCACCATACTTTCCTGCAGTTACTCTGTCAGGTCCTGAAATCCAGGAAGGACAGGACTGAGGGATGAAAGAGCTCCTCCTGCCAGGCAGCAGGGACTCATTGTGACAAGGCCCCTCCTGAAGGACAGGACTGATGAATAAACCTTCTGTATCTGCAGACACAATGAGTAGTGACTCATTGTGACAAGGGACAAGTAACTACCAATCCTGAGACAATTACCAGTTGCCCCCCACTGATCATTCCCTGTGACTGAGATAATTTAACATTACTAATTCCACTCTCCCTCTGTCCCAATTCATCCACTCTCCCTCTGTCCCAATTCATCCTCTCATTTGAACCTAAAGCAAATGTCTTTGTGGGGGTGGAGGAGGGCTTCAAATATACTGTATACTTTTGCTTTTCCTACAGCATGCCAGTTTAGTATTAATTAAATCTTTCTTTATAGTAAATCTCCTTTCTCTGACTTTTACCACTACTGACCTCTTCATGTGGCATATTGGGGCAAGTGTCCCAACCTTACAAATGAAACTAGGAGTTTTAGCTTGGAGCCTTTCTGTCTTAAATAATTTGATTATTTTAAAGCTGGCTGCCTGTGATCATGCCCTTATCCTAGCTACTCAGGAGGCTAAGGTCTGAAGATCATGGTCTAAAGCCAGCTCTCATGGGAAAGCTCATAAAACTAATCTCTAATTAACAACCAAGTCTGGTAGAGTACCAGTCTTAAGCAAAAAAGCTAAGGAACAGCTTCTAGGCCCCGAGTTCAAGCCCTCGTACCAGCATAATTTTTTTTTGACTTTTGTAGATACTTAGTGTGAGTGGAATCATACAGAGTTTGTCTTTTTGTGATTGGCTTATTTTACTTAGGATAGGATAATGTCCTCAAAGTTTATTCATATTTTAGCATTTGAGAGATATATCCTTTTTTAGGGCTGGATAGTATTCCATTGTGTTTCTTCTGTTGTGAATATCCATTCATCTGTTAATGGACACTGGGATTGCTGCTGTGAGTAGTGCTACATGAACATGGGAATACTTTGAAAGGCTGCTTTCAATTCTTCCATCTGTATACCCAGAAATGAGATTTCTGGGTCACATGTACTTTTATATTTAATTTTTGGGGAAACCTCCATATTGTTTTCCAAAGCAGTTGTATCATTTACAATCTCATTAACAATACATTTGCTATTCTGTGCTAAGAGCATCCTGATAGGTATGAGGTGATACTTTGTCATGGTTTTCGTTTGTGTTTTCCTGGTGTTGAATATCTTTCTTTTTTTGGGGGGTCCAGTCGTGGGGCCTGAACTCTGGGCCTGGGCGCCGTCCCTCAGCTCTTCAGCTCAAGGCTAGCACTCTACCACTTGAGCCACAGCGCCACTTCCGGCTTTTTTTCTTTTTGCTTATATGGTGCTGAGGAATTGAACCCAGGGCCTCACGCATGCAAGGCAAGCGCTCTACCACTGAGCCACCTTCCCAGCCCCTGGTATTGAATATCTTTTCATATGTTTATTGCTCATTTTATGTCATCGTTTCAGAAATGTCTTCTCAAAGACTTTGACCCAAAAAGACTTTTATTTTATTTTATTGTTTTTGTACCAGTCCTGGGGCTTGAACCCAGTGCCTGGGTAATATCTCTGAGCACTTTTGCTCAAGGTTATTGCTCTACCACTTAAGCCACAGCGCAATTTTTGGCTGCTTTTTGGTAGTTAAGTGGAGATAACCAGACTCATGTACTTTCCTTCCTGGACTGGGTTCAAACAGTAATCCTCAGATCTCAGCTTCCTAAGTAGCTACTCCAGTTCAGCTTTTTGCTGGTTAATTCCAGTTGGAGTGTTTTCTTTTGGGGCTGCTTCTTACTCAGATCCTCCAGGTGTCAGCATCCTGCTCAGATGTTAGGCTTGAGCCACTGGCACCTGGCCTAGTTTTACAGTTTAATACACACATAAATATATAAATAGGTAAGTACCCTAATACATATGTAAGGTAGTTAGCATTAAATACATTTGAAATGTATTTAAATTGTTTTAAACTGTAGTTGCCCTATTGTTTTATAGAACACTAAAACTGATACCCTACCTCATACTGTTTTTTACCCATTTTCCAGCCTCTCTCTCTCCTCTTCTCGCTCCTTTCTGACTTCTAGTGATCTCTGTTATACTCTCTTGTTCTCTGTGCTTCCTCAGAGTGAGACCTTGAGATACTCATCTTTCTGTGTCTGGTTTATTTCATTAAACATAGTGTCCTCCAGTTCCATTAGTGTTACCACAAATGACAGGATTTCACCCTTTTAAGTGCTGAATAAGGGGCTGGGAAGGTGGCTCAGTGGTAGAGCTCTCACCTTGCATGCCTGAGGCCCTCGGTTCGATTCCTCAGTACCACATAAGCAAAAAGAAAAAAGCCGGAAGTAGCGCTGTGGCTCAAGTGGTAGAGCGCTAGCCTTGCATGCCTGAGGCCCTGGGTTCGATTCCTCAGCACCACATAAGCAAAAAGAAAAAAGCCGGAAGTGGCACTGTGGCTCAAGTGGTAGAGTGCTAGCCTTGAGCTGAAGAGCTGAGGGACGGCGCCCAGGCCCAGAGTTCAGGCCCCACGACTGGACCCCCCCCCCCCCAAAAAAAAAAAAAAAAGCGCTGAATAACATTCCATTTTGTATATATACCACATTTCCTTTGTTCATCTCTCGATAGACATCTTGGTGGGTTGCATATCTTCACTGTTGTTAATAGTGCTTCAGTGAATATGGGCAAGCATCTCTTTAATACAGTGATTTCATTTCCTTTGGATTTAGTGGGTTTACTGGATCATAGGATACTTCTCTTTTCATTTTGATAAGAAATTCCATCCTGTTGCATTCCCAACCGCATCCCTTTCTCTAATCTTAGCCAACTTTTTTCCCCCAGTCCTGGGGCCTGCGCATTGCCCCTCAGCTCTTTTTTCCCAAGGCTAGCGCTCTACCACTTGAGCCACAGTGCCACTTCTGGTTTTTTCTGTGTATATGGTACTGAGGAATGGAACCCAGGGCTGCATGCATGCTAGGCAAGCACTTTACACTAAACCATATTCCCAGCCCCAACATTTTTTTTATATATATTTCTTTCTTTTTTTTTTTTTTTTTTTTGTCAGTTGTGGGCTTGAACTCTGGGTCTGGACGTTGTCCCTGAGCTCTTCAGCTCAAGGCTAGCACTCTATCACTTGAGCCATAGCACCACTTCTAGATTTTTCTACTTATGTGGTGCTGAGGAATTGAACCCATGGCCTTATGCATGCAAGGCAAGCACTCTACCACTGAGCTACCTTCCCAGATGTATTTGTTATAGTTTATAAAAATTTTCCCATTTGCTTTTTAACTGGTACATAAAAACATAAGCCAGTGGCTTATGCCTGTAATTCTAGCTACTCAGGAGGCTGAGGTTTTAGGATTACAAGTTGAAGCCAGCCAGGGCAGGAAAGTCCATGAGATTATATCTCCAATAAATTCCTCAGAAAAAGCTGGAAGTGGTGCTGTGGCTAAAGTGGTCATAGTGCTAGCCTTGAGCACAAAGAGGCTCAAGAACAGTGCACAAGCCCCAAGTTCTAGCCCCAAGACTGGCAAAAATAAGTGAATGCCTGTCTCTGGAGAGTATTTTTTTTTCTTTTTTTTTTTTTTTGTCGGTCGTGGGGCTTGAACTCTGGGCCTGGGCGCTGTCCCTCAGCTCTTCAGCTCAAGGCGAGCGCTCTACCACTTGAGCTACAGTGCCACTTCCGGTTTTCTGGTGGTTTATTAGAGATAGGAGTCTCACGGTCTCTCCTCCCCGGGCTGGCTTTGAACCGCGATCCTCAGATCTCAGCCTCCTGAGTAGCTAGGATTATAGGCGTGAGCCACCAGCGCCCGGCTCTGGAGAGTCTAAAAACTAAAGTGAATAATCACTTGGTAGTTAGATTTGGTTGGTTTTCAGGTGAGGCTGATTTTGATCACAGAACCTATGCCAGTGTCTTGATTTTCACATGGGGGGAGGGGGAGTTGCTGCTATGGGCATCTAGCAGGTAGAGACAAGGGATAATGCCAGACAGACACAGGAATAACACACACACACACACACACACACACAAAGAGACATCTCACACACACACGCACACACACACACATAAAGAGACATCATTCCCAGATGGCAGTATCATCACATTAGAGAGACATTGCATTAAAGAATTACAAAGAAGCCGGGCGCTGGTGGCTCACGCCTGTAATCCTAGCTACTCAGGAGGCTGAGATCTGAGGATCGAGGTTCAAAGCCAGCCCGGGCAGGAGAGACCGTGAGACTCCTATCTCCAATAAACCACCAGAAAACCGGAAGTGGCACTGTAGCTCAAGTGGTAGAGCGCTCGCCTTGAGCTGAAGAGCTGAGGGACAGCGCCCAGGCCCAGAGTTCAAGCCCCACGACCGACGACAAAAAAAAAAAAAGAATTACAAAGAGCTGGGCCTGGTGGCTTACATCTGTAATCCTAGCTATCAGAAGCTTGAGACCTAAGGATTGTGGTTTGGAGCCAGGCTGGCAGGAAAATCCATGAGGCTCTTATTTCCAAATAACCAGCAAAAAGTTACAAGTGGAGATATGGCCCAAGTGGTAGAGAATTAGCCTTAGGATAACACCCAGGGACAGAGCCCAGGCCCTGAGTTCAAGCACCCCCCCCCCCCCAAAAAAAAAAAAGAATTTTAGAAGATTTTGTAATTTTTTGTTTTGTTATGGTTTTGTTTATGGGCCTGGGTGTTGTCCCAGATCTTTTTTGCTCAAGGCTAGTGCTGTATCACTTTGAGCTATAGCTCCACTTCTCTTATTTTGGTGATAAGAGTCTCACAGACTTTCCTGCCTAGGCTGGCTTTTAGCTGTGATCCTCAGATCACACCCTTCTGAGTTGTTTGGATTACAGGCATGAGCCACCAGCACCCAACTAAGATTTTATGATTTTGAGATTTCTCTGATTACAGGTACTCTCTCTTTCTAATAGTAGAGAATTCATTGGAAATTACTTTTGTGAGTTTTAAACCTCTCTCTCTATAAATGTTTTTATATCTTAATAAGCACATATTCCTAGAATAATTAGGACAGTTAGTTTTTTTTTATTACCACTGTAGAAATGACTTGCATTATCTCCAAGGAAAACTAGGAGCAGCTTTTGTTATTCAAATTCTGTTTGAAATTTAGAAATTCATTATTTATTGTATTTTCACCAAAGAAACAAAAGCCTGTAGCACCCTAGGGAAGAATTTGAGAATAGAATCTTAAAGATAAATGAAGATATTTGCCATTTTGTATAAAATTACAAATTTTGCCAATAACTCTTTTTGAGTGACAATTATCATTGCTGTGATGGTTGAAAATGCATTTCCTGCTGTTGGGCTTTAAATCTGGCAGCCAGGTTTGTTCTTTTTTTTTCTTTGTCCGTTGTGGGGCTTGAACCTCAGGACCTGGGTGCTGTTCCTGAGCTCTTTTGCTCAAGGCTAGTGCTCTACCACTTGGAGCTGCGGCACCACTTCCAGTTTTTTTGGTGATGAATTGGAGATAAGAGTCTCATGGGCTTTCCTGTCTGGGCTGGCTTTGAACCTCGTTCTCAGATCTCAGCCTCAGGCATGAGCCACCAGTACAAAAAAAAAAAAAAAAAAAAGCCAGAAGTAGAGCTGTAGCTCAAGTGATAGAGCACTAGTCTTGAGCACAAAAGTTCAAGAACAGTACCCAAGCCCTGAGTTCAAGCTCAAGAACAGTACCCAAGCCCTGAGTTCAAGCTCTGGGACTGTAGTGTGTGTGTGTGTGTGTGTGTGTGTGTGTGTGTGTGTGTGTGTGTGTGTGTGTGTGTGTGTGTGTGTGTGTGTGTGTGTGTGTGTGTGTGTGTGTGTGTGTGTGTGTGTGTGTGTGTGTGTGTGTGTGTGTGTGTGTGTGTGTACCACCAACAAAGCAAAACTATTTGCTGTGAAGATTTCAGATGTAAATAGCTGTATTCCCATGTAGTGTGTGTGTGTGTGTGTGTGTACCACCAACAAAGCAAAACTATTTGCTGTGAAGATTTCAGATGTAAATAGCTGTATTCCCATTATTGAGAGATGAAGAGAAGGCTTCTTCTTTTTTACCTCCCAAGTATTTGATGAAATGAGCTGACAATGGGCAGGCTAACAGGAGAGAAGGCATACAAATTGATTTAACTTGCGTGGGAGTTGGGAGATCACTGGAGAGTGGTAACCCAGTGAGGTTTGGAGGCTTACATATTCTTTTTTTTTTTTTTGTCGGTTGTGGGCCTAAACTCGGCCTGCACACTGTCCCTCAGCTCTTCAGCTCAAGGCTAGCACTCTACCACTTGAGCCACAGCGCCACTTCTGGCCTTTTCTGCTTATGTGGTGCTGAGGAATCAAACCCAGGGCCTCATGCATGCAAGGCAAGCACTCTACCACTGAGCCACCTTCCCAAGCCCCATATTCTTCTTAATAGGAGAGGAGGAGGGAATTTTCTAGGTGTAGCAAATGTTTTTTAGGGAGGAATGAAACAGCCCTTGAGCCCAGTCAGTGAGTATCAGTGATTCTCTTTGGAGTTGAGGAGGTCAGAGAGACAAGGTAATTTACAAAGAGTATGTCTGGGAGTGGAAGCATTCTTGTTTGCTTCTTCTAATGGTTTAGTTCATGAAACCCTATGGAGGGGACGGACGGATGGCCATTTCCTTGGCAGGTTTGGTCTGTTTAGGCAGACAAACATCCGTGTCAAACCTCTTCCAGGATCCCTCTATTTCCCCCTCCATCTGTTCCCTTTCCTTTCCCTCTCCATCTCCAAGCACCTCAAAGTTAAAAATAATCTAAGTCTCAGCATACTCTGTTCTGAGGTGACACCCCTGGGACTTCTTTACTTGAATGGGGAAATGTTTTTAGGGTGTTGAGTTACATGTCTTCATCTCTTAATTTTAGTTCTGTTTTCTTATAACTGACTTTTTGTTTTGGTCAGTCGTGGGGCTTGAACTCTGGACCTGGGCACTGTCCCTGCGCTCTTCAGCTCAAGGAGAGCTCTCTACTGCTTGAGCCACAGCACCACTTCCGGTTTTTTAGTGATTTATTGGAGATAAGAGTCTTAAGGACTAGCTTTGAACCATGATCGTCAATCTCAGCCTCCTGATTAGCTAGGATTCCAGGCGTGAGCCACCAGCTCCCAGCCTTCTGACTTGTTTGTTTGTTTGTTTTTGCCAGTCATGGAGCCTGAACTCTGGGCCTGGTCACTGTCTCTCAGCTCTTCAGCTCAAGGCTAGTGCTCTACCACTTGAGCCACAGCACCACTTCTGGCTTTTTCTGCTTATGTGGTGCTGAGGAATCAAACTCAGGGCCTCATGCATGCAAGGCAAGGCAAGCACTCTACCACTGAGCCACCTTTCCAGCCCCCCTGACTTGTTTTTGAAAAGAAAAGAAAGTAGAATCATAGAAATTGAACCTCCTGTCCTTAGGTAAATAAAGTATTAATTAGCATTCCCATCTTCCTATCTTAGAGCTCAAGTAGCAGCCACCCATAGGAGCTAGCACAAGTTTTATCCGTAGGCTGTTCGAAAGCTTTTAGTAAGAGTTAGTAAGAGCTGACATTAGTACTCATGAATAGTTTATGACATGTTTCTCTTCAATGGAATATTGTCCTTTGCTTGATTATATAAATTGCACATTTTAGTAAAGTTTTAGATTCTCAAGTATTTTGAGTGCCCTTTTCCCAGAATTCATAAAATTATAGTGGTTAAAAGTACCTCTCCGTCTATTTTGACTTACAAGATGAAAAAAGTACTTGAACTTCTCAAATAAAAAGCTTTGAAATAAAAAATATTTTCATAAGGACTTTTTATATTCTCTTTTTAAAATAATGTGGTACTCTTTGTACTTGAGGTTGTCCTTTAAGTTCTTTTAGTCTTTCAGCTGTGTTAATAATGGGGACATGAAAGCAGAATTTTCCATAATGGTTAAATCTTAATCTTGACTGCATTACCTCTTAATGTTTTGTGTATGCCTACTTCTTAAAAAGAACATAAAGGAAACTTTGATTTCTAATGAGTTGGTTTAGTGGGCACTATACTTCATTTGTTTAGAAAGGTGTGTACACAGTTTCTTAGGTTTAAATGGGCGTATGTGACACCTGGTGCCAAACTCTCTCCATTTTTTCTTAAAAGAAGTGCAGTAGACTGCTCAGTCATATTCCTAATTGATTTTTCCAGCTGTTGCTTTGTTCCTGTTGAGTGAGGTGTATGCTGCATGGGTAGGAATCCATTCAGAATTCTGAAAACATGTTTCTATATTTCCATTTTGGCTTCTGATGCACAGGCATCAAAAAAAATAGCAAGAATCATTTGTGGTAAACCTTTTTTTTTCTTTTCTTTTGTCAGTTGTGGGGCTTTAACTCTGGACCTGGGCGCTGTCCCTTAGCTTTTCAGCTCAAGGCTAGCGCTCTGCCACTTGAGCAACAGCACCACTTCCAGTTTTCTGGTAGTTAATTGGAGAGTCTCGCAGATTTTTCTGCCCTGGCTGGCTTTGAACCAAGATCCTCAGATCTCAGCCTCCTGATTAGCTAGGCTTATAGGTGTGAGCCACTGGCACCCAGCTATTGTTGGTGTCTCCAGTGACAGTGTATGAAAATGTCTTGATGTTAGGGCTGGGAAGGTGGCTCAGTGGTAAAGTGCTTGCCTTGCATGCATGAGGCCCTGGGTTTGATTCCTTAGCATCACATAGCAGAAAAAGCTGGAAGTGGCACTGTAGCTCAAGTGGTAGAGCACTAGCCTTGAGCTGAAGAGCTGAGGGACAGTGCCCAGGCCCAGAGTTCAGGCCCCACAACTGGCCAAAAAAAAAGGATGTTATGTGAATTTGTAAAAATGGAACACATACAACTTATTAAATTATTTGAGAGTATCTTTTATCTTGAGAAATATGTTCTCTCTTCCTCTTTAATTATGTGCCAGTACTGGGGTTTAAAGTCAGGGATTGGGTGCTCTTCCAGCTTTTTGGTAATTAATTGGAGAGGAGACTATGTCCTGACAGGGCTGACTTTGAGTCACAGTTCTCAGATCTCATCCTCCTTAGGAGTTAGGATTGTAGGTGAGAGCATGGTGCAAAATAGTCTTATAATGCTCCTAAGACATAGAAAAAACCTTCTTTTTACAACTGTGTACACAAATGAAAACATTGAATTTGAGTCTCTTGGTTATTTCACCTGGTTTGTTCTTGAAGTGTCTTCTGCATAGAATATTTTGCAGATCCTTAAATCAAAGCAGTCTTTCTCTATTTGGGTTTAAAGGACTTTTAGTTGATGATTTTTCTCCCTTAGGATTGTTCCTCCTCTTTGTCCAGAGCAGGGCTAGAACCAGATAGCTCCATATATATTTATTTGTTGAGTTTGTTCCTTGGTTAACACACATTTTACAGTGTGTACCATTTGCCAGGCACATTGTTACAGTTCTGTATGGTATTTTTGTTAATCATTTTAGGACTGATGGGGAACGTGTTAATCTCTCAAGATGGTGTTAAAGTGGGACGGAATGTTTTCACTAAAGAACCTGGCCCATTGTGTTGTTCTCCTCTGAGGCAGCCTTAGGGAGCCAAGATCCATCCTTGTAAGGGTCATGATGAGCATGCAGCTGTTTCTGGTTGCTTTTTTTTTTTGGTGTCACTTCATAACTGTTGCTTGCTGCCTGCCTGTCCTGATTCTCTAAGTAATGAGCAACCCTTCTGTGAACTTCTACTCCCTGTTGAAGCACTCTGAAATGTCACCATGTCCTCCCACCTGTCACTTACTGTGTCAGATCCATATTCACTTAAAACCACATGAACTACTGAGAGTTGACAGTTCTCTGTTCTTAGATATTGTCATGGACCTAACATGTTTTCAATAAGACAGCTCCCCCTCCCTCAAGCTGTTATTTAAAAATTATCTTTAAAATTATATAAAAACTGCTTCTTCGTTTTTGGGGCAGTTTTTAGGTTTTGGTGTTTGCAGAGGTGAGGATTGAACCCTGGACCTTGTGCATGCTAGACAAATGCTCTGCCACTGCTCTTTATCTCCAACCTAAAATTGCTACTTGGAATGCTATAAAGATGGGCAAGTAATTGCCTTCTGGAAACTCACTGCTCTTTTCTGGGAGCTACTGCCAGTTATTTTGCTTTCAGATTGCTTCTAATAGTAGTGGCATGTGCACAATTGCACAGCTTATCCGAGGTCAGTTGTAAAAGAATAAGTGGAGTGTTGCTATGTAGCTTTAAGACAACATAGCTGAAAAGGTTATCTTAAATTCCCTTTTCTTGTTCCCTTTCTTTTTAAGGAGTGGTGAATGTGTTGCTCACAACTCCACTCTGGGTGGTGAACACCAGACTGAAGCTGCAAGGGGCAAAGTTTCGAAATGAAGACATTGTACCAACTAACTACAAAGGCATCATTGGTGAGTGTTGCTGGGCTATGTTCTCCTCAGGGCTTTGTTCCCCTTTATATATGGAACCTGTGGCAACAATCAAGCTAGGAAACAGCCAGCCTCAAGTTCTAATAACCTTCAGTAAGCTTTTGTTAGCTAATGTGTCCATGGGTTGGCAGGGAGTTAACTCATCTAAGCCTACTCCAGCTGAGAGTCTCAGCTTCATATGTCTCCCTTCCTCTTTCTGGGACCAGTCTTGAATATGCTCTTTTTGTGGCAATGGTAAAAACACAGAGGACCCAAGGCTGTATCCAGTGATAAAGCCCATTTGCATTTTGCCTGCAAATACCCTAGTGGTCAAAATGATGCCCAAGATGAGATAGAGAACACTGCTCTCAGGGGGTGTAGGTGCAGTAAGTGTTGGTATGGCTCAAAGTGGTAGCCTTAAACAAAAGGTCAGGGATAGCACCCAGTCTCTGAATTCAGGACCCATGACTAACAAAAAACAAACAAAAAAAAACCCCAAAGCTTGAATTTTCAAACAGAAAGAGGTCAAGGACAATGCCCAGGCCCCATAACCACAAAAAAAAAAATTAAAAAACAATTTATAAAATGTAGTTTACAGGGGCTGGGAAGGTGACTCAGTAGAGTGCTTGCCTTGCATGCATGAGGCCCTGGGTTTGATTCCTCAGTACCACATAAGCAGAAAAAGCCAGAAGTGGTGCTGCTTAAGTGGTAGAGTACTAGCCTTGAGCTGAAAGGCTGAAGGACAGTGACCAGGCCCAGAGTTCAGGCCCCACGACCAACCAAAAAAAAATGTAGTTTGCATATGACTAATAATATATGTAATTTTTAATTATTTTTCTGGTTTGGTTTGTGATGTTTTGGTTTGAATGCATGTTAGGGAAGAATCTACCACTGAGATACACCCCTAAACCAAGTAATTGTTTTAGGAAATAATTGATTATACCTTTTTTTTCTAGTGTTGTCTTTGGATACATAAACACATTTGGTATCTGGTGGTCTTTGATCTTCTGCTTGCTTGCTTGCTTTTGGGGGTGTGGGGGCAGTTATGCGACTTGAACTTGGGGCCTGGACACTGTCCCTGAGCTCTTTTTGCTCAAAGCTAGCATTCTACCACTTTGAGCTGTAGCACCACTCCCAGTTTTCTGGTGGTTGATTGGAGATAAGAGTCTCATGGACTTTCCTGCCTGGGCTGGTTTTGAACCACAATCTTCAGATCTCAGCCTCCTGAGTGGCTAGGATTATAGTATGAGCCCCCAGCATCCAGCTTCTTTTTCTTTTTCTTTCTCCTTTTTTTTTTTTTTTTTTTGAGGTACTGGCATTTGAACTCAGAACTTCCTCACTTGCTAGGCAGGTGCTGTACTGCATGAACATATCTCATTCCTCTTTGCTCTGGTTATTTTTTAGTTAGTATCTTCCATTTGTCCAGACCACCCTGGACTGTAATCCTCCTACTTAGGCTTCCTACCACAGCTGTGAAGATAGGCACATACCACCACCATCTTGAGATGGGGATCTCATGAACTTCTTTGCCTGGCCTGGAACTGCCTTCCAGGTAGCTAGGATTATAAGAATTAGGCACCAGCATATAGCTCAACTTCTATGTTTTAATAATGTCAGTCCTATGTAGTGGATTCCAGAAAACAGTCTTACTTTTGTTATACTGGACCTTGTATTTTAGGGGCATTATCAGTTCACAGCTCTGTGGTGGTGGGAATTTATTGTTCTAATACTAGATTGTCAGGAAGACTTTCCTAAGATTGAAGATAGTCTCAGTAACTAATTGGTGAATTAGTCATAATTAAGTGACTAATAACTACCCATCAGTTAATGATTAGCAAACTATTGTCAAAAGTAATTAATTGCTCTGAGTGGTGGTGGTACATACTTGTAATCTTAGCACAGGGGAGACTGAGATAGGATTGTGAGTTCCAAACTAGCTTGGGCTACTTAGTGCAACTGTGTCTCCAAAACAAACAGCTTGGGGGTGTGGCTCACGTGATGGAGTTTCTTCCTAGCAAGACCAGTGTTGAGTTCACACCCACAGTACTACTGAAACAACAGCAGCAAGAGGGGATTAACTCATGAAGGTGTTCCTAAAATGGCCTTTGCAAGAGGGAACCAGTCAGGTTTGTGTTCTGGGTACATTTAAACAGATTTCTTAGCTTTTCTAGTTAAGGCATTATCATTATCCTTTTCAAACTCCTGATATTTTGCTTAGATGCTTTTCACCAGATCATTCGAGATGAAGGAGTCTTGGCATTATGGAATGGTACATTTCCCTCTTTGCTGTTGGTCTTCAATCCTGCCATCCAATTCATGTTCTATGAAGGTTTAAAACGACAGCTTTTAAAGAAAAAGATGAAGGTAATCCCTGCTTTTGAAAGCAACAATATAATAGTCCTGGCACCTTCTCGTTGTTTAGGTTGATATGGTTCATTATTTGCCTTCCAGCTTTCTTCTTTGGATGTGTTCATTATCGGTGCAATAGCCAAAGCAATCGCCACCACAGTCACCTATCCCATGCAGACAGTACAGTCGATCCTGAGGGTGAGTACTGGGGTTCTGCCTGCATTGTGTCCAGTACTTGGTCTTTTTATTTGAAGCAGTGTTAATAAGGGAAGGAGGAGTCAGTTGCTATGTCCGAGTAGTCCCCTTCCATTTTTTTCCATTTGTTTGGCATTCCGCTAACCAGGCTAACTATTGATTAGCTTCCTGTTTGGTATGGAATGAAGTTCACATCTGTAATTTTGTAGGTGACAAAGTGTCTCAGAAGACCCTGGCTTAGTGGAGAAGGGTGGTTGGCCTGTTAAGAAGCGTCATTGGCTTTGAACAACTCCAAGGAGGAGTTGAATTCAATATGTTGAATTCAAAATGCATGGGAAGACAAGGACCTTGACGTGCAAAGTACATTCCAGGAAGGAAGCATGAAGTGCCAAGAGCTTGGTTCACAGCTCACAGCTATGAGAGAATGGCTTGCTTAGGGTAAGATTGGAAAAGTACCAGAGAAGCTGTAGATTAGAAATATAGGTAGTATTCCCAGCTCAGGGAAGCCTCAGAGGGCTTTTACCTGATGTATAATTCCACAAGATTTCTGGCAAAGTGGTCAGAAGCTAAAACCAAAAGCAGGGAATTGGATCAGCTAGGGAACTATTTCAGTAATCCAAATAAGGGGATGATGGCCTAGCCCAGGATAGCAGCAGTGGACAGAAGAGATCAGATATGGTCAGCTTCATGATCTGTTCTGGGGCTGAGAATGTAGCTCAGTTATGGAGTACTTGTCTAGTAAATGAGAAGCCCTGGATTCATGCCAGTTCTGGAAAGAAAATTTGAAAGACTTATTGATAGATAAAAATGAAAGTGGTGCGAGTATTTTGGTTTTCTGTTAAAAGTATTTTTACTAGCAAAGTACCAGTAACTCACACCTGTAATCCTAGTTATTCAGGAAGCTGAAATCCAAAGGATTGAGTTTGAAGCCAACCCAGACAGAAAAATTCTGTGGACTCTATCTCTAAAATAACCATCAGAAATCCAAGTAGGAAGGATGGTATTATTTAAATTGGTACTTAGCATAATGTATAACTTGGAGGGTGCTACTCTATAGAGGTTCTAACTGATTTGGGTTTATCAGAACTTCTCAAAGAACTAGAAATTATAAAAGCATACTTCCATACCTAAATCATCATCCTTTGGTGGTAGAATTTTCTCCATACTTCTCTGTACTAGTGAAAATTCTTGAAGCTAGAGATTAGTTCAGTGATACAGTCCAAGCTTACATAGGTTCAACAACAACAGTAAAAATTCTCATGCTTCCCAGGCACCAGTAGCTCACACCTGTAATCCTAGGTACTCAGGAGGCTGAGATCTGAGGATCAGAGTTCAAAACCAGCCCAGGTAGGAAAGTCCATGAGACTCTTATCTCTAATTACCACCAGATAACTGGAAGTAGAGCTGTGGCTCAAAGTGGTAGAGCATTATTAGCCTTGAGCAAAACAGCTCTGGTACAGTGCCCAAGCCCTGAGTTCAGCCCCACAATGGACACACATACAAAAATGTATGCTTGCTTTATTGAAAAAGAAATATTTTACTGGCTCATGCCGATATATCTACTCAGGAGGCAGAGATCTGAGGATCAAGGTTCGAAGCTTGATTTATCTGCCCTCACAGATAAATGCCTTAGGCTCTTTTATCTTGAGTAAACCAGCAAAAGCTGTAACTGGAGGTGTAGTTCAAGTGGTATAACATTAACCTTGAGCAAAAAAAGCTGAGCAAGAGCTCACCCAGAGCTCAAGCTCCAGTACCAAAACACACACACACACACACACACACACACACACACACACACACACACACACACTCTTAAAAAAAAATTTTAATTGTCATTATAAAGGTGATGTACAAAAAAGGTGGTTTTGTTGTTTTATTTTGTTTTGTTGCCAATCGTGGGGCTTGAACTCCGAGCTTGGGCACTGTCCGTGAGCTTCTTTTGCTCAAGGCTAGTACTCATCACTTGAGACACAGTAAACACTTCCAGTTTTTTCTGTTTATGTGGTATTGAATAATTGAACCCCGGGCTTCAAACATGCTAAGTCAACACTCTACCACTAAGACATATTCCCAGCCCCAGAAAAGAATTCTTTTTTCAACTTATTTCATCGACATATTTCACTTAATTAAAAAATAGGTTAATGAAATCTATGATAGTAAGTGAATATTTTTTATTAAGTGCTATATAAGACATTAATGTAATTTCCTCTCTGTATAGAAATAAAGTTGTTTTTTTTTTAAGCAGCAATAAATAGAAATTTTTATTTCTCCTTCCACAGTTTGGACGTCACAGACTAAATCCCGAGAACAGAACATTGGGGAGTCTTCGGAATGTTCTCTATCTTCTTCACCAGAGAGTCAAGTGAGCTTATCACTGTGTCACCTTCTGCCCTCCCTTCAGCAGCCACCTCTGCCAGGAATGGTTGAATTTGCTTCTCTTGCACTAGTGCAATGGCTCCAGAAACCTCTCCCTGTGTGCTCCGACATTTCTCAGTTCAGAAGCTTAATACAATTTGACAGCAATTGAGAAATTATGGGACACTTCTGTCCCTGATTTTTTGTTAGTTACAGAAACATACAACTCCAGCAAGGGAACCCTCTAGGGTGTACTCAGTGGTAGAGCCATACTTAGTATGGACAAGGCCCCAAGTTCAATTCCTAACTACAACAATCTCCCACCCCACAAAAAACAAGGAAGGAGGAAGAGATCCCCATTTGATCCTCTCATTCATAGCATATATACCTCCCTTAGGAATATGACATTTGCTTGTAGAGTGGCAGAGGTCCTGAGAAAGAGAGTGGAGAGTGGGAAGAATGATGCCAATTGTGATGTTGGTGGGGATGTTAAGGATGGTAATAGGAGCCACTCGACAGACATTGGCTAGGTGCTGTAACATGAGTCATTTCAGTTAATCTTAGCAGTCGTTCTAGAGGTAGAAGCTAGTCATTTCTGTTTCCTTAATTTGACAGAGAAGTCAAATTAAGTCAGGGAGTCCTTCTAAAGTAAAAGAGGCTATAATTTTATTGTTGTTCCTAAATACAAGGTACTTCGAAATAAATTTACTATACAAATAATATATGCATGGTATAAAAAATTAAATTGGATGGACTGGGAGTGTGGCTTAGTGGTAGAATGCTTTCCTAGCATGCATGAAGCCCTGAGTTTGATTCCTCAGAACCACATTAAAAAAAAAAGTCAGAGCTGGGTGCCAGTGGCTCACCCCTGTAATCCTAGCTACTCAGGAGGCTGAGATCTGAAGATCACGGTTCAAAGCCAGCCCAGGCAGGAAAGTCCATGAGACTCTTACCTCCAATAAACCACCAGAAAACTGGAAGTGGCACCGTGGCTCAAGTGGTAGAGCACTGGCCTTGAGCTGAAGAGCTGAGGAATAGTGCCCAAGCCCAGAGTTCAAGCCCCATGACCGACCAAACAAAAAAAGCCAGAAGTGGTGCTGTGGCTCAAGTGGCAGAGTGCTAGCCTTGAGCAAACAGAAGCTCAGGGACAATGCCCAGGCCCTGAGTTCAAGTCCCAGGACTGGCAAAAAAATAAAATAAAATAAAATTAGAGCAGGGCACTGGCAGCTCAGAACTGTAATCTGAGCTACTCAGGAGATTGACAACTGAGGATTGTGGTTTGCAGCCAGCATGGGCAGGGAAGTCCCTGATACTCTTTTTTTTTTTTTTTGGGTCCGGCCGTGGGGCCTGAACTCTGGGCCTGGTTGCTGTCCCTCAGCTCTTCAGCTCAAGGCTAGCACTCTACCACTTGAGCCACAGCGCCACTTCCGGCTTTTTTCATTTTGCTTATGTGGTGCTGAGGAATCGAACCCAGGGCCTCAGGCATGCAAGGCAAGCGCTCTACCACTGAGCCATCTTCCCAGCCCCAAGTCCCTGATACTCTTATTTCCAATTAACCACCAAAAAGGTAGAAGTGGAGCTGTGGCTCAGTGGTAAAGCCTTAGCCTTGAACAAAAAAGCTTAGGGACAGTCCCCAGACTCTGAATTCAAGCCCCAGAACCAGCACCACAAAAAAGAAAAGAAAGAAAGAAAGAGAGAGAGGGAGAGAGAGAGAGAGAGAGAAAGAAAGAAAGAAGAAAGGAAGAAAATTATGGATCAAGTCTTGTTCCAGTAACTTTGGTTTTTTTAAATATTTTTTGTTTTTTTGTTTTTTTTTTTGTCGGTCGTGGGGCTTGAACTCTGGGCCTGGGCGCTGTCCCTCAGCTCTTCAGCTCAAGGCGAGCGCTCTACCACTTGAGCTACAGCGCCACTTCCGGTTTTCTGGTGGTTTATTGGAGATAGGAGTCTCACAGTCTCTCCTGCCCGGGCTGGCTTTGAACCGAGATCCTCAGATCTCAGCCTCCTGAGTAGCTAGGATTACAGGCGTGAGCCACCAGCGCCCGGCTTTAAATATTTTTTAATTGAGATTGATTACATAAATTTCACAAATTTCACAGCATTGTAGATTGTGATACTGAGTTAAAGTCACAAACACAAGGCAAATTGTCATTATCTTGGTCTATAAAGTTTGTGAATTCTATAAGCTTTGACAATCCAACTATTTCTTCCTTGTTGGGTACATATAAATTTCTTTCCTTTTGTTTTGTTTTTTTATGCCAGTCCTGTGACTTGAACTCAGGACTTGGGCACTCTCCCTTAGCTTTTTTGCTCAATGCTGCCACTCTACCACTTGATCCATACCTCTACTTCTGGCTTTTGGTGATTAATGAATGATTAAATGAGTAAGAGCTATCATTCTATCCAGCCAAATGTCCTGCAATGTTGGCAGAAGAAGAAATTGAAATCCTTTTGTAATTGTAGGCTAGAGTCTTTTTTTGTTTGTTTATGTTGTATTGAGGAATTGAACCTAGGGCCTCATGCATGTTAGCACTCTACCATTAAGCCACATTCTCAGCCCCTAGACTAGAGTCTTACAGACTTTCCTGCCAGGGCTGGATTCAAACCTTGATCCTTAGTTCTCAGCCTCCTGAGTAGCTAGGACTACAGGTGTAAACCAGCTTCATTATAACTTCTGAGTGGAGCACATGATTGGTTTTAATCTCTTAGTCCAAATGCCATATATACACCTGGAATTGTTGAACTAGCATAAGGGATTAATTCGCTTCCAACAAAGAGCTTTTAGAGAGATCATTGTTGCTGAATTTCAGCTTCTAGCCAAAACATTGTTCTCTGAGTGTTTCCTAAGGGCTGATCTCCAGAGTTACTAGAAATAGAAATTATTGAGCCCTGTCCCCAACTTAATGAATCAGAAACTCTGGGAATGGGCCCAGAAATCTATTTTAAGAAGCTCTTCGGGTGATTGAGATGCTTGCTAAAGTTTACCTAGGGTAGACCAAATGTATGGAAAGTCTGAGACTTCATTTCTTTTCATTTCTGACTCTCTCTCTCCTTTTCGGGCCAAAATGTTCTAATCTAATTAGAAGCTTTCCTATGACTTGGGGGCTATTAAGCTGAAATAACTGAGTTGGGAGAGTGTTCTTAGGTCAGATTTTAGCATTTAAAGTGGTTTTAGGAGCTTTCAAGATCTGCATCCTATTAGTAGAATATTGCCAGCATTCCACTAATTAATGATGACTTTAAAAATTATTGATGGGACCAGCAATATTAAACTTTATTAGTCCCCAAATGCCTTTAAAACTAAGAAGTACTTTGACAACAGTCTGTGTTGAAGTCTAAAATCTTTTCAAAGAAGCCATCAGGGTAGTGTATTTCTCTGATGTAAAAGTTGACTTTTACAAAGAAAACCTGTTATTTCCAACCTCTTTTCTTTTAGGCGTTTTGGGATAATTGGACTCTACAAAGGCCTTGAAGCCAAACTGCTGCAGACAGTCCTCACAGCTGCTCTCATGTTCCTTGTTTATGAGAAACTGACAGCTGCTACCTTCACTGTAATGGGGCTGAAGCGCACACACAAGCACTGAGATGCTATCCACAGGAAAGTGTGGAGATGCTGTAACTGGGTGTGTCTGTCCAGTGAAGAGAAGCAAGTCTCCACGTCAGCTCCTCCCACTGCAGATGGTACTCATGTTGAAAGGGTAAATAGGGACTCTAGCTGGACTTTTTCCAATTTCATTTTTATGATGGCTGGATTTGGGGATGGAGATTGAACTAATGTGAAAATATTGAAAACCTATACGTGAAAGTTTGTGGAGTTTACTTGTTATTTGGGGGGGACACAATTCTCCTGTGTAATCTTTCCTATCTGAAGTTTTGCTTACATTTTCTAGCTGTTTTTATTCCATTAATTGCCTCCCGGGTTCCAGAAAAATATAATAACATGTCATTTTTTTCAGATAATGTAAAATGTCTTTAATCCTGGTATTTTCCTTAATATAAAAATAATACTACCATTGTGCCACAGATGTGACTTTATTTTTGTTGGGTTGTTTTTTTTTTTCCTCCTGCTTACTGAGAGTTAAGTGAACTATTTATTTTGTGGAAGAAATGAAAATAACTAATCCTAAATGATTCTCTTACAAACTATTTGTAAATGTCACTTATTCATTAGTGTTCAGCATAAGTTTCAAAAATATTTATTTTGACACGAGCTCCAATCAGAAGTCCCAATAAATTATCTAATGTTCTTGGAGGTTTCTCTTTATTCAGGGATTATGTTAGATAAACAACCAGATGGCAAAGAAAACAAATAAAACACACAGGGGCTGGGAAGGTGGCTCAGTGGTAGAGCGCTTGCCTTGCATGCATGAGGCCCTGGATTCGATTCCTCAGCACCACATAAGCAAAAAGAAAAAAGCTGGAAGTGGTGCTGTAGCTCAAGTGGTAGAGCGCTAGCCTTGAGCTGAAGAGCTGAGGGACAGTGCCCAGGCCCAGAGTTGAGGCCCTACGACCAGACCCAAACATACACACACACACACACACACACATACACACACACACACACACACACAGAGTAGGGAGAGAGTATATCTTGTGTAGGCCCTGGAATATTATCTCCCTTTATAGACACACACACACACACACACACACATACACTCCCTTTATAGACACACACACACACACACAGTAGGGAGAGAGTATATCTTGTGTAGGCCCTGGAATATTATCTCCCTTTGTAGACTCAGGGTGGAGGCTGTATATTTGGAGAAACATTGGATGGAGGTTATTTCTATTTGGAAACATTCCCTTGAGTCCTACTACTCATAATATGGTCCATCAAATAGTAGCATTGACACCAGTTAGAGCTTACTGGGCTCACAGTCCATGTCTTCTAAATCATATTTCTGCAGTTTAATGAGATCCCAAGGTGATTCCAATTTAAGTTCAAGAGTTTTGTAGACCCCTGGCCCAACAAAGGCTGTATTGGTTTCAGTTATAGAAACCAAGATAAAGATTTTTTTCTCAAAGGAAAGCTAGACTAATCCATGAAGACAACACTGAAAAATCTAGGCTTCTCATGTCATTCACTTTCCCCTTAGAGCACATAGCTAGGAGATTTATACATCTTCAACAACCAAGAAGCAGATTTTTCTGGGCAGTAGTCAAACAAATCTGGATTCTTATGACTTGGCTTTTGTCCCTCTAACAAAATTACAGTCTTTTCATGTATAAATCTATGATTTAGAGTCATAATGGCTCATCTATGGATACCATACTTAGCTCAATTTTGCAAGTGGAAATTTTTCTTGTTTTATTGTTCATTGGTAATTTCAAAAGATGTGATTATTAAACTAGCAGTAATTGAAAGAGCATTATGTTGTTCTAGAAAGTGAGAATGAGGAGGAACTAGACTGAACACTTATTTCCTATTTAAGCCACAGAACTGAAGATGGAATTGTCCCCATTCCTTTTATTTTGCTTTAATGTTTGCATGTCTATCTATCTAGGCCTTGAGTGGGAAGGACAAAACTATTGTTTGGATTTCTATTTAGGAGGAGAACAGTTCTGATGGTGATAGTGATAGTGATGATGCTTTTTTTTTTTCTCTTGGTCATTCATTGGTCATTCATTAGGGTCACTGCATTGGAAAATTTAATTTCTGTACATTCTTAATTTCTGTTTTGGAATGGACACCAGTATAGCTACTCTTATCTATTGTATTGTTAACTTTGAAGAGCAGAAATAGGATTTGCCATGAAAACAGAGCAGTGGGAATTATAAACCATAGGTTTTATTCCCAGCTTTGCAACTGAGTAATGAATAACATTATCTCCTAGCCTTTCAGTCCTTTGATACGTGGAGATAATAATGCTTACTGCCCACTTCAGAGGATGTGGGAGAGCTACTGATGTCAGCTAGCTCTCTTTATGATTGTGGGATAGAGGAGAGCTGAGTAGAACTCCTGATGGTACTGAGATGGTACCTATTTCTGGGAAGTAGTAGGTACAAGCAACAAATCCCCATTTCATCAACAAGGAAATTGAGACAGAACTGTCTAATGACTTGTCTGGTTAGATCCAGGACTAGTGATTAGTTTACTACAGTCTGGTATAAGATTAAGAGAATGTCGCTTAGTGGTAGAGTGCTTACCTAGCATTCATGAAGCCCTAGGTTTTATTCCTCAGTACCACATAAACAGAAAAAACCAGAATTGGTGCTTTGGCGCAGGTTGTAGAGTGCTAGGTTTGAGCAAAAGAAGCTCAGGGACAGTGCCCAGGCCCTGAGTTCAAGCCCTAGGACTGGCCAAAAAAAAAAAAAAGATTAGGAGAATTAATTTTAGAACTAGACCTCTATTCAAATTCTGACCCTCTTCCTTGCCAACTTCGGAAAGAAAGCCATTAATGAGCTCTAAGGAAGGGGTGGAATAGAGAGCTTTATAAACTCAGCTAGAGAGGTGACTGCAAAGATTAAATGAAGTCTTGTAAGTTGCTTAACACATTAACTGGTGGCAGGAGAAGGTGATGCTAGTACTGATTTTTATTCTTTGTTTTTGCCAGGCCTGGGGCTTGAACTCAGGGCCTGGGTGCTGTCCCTGAACTTTTTGCTCAAGGCTAGCACTTTACCACTTGAGCCACAGCACCACTTCTGGTTTTTTCTGTTTATGTGATATTAAGGAATGGAATCCAGGGCTTCATGATGTTGGGTAAGCACTCTAGCCACTAAGCCACATTTCCAGCCTGACTTTTATTCTTACATTATTTCCATTGATAGGAAAGTCCAGGAAGTGTGACTGTGGTCTGGATTTGGAGCTAAACTTGGATTCTAGGTTTTGTTTTATCATGTGAATCACTTAAGCTTTTTTTTTTTTTTTTTTTTGGTTGATTGTGGGGCTTGAACCTCAGGGCCTGGGTTCTGTCCCTGACCTCTTTTGCTCAAGGCTAGTGCTCTATCACTTTGAACCAGAGCTCCACTTTGGTTTTTGAATAGTTAATTGGAGGTAAAAGTTTCATGAGGACTTTCCTGCCCTGGCTGGCTTCAGACTGTGATCCTCAGCTCTCAGCCTCCTGAGTAGCTAGGCACCCAGCTCACCTAATCTTTCTGAGCCTTCATGTCTTCCATTGTCAAATAGAAATGATTACTTTTGCAGACTATTACAAGGATGAAACATGGTATGTTGCATCCTGCCATGTGTGCACATGCATGCACATGTACGTGTGTGTAGAAGCACCTGGCACAGGTGCTTCTATATGTGCTTAAAAGATACTGTTCATATCAAGAAAATCACTCTATGGGGCAGCATTTTCTCTTTGTTTTAATTCTGAGTATATCTTTCCTGGATGACTTTCAGTTTGTCTTCTTTTCCAAAAGAGAAGCCAAGTGCTGGCTTTACCAATGCAAAATTGGAGCAATGCAGAGAAAATTGCACATGTCATGCTGTGCAAGGGTAGCACTTACGTGACTGAAATATTTCATGCTTTTCTTTTTGGACTGAAGATAATAATTACTCATTTATTTGTGACAAATATTCCACTGGTGACAAATGTCCTTACCCTCCTCCCTCCCCCAGTGGATCCAACATTTTTGCTAGTTAAGAGACAGTCTCTCTGACTCATCTGCCTAGGTTGACTGCAAACCTCTTTCTTAAGAGCTTAGTTTATTTGTTTGTTTGTTTTGTCAGTCATAGGGCTTGAACTCTGGGCCTGAACACTGTCCCTCAGCTCTTCAGCTCAAGGCAAGTGCTCTACCGCTTGAGCCATAGTGCCACTTCCTGTTTTCTAGTGGTTTATTGGAAATAGGAGTCTCACGGACTTTTCTGCCTGGGCTGGCTTTGAACTGTGATCTTCAGATCTCAGCCTCCTCAGTAGCTAGGATTACAGGCGTGAGCCACTGGCACCTGGCCAGAGCTTAGTTTACTGAATAGTAGGTTTACAGGTTTGAGTACTAGTACTCAGCTTAGCCATTTCTGAGTCAGGGAGTTCCTGTTCATTGTTTCATTAATCACTGGTGACTGGTGGTACAAGTCTGTAATCCTAGTCATGCAGGAGAATGAGATATAGAGAATGGAAGTTCAAAGCCAGCTGAGTCAGAACAGTCTGAAAGACTCTTCAACTAACTAGCAAAATGCTAGACTGGCTCTAATTGTAGACTTAACTGTCTGGGGCTAGAAAGCTGAGTGAGAATTGGTGACACTGAGTTCAAGCCACACACACACACACACACACACACACACACACACACACACACACAATGTCTGTAGAAATCCTTCATGCTAACGATGGTTATGGAAATCACAGAAGACTTTTACAGCTTTTGACTTTTAATTTTATAAGTAAGCTCCCAATGATAGAAAATGGCTGCATATCTTTCTTCCTTTTTAAAAATTGTACTATTGCAGCTATGAAGAAAACTTTAAACCAGCAGAGGGCGTTGCATTCAGCCTCCTACATCATCTTCAGAAATCCTTACTGTCAGAACTGGCCAGTGAAAGCAGCCCTGATTAAACAGAGAAAGAAGCATTTTTAGATCCAGTGGACAGTCTGAAGAGGGCTGTACATTGAGCCAATGGACTACTTTGAAGCATCCTTTTATCTGTAAAAGCAGAGAATAGAATAGAAAAATTTTGCTAAAATGACATCCTTTTTCCTACTAGCATGTGCCTAAACTTTTAATTTGTCTTTTTGGCCAGAGGATAAACTCAGTACCTCTCGGAATCAGTAGAAATTGAAGCCAGAAACATAAAAGTCGCAATTTGGATCCAGTAGTAGTAGCATTCACCTCTTGGGGCTTTTTCTGAACTCAAGAAAACTTAAAAACTAACTGATCCACAGTTTTAACTTCCTCTTTCTTCTAGTCACCATCTGGCAAAAAAGTTGGAAAATGATTAAAGAGTGGGAGGGGGCTGGGAATGTAGCTTAGTGGTAGAGTGCTTGCCTTGCAAGCGTAAAGACCTATGTTCAATCCCTCAATACTACATAAATAGAAAATGCTGGAAATGGTGCTATGGCTCAAGTGTAGAGTGTTCCTTGAGCAAAAGAAGCCCAGGGACGATGCTTAGGCCCTGAGTTCAAGCCCCAGGACTGGCAAAAAATAAAAGCGAGCAGGAAGAAGAATAGATAAAAGGCCCTTTGACAGTCTATGAATTAACTAACCAAATCCTTATAAACAAGTGATACTGGTATAAGCAGATATGTTTTTCTCTATCATCTGAAATGTAATAACTTGAAGCATCTATCTAGGTTGTAGCTAACTATAGCTCTTAATCTTTACCCTAGTATTTATTTTCTTTTTTCTTTTTTTAGGTCTGAGGCCATGACTCAAAGTCGGTACTGATGCTTTTACTCATTAGCTAGTGCTCTATCAACTGAGCCATGACTCCAAATCCCATACCATAGTATTTGAAATACTAAGTATGTTCCCGCCAGACACTTGCTAGCACTGTAATACAAAGATGAATAATAATAAATAATCTGCATATGGTGCTTTATAGTTTATAAAGCAGTCTGGCATTTACTAGCTTACTTGCCACTCATTTCAGACCTGTAAAATTGGACAGATGGAACCTCTATTTTATTTATTTATTTATTTTTTTTTTTTTTCGGTCGGTCGTGGGGTTTGAACTCTGGGCTTGGGCGCTGTCCCTCAGCTCTTCAGCTCAAGGCGAGCGCTCTACCACTTGAGCTACAGCGCCACTTCCGGTTTTGTGGTGGTTTATTGGAGATAGGAGTCTCACGGTCTCTCCTGCCCGGGCTGGCTTTGAACCGAGATCCTCAGATCTCAGCCTCCTGAGTAGCTAGAGCCACCAGCGCCCGGCTGGAACCTCTATTTTATAAGTGTGGAGATAAATTCAGATACTGAAATAAGCTGCTTTTTCACACAGCAGTAAATATCAGTAGAACAGGAGTCTTCAGATCTGAGGCAATCCTTTCCCATGCCACCATGCTCTCAAGGGAGGGCTTATTGCTATACTATGCTAAAGGACCTCCAAATTAGGACTACTGCAACCACTTTGGTTTTGATTATTTGGTTTAATAAACAACTTTGCAAGTAAGCTTGAGTAGCAATACTATTTCTCTTTGTGTGTGTGTGGGGGGGGGGGGCGCATAAGCCACTAGCAACTGGCTATTTCTCTTTTTATCAAAAAGAAAAAAAAGAGCCAAGTGTTGGTAGCTCACACCCATAATCTTACCTACTCAGAGCCTGAGAACTGGAGATCAAAGTTCAAAGCCAGCCTAGGCAGCAAAGTCTATTTGAATTTTTTTTGGGGGGGGGCGGTCAGTTGTTGGGCTTGAGCTCTGGGCCTGGGCTCTGTCCTTCAGCTCTTCAGCTCAAGGCAAGTGCTCTACCACTTGAGCCACAGTGCCACTTCTGGTTTTCTGAGTGGTTTATTGGAGATAAGAGTCTCACAAACTTTCCTGTCCCGACTGGCTTTGAACTGTGATCCTCAGATCTCAGCCTCCTGAGTAGCTAGGATTACAGGTGTGAGCCACTGGTGCCTGGCTGTCCATTTGAATCTTATCTCCAATTAACCACCAAAAAACTGGAAGTGGAGATATGTTTCAAGTGGTAGAGTGCCAGCTTTGAGCAAAAAAGCCAAAGGACAGTGTGCCCAGAGCCTGAGTTCAAGTACCAATGCCAATACAACAAAAAGAGAGAGAGAGAGAGAAAGAAGGAAGGAAAGAAAAAGGAAGGAAGGAAGATTGATTCAGTATGCAGGTAATGAAAAAAAAGGAATATTGGTATATCAGAATATAACTGAAAGCTATGAGCCCCTGCATTGTTCTTTAAGGTATGATATGGAGTGATGCACATTTAGGAAGGATGGGGATTAGAGGCATGGCTCAGGTGGTAGAATGACAGCCAATGAGCAAGTCTTGCTTTGGAAGGAAAAACAAGGGATGAGCCCATCATTCAAGTGTGAAACTTGGATCAGAATATCTTTTACATGCACAGAGATCTCTGGTGTGTGTTTTTTGGAACAAATATGCTGGGTAGAACTTTAGGAAGTACCTTCTGCATTAAGTTGTATTTCTTTGTTTCCCTCCCTCATTAGACTAAGAATTCTGAATCCTCATTACCATGTTTTGGCATTACTGTGAGTACTCAGTAAATATTTGTCCTTTGAGTATATATAGGAAGGTGGGGAATAATGTTGACTTGAGTTTAACTAAACAAGAGTACCTAGAGTTAGCAGTCCCTAGGATAATGTGGTTTGTCTGTATGTCTGTGTGTCTCTGTGTCTGTGTGTGTGTGTTGGGGCTTATACTCAGGGCCTGGGTGCTCTCCCTTACTATCCCTTAGCTTTCCTTTAGCTTTTTCACTTAAGATTGGCACGGTACCCCTTGAGTCACAGCTTCACTCTCCTGGCTTTTTTTTTTTCCAGTCTTGGAGCTTGAACTCGGGGCCTGGGCACTGTCCCTGAACTTCTTTTGCTCAAGGCTAGCACTCTACTACTTGAGCCACATTGCCACTCCCAGCTTTGTCTGTTTATGTGGTACTAAGGACTAAAACCCAGGGCTTCATGTATGCTAGACACTACCACTAAGCCACATTCCATGCCATATATGGTTTGACTAGGACTTCCAATATTCAGGTACAATGTTGAATGGATGAGTTAAAAGAAGACATTTCTGTCTTGTTCTGATTCTAGGCAGAAAGCATGCAATATCGTGCCATTGAGCGTGATGTTAGCTGTGAGATTTTTCAGATTCCCTCCTTGTTTATGTGGTAAGTCAACTAGGCTCAAGCCCATTCAGTTCTGAGCACTTTCAGCCCTTCTTAGGAGTTTATGTTAGTGCACTCACACTCTTCCTAACCTCATTTTGCTTCTGCTGCTGTGTACACCATAGTGTTTATTCTTACTGTTTTGTTTCCTGTTAACCACTTAGGTAAATCTTTCTAAAATGCTAATCATTTCTGACCACATCAAACAATGAAATACCCATAACTTAATCACTGCTTTAGAACGTAAACATTGTTGTCATGTGTTACTCTGCTGCCTTTAGGAGGTGATGACCATAGTTTGTCCCTTTAAGTAAATCACTGCAGATTCTGGGTTTTGTTTTTGCTTTTGTTTTGGTCATGGGGCTTTAACTCTGGGCTTGGGCTCTGTCCCTGCGCTCTTCAGCTCAAGGCAAGTGCTCTACCGCTTGAGCCACAGCACCTCTTCCAGTCTTCTGGTGGTTTATTGGAGATTAGAGTCTCACGGACTTTCCTGCCCAGGCTGGCTTTGAACCATGATCCTCAGATCTCAGCCTCCTGAGCAGTTAGGATTACAGGCATGAGCCACAAAAGCGCCCCGCTGCAGATTCTGTTTTGCATTTCTGTATCTGCTTATACATATTTCTGTATCTGCAAATACATATTGTCCTGTCCCTAGTTGTTAATTAGCAAATCTTCTGGTCTTCATATGCCTGTTTCTGCTAATAGCCAACTTCTAATTTTCTGTAGGCCAGCTGCAAAAGAGTCAACAATTTTAGAAGTTTTTGTGAACTAAGGACAAATAGACTAAGGAAGAAATTCCCCTACAATTAAAATGCAGAAGCCTCCCAATAGCTTGTCTGTTATTTGAATGTCTTCTATGTCCCAGCCTCCCAGCTCTGTTCTGGAAGAGTCATTGTCAAGTATGAAGTATCACCATTTTTCAAGGCTTGCTTTGTACTCTTGTACCTTACCTCTACTCCCAGTCCATTGTCATTAATTGAATTCTATTTTTCTTCTCCAATACATGAGTGTTCATACCAGCATTTTGCATAATAGCCAGGGATTTCCAGTGTTGACTAAATAGCAGTATCATATTAATTATTGCAGCAGAACACCTTGCAGCAATGAGAGATAACAAATTATAGATATGTGCAGCAAGATGGATGTATCACAATGCTGAGAGAAACCAGACAGAAAACCTTAATGTTTGATTTCATTTTCACAAATATCCCAATCTGTATTAGAAGTCAAAACGTCTGCCCGGGAGGTGGACACAGCAGTTACAACTTAAACAAGACTAAGCTGGAAAGATGAAAATGCAAACCACGCAAATGCTAAAGCAAAGGAAAGCTGATGGGTGGTAAAGGAAAAGCCTATTGCAGGATTCAAGGGGCAAGAACACAGTGGTTCAGTAGGTAAGACACCAGGAAGAGATGGATGACCTAATCTAGACCTATGTAATGTAGTTAGTTGCATAATACAAAGATTGTCAGAATCACTAAAATAAAATCAACTTTGAGACCTTGATATCTTTAAAAATTAAGCCAAGGGCTAGGAAGGTGGCTCAGTGGTAGAACGCTTGCCTTGCATGCCTGAGGCCCTGGGTTCGATTCTCAGCACATAAGCAAAAAGAAAAAAATCCGGAAGTGGCGCTGTGGCTCAGGCGGTAGAGCGCTAGCCTTGAGCTGAAGAGCTGAGGGACAGTGCCCAGTCCCAGAGTTCAGGCCCCACGACTGGACCCAAAAAATAAAATAAAAATTAAGCCAAAAAGAATATTTAATCAGCATTTCAGTCATTAACCTTGTTACATTATAATTTGTAAATATTTGGTATACAATTTTACTTATGTACACATACATCTAATATATGCATATGTATGTATGTATACATATGTGTATGTGTGTGTGTTCATCCCATTTCCTGGCAGAGAAATTAAACCAATAGAATTTCCAAGATGATCAATGTGTTTTATATTCCAGTCAGGTGACCAGTGGCTCAAAGCCCAAGATGGAGGCTGGTCACCAGAAAGATACTGGTGTGATTGGAGGATGTGACTTGCAGTCTTGTCCCCCAACCTGGGAGCAAAGAGAGAAGAGAAAAGCGCTGGATTGACTAACAATGACAAATGTTATATTCAACCTTGCTTACCGTAATGAAGCCTCCATAAAAACCCAGAAGGATTGGGCTTGGAGAGCTTCTAAGCAGGTGTTTTTATTAGCATTAGTTGGCAGTACTAGTGATTGAACTCAGGCCTTTGGCTTGTTAGGCAGGCACTGAACCACTGAACGACACACCTTCAACCCTTGAAAAGCTTCTGGGTAGTTGAATACATGAAGTACTTGTCGTTTGGTATACCTGAGACAACATGGAATCTCTGCCCCTTCCCACATACTTTGTCCCATGTACCTCTTCCATCTGTCTGTGCATCCATAGCCATCGTAATATAGTAATATACTTTTTTTTTTGCCATTCCTAGGGCTTGAACTCAGGGTCTTGGCTCTATCCCTGAGCCTCTCTGTGCCCAAGGCTAGCATTCTACCACTTGAGCCACAGCATCACTTCCAGCCTTTTCTGAGTAGTTTATTGGAGATAAGAGTCTCATAAATTTTCCTGCCCTGACTGGCTTAGAACCATGATCCTCAGATCTCAGCCTCTTGAGTAGATAGGATTACAGGCGTGAGCCTTGTTTCAGTGTCCCCCACAAAGGCCCGTGTGTTAAATGCCCATGAAGGCAAGCTTGTCTCTACTGGGAGGCACCAGCCTCTTCCTCTTTACCTTTCAAGGCTTGGCCATAAAGTGAGTACATACCATGCTATGATGCGTAACTTGCCACAGGCCCAAAGCAATAGGGCCTCTTGAATCATGAACTGTAACTTCTGAAACTGTGACAAAAATAAACCTTTCTTCTTTTTTTCTTTAAATATTGTATTTCTTGAGAAATAGCAAGTGTGTTAAAATATGCATGTGATTTCCAGAGGGTTGTAAAGTTGAATAAAAATTCAAATATTACCTAAAATGTAGGGAATAAAGAATAAGCTTTTGTATTGTTAATTATAAAGATACAATGATAAATGTTTCCTCCATTGCCCTAATCAAAGGTCATATATCCACCAACAGGTTTATCTCCCATACTCTTACCATCAGTGGATAGCTTTTCTTTTGGGGGGGGGGTCCGGTCGTGGGGCCTGAACTCTGGGCCTGGGTGCTGTTCCTCAGCTCTTCAGCTCAAGGCAAGTGCTCTACCACTGAGCCACCTTCCCAGCCCAGTGGATAGCTTTAAAATGCTGTTACTACACTGATAATACTTCATTGTAAATTTACATCTTGGGAAAGCAATGAGGTTCAACCTTTAAATGGCTGTTGGCTATTTGTAGTTCTATTATGGTTGAACCTTTCTTCTTTATAAATTGATTCTCTCACATTTTTGTTACAGTAGCACAAAGCTAACACAGCAGCACACTTAAGAGTTCTGAGTTTTGTGAGTCCCTCTAGCAAATAAACCCAAAGAGGAGTTTGTGGAGATTCCAGTTTATAGCCAGCTTGTCTTGTGCTAGATAGGAGTGGACACATTTATAACATCAATATTTTCAGAAAACATTTTCAAATTCTGTTCTTTACTGATATTTCTTTTTACCAACAGTAAAACAGATACTTTTTTGTGTGTGTGACTATGCAGGCCCTAGGGCTTGAATTCAGAACCTGAATGCTGTCCCTGAGTTTTGTGCTCAAGGATAGCACTCATCATGTAAGCCACTTTCAAGATTTTTGGAGGTTAATTAGATATAAGAGTCTCACAGCCGGGCGCTGGTGGCTCACGCCTGTAATCCTAGCTACTCAGGAGGCTGAGATCTGAGGATCGCGGTTCAAAGCCAGCCCGGGCAGAAGAGACCGTGAAACTCCTATCTCCAATAAACCACCAGAAAATCGGAAGTGGCGCTGTAGCTCAAGTGGTAGAGCGCTCGCTTTGAGCTGAAGAGCTGAGGGACAGCGCCCAGGCCCAGAGTTCAAGCCCCACGACCGACAAAAAAAAAAAAGAGTCTCACAGATTTTCCTGCTGGGGCTGGCTTCCAACTGCAACCTTTAGATCTCAGCTTCCTTAGTAGCTAAGATTACAGACGTGAGCCATCTCAACTTGACTCGGACACTTTATTTATTTATTTGGTACAGTAACCAAGTGGTGGTTGTGCTATCTAAAGTAACTGGTCACCTGGTACCAGTGGCTCACACTTGTAATCCTAGCTACCCAGGAGGCTGGGCTCTGAGGATCTAGATTTGAAGCCAATCCAAGCAGGAAAATCCATGAGACTCTTATCTCCACTTAACTACCAGAAAACCAGAATTGGCTCTGTGACTCAGAGAGGTAGAGCACTAGTCTTGAGCAGGAGAGCTCAGAGACAGTGCCCAGGTCCGGAGTTCAAGACCAACAAAAATAAATACATAAAATAAGTACATATATACATGCACATATACATACATACAATGACTGGTCAGTTATAAGGGACTTGCACCTCTCAAAAATAAGCACCAAACCCTTTATCATGCATTCTCTGCTCTCTTGTCTTAGCATCACTTTATGTGACCTAGCCCTCCACCCTCACCCTGCTGTCTTATGTCCCTTTCTCTGCATGTTTCTTTGCCTCCCAGCTTAGCTGCTTGCTAATTCTCATTTCCTCCTCCTTCATTAGTAACAGAACCCTTGTGTTGCTGAGTCGTGACTGTGTATGTACCCAGTTATGTAACACATTGCACTTACAGATGATGGCGGCTTCCCCTCCTCCTTCTCTTACTCCTCTTTATTCTCCTTCATTGGTAAAACTTAGACATGAGTACATTCTGGTTTTACAGGCTTCAAATAATAATACTTTTTGTCTGCTTTCCACTGAGAAATGACCACCCAATGGTTTGGTTTAGAATCTTTCATCATTACTCTTCTAGGTATTTATATTTTCCTTTCTTCTTTTGCTTTTTTCTTTGCCAGTCCTGGGGCTTGAACTCAGGCACTGTGCCTCTTTGTGCTCAAGGCTAGTGCTCTACCACTTGAACCACAGCTCTACTTCTGACTTTTTTTTTTAAATGTTTTATTTTTTATTTATTTTTTTTGAGGGTCCGGTCGTGGGGCCTGAACTCTGGGCCTGAGCGCTGTCCCTCAGCTCTTCAGCTCAAGGCTAGCGCTCTACCACTTGAGCCACAGCGCCACTTCCGGCTTTTTTTCTTTTTGCTTATGTGGTGCTGAGGAATTGAACCCAGGGCCTCAGGCATGCAAGGCAAGCGCTCTACCACTGAGCCAACTTCCCAGCCCTACTTCTGACTTTTTGATGGTTAATTAGAGATTAGAGTCTTAGGAAATTTTCAACCTGGGCTAGCTTCAAATCAAAAGTAAGCATCTGGCTTACTTCTGTATGTATGCTCAAAAATTAGTACCTGGGGCTATAAATGTGGTTTAGTAGTAGAGTGCTTGCCTAGCATGCATGAAGCTCTGGGTTCCATTCCTCAGCACCACAAAAACAGAAAAAGCTGGAAGTGACACTGTGGTTCAAGTGGTAGAGTGCTAGCCTTGAACAAAAGAAGCTCAAGGACAGTGCCCAGGCCCTGAGTTCAAACCCCATGACTGGCAAAAAAAAATAAAAAAATTAGCATCTGTAAACCTTACATTGTTATTTCTCCAGGTTTGTATATGAGAAAATACATGAGAATATTGTCTATATCCTGTGTTTCTTGCACAGGACAGCTGTAGATATTGATGATTACTGCGTTACAAAGATAATGCTGGAGTAGCTCAGTGGTAGGTGCTTGCCTACTTACTATTCATGAGCTGCCAGCGCCACTAAGAAGGAAGGTTACAGTGATTTTGAGCAGCATTACTCTGCAAGAAACTGATTTGGGAAAGAAATCACCTCAGTTGGCAGAGGTTGAATGTAAAGATCTTTGTGTGCTGTTGGGAGGTGTTGTTGACAGAATTTGATCAGTTGCAGAGACCATGTTTTAGGTTTTTCTTCCCTTCCCCACTGCCTCTCCCCCATCTCCCTAGGCTTCAACCAAATGGCAGAACCAAATGAGACAAAAAGATGAAAATGAAGCTGGTGCAGTATTCATGTGTATAATCTTACCTATGTCTAACTACTAATGAAGGCTGAGATCAAGAGAATCAGGGAGTATCATGGTTTGAGGCCTACCTGAGCAAAAAGTTCACAAGACTTCATCTCAACCAATAAAAAGAAAAAGCTGGAGACAGGCTCCCATGCTCATGCTTGTAATCCTAGATACTCAGGAGGCTGACATCTGAGGATCCTACTTTAAAGCCAGCCCCAGCAGGGAAAGTCCGTGAGACTCAATCTCTAAACACCAGAAAACCAGAAATAGAGGTATGGGTCAAAGTAGTAGAGCACAAGCCTTGAGCACAAAAGCTCAGGAACAGCACCCAGGCCCTGAGTTCAAGCCCTATGATCGACAAGAAAAGAAAAAGAGAAAGCTAGGCAGATTGGTATGTACATGTCATCGCAGCTACTTGGGAGGCCCAAGCTTGCCTGGGTATAAACATGAGAGCCTATTTGAAAACAACCAGGGCAGCCAGCTGATGAGGGCTTACATCTGTAATCTTAGCTACTCAGGAAGCTGAGATTTGAGGATTGCAGTTTGGAACCAGCTTGGTCAGGAAAGTTTGTGAGACTATCTCCAATTAGCAAAAAGCTGTAAATGGAGCTTTGGCTCAAGTGGTAGAGCACTAACTTTGAGCAAAAAAGTTCAGAGACAGCACTCAGGCCCTGAGTTCAAGTCCAGCAATGACACAAAAAGGAAGGAAGAGAAAAGAAAAAATAACCAGAGCAAAAGACCAGTTCAGACCCCAGTACTACCCAAAAAAAAAAAATGAAAAAAAGTACTTAGATTCTGCTGTGAGAGTCGGAGAGAGGCTCAGTAGTGATGAGTATGACTCCATTGTCTCTCAGCAGGTTTAACTCTTAGCACAGAAGCCTGGCTTTCCTATGCTCACATGTAACTGCCCTTACCAGGCCATCTGGCCACACCACTGTGGTAATTGTATCATCCACTGAACAATTAAACCACTTTGAGTGCTCAAAATTAAAGGGAGGCAGGGTGTGGAGCATGCACTCACACCTCGTATATCCCTTCTTTTTTTTTTTTTTGATTGGTCGTGGGCCTGAACTCCGCCTGAGCACTGTCCCTCAGCTCTTCACTAGCCTTGAGACTAGTGCTCTACCACTTGAGCCACAGCACCACTTCCGGCTTTTTCTGCATATGTGGTGCTGAGGAATCGAACCCAGGGCCTCATGCATGCAAGGCAAGCGCTCTACCACTGAGCCACCTTCCCAGCCCCCATATATCCCATTTTTATCCTTTTTTTTTTTTTTTTGCCAGTCCTGGGGCTTGAACTCAGGGATTCGACACTGTCCCTCAGCTTCTTTTGCTCAAAGCTAGTACTCTACCACTTGAGCCACAGCACAACTTCCAGCTTTTTCTGTGTATGTAGTACTAAGGAATCGAACCCAGGGCTTGCTTCATAAATGCTAGGCAAGCACTCTACCACTAAGCCACATTCCCAGCCCATTATTACCCTTCTTTCAAGTTCACCTACCTGTCTCATGCCAAGATCTAGAATGGCCCCTAGTGGCATTGACTTTCTTTTCTAGATTATTCTTCTAGTTTATTCTTTTCCTCCCAGGCAAATTTTACTTAAATCACTCCCAGCTGTCAGCATGCCTTAAGCTTGTAGGCCCCCATGCTACAAATGTCCTAGTTGGAGAAAATTTGGGAAAGTTAAGTAAATGAATTAAGAAAAGAAATCACCCAGAACTTTCCCACTGCCTAGCAGACTTGTTAATATTTGGGGTATTTTTCTTTTGCGTCTAAGTGTACATAAAACTAGGATTGAGATGTGTATAATTCAAGTTCAGTGAAACCACGCTGCCTTTTGTCCCTGTACCTAGTTCCCCATGTCAGGACATGATTTTGTAATCATATTTTTTGTTCTTTGTGCCAGTACTAGCACTTGAATTCAGGGCCTTGTGCTCTTGCTTTACTTTTTTCCTCAAGGCTGGTATGCTACCACTTAAACAACACCTCTGCTTCTGGCTTTTTTTGTGGTTAATTGATTATTAGGATCTCATGGACTTTGCTACCTAGGCTAGCTTCAAACCTCAACCTACAGATCTCAGCCTCCTGAGTAGCTAGGATTACAGGTGTAAGCTACCAGCATCTGGCTATAAGCATTATTTTAAATGGCCTACTCCATTATTAATATAGCAGAGTGGATACTGGAAGTCTTTATTATTCACAAATTGGGAGCTGTTGAGGATAAAGGGAGCAGATAAAAAGAACCCAGAAACCTTTTGTCTAAAGTTCTGCCTTCAGGAAGAAGGGTCAAGGTCATGTCAGACTTGTCTAGCTCAAGCTTCAGTCTTAGCTCTACCACTTTCTGGCTGTGGGAAAGAAATTTAGTTTTCTGGGGCTGGGAAGGTGGCTCAGTGGTAGAGCGCTTGCCTTGCATGCCTGAGGCCCTGGGTTTGATTCCTCAGCACGACATAAGCAAAAAGAAAAAAAGCCGGAAGTGGTGCTCTGTCTCAAGTGGTAGAGTGCTAGCCTTGAGCTGAAGAGCTGAGGGACAGCGCCCAGGCCCAGAGTTCAGGCCCATGACCGGACCAAAAAAAAAAAAAAAAAAGAAATTTAGTTTTCTTATCCATAAAGTCAAAATGATAATAGTTTCTTCCTCATAGGGTTTTGGGAAATACTTAATGAAATGCTATTTTTCTTAGCTAAGGGCACAGGTACAATGAAATTGGATGAATTCTATTATTTGTTTTATATATCTCCACTCTGTTTTTAAGACATGTCAATAAGGTTCTTTATTCTGCTGAGGAATTAATGTGTTGTTTCAGTATGAATATTAGAATTTACATGAATTCTGAAGGGAAAAAGCATAAATGCAAGAAAGTAAAAAGGTTGGGCACTAGTGGCTCATGCCTGTAATCCTAACTACTTAGGAGGCTGACATCTGAAGGTTGAGGTTCAAAGCCAACCAGGGCAGGAAAGTCAATACAACTCATCTCCAATTAATCAGCAAAGAACCAGAAGAGGAGGTGTGACTCAAGTGGTAGAGCACCAGCCTTCCGTTTAAAAGTGAAGGGACAACACCCAGGTCCGAATTCAAGCCTCAGTATTAGCACAAAAACAACAAAAAGCTTGATTTCTCCATAAACATTCTATGCAGCTTTTCTAAGGCTCTGAGATTCCGGTAAGAACCTGTAATGTGCTCTTCTGTATGAGGTCTTTGATTACTTCCACAGACTTCAGTACTTTAAAAAAAATCATTTCATCTAAGCTGCTCTCCCAGAGATTCAGTGAGGAAAATGAGCTATTTTTTAAGCCATTGCTGGGTGCCGTAGCAAGCTCACCACTTGTGGATTCAGGGGACTTGGGCTCAAGTCCTAGTTGTCTCTTCAGTTCTATGCTGATTGAGTAGCTTTTGGCAAATCACATCATCATCTTTGAAGCTTGCTTTTCTAAAGAGTGGGTGTCTTACATAACAATTTCAGAGAGAGAGACAGAGAGAAAGAGCAGATTAGGATGAACTCATTAATATGGGGCTGGGGATGTAAGCCCCTTATGTGTGAGGTGCTGGGTTTGAGTCCCAGCACTGAAAAAGAAATTCGAAACTGGGTGCCAGTGGCTAACGTCTATAACCCTAGCTACTCAGGAGGCTGCCAAGCCAGGAAAGTCCGTGAGACTCTTATCTCCAATAAACCACCAGAAAACCAGTAGAGCTGTGGCTTAAAGTGGTAGGATACTAGCCTTGAGCAAAAGAGCTCAGGAATGGTGCCCGGACCCTGAGTTCAAACCCTACAACCAACAAGGAAGGGAAGCGAAGGGAAGGGAAGGGGATGGTAGGGAAGGGAAGGAAAGGAAAGAAGGAAGGAAGGAAGGAAGCAAGGAAGGAAGGAAGGAAGGACTCTTAAGAAAGCACAGAATCTAAGAAAGCAGAGAAAAATTAAATGTTATGTCATTCTTATTAGATAGTGACTAGTCTTACTGATTTCTCATCTGACAAGGGTTTTACTTTTTGTGTGTATGTGTGTGTGTGTGTGTGTGCCAGTCCTGGGACTTGAACTCAGGGCCTGGACCCTGTCCCTGAACTCAAGGCTAGCACGCTACCACTTTAGCCATAGCTCCACTTCCAGCTTTTTGATGGTTAATTGAAGATAAGAATCTCATAATCTCTGTATAGACTGGTTTTGAACTACAATCCTCTGATCTCAGCCTCCTGAGTAGCTAGGATTATAGGCATGAGCCACTGGCATCCAGCAGGTTTTACTTTCTTGTCCTCCAACATGTCGTTTCTACACAAGGAGACCTGGAAGTGTGCCAGGCCCAGTAACTCGTGATGGATCACAATGGATTGATAATTGCAGGGTCGAGATTTCTGCTGCTTTTGGCTTCTCATAATGAACTGGCTTGTTTATTTCTGTCTGAGGGAACCAGACCCATTATTTCTGTTGTCATGTTCACACTATCAAGTGTCACTTCAGTAATTATAAGTTCCAAAAGAAAACATCTCCACTTCAGCAGAGATGTGTGTCTCCCGTGATGGACGTGGCCTTTTCAGTAGTCTGTGCTAAGCTGTGCTGTGCTCCCTAAGACACAGACATGCTGGTAGCTATAGAAACGGCCAGGCCAGTGGTGTGGGGGTGTGGGGGTATGCCAACTCTGTTGATTTTTCTCTTCTTTGCAGTAGTTTCAAGATGCCTGAGGAAGATATTGGTGGATAACTGTGAGCTGGTACCTTGCCCAAAGTGCGTCATCTGCCACTGACAGCATTAGATAAAAAACTAAGAAGATTTTCCATGCAGAACTGCATGTTAGAACCCCTTTGCTTAAAATGACAATGACTTATACATGGTGGGAACTGAGATATTTGCTTAAAAAGTATTTACTCAGCCGGGCGCCGGTGGCTCATGCCTGTAACCCTAGCTACTCAGGAGGCTGAGATCTGAGGATCATGGCTCAAAGCCAGCCCACGCAGGAAACTCTGTGAGACTCTTATCTCCAATAAAAGCACCCAGAAAACTGGAAGTGGTGCTGAAGAGCGCAGGGACAGTGCCCAAGCCCAGAGTTCAAGCCCCACAACCGACCAAAAAAAAAAAAGGTATTTACTCAATGAAAAGCTTCTGGATGGGGGTGAACTGGAAGCATGGCTCAATAGTAGAGTACCTGCCTAGCAAGCACAAGACCCTGAGTTCAAACTTCAGTACTGCTGGGCACTGATGGCTCATGCCTATAATCCTCACCACCCAGAAGTCTGAGATCTGAGGATTGTGGGTTAAAGTCAGCCCAGACAGGCAAATCCCAGAGACTCTTTTGCTTTTTAATCTTTTATTGTTATTGTAAAGGTGATGTACAGAGGGGTTACAATTACATAAGTAAAGAATATATTCCTTTTTTTCCTTCCTTCCTTCCTTCCTTCCTTCCTTTCTTTCTTTCTTTCTTTCTTTCCTTCCTTCTTTCTTTCTTTCTTTCTTTCTTTCTTTCTTCCTTTCTTTCTTTCTCTTTCTTTTTTTTGTTGTTGGTCATGGGGCTTGAACTCAGGGCCTGGGCTCTGTCTCTGAGCTCTTTTATTCAAGACTAGCACTCTACCACTTGGAGCCACAGAGCCACTTCTAGTTTTCTGGTGGTTAATTGATTGTTTTCTGGTGCTTAGCTGACTAGGCTGGCTCTGAATCATGATCCTCAGATCTCAGCCTCTTGAGTAGCTAGGATTATAGGCATGAGCCACCAGTTCTCCAAGCAAGAGTACATTTCTTTTTAGACAGTGTCAGTCCTTCCCTCACTCTCTCCCCAGTTTTCCCCTCCTGTCCCCACCCACAAGTTGTATAGTTCATTTTCAGTATAGTGTCCAGTGAGAACTACTGCTGCATTTGTTCACCCTTTATCTCTCTATTTCTGTGCCTCTACTTACCCTCACAAAGACAGATAAGAAAACAAGACAAAAAATGAAAACAACAACAAAGAAAAAAAATGTTTGTTTCCATTTCCTGGAGTTCATTTCTATAAGTATTATTTTATATGGTTATAGGCATTGTGCTTTTGTGTTCTTCTCTTAAGAATATCCTTTAGTCTCACTGTGTGAATACCTAGAGATCTGTGTAATTTATCATGTTCTGGTGTATTTTAGATATAACTGCCACATTCCCAGAGACTCTTATGTCCAATTAACCACCAAAAAGCCAAAAGTAGAGCTGTTACTCAAGTGATAGAGTGACAGCCTTGAGATAAAAAGCTAAAAGACAGGGCTAGGAAGGTGGCTCAGTGGTAGAGCGCTTGCCTTGCATGCCTGAGGCCCTGGGTTTGATTCTTCAGCACCACATAAGCAGAAAAGCCAGAAGTGGTGCTGTGGCTCAAGTGGTAGAGTGTTAGCCTTGAGCTGAAGAGCTGAGGGACAGCACCCAGGCCCAGAGTTCAGGCCCCAAAACTGACAAAAAAAAAAGGGGGGGGGGCTGGGAAGATGGCTCAGTGGCAGAGCACTTGCCTTGCATGCATGAGGCCCTGGGTTTTATTCTCAGCACCACATAAGCAAAAAGAAAAAAAAAGCCAGAAGTGGCGCTGTGGCTCAAGTAGTAGAGCGCTAGCCTTGAGCTGAAGAGCTGAGGGACAGCGCCCAGGCCCAGAGCTCAGGCCCCATGACCGGACCCAAAAAAAAAAAATTCTCTTTAAAAAATAATACTATTTTAATGTCCGTAAATTAATATCCCTTAATATCATTGAATTACTAGTTTACATTCACATATCCATCATTTTTGTCTCATATATTTTTATCTATCTTATTTTTTGCCGGTCCTGGGGCTTGAACTCCGGGGCCTGGGCTCTGTACTTGAGCTTCTTTTGCTCAAGGCTAGTGCTCTACCACTTGAGCCACAGTACCACCTCAAGCTTTTTCTGAGTAGTTTATTGGAGATAAGGGTCTCATGGACTTTCCAGCCTGGTCTGGCTTTGAGCCATGATCCTCAGATCTCAGCCTCCTGAGTAGCTAGCCAGTGGCATGTGGCTCTCACTTGGTATTTGTGCGCAAGGCTAGTGGTCTCTTTGAGCCACAGCTCCACTTTCACTTGTTCTTTGCTACCTAATTGGAGATGCGCATCTCTGAGATTTGTCTGCCTGGGCTGCCAAACTGTGATCCTCAGATCTCAGCTTCCTGAATAGCTAGAATGACAGGTGTGAGCCACTGGTGTCCAGAGCAGCCTTAGTCTTTTGGTTACACCCTACTTTCATGGGACCTCCTCCATTCTATGAGACCTTGGTAAATCCCTTCCACCACCTAATTCCTTTCTCCTAGGTTCCACCTATTAAATGTTCTACCACCTCAGCACTGGTGCCCAAGGACCAACTTACAGCTCAGGTACCTTTGGGGCATGTGTGAAGCCATAGCTGAACTATGTATAGCAATGGCTAGGTGTACATACAGTGAGATACTGGTTTCCTTTTTTTGTGGTGTGGTTATCTTCTACCTCATAACTTTCATTGGTTCTTTCAACTACCTGATCATTATAATTTCCCTTCACCTGGGTTACTTCATTTAGCCTGATCAATGCTGGTCCATCATAACATCACTATAATGCAGAAAGGACAGGAAGCTGTGCCAGGCCAGGAACTGGGCCCTAGAACTGACTGCTGGCAGGAGAAAGGCTTTGAAAAAAAGATTTGAAAAGACTTGGACCATGTTAGTCCATTCTAGTTGTCTCTCAACAGAAGTTTGATTTTGTTGGTGGTGGTAGTGGTCATGGGGCTTGAACTCTGGGCCTGGGTGATATCCCTCAGCTCTTCAGCTCAAGGCTAGCGCTCTACTACTTGAGCCACAGCACCACTTCTGGTTTTCTCAGTGGTTTATTGGAGATAAGAGTCTCATGGACTTTCCTGCCTGGGCTGGCTTTGAAGCCTGATACTCAGATCTCAGCCTCCTGAGTAGCTAGGATTACAGGTGTGAGCCACTGGAGCCCAGCCAGAAGTTTGAGTTTAGTTAGGTAGTCCTCCCATTTTTACCCATGCATGCTGGGTGCAATGGTATGATCTGTACCTCTAGACATGATTCTTGATTGCCTCAGACCAGCTAATGTATGTCCCCTTTTTTGTCTACTGATTAATCTACTGATGGTCAGTGGGAGGCTGAGAAATGTGCAGAATGTTACTAGGGGAAAAACTTCTGTCAGCCTAGTGACTCCAACAAGGAGACACAGGCCTCAGGGACTGCTGACAGCCCCTTCAGACAGTGAGAGAGGAGCCTGTCTGAGAATGAAGCCAGGACTGAGGAAGTCCTGGTCATCTTTCAGAGACTTGGATCAAGTCTGACCTGAAGCAAGCTACCTGCGGACTGTTTGGTTAAGTGACCTTCTTTGATCATTTCAGCCAGTTTGAAATGAATTTTCTGTTTCTTTTTTTTATGCAAGTATTAGGGTTTGAACTCAGGACCTGGGCACTGTCCCTTAGGTTTTTCATTCAAAACTGGCATTCTACCACTTGAGCCATGTAAATATGGAGACTGAGACTAGAGGGGTACAACACAGCCAAGGTCCACCTAAAACCACCTGAAGTTCAGGAAGGTGAGGTCCAAGTCTAGGTCCAAGTCCAAGTTCAAGTCCCCTCTTTGAGCTGACTTAGACTTTTGGAGAGAGTAAATAGTTGTGTTTAAACCAATAATGTTACAGTTGTTTGTTACAGAAGTGCTAGGAAACTAATATACTAGTTAATGTTCATTTGGAAATCAGTATGTTGCTGTGTGTGTGTGTGTGTGTGTGTGTGTGTTTGTATTTATTTGCTTTTAAGACAGTTTCACTTTGTAGCCCAGACTGGCCTTAGACTCATGATCCTCCTGTCTCAGCCTCCTGAGAGCTGGGATTGCAAGTGTATGTCACCATGCATGGCTATTTATAGAGGTCCAATCTTTCCATGCTATAGTTTAGATCTACAGTGGCTCCCCAAAAGTTTTGGCTCCCCAAGGAGGATGTTGTAAGGAAAAGTGGTAGAAACCCAAAGATGTAGAACCTTCAGATCATAGAAGGTGTCCCCTTGAGAGGAATTCTAGGAACCTGGATTCTCCTTCTTTCTTTTTCTTTGCTTCCCAGCCATGACAGGAACAGCTTTGTTCTGCCACAGGCTCCCTGCCTCAACACAGGCCTCAAAGCACTGGGGCCAACTGCCAATGCACTGAAACCTTCCCAACCAGGAACTGAGTCTCTGAATAAGCTGATTGTCTCAGGTGTGCATTACAGTAACAGAAAGCTGTGTCATACTCATCACTGTGACTGCTTCCCCTCCCTGACTTCTGCATTCCTCGTTTATAAAATCTTTTAATGAGTATTAAATGAATAAATACATGCAAGTGCTCCAAATGGTGAGCGAGACGCAGGAGAATTAGTGATGAAGTATTCTTGCCAGTTCTTCAGTGATTTTCTTTCTCATCAGAATGCTTCTGCTTCACAATAATGAGTCCACTTTTGTTCCTCCCTAGATTTGATCATTATTGTGATTCATTCAGCTCATTATGATTTTAGACCATTAGAACAGGGAGAATGTCACTCAGAAGAGTATGAACCAACCAAGTCCAGTGGGATTTCACTCCATAGTCAAAAGTTAATAATAAAAGAAGTCAAAAGTCAGCCATTAGCAGAAAGACAGAGAACCTGATGTAGCTAATAAGCAGTTCAGCATCCGTGACTTCTGACTTTATTCTCTAGACTTTCCTTTGAAATGCCTTTTTCAAAGGATATAAATAATTTAATTGATTTTCAAAATAATGGGCTTGCTTTTCACCGGCACTGGCAGGCTTGGCTTGTGGGACAGGTATGCTGGGAGAAGGAAAGATGAACTTTAAGGAAACCCCTGACTGTCTTTCCAAATTTCAAAGGCAGCATTTGTTCATATATATACTGGTTGTAGAACTTGAACTCAGGGCCTGGGCATTGTTCCTAAGCTTCTTTTGCTCAAAGCTAGCAATCTACCACTTGAGCCCCAGTGCCACTTCTGGTGTTTAGGTGGTTAATTGGAGTTGAGAATCACATAGACTTTACTGCCTGGGCTGGCTTTGAACTGTCAATGTCAAATCTCAGCCTCTTGAGTAGCTAGGATTATGGGCCACCAGCTTGGCTTACTTATTTAAAATTTTATGTCTGTACTGGGACTTGATCTCAGGGTATAGGTACTATCCCAAGATTTCATTCAAGGCTGGAACTCTACCACACAGCTCCACTTTCATTTTGGTGGTTAATTGGAGATTAGAGTCTTATAGACTTTCCTGCCTGGGTTGGCTTTGAACTGTGATCCTTAGATCTCAGACTCTTATTTAGCTAGGGTTATAGACATGAGGCATTAGCACCCATTAGAATTTTTGGTTGCTGTTGTCTGTCCTGGGGCTTGAACTCTGGGCCTGGGCACTGTCCCTCCGCTCTTCAGCTCAAGGTGAGGTTCTATCACTTGAGTGGCAGTGCCACTCGGTTTTCTAGTGGTTTATTGGAGATAGGAGTCTCACAGACTTTCCTGCCTGGGCTGGCTTTGAACTGCAATCCTCAGATCTCAGCCTCCTGAGTAGCTAGGATTACAGGCGGGAACCACCGGCGTCTGGCAATCTATAGATTCTTTTACGACACTATCTGACTCCCTTTCTTCAAGGGAATTAAAGTAGACCTTACCCTAAAAACAACTTAGCCTTTCAAAGTAGAGTCTCATGGCTAGAAGCCTCAATTTATGTAATGTTAGATTTCCTACATGACTTATCTAAGAGCTTCACGGGAAATTATTGAAGCAAATATGAGCTAAGAAAAAAAAGACTGCATCCAATCTGTATCAAACTAATTAGCACTATCATATCAGGCTCAAGTTTAAAATAAAAACCTAATTTGTTGTGCTATAACATCTGGAGGCCCAGAATTCAGTGACAACAGGGGAATAACTCATTTTGAAAAAGGATTTTTTTTTCTTTTTTCTTTTCTTTTTTTTGCCAGTCATAGGTCTTGAACTCAGGGCCTGGGCACCGTCCCCGAGCTGCTTTTGCTCAAAGCTAGCACTCTACTACTTGGGCCACAGCACCACTTCCAGTTTTCTGGTGGTTTATTGGAGATAAGAGTCTCACAGACTGGGGCTGGGAAGATGGCTCAGTGGTAGAGCGCTTGCCTTGCATGCCTGAGGCCCTGGGTTCGATTCCTCAGCACCACATAAGCAAAATGAAAAAAGCCGGAAGTGGCGCTATGGCTCAAGTGGTAGAGCGCTAACCTTGAGCTGAAGAGCTGAGGGACAGCGCCCAGGCCCAGAGTTCAGACCCCACGACCGGACCCAAAAAAAAAAAAAAAAAGTCTCACAGACTTTCCTGTCCGGGCTGGCTTTGAACCATAATCCTCAGATCTCAGCCTCCTGAGTAGCTAGGATTACAGGTGTGAGCCACCGGTGCCTGGCCTTGTTATTCTTGTTCTGTCCTTGGGCTAAGAGTGGCATTATAGAACAGGAGGTAATAACCATGTCTCAGAAGGCTGAGAATAAAGATTTACTTCTGCTACTTTCTGCCTCTCCCTGGCCTATAGATGTCTGGTGATGTCGGCACACAAAAGCAGAGGGTATCCAAGAGGACTGTGTGTGACTGAATGCAGAAGGAGCCCAATTATGGGGGCCTTTCCTTCCTTCCATCCTTTGTGCCTATCCTCTCTCTTTTGTTTTTCCCTTCTTCTTCTTGAGACCAAGTCTCTCACTAGTATACCAAGTCGGTCTGGATCTCACAATCCTCCAGTCTCTGCCTCTGAAGTGCTGAGTCTCCAGCATGCACTACCATGCCCAGCTTCAGATATTTTTTAATTAATTAATTTATTTATTTTTGGGTCCGGTCGTGGGCCTGAACTCTGGGCCTGGGCACTGTCCCTCAGCTCTTCAGCTCAAGGCTAGCGCTCTACCACTTGAGCCACAGCACCACTTCCGGCTTGTTTTTTTGCTTATGGGTGTTGAGGAATCGAACCCAGGGCCTCAAGCATGCAAGGCAAGCGCTTTACCACTGAGCCACCTTCCCAGCCCCAGATTATTTTTATATATGATAGTTTATGCCTATAATCCTACCTACTCAGGAGGCTGAGAGCGGAGAATCATAGTTCAAAGCCAGCTGCGCAGGAAAGTTGATGAGACTCTTACCTCCAATGAACCACCAGAAAACCAGAAGTTGTGCTGTGACTCAACGTGGAAGAGCTCTAGCCTTGAGTAAAAGAGCTCAGGACAGCACCTAAGCCCTGAGTTCAAGCCCCACAGTCAACCAAGAAAATATCTGGAAATAGTCAAACATGGTATGGGGGCTTCCTGTGTTCAGCTTGATAGTAGCTTGAGTCACCTGTGCTTGGCTTGCCTCATTGTTTTTAAAAGTCTTTTGCTCATTTTTATTGTTTTTTTCTTTAACATATTTGCTTTCTATTTCAGAATGAATAATTTCAATATCAGATGGCTTGGATTTGAACTTGCACCTGTATGGTCATAACATAACTGCTGGACTCCAAGTCTTATACCCAAGTACCAGGCAAGCTGGCTAAGAGCAAAAGGCAAAAGATAACATGTTGGATAAGTTTCTCTTTTTCCCAGAAAGCTTTCTAGCTCATGAACAATGAGCCTTCCACAGTCTAAAGAAGCTAATGTCCCAAAGAGAGTTGGGTGGGGAAAGAGAAAGCAGTGTGGCAATGAACCTAGACTCTATGGGCCTCCAAAGACTGGGAGTATCCAGGGAAATTTCCACACAGATACTTTCCTGTGATTTTTTTTCTGTGAATTCTCAGCCACTATTTCTTCAAATGTTACTGCTCTCAATTCTCTTCACTTTCTTCTGAGATCCAAGTAGATATGCATCAGACCTTCTCACTTTTCAAGGCTATGTTCTTTGATATTTTCCTTTTCATTGTCCCTCTCTGATCTAATATCTTCAGACCTACTTCGGATTCACTAATTTTCCCTTCAGACTAATTTGCTTAATATGCCCATAATAATGCTGTGTGTGTGTGTGTGTGTGTGTGTGTGTGTGTGTGTGTGTGCAAGTCCTGAGGCTTGAATTCAGGACCCGAGGGTTTTTTTTCCTCAAGGCTAGCAATCTACCACTTGAGCCACAGCTCCACCTTGGCTTTTTGGTGGTTAATTTTTTTTTTTTTTGTCGGTCGTGGGGCTTGAACTCTGGGCCTGGGCGCTATCCCTCAGCTCTTCAGCTCAAGGCGAGTGCTCTACCACTTGAGCTACAGCGCCACTTCCGGTTTTCTGGTGGTTTATTGGAGATAGGAGTCTCACAGTCTCTCCTGCCCGGGCTGGCTTTGAACCATGATCCTCAGATCTCAGCCTCCTGAGTAGCTAGGATTACAGGCGTGAGCCACCAGCGCCCGGCTTTGGTGGTTAATTAAAGAGACTCATAAACTTTGCTGTCCAAATTGGCTTTGAACCAAGATTCTCAGATCTCAACCTCCTGAATAGTATGATTATAAGCACCTGGTCATAATAGTTTCTATTATTAGAATTTCTAGATTGATTGATTGATTTTTGTCAGTTGTAGGGCTTGAATTCTGGGCTTGGGTGCTGTCCCTGTGCTCTTCAGTTCAAAGTAAGTGCTCTACCACTTGAGCCACAGTGCCACTTCTGGTTTTCTGGTGGTTAATTGGAGATAAGAGTCTCATCAGGAGGCTGAGATCTGAGAATCCCGGTTCAAAGCCAGCCCGGACAGGAAAGTCCATGAGACTCTTATCTCCAATAAACCACTAGAAAACCAGAAGTGGCATTGTGGCTCAAGCGGTAGAGTGCTCGCCTTGAGCTGAAGAGTGCAGGGACAGCGCCTAAGCCCAGAGTTCAAGCCCCATGACCAGAAAAATAAAAATAAAAAAAGGGTCTCATGCCCAGGCTGGCTTTGAACCATGATCCTCAGTTCTCAGCCTCCTTACTAGCTAGGATTACAGGCGTGAGCCACCAGTGCCCAACAGTGCATGTGTGATATCAGTGCAAGGACTTGAACTCAGGGCCTAGATGCTATGCCTTACATTTTTCACTCAAGACTAGCCCTCTATCACTTGAGCCACAGTCTACTTCAGGCTTCTTGCTTGTCAGTTGGAGATAAGAGTTCCATGGACTTTCCTATGCTAACTGGCTTTGAACCAAGATCCTCAGAACTCAGCCTCCTGAGTAGCTAGGATTGCAGGCATGAGCCACCAATGCTCAGCATGTTTTTTTGTTTGTTTGTTTTTTTTGTCGGCCATGGGGCTTGAACTCTGGGCCTGGGCGCTGTCCCTCAGCTCTTCAGCTCAAGGCGAGCACTCTACCACTAGAGCTACAGCACCACTTCCGGTTTTCTGGTGGTTTATTGGAGATAAGAGTTTCACGGACTTTTCTGCCTGGGCTGGCTTTGAACCGCGATCCTCAAATCTCAGCCTCCTGAGTAGCTAGGATGGCAGGCGTGAGCCACGGGTGCCCGGCTGCTCAGCATGTTTTATCTTGGTAATTGCAAGAGCCTTCTCATGGCATCTCTGCTTTCACTCTCCACACAGTAAGTCCTATCCAGAGCAATCTTTCTCGAAGCACAAATCATGTGACCCCTATTGTTCTCTCCCTCCTGTTCCTCTAGCACCCAGAGCCAACATCAAGTACCTGGTATTTATCAGCCTTGAGGAGAAGGGCGTGCAGGGGTTGCTGTTTAAAGTGTGGCTAGAGGCCAGCAGTTTCTCCTGCACGAGAGCTTGAAGGAGGGCAGACTCTCAGGCCTTGACTGTCATTTAACAAGAGCTTAGGTGAGAAAGCAGAGGTGTGGCGCCAGTGGCAGAACACTAGAGTTGGGGACACGTGGGGGAACCAAGTAGCCTAGTGAGAGCAGGAGGCCCTAAGTTCAAGCCCCCTTGGACCCAACAAAAAGGAAATGAGCTGGGCACCCGAGGCTCACACCTGTCATCCTAGCTACTCTGGAGGCTAAAATCTGAGGATTGCAGTTCAAAGCCCGTCCAGGTAGGAAAAGTCCATGAGACTCCTATCTCCAATAAACCAGTCAAGACACCAGAAGTGGTGCTGTGGCTCAAGTGGTAGAGCGCTAGCTTTGAGCTGAAGAGCTGAGGGACAGCGCCCAGGCCCAGAGTTCAAGCCCCACGACTGACCAAAAAATAAAATGCTGGGAACTAGGGTCTCCTCGTACTATTTGGTGGAAGCAGTCTATCGGAATGACCTTCACACATCCTGGAGTGAATAAAATCAATGCCAGCTTTTGAGTCATAGGTCAGGAAGAAAGCTGATTATTCTGGAAACGGCTGACAATTTCAAGTTGATGCTGTGCCTTGAATAAGGCAGACAGATCCTGTCAGCCACAGGCCCTGGCATAGCATCAATTAAGACAAAAGCCGAGCATTCGCCCTTTGGAGGGAGCCAACACAAAGGGGGACACAGAGGCAGGAAGAGAAGAAGGGAGACAACTCAGTCCTGGCAACAGGAAATTGCCCTGAGAAGATGGATTTGCACATAATGCTAAGTCATCGTGGGAGGGAAGGGGCTTAGTGGAGTCTTTCATGCCTGTTCACTCACCCGCATTGTCCGCCCCCAGCAGACACTTAGTCCTCCTGCTGCTCAGTCAGTAGTCACAGACAGTTGCTCTTAAATTATAGACCCTTCCGCCCAACTACTGAAAGGCTCCAGTAGTCTTTTATTCATACAGAGGAGATCTTAGCTGGGCAGGCGGGAGTGGCTCTGTAATCCTAGCAACTCAGGAGGCTGAGATTTGAGGATCTTGGATCAAAGCCAGGCCCAGCAGGAATAACTCAGCACCCAGTGCTAAGCACCAATGTAGGCTACGGACACAGGTGACCCCATTTATTTATCTCTCTTGCCACTTTGCCCCAGTGGTCTAATTCCTACAGCTAAAGAACAAGACAGAGAAGTTACATGACTTCAGGCATTTCCCAGCTAACAAATGGCAGAGATGAGGTTAAGGGCTGAATTCTGTTCCTCTCAAGCAGACAAGATGAAAGCCAGGCACGGCTGGCTAACGGCCTGTCATCCTGGCTACTCAGGAGGCTGAGATCTGAGGATTGCAGCGTAAGCCAGACCAATCAGGAAAGCCTGTGAGACTCTTAGCTCCAATTAAGCACCAAAAAAAAAAAAAAAAAGCCAGAAGTGGAGAGCTGTGGCTCAAGTGGTAGAATACCTTGAGCACAAAACCTCAGAGACAGCTGAAAGTGGCACTGTTGTTCAAGTGGTAGCGTGCTAGCCTAGAGCTAAAGAGCTGAGGGACAGCGCCCAGGCCCAGAGTTCAGGCCCCACAACTGACATGGGGACGGGGGAGGGAGCGCTGGGAAGGTGGCTCAGTGGTAGAGTGCTTGCCTTGCATTCATGAAGCCCTAGGTTCCATTCCTCAGTACCACATACACAGAAAAGGCCAGAAGTGGCGCTGTGGCTCAAGTGGTAGAGTGCTAGCCTTGAGCAAAAGAAGCTCAGAGACAGTGCCCTCGCCCTGAGTTCAAGCCCCAGGACTGGCCAAGAGAGAGACAGAGACAGAGAGACATAGGTGGCAGGTAAATAGAGGAAGAAAGAGACTTAGAGAGAGTGAGACAGATAGAGGGGAGAGAAGCAGCACAGGAGTTGAAGGCGCGCGACAATGCCAGTGGAGATTGCAGCACCACAGCTCCTACCCGAAGCTGAAAGAGCCCAGAAAGGCCTTCGCTCGCTAGGATGCCAGCTTGATGGATGTGTTAATCAGTTTTAGGTTATTATAACAAAGACCAGAGGGAATAAACTTTAGAGAGAAAAGCGTTTGGGGAGTTTTTGTTTTGTTTTGTTTTGTTTTTGATTGTGGGGCTTAAACTCAGCTCCTGGGCACCGTCCCTGAGCTTTTGTGCTGAAGGCTAGCATGCTACCACTTGGGCCACAGGTCCGCTTCCCGTTGTGTGGTGGTTAATTGGAGATAAGACTTTTCCTGCCCCAACTGACTTCAAACCTTGATCCTCAGGTGTCAGACTCTTGAGTAGCTAGGATTACAGGCATGAGCCACCAGGCCCCAGCCCTTAAAACTTCCATGCCTCTCAATAGGCCACTCTGAAGAACAAACCTTTGTCCCAGGGGTTTTGGGGGGACATTCAAGTCTAGCCTGGAGCAGGAGAACGAGAGAGGAGAGGTGGCTCTGCCCCCCACACAGTGTGATCCCTGGGGGAGACTGGCTTTGGGGGCCACGCAGAGCCCCATGTTCCAGGACAGGCTTTCTTCAGTGCTGCTCTGGGACCCTGTGTCCCTGTGACTCAAGGGGTGTCATTCACTTACCTGCTGCCTCCAGACTCTGGGGAGCCAGCCAGGGCCTACTGTCACCTCCTGTCACCGCTGGCAGCCGATGGCTGGCTGGGGTCCAGGCGGGTTCACACAGGCCCATCGCACCCTATTTCAGCCTTCTGTGGCTGTGGCTGGGCCTGATCTACATCCGGGCACCCATGCCCATGCGGGACCAGCCCTTCCCTCCCCTCCCCTCCCCTCCCCTTCAGTCTCTTCATGCTTTCACTCCAGACTGGGCAGGGTCCTCCTAGCTTCTCCGTCCTGCAGAGCAAAGTGCAGCCCCTTCCCAGGAGGCCATGGGGAGGGGGGCACATTTCCCATACCTCTGAAGCCCACCATGAAGGAAGGGGGTAGGGCGTGAGGGTCAGCATCCACAGTGTTCTTTATGCCTCAGACATCTGAGTCCTGATTCCATGTGCATGTCAGGCTTGTGTGATGTGTGTGCAGTGTGTGTGTTAGATGCGGTATGTAAGTGTATGTGCAGTGTATGTGGTGTGCAAGTGTATGTGTGTGGTGTGTATGTGCTGTGTGGGGTGTGTAAGTATGTGCAGTGTATGTGGTATACAGTGTATATATGTAGTATGTGTGGTATGAAAGTGTATGTGGTTGGGCTGGGAAGGTGGCTCAGTGGTAGAGCGCTTGCCTTGCATGCATGAGGCCCTGGGTTTAATTCCTCAGCACCACATAAGCAAAAAGAAAAAAGCCGGAAGTGGTGCTATGGCTCAAGTGGTAGAGTGCTAGCCTTGAGCTGAAGAGCTGAGGGACAGCGCCCAGGCCCAGAGTTCAGGCCCCATGACCTGACCAAAAAAAAAAAAAAAAAAAAAAAGTGTATGTGGTGTGTATACTCAGGGGAGGTGGTGTGTAAGTATGTGTGTGTGTGCTGTGTGCTGTGTATAAATATGTATGCAGTGTATGTGGTGTGTAAGTACATATATGTAGTGTGTGTGGTATATAAGTGTGTGGTATGTAAGTGTATGCAGTGTATATGGTGTATAGATATGGGGTGTGTGAGGTGTTTTTTGTTGGTGTTGGTGTTGGTTATGGGGCCTGAACTCTGGGCCTGGGCCTGGACACTGTCACTCAGCTTTCAGCTCAAGGCTAGTGCTCTACCACTTGAGCCACAGCACCACTTCTGGCTTTTTCTGCTTATGTGGTCCTGAGGAATCGAACTCAGGGCCTCAGGCATGCAAGACAAGCACTGTACCACTGAGCCACCTTCCCAGCCCCTATATGTGGTGTCTAAGTGTGTGTGTGAGTGTGTGTGTGTGTGTGTGTGTGTGTGTGTGGTATGTGAGTATGTGTGTTGCACTGGTGGCATGTGGGAGTGTGCACGTGTATGGAGTATGTGAAGGAGAATCTTCCATGCACACTGGCAGTGTGAGCCTGCACTGGACGCTGACCCCATCTCTGTCTCCATCTTCCTGATCTGCAGCCAGAGGGTGGGGACAATCAATCTCTCAGCATCTATCGACAGCATCTGCGATGGAAAGCTTTAGCAGAGTCGTGCAGAGGATGCTGATTCTGCCACATCCTCGCAACAGGAATGCAGGCCCCACATAAATAGAGGAGGCTTTGCGTTTTCTGGTAAAATATACATGACATGAAATTTTCCATTTCAACCAGTTTAACTGTAACATTAAAATTCATTTTACATTGTTGTACTACAATCCTTGCTGCCATCCACCTAGAGATCCTTTTTTTTTTTTGTGCCAGTCCTGAGGCTTGAACTCAGGGCCCAGGCACTGCCCTTGAGCTTTTGATATCACCATGTTGAGCCACAGCACCATTTCCAGTTTATTTGGTAGTTAATTGGAGATAAGAGTCTGATGGACTTTCCAGGCTGGCTTCAAACTGTGATCCTCAGATATCAGCCTCCTGAGTAGCTAGGATTACAGGCGGAAGCCACCAGGGCCCGGATTTTATTTATTTATTTATTTATTTTGCCGGTCATGGGGCCTGAACTCTAGGCCTGGACACTGTCCCTCAGCTCTTCAGCTCAAGGCTAGTGCTCTGCCACTTGAGACACAGCGCCATTTTGGGCTTTTTCTGCTTATGTGGTGTTGAAGAATCAAACTCAGGACCTCATGCATGCAAGGCAAGCACTGTACCACTGAGCCACCTTCCCAGCCCCGATTTTATTTTTTTAAGGCTAAATAAACTCACATGTATAACAACACATCACGTTAGCTTTCTATCACTATAACAAAACACCCAAGATAATGAACTTATAAATACAAAAAGTTGAGGGTGGGAAGATGGCTCAGTGGTAGAGTGCTTGTCTTGCATGCATGAGGCCCTGGGTTCGATTCCTCAGTACCACATAAGCAGAAAAAGCAGGAAGTGGTGCTGTGGCTCAAGTGGTAGAGCACTAGCCTTGAGCTGAAGAGCTGAGGAACAGAGCCCAGGCCTAGAGTTCAGGCCCACGACCAAAATAAATAAATAAATAAAATAACAATAAATAAATAAATACAAAAAGTTTATTTTGGCCAATAGTTTTTGGAAGTTTCTAGTACAGGACCAATTTCCCCAATGGGCCTGTGGTGAAGCAACAGATGGCCGGTCTCATAGTGGAGCAAAACCTCTCACTTCACCAGCAAGGGAATAATGAAGAAAAAGAGACTGGGGTCCTACAGTCTTCCCTGATGGCTCTCAATGACCTAAGAATCAACCAGAGGGTCCATTACCCCCTGATTAGCACCCTGGGGAGCTAATCCTGGAACACCATCAATACCTGAGCGACTGTCACTGATGGAAACTCGGGTGCATCTATCTTTTGGTTACTGTGAATGGTGCCACAAGCATGCACACATCTGTTCCAGGCCTGGCTTGTAGACACAGAATTGCTGGATCATATGGGAATTCTATTTTTAATTTTCAAGGAAGCACCATCCAGTTTCCCACAGCAGCTGTGCCATTTTACATCACCACCAACCCATTTCTCTACAGGCTCCCAACACTTGCTCTTTTCTTTTTGATCAGTGCAATTCTAGTGGGTGTAAAATGACATCTCATTGTGGTTTTGACTTGATTAGCGACAGTGAACTTTTTTTTTTTCCATAGTAGGTTGGCCATTTCTATATGCTTAGAAGAGATGTCTATTTGAGTCTTTTTTTTCCCACTTTAAAATTGGATAAGTTGGGGCTGGGAATTTGGCTCAGTGGTAGAGCGCTTGCAGGCCCTGGGTTCGATTCCTCAGCACCACATAAGAAAAAAAAGCAGGAAGTGGCGCTGTGGCTCAAGTGGTAGTGCGCTAGCCTTGGGCTGAAGAGCTGAGGGACAGCACCCAGGCCCAGAGTTTAGGCCCAATGACCGGACCCAAAAAAAAACAAAAAAAAACAAAATAAAATTGGATAAGTTGTTCTTGAATTTTGGGAGTTCTTGATAGACTCTAGATAATTACCCCTTGTAAGTTATGCAGTTTGCAAATCTTTTCTCTCACTGTGTGAATTGCCTTTTCTTTCTGTTGATAGCATTCTTTGATGACCAAAAGTTTCTAATTTCAATGTAGCCCAATGTCTTGATTTTTTTCTTTCACACTTTTATTTTATTTTATTTATTTATTTTTGGGTCCAGTCGTGGGGCCTGAACTCTGGGCCTGGGCGCTGTCCCTTACCTCTTCAGCTCAAGGCTAGCACTCTACCACTTGAGCCACAGCGCCACTTCCGGCTTTTTTCTTTTGCTTATGTGGTGCTGAGGAATTGAACCCAGGGCCTCAGGCATGCAAAGCAAGCGCTCTACCACTGAGCCACCTTCCCAGCCCCTCTTTCGTACTTTTAATGTTCTTTCAAGAAATCATCAATAAATCCAATGTCATGAACCTTTTCCCTACAATTTCTTCTAAGACTTCCATAGTTTTAGTTCTGTGTTTAAGGTTTTTTTGTTTGTTTTTTGGGTCCGATCATGGGGCCTGAACTCTGGGCCTGGGCGCTGTCCCTCAGCTCTTCAGCTCAAGGCTAGCGCTCTACCACTTGAGCCACAGCGCCACTTCCGGCTTTTTTCTTTTTGCTTATGTGGTGATGAGGAATCGAACCCAGGGCCTCATGCATGCAAGGCAAGTGCTCTACCACTGAGCCACCTTCCCAGCCCCTGTGTTTAAGTTTTTGACCCACTTTTGGCTAACTATTGAATATATAAATACACTCCCATAAAATTCAGCAGGCACAAACAACTCTGTCCTGACCCCAGGTACTTTCCCCAGAAGGCAACTGGCATCCAACCTGTAGTTCCTGGGTGATTCTTCTAGGAATGATCTAGATAAACAGAAGAGTTGAATTGGAATATATATATATATATATATATATATATATATATATAGGAATATATATATATATACTCACCTTTTTCCATCTTCACAAATAGTAACATACTAGAGATATTGTTCTCCCTTCTTTTGTTTTCTGATATATTTTGGAAATTGCTTCATGTGAATCCCAAAACTGTTCTTCTCTCTTAATAGCAGTGTAACACCCCATTGGGTGTTGTACAATAATGTGTTTGGTGTACATTTAGGCTATTTCCAATTTCTAGCATTACAAGAGTGTGGCATGAATATTAGGATGGTTCTTGAGTGACATTTCAGCACGTGGAGGGTTTATGAGAAATAGTTATTATGTTACAGGCATCATCTAGCACATCTTGCAGTCATCTTTGAACAAACCTTGGACGAACTCCTCTCAGTTTCCAATACCAAGGTTAGATAATGTTTCCCTGGAAAGTTTTGGACTATATATTCATATATATATATAGAGAGAGAGAGAGACAGACAGACAGACAGACAGACAGACTCCTACCTGGCCTGTCCCTGAGCTTTTTTTTTTGTCAGTGGTGGGGCCTGAACTCTGGGCCTGGGCGCTGTCCCTCAGCTCTTCAGCTCAAGGCTAGTGCTCTACCACTTATGCCAAAGCACCACTTCTGGTCTTTTCTGGTTATGTGGTGCTGAGGAATTGAACCCAGGGCCTCACGCATGCAAGGCAAGCACTCTACCACTGAGCCATCTTCCCAGCCCCTCCCTGAGCTTTTATTGTTCCAGGCTAGTACTTTACCACTTAAGCCACAGCTCTACTTCTGGCTTGTTTGGTAGCTAATTTGGAGATAAGAATCTTATTCTTGCTCAAGTTGGCTTTCAACCTCTATCCTTAGATCCCAGTCTTCTAAGTAGGTAGGATTGCAGGCATGAGCCACCAATGCCCAGCTGGACTTTATATTATTATCATTATTATTATTATTTGTTGTTGGTAGTGGTGGTGGTGTAGGGCTTGAGCTCAGGGCCTGTACACTGTTCCTGAGCCTTTCTGCTCAAGGCTAGTGCTCTATCACTTTGAACCACAGCTCTATTTCCAGTTTTCTTATGGTTAATTGGAGTTAAGACTCATGGACTTTCCTGCCAGGAGTTGGCTTTGAAATGTGATTCTTAGATCTCAGTCTCTTACTAGCTAGGATTACAGGCATGAGCCAGTATCACCCAGCTGGACTCTATAATTTATGGACTCTGTCCTCATGCTGTTTAATTGTTCTTTGGCTTCTAATGTTCTCAAAGTTTATGGACTGTGTTAGCTATTGTAGAGAACAATTTATCATTCATTTATGCATGCTAATCATACTCAGGTTTATTTATTCTCTTCCCTATTCTCTTTTTATTTCGGTTTCCTAGGCTATTTGTTTTATTCCTTGACAGTTCATATGTTTTTGCCAGCCAGTTTGAGTTCTTTGTGTACTGAAGTGGGTATAAATAAACACATACATAAATATGTTCTATCCATGCAGAAATAAAATAGGAATGTATGCTGATGTGTATCAAAAACAAACTTGACATACTTGACCTGCCTTCTTCCTGTTCTGTGCAGAGTGGGGTCCCTGTTTCTCACTCTTGAGCTTTTTTTGGGCGGGGGAGCGGGGACCCGGTCGTGGGGCCTGAACTCTGGGCCTGGGCGCTGTCCCTCAGCTCTTCAGCTCAAGGCTAGCACTCTACCACTTGAGCCACAGTGCCACTTCCGGCTTTTTTCTTTTTGCTTATGTGGTGCTGAGGAATTGAACCCAGGGCCTCATGTATGCAAGGCAAGCGCACTACCACTGAGCCACATTCCCAGCTCCACTCCTGAGCTTTTTGTAGGGTTCCTTTTTACCCCAGCCTCACTCACTTCCGAAGTTACTCCTAGAGATGTCTCAGGCCACCCTAATGCTTCTAGGCCTTTCTACCCTGACAGAGTGAAGAGACAGAGTGACCCACACTCCCAGACTCTATAAAACTTTTACCCTTGTTGGGCGCTGGTAACTAGCAATCCGGGGAGATGAGGTCTGAGGATCTCAAGTCTAAGCCAGCCTGGGCAGAAAAGTCTGTGTGACTCGCATCTCCCATGAATCACCCAGAAGCTGGAGCTGTGCCTCAAGTGGTAGACTGGCAGTTGTGAGTGAAAAGCTAAGGGACAGTGCCCAGATCCTGAATTCAAGCCTCAGGACCAGCACCAAAATAAAATAAATAAATTTAAATTTAAAAAAGTCTTTGCCTAGAGTAGGATGGAAAGTAGGAAGGGAGAGCTGGCAGGCAGGAGAGGAAGAGGGGCTTCCTGCTGCCTGCCTCCCTGCACAGCCTGGCTCACGGGCTCCCCCAGCGCACCTGGCTCATCACCCGCCTGGCTCATCAGCCCACCCACCCGAGCTTTCTCCTGAGTAGAAGGAAACAATTTGTATCCAGCCAGCAGTATTAAGATTGAGGAGGCGCTTACTTTCTCCTCTCACAAATCCCCTGCCATCTTGCAGCGGCTGCTTGCAGGGGTGAGTGTTTAACATCCTTAGTATTATTGCAGTTAAGAAACTGCAAGAGTAAGTAACCTGATTTTAAAATGGACAAAGGATCTAAACAGTTAGAGTTGATAGGTATACCCCCCCCCAAAAAAGTTCATTATCACTAATCATCTGGAAAATGCAAATCAAGTCCACAATGAGCTATTACCTCATATTACTCTCTACTTATAAGGGTATACATATATATATATATGTATATATATATATAATTGTATAGAGAGAGTAACATATATAATATATATTATGTATATTATAATGGTTATAACCTAGAAGCCAAAAGTTTGTGGGGTGAGGATGTGGAGAAAATGGAACCCAGTGTACTTGCAGTTAGAGATTTAATTGGTACACACATTATGGAAAACAGTATGGAGATTCATTAAATGCTTAAAAATAGAACAAATGATTCAGCAATCCCACTTTTGAGTATGTAATGATCTTCAAAGGAAATGAAACCAACCGCTGACTCCAAGAGATTTCTGAACTCCCACTCGTTCAACAAACCAATAGCCCACATAGATATCACATGAAATCAACTTAATTGTTGGGAAATGACTGCATAAAGAAACTGACAAGCTGGGTACTGGTGGCTCACGCCTGTAATCCTAGCTATTCAGGGAGGCTGAGATCTGAGGAGCATGGTTTGAAACCAACTAGGGTAGGAAAGTTTGTGAAACTCTTATCTCTAATTAATCACAGAAAAAGCCAGAAGTGATGCTGTAGTTCAAGTGGTAGAGTGCTATGCTTAAGCAAAACAAGCTCAGGGACAGAGCCCAAGCCCTGAGTTCAAGCCCCAGGACCAACAAAAAGGAAGAAGAGGAAGCAGGAGAAGAAGAGGAAGCAGGAGAAGAAGAGGAAGCAGGAGGAGGAGGAGGAGGAGGAGGGGGGGGGGTGGGGAGGAGGAGGAGGAGGAGGAGAAATCGTATCGTGGCATATAAATCCAATGGCACATAATTAATTCTGTGTGTGTGTGTGTGTGTGTGTGTGTGTGTGTATACTGATACTGGGACTTGAACTCAGGGCCTTATGTTCTCTCTACTTTTTTGTTCATGGCTGGTACTCTACCACTTGAACCATACCTCCACTTCTGGCTTTTTACTGGTTAACTGGAGATAAGAGTCTCAGATATTTGTTTTCCAGGCTGGTGTCAAACCTCAATCCTCAGATCTCAGCATCTTGAGTAGCTAGGATTATAAGCATGAGCCACCAATACTAGCTCTAATTCTTTTTTCTTTCTTCTTTTTTTGGTAGTAGTGGTGGTTCTGGGGTTTGAACTGAGGGCCTGATACTTGCTAAGCACTCTACCACTGAGCCATGTCCCCAGCTCTATCGTTTTATTGTTTTGTTTTTAGAGATAGGGTCTTTCACTTCCTGGCTGGGTATACCTGGACAGAGACCCGCCTATCTTAGGCTTCCCTTGCTAGCGGGGAGATAGCCCTGGGCCACGTCCAGCTTCCTCTGTTGAGATGAAGTCTTCCACACTTTCTGCCTGGGCTGGAACCCAGGTATTGGTTGAGAGGAAGTAAGCCTTGTTGACTTTTTTTTTTTTTGGTCTGTTGTGGGGCTTGAACTCTGGGCCTGGGCGCTGTCCCTCAGCTCTTCAGCTCAAGGAGAGCACTTTACCACTTGAGCCACAGTGCCACTTCCAGTTTTCTGGTGGTTAATTGGAGATAAGAGTCTCATGGACTTTCCTGCCCAGGCTGGCTTTGAACTCAGCCTCCAGAGTAGCTAGGATTACAGGCGTGAGCCACAGATGCTCAGCCCCAGGTTGACTTTGACCTGTGATTCTCCTATTCTCAGCCTTCCAACTGACTAGAATTATAGGCATGGGCTCCAGCGCCTGACTTTGTGTGTGTGTACACTTTTCTACCCTCTTTCAGTAATTATAAGCAATTTTCTAACCTCATCTAAAGCCCAAATCCTCCCTCGCGTCATGCAGCAGGAAGCTAAATAGAGATATTATTCTCCTGGCTCTTCGCTTCTCCTCTTGCCCTGCCCTGCCTGGTCTGCAGCCCAGGTCCTATTACCTTGGGAACGCAGCTCCCCTCTGCCATCCACCCTCCTCCGCCTGCACCTCCCTCCAGCTGACCCTCATCCTCCCCCTCCGGGGCTTTGCAATCCCAGCTTCTCAGCCTGGATGCCCTGCCTTCTTCTTTCCCTGGGTGATTCCATTTTTATCCTTCAGGGCTGTGCATCAGCCTCCCCCTCTAGAGGAGTGTGGAGATGACAGCCCCTCCCCCACCATCCTGGAGCCTGTGTCTGTCCTTCAAGACTTCTAGCACTGGTTACTGTCTCCATTCACCAGTGTGTCACCTGTTTACTGTCTGCCCCAGGAATCTATGCTCCACCAGGGCAGGGCACACCTGCCTCCCTCTCCCTTATCTACCAACGCTATGACTTTTCCCTGGTAGGTTAATGTTCCATAGATAGCTGTTCCATGAATGCCCATGAGATCAGGCATATTGATTTCATTCTGTTCGCATTTGTTTGTTGAAATTATAAAGATAATAGATGCTAATTGTTCAGGGGAGGAGGAGGGAACACTTCTCCAGAAAGGGAATAAAAGAAAAAGCAGCAGCATCTTCTCGCCTTTAATTTGGTCCATACAACTACAGAGGGAAGGACCCATCCCAGTTCGTTTTGTCTCCTTGTCTAGTTCTAAAGAGTCCTGCCTGCTGGTAGCTCCCACCTGTCATCCTAGATACTCAGGAGGCTGAAATCTGAAGATCATGGTTTGAAGCCAGCCCAGGCAAAAAAGTCCATGAGACTCTTACTCCAATCAACCACTAAGAAGCTGGAGGAAGAGCTGTGGCTTGAGTGGTAGAATGCTAATCTTGAGCAAAAAAAGTTCAGGTACAGCACCCAAGCCCTGAGTTCAAGACCCAGGAGTAACACTATATACATATTGAAGTAAAGACATGAGCTACATCCCCAGCTCTTTAAAATATTCTTTTGGGGGTAGAAGTCTTGTTAAGTTGCCCAAGCTGGCCTTAAACTCACTATGTAACCTAGGCAGGGTTCAAAATTGTGATCTTCCTTCCTTAGCCTCCTGAGTAGCTGGGAATACAGGAGTATGACGCCACACTTGGTGTAGAGTTCTGTAGGGTTGGGTCACTTCGTTATATAACCAATCTCCAGGATGTTTTCTACTTGCAAAGCTAAAATCCCACCTGTTTAACACCCCTCAATCGTGGTTCAAAGCTGACCACGGGTAGAAAAGTCTCCATGAGACTCCTATCTCCAATTAACCACTCAAAAACTGGGTATGGCTCAAGTGGTAGAGCACTAGCCTTGAGCACAAAAAGGCTCAGGCCCAGGCCCTGAGTTCAAGCCCCACAATGGACAAAAAAAAACCCAAACCCCCATTCATTTCTCCCTTTTGTCTCTAGGAGTTTGAACAACTTGCTTTTTTTTCTTTAAATTAATGATGCTCTCTTCCATATGTGTACAATACCTGGCTAATTCTTCCTTCAGCTGTACAGGGTTCCACAGCCACTCAAACCGAGAATTCACCTTTCTCTCATAAGTGATATAAAGGTTTGTTTTTCTTTCTTTCTTTCTTTTTTTTTTTTTGTCGGTCATGGGGCCTGAGCTTTGGGCCTGAGCACTGTCTCTGAGCTCTTCAGCTCAAGGCTAGCATTCTACCACTTGAGCCACAGGGCCACTTCCAGCTTTTTCTGCTTATGTGGTACTGAGGAATCGAACCCAGGGCCTCATGCATGCAAGGCAAGCGCTCTACCACTGAGCCACCTTCCCAGCCCCTGTTTTTCTTGCTTTATTTTGAGCCACAGCTCTGCTTCTGGTTTCCAGTGGGAGATAAGAGTCTCACAGACTTAATTAAAAAAAAAAAAAAGAGTCTCACAGACTTTCCTGCCTGAGCTGGCTTTGAACTCCTGAATAGCTAGGATTATACGCATGAGCCACTAAGCAACCAGCTTTTTGCTGTTTCTTGAACCATGCTGCGATGCTGAGGTTTAACTCCCAGAAGGCTAAGTTCACTGGTTCTGTGCTTTCCATTTTGCCAAACTGCCCCGGGGTCCCTCTCCCCACTGCCTGTGTCAGGATTCCTCATGGAGCACACCCCCGGAGTTCTTCCCAGTGGAGCTCAACAAGTAAATATTGTGCCATCCCAGGGACCCTGCCTCGCAAGGAGGGGTCAGCCAGGCCCCTCTGGTGGAAAGCCGGTGGTTAAGTGGAGGGAAGGAGCGGGGCCGGTATGTACACAGAGGAGGCGAATTCAAAAGCCAGATAATGAGTGGCCGGGGAAGAAGCGCGTTGCTGTGGCAACCTGATTCCCTGGTGCCAGGAGCAGGCTTGCTTCTTTCTTCTGCACCTGGCAGGAGCTCCTCTCCTCCTTCCCTACCCCGTTTCCTTGAGGAAGACAGACAGAGCGTTTGGCATTCTGTTCCTGAGGTCAGAGGACAGTTTCTGACCCTGGTCAGATGTCAGTTAGGAAGAATCTGGGAGCTCACTGAGCAGGTGCCTGCAGACAACAGAATGCACCAAGTGCCTGGCTCAAATCCTGGGGGTCAAGAACCCCACTGGCCCAGGGCTGTCTTTGCTGACTGTCCCTGAACGTCACCAGGTGGGAGTCCAGCCCTCAGAGACCGTTCTGTTCTGTTCCCAGGAAATGCGTTTTAGATTTTTCTTTCAGAACACAAGGTCAAGGGCTTGCCTGACAAGGCCTCAGCAGTGAGTTCCTGGTACTAAGTCACTGCGCTCCACATCCCTCCAGGGTGTTCCACCCAGAAATGCTGGCTGGAATTAAAACTGGGAGATGACAGGACAGATGGATGAGGCAGATTAAATTGCCTTTATTTTTTCCCTTCAGTGTGCCAGGTTCTAAGGGGGGGCGGGAGGCAGAGTTCACACCCTCTCTTTTAATCCTCTTACCAGCTGAGGTGAGGTGGCATTCTGGATTCCCATTTGCTATCCTTGGAATGAAATCTGAGGCTATCTACGGCTTTGCAAATGGAAGGGACTGGCCCAGGCTCTCTGGGGCACAGAGGTCAAAACCATTGCCTGGCACCCCTACTCTGCCCCACCATGGGGAGCCAGCAGCCAGCGAGGGCCTATGTCTCCATTATTGTGTCCATTTTCTTTCCTCCTTCTTGGAAACCCCATCTGCTTCCTTTCTTGGCGGGGGAAAGTGTGGGTATGGATGTTCAACTCCACACAGTTGTGAACTCTTGGACCTTGCAGCCGATATACGGAAGAATGGTGATTCCATGAGGCCTTTGTTGTTGTCATTGTGTGTTTTCTTTTTGTGCCAGTACTAGGACTTGAACTCAGGGCCTGGGTGCTATCCTTGAACTTTTTGCTCAAGGCTAGTGCTCTACCACCTGGGCCATAGCTCCACTTTCAATCTTTTTGATGGTTAATTGTTTTTTTTGTTTGTTTGTTTTATTTTGTCGGTCGTGGGGCTTGAACTCTGGGCCTGAGCGCTGTCCCTCAGTTCTTCAGCTCAAGGCGAGCGCTCTACCACTTGAGCTACAGCGTCACTTCCGGTTTTCTGGTGGTTTATTGGAGATAGGAGTCTCACGGTCTCTCCTGCCCGGGCTGGCTTTGAACCGTGATCCTCAGATCTCAGCCTCCTGAGTAGCTAGGATTACAGGCGTGAGCCACCAGCGCCCGGCTTTGATGGTTAATTGAAGGTAAGCGTGTTAAGAACTTTCTGGCATGGGCTGGCTTTAAACTGCGATCTTCAAGATCTCAGCCTCCTGAGAAGCTAGGATTACAGGCATGAGCCACCAGCGCCTGGATTCTATAAGGTTTTGTTTAGTTTCCACAACACTGTGGGAGGATTAAGGAAGTGGAGGGAAGGATGCTATGACACAATGCTTCTATGAACTCCAGTAGCCCACGTCTCCACTGAGGGAGCTCTTAGCAATCTGGACTTGTCTGCTGTGGGCTCTCCTTGGGAGCTTCTTTCCACAGCTTCTGGGGTAAATAACAGCACCGATCCTGTCCTCCACTCGGTGGCTCTGCCTGGACAGCTGAGGTAGCAGGCCTATGGATCAGATCAGAGGGAAACACGCCAGAGGGAAGCGCCACGTCTCTATTTCCTAGCACTCATCTGATGAGCTGAAGCCTCTGTGCTGGTGTGTGTGTGTGTGTGTGTGTGTGTGTGTGTGTGTGTGTGTGCTGGTGTGTGTGTGCTGGTGTGTGTGTGTGTGTGTGCTGGTGTGTGTGTGTGTGTGTGTGTGTGTGTGTGTGTAGGTGGAAGGGAAGTAGAAAGAACCTGGATCAAAATAATAAGATTCTGGATCAAAATAATGCTCCCTATTCTTCCCATAATGCTCTGCTGGTTTTACATTTCTTCTTCCTACAGTATGATGATGGTGGCCAGGGCCCCTGAGCTGTTGCCTTTTAGCATGACCTTGACACCCACAGCTCAGCCCCAGCCTTGAGGCCCCCCACAGATTCTTAGACTCTGAGGTACTCCTGACCCTCAGCATCTTGGTCTTTGCATTGAATCAGATCCTAGGGGAATTCCAGGACAAGCCCATTTGTCTGACCCCTTTTCCACCATTAGTCCTCTGCTTTGCGCACGTGTGTGTGTGTGTGTGTGTGTGCGTGCGTGCGTGTGTGCGTGCGTGTGCGCGTGCGCTGCTCCTGGGCATTGTCCCTGAGCTTTTGTGTACCAGACTAAGGCTCTACTACCTGAGCCACAGCTCCATTTCTCATTTTGTGTTTTGTTTTTGTTTTTTAATTGGAAATTTCCTGCCCAGGCTGGCATCAAACTGCAATCCTTAGAACTCAGCCTTCTGAATAGCTAGGATTACAGGCATGAGCCACCAGCAGCAGGCTTCTGCTCCCCTTCTTGAATGCAGCATCTGCCCTAATGTGGAGTTCCTGCTAGGGCTGTAAATAGAAACTAGGACCAAGGACCCTGCTGTTTTTTTTTAAGCTGTCCCCTGACACCCCTACCTCCACACTGGTCCTGAAGTTGGTACTTGAGACACCCACGCAGGACTTCCTGTATCCCCTGCCTCTGCCTGTTCACACACATTCTGGGAGCGCCACACAGCACATCTGGAATTCCTTACACTCAAGCCACATAGAAAGAAATTCAGGGCGGGGTGCTGCAGGCTCATGCCTATAAGCCAAGCCACTTAGGAACCTGAGATCTGAGGATCTCAGTTCAAAGCCAGCTCAGGCAGAAAAGTCCAAGAGATTCCATCTCCAATTCCCCAGCAAAATGCTGGGCTGGAATGTGGCTCAGGTGGTAGCGTGCCAGCCTTGAGTCGAAAAGCTGAGTGAGAGTGTGAGGTCCTGAGTTCAAGCAAGCGATTCAGTGATGCAAGCCAGGAGACAGGCTTGGCTCTGGATTTGTTAACAGGTGCTTAAACTCGTTAGAAAATCCTTTCGGGTCTTGGCAAAGGCCAGTCTGTGCCAAGATTTTACACTGAGGAATTTTTTTTTTAGATTCGCAGCTGAGACTGACTTCCTCCTTGTCTTTGTGTCCCTAATCCTCTGCGAGCAAACAAACGCTCTGGCAGAACAGCAGGTTGGTGACAGGAGCGTGCAAATGAGAAGCGCAAATGTCTCCACAAATGTCCTCAGCCCCGTGCTCAGGATGGGCCATGTGGACAGTCCCTGAGGCCCCAAAGCTTCTGTGGATCTCCCCTGCTGACATAGAGTGCTTTTCTCCTTTATAGTGTCTTTTTTGATTCTTGTTTGTTGTAGTAGAGACATCCTGGATGCAAAAAGCCAATGATTAATGATTTTAGGGCTAGGATTGGTCTTTGATTTAATCTGATGGCAGTACAAAAGGGATAGTATAGGAGGCTAGGAAGGTGGCTCAGTGGTAGAGTGCTTGCCTTGCATGCATGAGGCCCTGGGTTCGATTCCTCAGCACTACATAAGTAGAAAAAGCTGGAAGTGGCACTGTGGTTCAAGTGGTAGAGCCCTTGCCTTGAGCTAAAGAGTTGAGGGACAGTGCCCAGGCCTAGATTTCAGGCCTCATGACTGACCAAAAAAAAAAAAAAGGGATAGTACGGAGTCAGAAAAACAAGCAAAATTAAAAGCAATAGTTGAAGATTTGTGTGGGTTTGATGTTTAGGATGGACTGGATTGACAGAGACCAGAACACTGGACCACTAGAAACATTGTTGTAGTGATCCAGATATGCAATGACAAAGTCTTTTTTTTTTTTTTTGCCAGTCCTGGGGCTTGAACTCAGGGCCTGGGCACTGTCCCTGAGCCTCCTTGTGTTCAAGGAGAGCGCTCTACCACTTGAGTCACAGTGCCACTTCCAGTTTTTGAGTGGTTTATTGGAGATAAGAGACTCATGGGGACTTTTCTGCTTGGACTGGCTTTGAACTGCAATCCTCAGATCTCAGTCTCCGAAGTAGTGAGGATTACAACGTGAGCCACCGGCGCCCAGCAAAATCCTACCCTTTACCCTTCAAAATCCTCTGGATTCCTCTGTGAGACCTGATGGCATGTGAATAACCACTTCCTAGGTATCTTTGATAGGCTTGGCATCTCTGGGCCCTCGGCTTCCTCACTGCATGAGCAGAAGTAATAGAGGGTGAGAAATGTCCAGCCTTAGAGATAATGTATCATAGGCAGCGCTTGGACTCTCATTCTTCTTCCTGCTCAGTTCTCCTGATCCGCACCCCACAGCCATGGTTTTCTTCAGCTTTGGATGCTCTGCCACTTCTTTTTAAAAAGCAAAAACAAACAAACAAAAAACAACGGAGAGCTGGGCGTTGGTGGCTCACACCTGTAATCCTAGCTATTCAGGAGACTGAGATCTGAGGATCACAGCTTGAAGCCAGCCTAGGCAGGAAAGTCCATGAGACTCTTATCTCTAATTAACCTCAAGAAAACTGGAAGTGGAGCTGTGGCTCCAAGTGGTAAAGCACTAGCCTTGGGTGAAAAAGCCTAGGGACAGCGCCCAGTCCCTGAGTTCAAGCCCCATGACCAACAAAAAATTAAAATAAATTTAAAAAGAGATACAAGCCTGGCACCAGTGGCTCACATCTGTAATCCTAGCTACTCGGGAGACTGTGATCTGAAGATCATGGTTTGAAGCCAGCCCAGACAGGAAAGTTCATGAGATGCTTATCTTCAGTTAAGCACCAAAAAAGCTAGAAGTGGTCTATGGCTCAAGTGGTAGAGAGCTTGCCCTGAGCAAAAATAAAAAGCTCAGGGACAGCATCCAGGCTCTGAGTCCAAGCTCTCGTATCAGCACAATTTCTTTTTTAAGTGATACAATTCACACACCTCCTCCTCCTTCTCTTTCTCCTTCTTCTCCTCCTCCTCCTTCTTTGGCAGTACTGCATTTTTGATGTTGTTGTTTTGGGTGGTTGTAGGGCTGGTACTCTGGGCCTGGGCGCTGTCCCTCAGCATTTCAACTCAAGACTAGCACTCTACCGCTTGAGCCACAGTGCCACTTCCGGTTTTCTGGTGGTTAATTGGAGAAAAGAGTCTCATGGACTTTCCTGTCCAGGCTGGCTTTGAACTGCCATCCTCAGATCTCAGCCTTCTGAGTAGCTAGGATTACAGGCGTGAGCCACTGGCTCCCGGCAGTACTGGGTTTTAAACTTAGAACCTCATGCCTATTAGGCAGGTACTCCACCACATGAGCCGTGACTCCAGCCCTTTTTGTTTTAGTTATTTTTTGATAGAATCTCCTGCTTTTTGCCAGAGGCCTGCCTTGGACTGTGATCCTACTTATGCTTCTCTTGTAGCTTGGATTACAGGTGGTCCACTACACCCAGCTTATTGGTTGAAATGAAGTCCAACTCACCGCCCCTGCGATACCTTCCATGGCGATCCTATGAAGCCCAAGGCCCTCACCAGATGCCCGGACCCTGGACTTTCCCAGCCCCTAGAACCATGAGCCAGACAAACCTCTGTGTTTTATAAATGATCAGTCTCAGGTACTCATTCTTAGCAACAGAAAATAGACTAAGACAGATCACTTCCTGCAAGAGGCACTGACCGGCTATCTTAAAAGATTAAGTAGGAGCTACTGGGGCAAAACAGGGGGAGGAGGGGAACAGTGTTCTCAGGGCAGGAATCACAGGGAAAGGCAGTGTGGACCACGTTGTGGGGAGAAGTGGGGAGGGAGGGAGGAGGGACATAAAGTGAGGATTCAACAGTGAGCAAACAAGGGTCAATGAGCAAATGTTTATACAGAGTGTTGCACACATGATCGATAAGTGTTTACATAACCGCTGCTGCCTTCCAAGAACTTGGTGAGACACGGCATTGTGTTCCTTTCTCGGACTCAGAAGTGAGGGGCCCAGGGTGGGGGTGGGGGTGCTCTGGAGGGAAGTAACACTTCCATTGTCTCTGAAGATGAAGAGTCAAAAAGGGACAAGGAAGCTTAGCACCGCTCCTTAGCAAGGGTTGATGAGTGCTGATTCTGTTCGGGGCAGTGTGTGTCTGCGCTGAGGGTTGGGAAGAAATGGACATTTCCTAACCACAGGTTTACCAGGGACTCAGGCAAGACCGCAAACATCCACATCACGTGACCGAGCAAGCTTAATCATCGAATGGCAGAGCTGGGGGACTTCCCACAGAGGTCCAGAGATGAATTCATTTGAGGCATAGGCACTGAGCTGCAAGGGAAGATGGGAGGATTAGAGGAGCTTGGGGTGCAGAGGGAGGTCAAATCAAATGGAGGGGCAGCGCTCTGAAGTGATTTGCCATCAGCCAGAGAGGGCAAAGATTCCTGCAGCCTCCCATGAGGTTAATGGAAGGTGGGAAAGGGAGAAGAAATGCAGCGAGCTAACATTCATTCAGCTCCAGCCATGGTGTTCTGTGCGTTCTGTGGTTAGTGTGAAAAGAGAAAAATTCACCCCTTGAAAAATCATGTTGCAAAAGAGAAGTTAGGGATCCAGGACAAAGTCACAAGTACGACTGCTCTCTGGAGCCAGACGGGGAGTAAGAGCGCCACTGGCCACGTAGGACACTTTAGGGAGTGGTAGGGATTGTGGCAATCTAAAGAAAGTTTGCTTACCCCGGAAATGGGAGGCTACTCCCCAACCCACAAGCTGTGACCCCCTAATGGGTACAGAGCTTTCATTCCACCTCTCTCTGGACCATCTCTAAATTTCTACTTCCAACCTGACTCTTAAGAAAGTGACAGGAGAGCTGGGAAGGTGGCTCTGTGATAGAGCGCTTGCCTTGAGCTGAAGAGCTGAGGGACAGTGCCCAGGCCCAGCGTTCAGGCCCCACGACCGACAGAAAAAGAGAAAGTGACAGGATACTTGAGCATGCAACAGAAGTGCACACCACTCAGGGAGCACTTCACCCTCTCCTTTAAATCTGTTTCCCCTTAAACTTCCTCATGTCAACTTATGGGGCCCATTCCCCGGTGTCTCCCATGTGATCAACTCCTCCTCTACATCCAGACCATCCTTAAGAGCTGTGGCTTCTACTTCACAAATGGATCTCACGTGTGTCCACTTCTCTCCTCCCTCCCCTGCCACTCTCCTGATCCAAGTTATTACCATTGTCTGCCCCGGCAGCTTCTGCTGCCTTCCCGGCTTCCCATTCTCCGCCCCCTTCCTCTAGACAGATTCCATGGTGATTACTTAAGACTGCAAATCCAGTCCTCTCTTAGTTTTAAAACCTTCAGCGGTTTCCTCTAGATTTGGTATAAAATTCAAAATAATGGCTGTGGTTCACTAAACTCCATGTAAGCTGATGCAAGGGATGTAAAATTAACTGGCTGTAGGGTGCAGGTGAAGTTGGCTGAGTCAGGGATGATTGGGAGGAATGGGGCTGTGCATGTGAAGAAGGTAGGTGGGCTGGTAGCCAGATATTCTGGTATTTCAAGAAAAGCTTGCCATCCATACTTTGTGGAGGGGTGGGGGACAGTTCTGGGCCTTGAACTCAGGGCCTGGGTGCTGTTCTGGAGCTTTTGTGGCATAAGACTAGTGCTCTACCATTTGAGCTCCACTTAAAGCTTTTTGGTGGTTCATTGGAGATAAGAGTCTCACAAACTTTCCTGCCCAGGCTGCCTTCAAACCTTGATCCTCAAATCTCAACCTCCTGAGTAGCTTGGATTACAAGTGTGAGCCACCAGTGTCCAGCTAAGATATGAATTTTAACACTTAAATATCTGGATGGTTTAGCTCAGTGCTGGTGGCTCACGCCAGTAATCCTAGCTACTTAGGAGGTTGAGATCTGAGGATCATAGTTGGAAGCCAGCCCCGGGCAGGAAAGTCCGTGAGACTCTTATTTCCAATTAACCACCAGAAAACCAGAAGTGGTGCTGTGGCTCAAAGTGGTAGATTGCTAGTCTTGACAAAAGAGCTCAGGGACAGCACCTGGGCTGTGAGTTTCAAGCCCCAGGACTGACAGGGTTGGAGGGGATGGCTGGGGGCAGGGTGTGTGTGTGTGTGTGTGTGTGTGTGTAGAATTACTATTGTGTTTGACAAGCATTTGGCAGGGTTTTGTCGTTGTTGTCGTTGGTTTTAGTAAAGCTTCTTTTCTTTCACTTCCCCAGCAATGAAGACTGAACTGCAAGGGAATTCATTAGGGCATCTCCAGGTCCTGATGGTTCACACCTGTAATCCTAGCTGCTCAGAAGGCTGAGATCTGAAGATTGCAGGTTGGAAGCCAGCCTAGGCAGCAAAGTCCATGAGACTCTTATCTCCAATTAACCACTCAAAAACCAGTTGTAGTGCTGTGGCTCAAAGTGGTAGAGTGCTAGCTTTGAGCAAAAGAGTTCAGGGGACAGCGCCCAGGCTGTGAGTTTAAGCCCCATGACTGACCAAAAAAAAAAAAAGTGTGTCTTCCACATGCAGGCCCCGTGGCTTACTCCTGTGGTAGCTCCTTAGGAGGCTGAGATCAGGAAAATTGAGGTTATAGGCCAGACTGGGCAAAAAAGTTAGTCATGGTGGCTGGTACCTGGCACACCAGTGACTCTGGGAAGCATAAAATAAGCGGACCATAGTCCAGGCACAGCCTGGCCAAAAGTGAGACCACATCTCCAAATAACCAAAGTAAAAGAGGACTGGAGGTGTGGCTTGGCAGTAGATCAGCTTTTTAGTAAGTGTGACACCCTGAGGTCAAACCTCATACCTCCATAGAAGAAAAAGAGTATCTTCCCTACATAAACCGTGTTACCTCTTACAATGAATTGTAGCGTTTCTCCAGATTGTCCAGAAGAGAGATTTGGAGGCTCGGAAGCTGGAGGGGGGAGAAGAAATGGGAAATGCTCAGAAGCAGGGCTGCGGGCCAGGCCCAGGACGAGAGGGCAGGAAGGGCTCACAGGCCTGGGAACACAGATGACTGCAGGAATCTGGAAGGCTGCCACCCAGCTCCCAACCTTTCAGATTCTGCCCCTCCCCTGCTCTTCTTCTCTGCGGTGGCAATCCCAGGCCTCACTGGGGCTGACTGCCTGGGGGTGAAGCCAGTGGCTTATGGAAGCAGTGAGGGACAGACAGGGACTTGAATCTGCCAAGGAGCATGCGCAGAGATATTTACAAAGGCTTTGGATTACTTGCAGCCAGCCTCCCCCAGGATGGAGGCTTAGTTGGTCTAGACAACCTACATAACAATGGGGGTGGGGGGGAGATATTCTGGAAAGTGTTATTTTTGGAGCAGCAGTGAACTAGGCTGAGACAGGTAAATTTGCTTTTTGATGCTCAGGATTGAAGCCAAGGCCTCACGCGTGCCAGTGTTCTGACATGAGGGCCACACCACCAGCCAAGAAAAGTTTATAAAAGGCAAAAATAGCCAGGGACTGGTGGCTCATGCTTATAATCCTAACTACTCAGGAAATCTGAGGATTGTGGTTCAAAGCCAGCCCAGCCAGGAAGGGTTGTGAGACTCTTCTATCCAATTTACTACCCAAAAGCCTTAAGTGGAGCTCTAACTCCAATGGCAGAGCATTAGCCTTGAGTAAAATAGCTCAGAGACAACACATAGGCCCTGAGTTCAAGTCCCAGGGCCAGCAAAAAAGAGAAGATAGGGGACTGGGAAGGTGGCTCAGGGGTAGAGCGCTTGCCTTGCATGCATGAGGCCCTAGGTTCGATTCCTCAGCACCACATAAGCAAAAAGAAAAAAACCGGAAGTGGCGCTGTGACTCAAGTGATAGAGCGCTAGCCTTGAGCTGAAGAGTTGAGGGACAGCGCCCAGGCCCAGAGTTCAGGCCCCACAACCGGACCAAAAAAAAAAAAGAGAAGATAGTACACAACCCAAACAGGGTACGGGCATACCTAGGACCAGGTACAGTGTGTAACATCATGAATATTTATGGTGATTATGTAGATTATGGTTTGTCTCAGATTCCCAGTAGGATAAGTGTGGCCTTTTTTTTTTTGTCAGTCATGGGGCTTGAATTCTGGGTCTGGGAGCTGTCCTTGAGCTGAAGATCTCAAGGCTAGCACTCTACCACTTGAGCCACAACGTCACTTCCAGTTTTCTGGTGGTTCCTTGGAGATAAGAGTCTCACAGACTTTCCTGCCCAGGCTGGCTTTGAACCGTGATCCTCAGATCTTAGCTTCCTGAGTAGCTAGGATGACAAGGCAGGACCACCGGCGCCCAGCTGAAGTGTGGCCTTTTGATCTGACACCTGGCACCATTTGTCATCTTGCTGCTTACACTGGTTATGAACCGGCAGGAGACGCCAAAGCCGGCCTGCCCAGTTCGCTTGGGTCACTGGCACCCAGACATTCCTTCACACCAACCATGGTTCCCGCCTCACACCGGCTGCGAGACAGTGGCTCGTCCTCCAGGTAAGGATTTTAAGCCTGTTCCATGACAAGAGGCATCGTTTCTCCAAGTTTTTGATGTTGCAGAATGAATGTCTTTCTCTAAGATCTCTTTGTTCAGTTCCCAAAATATACTAATCATTTTGGACAAGCCCACAGGGTCGGAGGTGGGGAGCTACTCTTTTCCTTTTCCTTTTTTTTTTTTCTTTTTCACTAATACTGCAGCTTACCAGGGAGCATAAAGCTTAAATCAAAGGAGACAGTGCTTCTGCATTTAATGAGAGCTCATGAAAACTGTTTTCTCTGAATTCCTGGCTGCTGTTTATCTTGTCCCTTCTCTGTCCTGCCTCAAGACCAGGGCCAGTTTGAAGGTGAGAGTATAATCTGAGGTCAGGTGATTCATTCAGCATTAGGCCTTGGAATTAAGCACACTGGGGTTGCTTTTTTTTTTTTGCCTATCACGGGTCTTGAACTCAGGGCCTGTGCATTGTGGTTCATGGGTCTTGAACTCAGGGCCTGTGCATTGTGGTTCATGGGTCTTGAACTCAGGGCCTGTGCATTGTGGTTCATGGGTCTTGAACTCAGGGCCTGTGCATTGTGGTTCATGGGTCTTGAACTCAGGGCCTGTGCGTTGTGGTTCATGGGTCTTGAACTCAGGGCCTGTGTGTTGTGGTTGAGCTTCCACTCAAGGTTCTCACTCTACCACTTGGAGCCACCGCTCCACTTCTGGTTTTCTGGTGGTGAACTGGAGATAAGAATCTCATGGGCGTGAAGGGTAAACAAAGGAGGAGGCTGCAATGCTTGGTAAGAAATGTATGCATTATCCTGCCCATGTAATTGTAACCCCTCTGTACAGTATGTTCTCAAATAAAATAAAATAAAATTTAAAAAAAAAAAAAAAAAAAAAGAATCTCATGGGCTTTCCTGCATAGGCAGGCTTCCAGCTGTGATCCTTAGATCTCAGCCTCCTGCATAGCTAGGATTACAGGTGTGAGCTACCAGCACCTGGCTGTGGTGGCATATTGACGTTGCCTTGGCTGGAGTCAGTTAACCTCTCCAAGTCACAATTGGCCCATCTATAAAATGGGCATAAAGAGTTTCCTTTGACAAAATGTTATTGAGAGGATGAAGGGTGCTGCCAAATAAATAGAGTGCTTAGTGTAGTGCTTGGCATGAGTGACAGTAGCCGGGTGGACAGCCCCCGGGTGGACAGCCCCCCGGTGGGCAGCCCTCGGTGGGCAGCCCGGCACCACAGCGCCTGCTTAGCATGTCCGACATCCTCGGTTCAACCCTCGGCACTGATAAATTTTAAAGAATGAATGTTTTTAGAACATGAGTTGTGGGGCTGGGAAGGTGGCTCAGTGGTAGAGCGCTTGCCTCGCATGCATGAGGCCTGGGTTCGATTCCTCAGCACCACATAAGCAGAAAAAGCCGGAAGTGGCACTGTGGCTCAAGTGGTAGAGCACTAGCCTTGAGCTGAAGAGCTGAGGGACAGTGCTCAGGCCCAGAGTTCAGGCCCAAAGCCCACAAAAAAAAAAAAAAAAAAGGATCTGAGTTGCCTGAGATCACCACCACTGTTCCTCCTCCTCCATGCAGAGACAGCTTTGCAGATAACTGAATGGGTTAACCAGTTTATCTCTTCCTTTCTGGAAAGTTCCTTCCCTCCACTGACCTGTGTCCACCAGCTGCTTTCACTGTTTCTGACCATCCTAGCTCAAGCTACTGGGCCTGTTGGATTTGCTGCTGATCATAGGTCCAGGAGGAGGAGGGGTGGAGAATGCGTGATTCTCCATCCAAAGGCTCAGGCTTTTTAAAAAATAAATAATTGATTAATTAATTTTAGGGCAAGTATTTCATTGAGCAACAGGGGAAAGGATCTATCTATATGAATGTGTGTGTGAGTGTGTGTGTGTGTATTTTCCTCTTCTGGTGGTACTGTGGTTTGAACTCAGATCCTTACACTTGCTTGGCTTGCTTGTGTGGCTGGAGCTCTGTCACTTGAGTCACACATCCAGCCCAGCTTTTTGCTGACTATCCTGGGAATGGAGTCTCATAGGCATTTTTTCCCGGGCTAGCTTTGAATCTCAGATCTCAGTGGGCATGAGCCACTTCAAACCCAGCATAAAAATGTAAATATTTTATTTTTTATTTTCCCATCCTGGGGCTTGAACCCTGGGCTTGGGCACTGTCCCTGAGCTCCTTTTTACTCCAGGTTAGTGCTCTACCACTTGAGCCATAGCCTCACTTCCAGCTTTTTCTGTGATTAATTGGTGATAAGAGTCTCATGGACTTTCCAGTCTGGGCTGGCTTTGAACCACTATCCTCAGATCTCAGCCTCCTGTGTAGCTAGGATGACAGGCATGAGCCTTTTTCCTAGTCACAAGGCATGCAGAACCAATTCTTACTAAATCGGGTAAAAATATCAATTATTAACAATAACAAAAGAACCACCCAATTAAACATAGGCAAAGAGCTGAAGATGCGTTGCTGAGAAGGGTCTGTGCAAATGAGGAAGAGGCAGTGGCAGGAAGAAGCATTAGCCAGGGCCTCAGTGAGACTGCATTATGCCTTTTCCAACAGCTTTTGTTTAAAAGAAGGTGAAGAGAGAAAAGAAAAAAGGAAGTATGTGTGGGTGGGGATGTGGAGAAATTGGAACCCCGAACGCTTCTGGTGAGAATGCAAAATGGTGCAGCTGCCGTGGAAAATAGTCTGGCAGTCCCTCAGAATGTTAAACATAGAGTTACCATATGATCCAGCTTTTTCATTTCTGGAATTGAAGTGGAAGGTGAACAGTTATTTATACATCCATGTTCACAGCAGTGTTATTCAAAATAGCTGAAGATGGAAGCAACCCAACCGTCTGTCAGAGTGTGGTATATGCACTCAAAAGAATATTATTCAGCCTTTAAAAGGAATGAATTTCTGCTAGAGGCAAGTAGTGATAGAGCACCTGCCTAGTAAGCCTGAGGCCCTGAATTCAAAACCCAGGACCACTGAAAGCATAGATTGTTTGGGATCAGGTCTTTGGACACCATCTTGCTGGACTGGACAAGTATAAACCAGATGTAAAAGGCACAACATTGTATTGGAAGAGATTCCCGCGGGGGACAACGTGCTGCCTCTGCTCTGCTCATCCTCAGCCCCTTCTCGCTCCCCAGGTTTTGATAACCTTTCCCTTTGCCCTGGGAGCAGATTTGCACAACAGAGCTGATTTGAAATGGATGATTAACCAGAATGTCTTGAAACCCAACCAATTTTAATTTTTAGAAAGTCACCTTCCTGCCTGGTTCATGCCTATAAGCTTAGCTGCTCAGGAGGCTGAGATCTGAGGATCAAAGTTTGAAGTCAGCCAACCCAGCTCAAATCTGTGGCTCTTACCTTCAATTAACCACCAAAATTCTGGAAGTAGAGCTGTATCTCAAGTAGTAGAATAAAAAAAAAAAAAAAAGGGACAGCAACCAGGCTCTGATTTCAAGTCCCAAGACTGGCCAAAAAAGAAAAAGAAAAGAAAAAGAAAAAAAAACACTTCCAAAACAAATAATTAGAATAGGGGCAATCAATCAAAGCATAGTGCAGGGAACAAAACCCCTTAGACTCAGCCACTTGGAGACAGAGCAGCTGAGCCTTAGGCTGAATGCTTTTCTTCTGACCAAGTACTTGGAACTCACCTTGCCTTGTTCTTGGACTTCCTTTGTGGAGTTACTGAGACAAGAATCTGCGGGGGCAGCGGGGCCAGTTGGCAGCTGCAACACTGGAAGACATTCCCTGCTGCTGAGCTCAACACTAGCAGGTTCTGCTAACTGAAAGCAGAAGAAACCCCTATCATTACCACCATTAAAAAAAAAAAGTAGCCAATATTTCTGGTCCAAGGATTGGACTAGAAGTTGATAACAAGAAGAAGGAGGAGGAGAAGAAGAGGAAGAGGAGGAGGAGGAGAGGAAGAGGAGGAGAGGAAGAGGTGGTAGAGGAAGAGGTGGTGGAGGAGGAGGAGGAGGAGGAGGAGGAAAAGAAGGAAGAAGGAAGAGAAAGAAGAAGAACAAGAAGAAGAAGAGGGGCTGGGAAGGTGGCTCAGTGGTAGAGCGCTTGCCTTGCATGCTCGAGGCCCTGGGTTCGATTCCTCAGCACCACATAAGCAAAAAGAAAAAAGCCGGAAGTGGCGCTGTGGCTCAAGTGGTAGAGCGCTAGCCTTGAGCTGAAGAGCTGAGGGACAGTGCCCAGGCCCAGAGTTCGGGCCCACGACCGGACCCCCCCCCAAAAAAAAAAAAAAAGAAGAAGAAGAGGAGGAGGAGGAGGACGAGGAGGAGGAGGAAGAAGATGACAAAGAAGGAGGAGGAGGAAGAGGAGAAGATTCTGACACATACAACATAGATGTAGTGAAAAAACCCATCACAAAAGGACAAATACTGTATGTCCATTTATAAGACCTTTGTTTTGGAGGGGTGCTTGGTCGTGGGGCTTGATCTGTCCCTGGGCTGAGCTTGAGCTGCATGCTGTTCCTGAGCTTTTTCACTCAAGGATTCAAGGCTAGCTAGCTCGCTCTCTATGACTTAGAGCCATAGCTCCACTTCTGGTTTTCTGGTGGTTAATTGGAGATAAGAGTTTCGCAGACTTCTCTGCCCAGATTGGCTTTGAACCTTGATCCTCAGATCTCAGCCTTGTGAGTAGCTACGATTACAGGCGTGAGCTGAGAAAGCCTGGCTCAGTGGGAGTTTAGGGGCGACTGTTAGTCATGAGAAGTCAAAAAAAGAAGCCAAGAACAGCAGTTGCATGGTGTTCATCACCCCCTCTTGGACGCTGTACCTCAAAGTGGCCCTCAGCTCTGCCTCACCACTTCCTGGGTTTGGATGAAGACAGGGAAGTTCTTCTCATTTCTTGTACCTGCTTCTCTCCCTCTACTAAATCCCCTGCTCCGACCAGCAAGGTCAGGATGACTCCTGCCCGCCCGCCCGCCCTGACCCCTGCACGTTCTCCTTCCCTCTCTTTCTTCCTCGCTAGCTCTCTACCTCTCCGTCTCTGTCTCTGTCCGTCTGTCTCTCTCTCTCTCATCTTTCTTTTCTTTTTTTGAGACAGATCTCACTCTGTCGCCCAGGCTATCCTGAAACTCTCCATCCTCCTGCCTCAGGCCTCCGAGTGCTGGGATTACAGACCTGCTCCACTAAATTGGTTCCACAAGTCTATTCTAATCCAATGCATCTCAGGATGGCTCAGGTTACCGTTTAGACTGAGGGGAGATTTGTCTGTGACAGCTTCTTACCCGCCCCCCGCCCTCCCCACTCACCCCCACTGCAGTCTCCCTACCACCTCCAGCCTCCCCGCCTCCCTTCTCTCCTCCAGCCGCTGATCCTGCCTGTCACTCCTCAGTCCTCCACCCGCTCACTCTCACGACTCAGCCCACATGGCTCCCATCTCAGTGAGTTCCTTGTGGATTGGGAGCTGGGGGACGCAGGCACCCCTGCCTGGAGCTGCTGGGAGCTTCACCCACGTGAGCTGGCAGCCTGGTCATGAGTATTTCTGGGGGGAGGCCATCCCACCTCTCCCGCCCTCCCTCTGGCTAGGACATGAGGGTGAAGGGGGGGCGCAGGGTAACAGACGCCACCGAGATCGTCCCACAGACAAAGCAGGTGTCCAGGCTGGAGATGAGCAGTTGGGTCTTCTTGGATCGGCCTCAGGGCTGCCCAGCGATGTTGTCTTGTTTGAGATGGGGTCTGGTTGTGTAGCCCAGGTGGGCCTCAAACTCCAGATCAGCTTCCCTAGTGCTTGCACCACAGGTGTGACCACCGTGTCCAGCCTCCTCTACGAACAGGATGGCATCCTTGCATTTTTCTTTCACTGGATGTGTGTAAATTAGAGTTAGAGCTCACGGCTGGTAGCTACTGTTAGTAAGGGAAAAAATACTACTCGTGTGTGTGTGTGTGTGTGTGTGTGTGTGTGCGCGCGCGCGCGCGCGTGCACATGTACTGATAGTGAATTGAATTCAGGGCCTGGGTGCTGTCCCTTTTCTTTTTGGCTCTAGGCTGGTGCTTTACCACTTGAGCCACAGCTCTACTTCTAGCTATTTTGCTGGTTAATAGGAGATAAGCGTCTCACAGACTTTTCTGCTTAAGCAGACTTCAAACTTTGGTTCTCACATCTCAGCCTCTTGAGTAACTAGGAATAAAGACATGAGCCACAGCCTCCCGCCCCCCTCCCCTGCCCCAAGAAATACTACTTCTAATGAGGATAATGAAAAGAACTCAACAGGACCCAAGGAGGTGATCCAGAAGTTCTCTAAGCAGCTCCCACTGCAGCTCTGCAGTGGAAAATGACGGGCGAGGAGAGGACTGGGCTGCGCTTCCACACGGCGTTAAGGATGCTTCTGGACAATTTGCTCCCGCTAGCTTATTAACATCCGTCAAGCAGCACGCTGAGGACTCCCGGACTCCCTGCTCCTGGCGCCCTTCCCCGTGACCAAGCTGAGCAGCAGCAGCTGTGTCTGCCTCCCAGCGGCCTGGGCTGTCATCTGCTCCGGATGCCCAGCACATCTCAGCTGCAGTAAGCCGAGCCGGGCTCCAGCTACCCCAAGAGCCTTCCCTATGCTTGGTGTCTCAGCCTGGGAGGTGGTGGAACCTAAAGCCTTAGGGTTCAGCATTGGTGACAATCGAGTCCAAGCTGGGAGGAGGGGCGAGGGGCGGGCAGAACAAGCTAGCAGCAGGAGCTGCAATCTAATGAATTCATAGAAATTCCATTAGTGTCACCAACTCCTCTAAGCCCTGGGGAAACAGAACAGATCCTTTTCTTTGAGCTCCTACAATACAACCCAAACCAAAGTCTAGATGTCCCTTGGTTCCCCCTACCCACCCCCCCAAACCTCAAGCCATTAAGCAGGAGCCTCAGAGTGCTGTGGGTGGAGATTTTCCTTTATTTGCTTTGATTTTGGAGAAGATGATGCCAATGCGTCAGACACTGGAATGACCCCCCACACACATAACTCCACCCGGCACATGCAGATCACGTGGTGTTCACACAGTGATAGCCACTGAACCAGCGATGCACCCCATGAAGATGAGGTCCCCACCGTGGCAAAAATACTCCCCTCCCTTATTTTTGTTTCAAGACACCCCTACCCCCCAACCCACCCCAGATCCTATTCTCCACAATAAGATCTTGCAGCAAATGGGGGCTTTTCCCTCCGGTGGACTCAGAGCCCCGCCCCCCCACGTAAACATGCATCCCCTGGGGATAATAGGGAACCACCGGGCACCGGATGTTGAAGTGGAGAGACAGCATGCTTCTCATTTGTCACCACTCCTTCAGCCGGGGAGAAAGGCTGCCTTCTCAAATGTGTCTATCCTGCCCATCACCCCAGAACCCAAGACAACAGGACCCCTGGAACCTGACCAATCTGAAACAAACCCACCTTTCCTTTCCCTTGGCGGGGGTGGGGGGGGTGGGGAGTGGGAATTAGGGAGCTACCAGATGTCTCAATGGACTGTTGCAACCACCATTTTCTTCTTGCTCAGCTTCTGTTCATCAAAAGCCTCATCCTGCTTCCCCGGTGGGGACTTCTGCTGGCCGAAGCCTCCCCCCACCCCCCCCACTGGCTCCAAGTTACACCCCGCAATTTGTGGGCTCTGTGAAATGTGTTTCCTTGCCTCTTCCCTGCGTTCTCCCAGGGCAGACGTGGGGTTTCCTTGTGTCTCTCGGATGGCTTGATGCATGAGCTGACTTGGAGACGACCCGGTGGCAGGGGAAGCGTCAGGTGCCTTTGCTTTCTGTCCTGTCCTCATCAGCCGTGTGAGCGTTACTGACCGTGCGGGGCTGCCCCTGGGCCGCAGGCTTCACTGACAGGACCAGGCGTTTGCGGAAAGTCTCGCAGAGCACGATGTACACGAAGGGGTTAAGGCAGCTGTTGGCGTAGCCCAAGCTGATGGCCGCGTTGTACAGGTAGACAAACGTGAGGGTGGGCCGGCTGATGGACAGCTGGGTGAGCTGCAGCACGTAGTAGGGTGCCCAGCACACGAAGAAGACAAGGCAGATGGCGATGGCCGTGCGGGTCACCCGCTTGGTCCGCAGCCGGATGCTGCGCTGGGAGGCGGGGGCCACGGAGGACGTCATGCGCTGCAGGATCCTCACGTAGGCGGCCGTGATGACCACGAAGGGCAGGGCGAAGGCCAGGAAGAACTGGTACAGCGTGAACCAGTAGAGGTCAGTGTCGGGGTTGGGCAGACGGATGCCACAGCCCACAGTGCCCCCCGGGAAGGGGATGAGCCTGGCATAGAGCCACACGGGGGTGATGCTGATAAAAGAGAGGGCCCACAGGAGGCAGATGACCAAGGTGGCCACGGAAGGCTTCCGGAACTTGGTGGAAGAGATGGGGTGGACCGTGGCCAGGTATCGGTCAATGGCCATGGCGGTCAGGATGTACGTGCTGGTGAATTGACTGTTGGCATCCATCGCGGTGATGAGGGTGCACATAGTCTCCCCAAAGTGCCACACGCCGTTGCCCATGAGCTGGTGGATCATAAAGGGCATGCCCAGGAGGAAGAGTAGGTCCACCACGGAGAGGTTGATGATGAAGATGTCGGGGACATTGCTGCACCAGTGGAGCTTGGACTTCTTCACCACCGCGAAGATAACAGTGGAATTTCCCACAATGCCCAGGAGGCAGATGGTGCCGAACACTGAGGGCATGATGATGTTGATGTAGGAGACGCTTCCCGGGCGAGAAGGCAAGCCTGTGGATGAGAGCAAGGAAGGGCCCCGGGTCAGGCCCGGCCCGCCTGCTGGCCCTGCTCCTTGGCACTTCTGCCTTTCTGCTATTTCAACCCCAGGCCACTATTCATCGGGAATATCCTCTCCCACCATCTTCCCCCTCCTCCCCTCCACCAGTATCACTCATCCTGTCCCCTCCCCCCCCTTCCTCCTCCTCTTCCTCCTCTGCTGTTCCTTGATGAATCCTGGGCCACCTGTTAATGGAAGGACTCTGCCTCCTGCAGTTATGTTGAGGGTACAGAGTAGGGCTACTGTTGTCTGCTGAGAATTACCCTGTGGGTCTCTGGGCTTTACCAGAATAGATAGATAGATAGATAGATAGATAGATAGATAGATAGATAGATAGATAGATAGATAGATAGATAGATAGATAGATAGATAGATAGATAGATAGATACCAGAATATATATAGATACCAGAATATATATAGACACCAGAATATATATGTATCAGAATCTATCTTTCAGAATATATATACCAGTATGTGTATATATGTGTGTGTGTGTGTGTATTTGTGTGTGTATATGTGTGTGTGTGCCAGAGGGACCTGGAAGTGTGTGTTGGTGTGAATTTTCTTGCCTGGCTCACGGCCTGATCGTGTCACGGGTCCGTGGCTGGAGGTTCATTCCTGGATATCCCAGTGGGTGACTTGGGGGCTAGTTTGGGGTGCTCAGCACCCCTGATTTCAGACATACTCTCGGGAGGCTTCCTTGGTCAGCCTGGGCCGCCCCGGGGGAGCGGGGCCCGGAGCTGGGGGCCACCGCTCCACGGCCTCCCCCCCTCTGTCCCTCTGTCCCTCTGTTCCGTCCCTCTGTCCCTCCCTCAGCGCGCAGCCCCGGGCTTGGACCCGCAGCGACGTCGGGACGCTGGATTCACGAGAAAAGTTCATCTCCGCAAGCGCTGCGAGGTCTTCTGCTCCCGGCGGCCCCTGCCAGGGGGCGCTGAGGGGTGTCAGGCCGGGAGACCCCACCGCCGGGGTGGCGGCGGATGGGCCCCCCGTCCCTTCCTGCCGGCCCCCCCCCCCCGCAGTCCTTGCTTCTCTGCAGGGCGTCGGTGGCTCGCGGCTTGCAGCGGCCGCCGCCCGCACCCCTCTCCCGCGCCCGGGGCGCCTCCGCCGGCGTCGCGCTGCCCACCGCACCGCCGTGCTCCCGGGCCCTCCGGGCGGAGCACCCCGCACCCCCGGCCTCCGACAACTATCCACGAAAGTTTCCCGGCCGGCCGGCGGGGCTGCCATCTTCCCGGCCCGCTTCCCCCCCGCCCCGGGCGGCCCCGCGCGGCCCCGCTCACCCGCCGCCGTGCTGTTCTCCGCGCCGTCATCCGAGCTGTTGCTGGCGTTGAGGCCACCGGGCCCCGGCCAGGCGGGCAGGTCCATGGGGCCGGTGCGGGGCCCCCTCCTCGAGCCCGGTCCCCCGCGCCCCGGGTCCTCCCCCGGGTCCCCCCGTCCCCGCGCCCCGGGTCCTCCCCCGGTCCCCCCCGTCCCTGCGCCCCGGTGTCCCCCGCGCCCCGGGTCCCCCCTGGGTCGCCCCGGGTCCCCCCCACGCCCCGGTGTCCCCCGTGCCCTGGTGTCCGCGCTGGTCCCCCGCGCCGGGTCCCCGCGCCGGGTCCCCGCGCCCCGCGCCCCGCTCCCCGCGCCCCGCTCCCCGCGCCCCGCTCCCCGCGCCCCGCTCCGCGCGCCCCGCTCCCCGCGCCCCGCTCCCCGCGCCCCGCTCCCCGCGCCCCGCGCCCCGCTCCCCGCGCCTGGCCACCCACTCAGGCTGCGGCAGCCGGCGCCCGCCGGAGCCCCGCAGTCCAGCGGGGGTCTTCCCCGCAGCCCGGCGGCGTCTGCGCCCCGCAGCCGCGCGCCCCCTCCTTCCCGCTCCGCTGACATCACCCAGACACTGCACGTTCCGAGGCAGATGCGCCTTAACCTCTTCGATCCCGGCTCCGGCGCGGCCTGCTGGGGGGGGGGGGGCTCAGGAGGAAGGGCGCCCCCCCCCCCCGCCCGCCCCCTGGCTCCCGTGCTGGCCCCGCCTGAGCAGGCGGGGGGGGGGGGGGCTGATGGCGGGAGCTCGGGTCACGTGACAGGGGCCAGGGGATGGGGGGTCGGACCAAGAGGGCTGGAGGGCCAGGGGCCCTCAAGTTGGGGGGGGGTGCTGGGGTCAGGGGACGGTGTGGAGGACTGGGGTCAGGGGAGGGGGCACCTGGGGCCTGAACTGCAGGTGGAAGTCACCTGCCTGGCCCTCAGAGGTGACTGGGGTCACCCCATGGGAACAGTAATGACAGTGATGTGGGCCTGTGGGGGGGTGGGAGGTGGGGTCCAAAACGTAGGAACTCTCATCGGCACGGAATCAGCCTGGACACCCCGGGTCACAGGGGTTGCGTTTTATTCCCCCTTAGGTGGTCTGAGCTTGTTTGGGACTGGTCTAGCCTGGGACTCTGGGGCCAGTCTGAGGATGGGTCTCAGCAGGCCCATCCGTGGGTTCTCAGCAGGGGCATCTGCTGCCAGCCTCCGGGCATGGTCACAGCCAAGACAGCCAGACTCAGGGTCTGCCCCCCCCCTGCAGCTCCTCAAAGGGCCCAGTCCCGTTCCTTGGCCCCAGGCTGCAGTAGCTGCGTCCCAGGAACAGCGGCTGCAGTGTCTCCATTCCCGCCTCAGGGCCTACCCGCATGAGGAACCCAAACCCAGTCAGATGGTAATTCAGTGTAGCCCGTGCGTGTCTCCAGTGGAGATACACAGACGCCACACTGGAGACAGGCCCCCACCCCACTAACGCTCTCCGACCCCCACCCTCCCAACCCTGTGAGTGGAGGGGTAGTAGCTTCCAGGCTTCCTGGAGAAACTTGGTTAGCTGGGGTGCTCTCTCACTTTACCTAACAAATCTTCCCCTAGGTTCCACATCCTGAGTCTTCTGAATTCTTTCTCAAAACTCCTCCAGGTACCAAGTGCTGGAAGCCGCGGGCGGCTCTGGGGCTGGCCAGTAGCTCAGTGCTTGAATGCTGACTTGGCTCCTTAGGTCCTGTGTTCAATCATGCAATTCACAGCACCAAAAACAAACAAAACCGGGATGTAGCTGGTCAGGCCTGTATTCTCAGCGCTCAGGAGACTGAGGAAATAGGATTGAGAATTCAAGGCTTCAATAGGAAGGTCCTGTTTCAGAAAAAAATTAATGCCAAATGTTATGTTTATATTACACTATAGTATAAAAAAACTCTAAAGGGTAGATCTTAATCTTTTTTTTTTTTTCCTGTTGGTCATGGGGTTGAACTCTGGGCCTGGGCGCTGCCCCTCAGCTCTTCAGCTCAAGGCGAGTGCTCTACCACTTGAGCCACAGTGCTACTTCTAGTTTTCTGAGTGGTTTATTGAATATAAGAGTATCTTGAGCTTACCTGCCTGGGCTGGCTTTGAACCGGGATCCTCAGATCTCAGCCTACTAAGTAGCTAGGATTATAGTCTGAGCCACCCATGCCCGGCTAGATCTTAATCTTAAACTCAGTATCTTACTACCTACCTGCCCCCCCCCCCCCACTCTGCCAGGCCATCCTGGAACCTTCATTCCTGCAAGCCATTGCCTGGGGCTTCCCAGAAGCATCTTTGAATGGGCTCCAGGCATCTTTCTAGGATGCTACATCCCTGTCACAGGAGATCCTGTCAACCTTACATGTGCACTGTGGTCCAGCTCTCAAGACCCGCTCCCATACATGTTCCCATACATTTTTCCCGCCTACGCTTGCTAGGTCCTGGTAAGGAAATATTTTTTCCAATAGTAGGGATTGGTTTTTTCTCTCCGGCTACATTGAAATCAATCACTGGACCAAAAGCAATGACTGGAGATGGGGCCATTTCTGAAGAGGACAGGGACCTTCTTGTAAGGTATAAATGTCAGATGAATGTTAGCAAGATCTCCATCCAGGAAATCTTTAGCAAGGAGATAGGAGATAGTTGCATCTGTTGGCCTGAAGTGGGAGCTCCACGTTCTCAAGTTCAGTTAACTGTCCCCTCTTCTATTCCGTTTCTACCAGGGCCTTGACTTTAGCTTAGAGATCTGTTCAGGCTGTAAAGAGTCTGTCATTTTTGTAAAGCAGCTACCCTTACAATCAGATTCTGGGTCTTATTTTCAGCACAGTCTTCACTAGCACTGCGGAATACGAGGGTCTCCTTTCATTGCAGCTTAGTGAGTCATCTAGCTAGCTAGCTAGCTTGTGTGTGTGTGTGTGTGTGTGTGTGTGTGTGTGTGCGCGCGCGCGTACACGTGAGTGTGCACGTGCGCATGAGTTCATGGGCTTGAACGCATGGTCTGGGCACTGTCTTTGACCTTTTTTGTTGCTCAAAGCTAACTTTCTACCATTTGAGCTATAGCTCCACTTCCAGCTTTTTTGGTGCTTAATTGGAGATAAGAGTCTTATCTTAACTGTGCAGGCTGGCTTTGAACTGTGATCCTCAGATCTCAGCCTCCTGAGTAGCTAGGATGACAGGCATGAGCCACCAGCACCCGGCTCTTCTAGCTTTTTATTACATTCTGAAATGATGGTTGGAAATCTGACTCTGCCACTACTGTCACTACTGCTCTTTTCCAAAACAGTTGACAAAACTCAGCCAATCCAGTCTAGAGACACTACAGTCTCAGTGTTTCCTTCTCCACCCATCCTCATCGGCAACCACAGGTGAGACTCTGTCGCTATGCTGTACTGTATGGTGTACTTCTTCCAGGGAAGAAGGAAATGCATTAGAAGGGTTTGTTACCACGTGTGTTGATGTGCACAGTGAAATTCAGTTGTCCAAAGCTTCTTGGGAAATTTAAGACTCTCCTAGAAGACTGAGAGACCAAATGTGTCTAATGTTGTAATCCCAGTTTCTTGGAAGGAGGGAAAAAAAAGTTAGTAACAGCTCCATCTCAATCAATAAGCCAAGAGTGGTAGTGCATTGCTGTAAACTCAGTCACAAGGCAGACCATAGTAGGTAGGAAGATTTCAGTCTGGGAAAAGACCTGGACAAAAACTTCAGATTCTACCCCAAAAATAATGATCACAAGAGGACTGAGGAAGCCTGCCTCAAGCACCCGGGCAAGCAGGAGGCTAAGCTCAAACTCCAGCATTGTCGGGGCTGGGAAGGTGGCTCAGTGGTAGAGCGCTTGCCTTACATGCATGAAGCCTCAGGTTCGATTCCTAAGCACCAAATAAACATAAAAAGCCAGAAGTGGCACTGTGGCTCAAGTACTAGAGCACTAGCCTTGAGCTGAAGAGCTCAGGGACAGCGCCCAGGCCCAGAGTTCATCCCCACGACCCACAAAAAACAACAGCAAACAAACAAGCATCAAACTCTAGCATTATCAAGATAAAGGAGGAAGAAGAAAGGAGAAAAAAAAAGAAGAGGAAGAGGAGGAAGGAGGAGACCACTGAGGGCCAAGGGTGAGAGGCTATAGTCTAGTGGTAGAGTGCTACTTTAGCATGAACAAAGTCCTGGGTTCCATACCTAGCACCACACACACACACACACACACACACACACACACACACACAGTCTTTCAGAGTTATTTCCCCCCAAAGACCGGAAGTTGGGTTTTTATTCTATTGATTCCTGCCCCCAGTGGCTGAGGCTTTCACCCCAGGGAGGACGTTTCTCCACTGTGTTTGGGTTAGAGCTATGAGATCTCCAATCGCCTCAGAAGAATCCTCCGCAGAGAACAAACAGACACAGATTACACACTTGAGGCAAGACGCTGTTGGCACAGTTGAGCTGAGCTCGTGCACAACTATCTATTGCAGCTGGACCTGACTGAGGAGGATGTAACCTGCTTTCTAGAAGCAATTGATGACGAGGCTATCGTAATGGAAGATGACTGGGACCCCAAGAGGGGGAAGGGGGGGAAAGGACGGGGTCCCGTGCATCATGAAGAGCTCAGAAGGTTGCTGCGGAAACCGTGAGTAAGACGGAGGTGTTTAGCCCAGTGTCTGCAAGAATGGAGTTGTCATTGACTTACAGAGGGAAGGGAAGTCTGTGGACGCAGATGTGGAGAGGTTAGAAATCTGTTTTGACATGTGACATTTGAGACACTGTTCACAGCCAGTGGTGAGGAGCTGGGTAAAAGCACCAGAAGTTGAAGCGATTGGTCATGCCTCGAGAAGTAAATTGAAACTGACAAGACTGGATGAGTTCACCTAAGGAATGTGAATGAGCAGACATGGGAGCACGGGGTGCTGGGCAGTCTGAAGTATACTAATGCTGGAGTCTTTCTTTTTGTTTTGTCAGTCGTGAGACGTGAACTCTGGGCCTGGGCGCTGACCCTGAGCTCTTCAGCTCAAGGTAAGCGCTCTACCACTTGAGCCACAGGGCCATTTCCAGTTTTCTGGTGGTTCATTGGAGATAAGAGTCTCTCGGACTTTCCTGTGCGGGGTGGCTGTGAACCATGATCCTCAGATCTCAGCCTCTTTCAGTAGCTAAGATTACAGGCGTGAGCCACCGGTGCCTGGCAGATGCACTGTCTTTTCTTCTACATGCCCTGAACTGCCTATCTCCAGCCAGCCAGCCAGCAAATCATTGCTGAGCACTTACTTGGCACCAGGCACTGTATTAGGTTGAATGGTCACAGTGAAGAAAAATAAACAAGATTCTGGTAGCAAGGAGCTTAAACCAGAGAGAGACAGATAATAACAAGCTAGGGCTGGGAAGGTGGCTCAGTGGTAGAGTGCTTCCCTTGCATGCATGAGGCCCTGGGTTCGATTCCTCAGCACCATATAAGCAGAAAAAGCCAGAAATGGTGCTGTGGCTCAAGTGGTGAAGTGCTCGCCTTCAGCTGAAGAGCTGTGGGACAGCGCCCAGGCCCAGAGTTCAGGCCCATGACCACCACCACCAACAACAACAAAAAAAGCAAACAAGCTAGTAAGTATCCAAGGTATTCTATTTAGACTTCTAAATCCAAACCAGTGATCATAAAGAGATTTGAGTGCTTAAAATCCATGGCTCAGCCATGCACTGGTAGCTCACGCCTGTAATCCTAGCTACTCAAGAACCAGCCTAGCCAGGAAAAGTCCATGAGACTCTTATCTCCAATAAACACTCAGAAGTGGTGCTGTGGCTCAAGTGGTAGAGAGCTAGCCTTGAGCTGAAGAGTTGAAGGACAGTGCCCAGGCCCACAGTTCAAGCCCCACAACTGGAAAGAAAAAAAAAAAAAAATCCCTGGCTCTAGCTAGGAGCTGTAGGCTCACGCCTGTAATCTTAGCGATTCAGGAGACAGATCTGAGAATCACAGTTCAAATCCAGCCCAAGCTGAAAAGACCTTGAGACTTTTTATCTACAGGTAACCAGCAAAAATCCAGAAAGGGAAGTGGGGCTCAAAGGGTAGAGCACCAGCTTTGAGCGAAGAAGCCAAGTGAGAGCATGAAACTGAGTTCAAGTCCCAGTACCAGCACTAAATTAATTAAGTAATTAAGTCATCATGGTTCTGGAGTTGGGCCAACCCCACCATCATCTGTACCAGTGAGACGAGTGAGCCTAATTGGAGGGATTTAAGCCAGGACTGAGCAGCCCGGAAGCTGGAAAGGATGGGGTTGGGCACTTCGGCTTCCTAGGAGAGGAATACCGAATACCGCGGGATGAGTTCTGAACAAGTCACTCCTCAGTGGCAGCCACAAAGGCTGATTACTGACTGCGGTAAGTGCCACACAGGAAGTGAGTGGAATGACAGGAGGAAGAGGACAGGAAGCAGTGCTGCCCACCATAGCAAGGGTGCTCTTTGGAGGAGGTGTTCGAGTGGCACTCCATGCCACGGTACAGGATGTACTTCATGAAACCAAGCTGCACCCATGCACCCCTCTTCAGATCGTCTGGGTCATGCCTAGTGCACAACCCAGTCACTGTGGCAATGCTGCCGTGCACAAACCCCAGCCAAATGCACACACACACACGGGTACAGAGATGACCTCCACGCTGGGCGACAGAGGTTCACGCCTGTCATCCTAGCTACTCAGGAGGCTGAGATCTGAGGATCGAGGTTCAAAGCCAGCCTGGGGAAGGAAAGTCCATGAAACACTTATCTCCAATGAACCACCAGAAAACCGGAAGTGGCCCTGTGGCTCTAAGTGGTAAAGCATTAGCCTTGAGCGAAAAAGCTCTGAGACCATGCCCAGGCCTTGAGTTCAAGTCCCAGTACTAGAGCACACACACACACACACACACACACACACACACACACACACACACCCCAGACATGATCCCTAGTGTGAGCCTCAGACCTGCACTGTGTCCCTTTTACCCTGCATTGTGAGTTTTCTCTGTGACTGCCATAGCTGAAAATATGGCAGTCCTTGAAATGCCTGGGCCTGAGCAATGCAGAAAGCAGGGAGTTCATGCTCTGGAGGCTGAGGGAACGATGCTTTCCCCTTGGTCTCCAAGGCCTGTGGCGTGAGACACATTTCACATGGCCTCTTACTGGCCCCACAGAGTAACCGGTCCTGTGTTTTGGAGCTAATTGGAAACTCCTGTGCTGTTGCTGGCCTGCCCTGGGCATGCCTCGCCCCCACTCCTCATTCTTAGGATCATACTTCTTAGTGAAATGCCCACACACAGCCTTGTCTCTCGCTAGATTTTCTAGGAACCCGCGACAGCCGAAGGCCCATTCCTACCAAGGGCAGGAAAGGGGTGAGCGAAAGGCATTTGGCAAAGATTTCTTATTCTTCCACAGAAGATTCAGGAAGGAATTGGCTCATTTGTCTCCTCTGGGCATTGTTGTGCCCGGAACACTTGGAGTGTGTGAAATGATCCTCATTGACTGGCTCGATCAGTGTCACGAAGAAACAACAGTCACCATGCAGGGGTGGAGGACAGCTTAGGAAAGGCCTGTTTTCAAGGTCTGGGTATAGCAAGGGAAGCAGCCACAAGAAAGGCCGCGTCTGTGCCCAGGGCAGGCACACGCCCACTCGCAGCCCTGAAGGCTCAGGGCAGAGAGCAGCTAGCAGACTCCAGAAAGAACCGCTGAGGCTTAAAAGTAGCAACCAAGCATGGAGAAGACCAGAGGGGAAAAAAAGCTATCCTAGCTGGACACTGGCAGTTCATGCCTGTAATCCTAGCTACTCAGGAGACTGAGATCTGAGGATCACAGTTCAAAATCAGCCCAGGCAGAAAAGACCTCAAGAACTCTTATCTCCTATTAACCACTAAAAATCTGGAGGTGAAGGGGTGACTCAAGTGGCAGAGCACCAGCCTTGAACAAAGAAACTAAGCAAGAGTGTGAGACATTTAGTTCAAGGATAGGATCAGCACGTGTGTGTGTGCGCGCGCGCGTGTGCACGTGCACGTGTGCACACACACATATACACACAATAAGCTGTTCTTTTTTTTGGGGGGGTGTCCGGTCGTGGGGCCTGAACTCTGGGCCTGGGCACTGTCCCTCAGCTCTTCAGCTCAAGGCTAGCACCCTAGCACTTGCCACAGCACCGCTTCCGGCTTTTTTCTTTTTGCTTATGTGGTGCTGAGGAATCAAACCCAGGGCCTCAGGCATACAAGGCAAGTGCTCTACCACTGAGCCACCTTCCCAGCCCCACAGTGAGCTGTTCTTACCCCATCTTTATCCTCAGAGCTGTGTCTGTTACTGTTGTCCTTAAGGGGCAAATGGAAAATCAGCCCACCTATACTACAAGAAGCATTTGAATTGATATCAATTAGTTATTAAGCCTTGCAACAACTAGAAAGTACATCCTTGGGTGACAGATGAGAAGGCAGAGGGCGGCAGGCTGTGTTTCCAGGAGCAGAAGTTGAGCTGGAGAGCAGAGTCCTGGATATATTTAGAGATAGGAGCTGAGATGACCCCTGGGAAGGAGGATGGGGAGTGGAAGAGACCTAGGACAGTGATCCAGGCCTGACAAGAGTGCTGTCAACCCAGTAGAAAGTTCTAGAACAAAGCAGTGCAAAGTCAGGTAGAGAAGACTGGGCCCCAGTCCAGGCACAGTCCTGCCCTGTCCATGGCTGAGAATTTCCCCAGGATGAGGAAGATTCCCAGTTCAAAAGCCAAAGCAATGTCCCTCAATCAACAGAAGAGGGAATTCTGGGATCATCCACAATCACACTTCTGGTATCTACCACAGGAAATGGCATCAATATCTCAAACTGATATCTGCTCCTGCGTGTTTACTGAAGTGCTGTTCATGGCAGACAAGATGAGGAGTCAACTTCAGTGTTTGGCCACAGAGCGAATAAACCTAGGTATCTAATGTACTGCAAGTCAGCCTTCAAAGCAGGGAAACTGTAAACAAATGAACTTGTAGAAGCAGACTGTAGTGTGAATAGGGAACAGGAAGGTACTGGCCAACAGACAGGATGGTACAATTAGAAGAAGGAATAAAATGATAAGTCGTTAAGGTGATGGATGAGTAAATTAGCTTCATTCAGTCACTCAGCTTGTATATATAACACAACCCTTGTGTCCATCAGTACGTACAATGACAAGGTTGTTCATGTTCAGTTTTTTTTAAAAAGGCTCAGGATGCTGCTCACACCTGGAATGCTAGTTACTCAGGAGGCTGAGATCTGAGGATTGAGGTTTGAAGCCAGCCTGGGAAGACAAATCTGAGAGATTCTTACCTCCAATGAGTCACCAAAAAACAAAAACAAAACCCTGAGGCAGGACTGTGGCTCAAGTAGTAGAGTGCCATCCTTGAACCAAAAAAGCTAAGCCAAGGGGCTGGGAAGGTGGCTCAGTGGTAGAGTGCTTACCTTGCATACATGAGGCCCTGGGTTTGATTCCTTAGCACCACATAAACAGAAAATGCCAGAAGTGGTGCTGTGGCTCAAGTGGTAGAACACTAGCCTTGAGCTGAAGAGCTGAGGGACAGTGCCCAGGCCCAGAGTTCAAGTCCCATGACCGGAAAAAAGAAAACAAAGCTAAACCAAGGTTCTGAGTTCAAGTCCTATGGCTGGCTCACACACATGCGTGCACACAGATTAAGCTGGGGCAGACACTGAAGGGACTGGGGACAGCCATCGTAACCCACTCCTTGAAATGAGGCCCAGTGGAATCTGAAGGTCACAGTTGTCACCTTACCCAAGAGGCACAGAGAAGTTATTTGAAACTGAATCTAACTCCACCAGGTCGTTTCATTCAGCTTGAAGCCCTGGATGGGAGACTAGGAGGCAGCAGGAAGATGCTAGTCCATAAGGATGGGAAAGAAGGCATTGCAGCTGAAGATGGGGTAGTCTGAGTTCTCCCTGTGGCCTTCCGGAGCTCTGCCATGATGTTCTCGCCTTCTAGTCTCGTCCCTGCCTTTGTGTAGCAGAACCGGGGCTGGCAGCTTGGGTTCCATTTTCTCTCTCTCCACAAAGGTTTGGGGAGCTGTGCAGAGCCTACAGATAACAGGGTGTTCCTGGCTTTGCAAAGAGCCATTTGAGGGGCAGCGAGGAGCATTCTCCCCCTGCAGATGTCCCTAGATTTGAATTCTCCTGGCTCTCTGCTCACTGAACTTGTTGCCAGCTGCAGAGTCAAAGCTGCTTCTCCGGGAGAGGAGTTTTCATTCAAAATTGCTCCCAACAGAATACCTGCACAAGACTGCCATTGCTGCAAACTCCTGAGAACAGAACTTTTGTCCTATTCTCCTGCAAGCCACTGACTCATGACCTGTCCCTGTGCACTCACAGCAATGCCACTAACAAGGTCACACCCGCAGGGTGCTGGTGGCTCACACCTGGAATCTGAGCTACGCAGGAGGCTGAGATCTGAGGATCATGGTTCAAAGTCAGCCAGGCCAAGAAAGTCCATAAGACTCTAATCTTCAGTGAACCCCAAAAAATTCAGAGGTAAAACTGTGGCTCAAGGTAGAGTGCCAACCTTGAGCAAAATACCAAACAAAAGTGTGGCATCCAGGGCTGGGAAGGTGGCTCAGTGATAGAGTGCTTGCCTTGCATGCATGAGGCCCTGAGTTCAATTCCTCAGCAACACATAGCAGAAGAAGCCGGAAGTGGCACTGTGGCTCAAGTGGTAGAGCGCTAGCCTTGAGTTGAAGAGCTAAGGGACAGCGCCCACACAACCGACAAGAAAAAAAATAAAGTGTGGCATCCAGAATTCAAACCCGAGTGCAAGTATACAAATAAAGACCACACTATTTACAAAACAAAAATCCCATTTATAACAATAAACCCTTTTCTTCCTGCTATCTCTGCACCAGATTTCCCAATGTCTTCCCCAGGGTGGTCCAAGGGTTCAGCACAGCTCTACCTCTGCCACCCAGGACTTGGCTGCTGTCTTCATGGTTTTGTGTGTGTGTGTGTGTGTGTGTGTGTGTGTCTGTGTCCGTGTCTGTGTCTGTGTCTGTGTGTGTCTGAACCCAGGACCTGGGCACTGTCTCTTAGCTTTTATTTTGTTTGTTTTTTTTGTTTGTTTGCTCAAAGCTATGGCTCTACCACTGCTGGTTGGAGTTGAATTGGGCTTTCTTATTTCAATAAGATGTGTAGATGCTGCAGTAGGAGCTGAGAACACCATTCAGTTTCTGGAGATGAGTGTGGTTGTTAGAATAGGCTGGGGCGGGGGAGTGTTGGGAATTTAACTCAGTGGAAGAGCACTTGCCTGGCAAGTACAAGGCCCTGAGTTTAGTTCAGCTCTGGGATTAAAAAAAAAGCTATAGAACAGTCAGAGCTGATGGGTAACCTGTGCAGCCTTGTCTGCAGAGATCCATATAGCTATCTGCTCATGGAGTCCCTGACACCAAACTAAATGAGCAAACCTGTCCATTAAGTTTCTAATTGATTTGTATACATGTATGCTCAGTGGTAGACCATTTGCCTAACAGGTATGAGGTCCTTGATTTGATTCTTTGCAACTCAAAACAAACAAAAATACATTAGGTTGGGGCTGGGAAGGTGGCTCAGTGGTAGAGTGCTTGCCTTGCATGCATGAGGCCCTGGGTTGGATTCCTCAGCACCACATAAGCAGAAAAAGCCAGAAGGGGTGTTGTGGCTCAAGTAGTAGAGCACTAGCCTTGAGCTGAAGAGCTGAGGGACAGCGCCCAGGCCCAGAGTTCAGGCCCCACGACCGACAAAACAAAAAAAAAAAAAAAATTAGGTCTGCTCAATAGAAGTCTGAACTTAACCACCACGGCTAGAAGCATACACAACACAGGTTCTTACTCAGTTTCCAAGATGGAGTCAGTCACTATTCCAAAGGCCCTGGAGGAGGTGGAGGCCAGAAACCCTCACGAAAAGATGCTGTGGGCTGGGAAGGTGGCTCAGTGGTAGAGGGCTTGCCTTGCATGCATGAGGCCCTGGGTTCCATTCCTCAGCAACACATAAGCAGAAAAAGCCAGAAGTGGCTCTGTGGCTCAAGTGGTAGAGTGCTAGCCTTGAGCTGAAGAGCTAAGGGACAGTGCACAGGCCCAGAGTTCAAGCCCAGGACGGGCCAAAAAAAGAAAGAAAAAAAAAAAAAAAGGAAGAAAGGAAGAAAAGATGCTGTGATAACTCAGATGCACACCCTGCCCTCCTCCAGGGGGTTTTAAGGCCACAAGAGGTATATCAGGTCTTCAGGTACTGATTAGGCTAATATGAATTCCTGGAGCTCCAGAACTGCACCAAGATCCACAGGACCCCACGGATCAAGTAATAAGTGGAGTTTCACTGGAATAACTGTCGTGTAGATCCTCAGATCTCCACATCTATTTATTTCTATGACTGCACCCCACCTCCCTCAATACTTTTTTGTGGGGGGGGTCCCGGGTTGTGGGGCTTGAACTCTGGGCCTAGGCACTGTCCCTGTGCTCTTCAGCTCAAGGCTAGCGTTCTACTGCTTGAGCCACAGCACTACTTCCAGTCTTCTGGTGGTTTATTGGAGATAAAGCATCTCACGGACTTTCCTGCCCGGGCTATCTTTGGCTTTGAATCGTGATCCTCAGATCTCAGGCTTCTGAGTAGCTAGGATTACAGGCGTGAACCCCCCAACCCCTCCCCTGCCCCCCGGCCCCAGCTTCCCCCAATAGTTTAAATCAATATTCCAGCCATAGGCGGAACTACTGCCTTGGCTTTCCGAGCAGCATGGATGTCAAAAGCCAAGCAGAAATCACTCCTTACTGAATTGGTAAACCCAAAGAAATACTGTATCCCCGAGGGAAGTGAAGAACCATCTTATTGTGGCTGCCCAGGGGAAGGATTCTGGAGTGGTAATTTGGTCTCATTCCCACTTCATTCTTCATTTTGGCCCAGTGAGAAATGGCAGATGGGCCTTGGAGAATTGACAGTGGATTTCCATAAACTTAATTATGTGGTGACTCCCATGGCAGCTGCTAGTTTAGATGCGGTGCCATTGATGGAGAGAATAAATTCCGTGCCAACACCTGATAGGCAGTTGTGTGAGCCGATGGACGTCTCTCTGCTCTATTCCAACAGGCAGAGAAGATCAGAAATTGTGTTTGCTAATCAAGGTCATCCACTCACCTTCTCCTTCTAGCTACAGGATGCCATTAGCACTTTTGACAGCTCTAGTTCTCAGTCTCTGAACATTTCATTGTTGCTCAGGATTCAATGCCATTTCGCTTTACATTGATGATATCAAAATAGGGCACAGAAAGGAACATGGGCCAGAAATGTGATGGACATTGTTACCTCAATATAAATTGTGAGGTCTAGTGCTCTGAACATGTGTGTATGTGTGTTGGGGGGGGGGTTGTTTTCTGTTTTTTCTTTTGCCAGTCCTAGGCCTTGGTGCTGTTCCTAAACTCCTTCTGCTCAAGGCTAGCGCCCTACCACTTGAGCTACAGCACCACTTCTGGCTTTTCCGGTGATTAATTGGAAATAAGAATCTCATAGGCTGAGTGCTGGTGGCTCATGCCTGTAATCCTAGCTACTCAGGAGGCTGAGATCTGAGGATCGTGGTTCAAAGCCAGCCCGGGCAGGAAAGTCTGTGAGACTCTTACCTCCAATAAACCAGTAGAAAAACCGGAAATGGCACTGTGGCTCAAGTGGTAGAGCACTAGTCTTGAGCTGAAGAGCTCAGGGACAGCGCCCAAGCCCAGAGTTCAAGCCCCACGACTGACAAAAAAAAGAGTCTCACAGACTTTCCTGCGCAGGCTGGCTTTGAACCATGATCCTCAGCTCTCAGCCTCCTGATGAAATGTGAAGGCTGGCGCTGGCTGGCACCATCCGCGCCACATGGTAGATAGGGAACTGGGTTTAACTAGTGCCATCTTGTCTTCATGGGGGAGGAAGGTGAAGTCCTACCTCCCAGGTGAGGGTGTTCCTGAATTTGGAGAGACTGGGGAGGGGGATTGGACAATACGTTACTGGACCTGTCCATCCTGTGTCTTAAACTTGGGAGCCTCTTTCTTGGGTTTCCTGTGACCCTGCCCTGACTCTGACACTATTTTTTTTTTATTATGAAAATACTATACAGAGGGGTTACAATTACATGGGCAAGATAGTGAGTACATTTCTTATCAAGCATTGTAGCCTCCTCCTTTGTTTCCCCTTCCCATCCCATCCTCCTCCCTTGACCCTGACACTATTTTTTTTTTCCTCTTTTTCTTTTTTTTCTTCTCTTTTTTCTAATTTTTTTTTGGGGGGTCCGGTCGTGGGGCCTGATCTCTGGGCCTGGGCGCTGTCCCTGAGCTCTTCAGCTCAAGGCTAGCGCTCTACCACTTGAGCCACAGCGCCACTTCCGGCTTTTTTCTTTTTGCTTATGTGGTGCTGAGGAATCGAACCCAGGGCCTCAGGCATGCAAGGCAAGCGCTCTACCACTGAGCCACCTTCCCAGCCCCAACCCTGACACTATTTAACCACTGATCGGCTCAGGCACCATAATAGCACACTCATGCCTGTGTCTCTAGGCTCCTGGCTCCCGTCCGGTCACCATGGTGTCCCACTTTAGCTCGCCATTGGCGTGGATCTGGTTTGTTGGTGTTGTTTTTTCTGCTCTTTCTTGGATCAGTTTTCTAACTGTGTTAAGTGTATTCTCCGGGCGACAGGTCCTTGTGACAAGAGTCCACCTACAGTCGCCAGCTTCCCAATAAAGACTCCCCAATTAGACCTCTCAAAATGGGGCTTCTCTAGCCAGGCACTGGTGGCTCACGCCTGCCATCCTAGTTATTCAGGAGGCTGAGATCTGAGGATCATGGTTCAAAGCCAGCCTGGGCAGGAAAGTCCGTGAGACTCTTATCTCCAATAAACCACTCAGAAAATAGGAAGTGGCGTTGTGGCTCAAGGGGTAGAGTGCTTGCCTTGAGCTAAAGAGCTGAGGGACAGTGCCCAGGCCCAGAGTTCAAGCCCCATCACCGACCCTCTCCCCCCCCTTCACCGCCCCCCCCCCTGCCAAAAAATATGGCTTCTCTGTACCTTGTAATTGAATTCCTGTATGATAACTGCAGAGGATTATACAAGGCCACCAGCCAAGATTGGATGTTGGTGGTGTCATTCATTTGGAAGTCCCACCTTCCACCTGGCCTGGCTCCTCACACTGGGCAGTGAGGCTGAACAAGGGAAAGCATTGGCTGTGGGACTGGTCCTGAGTCTGAAGCAGAGAGTGGGGCAGGAAAGAAGGGCAGAGGGGAGTCACCTGCTCCTTCCAGACGGCACTGGGAGGGAGAGAAGGATCCCAGGGGATCTGAGGAGAAATGACCCTGATCACAGCCATTCATTACTAGCACTCTCAAAACCCAAAAGTTGGAGCATTTTTCCAGGTAAAGAATTATGCCCAGCCATTGTCTATAATTCTAATACTCAGGAGGCTGAGGCAGAAGGATTGTGAATTAGAGGCCAACCTAAGCTACATAACAAGAACCTGTCTCAAAACAAAACAAAATATAATGGGCTAGGTGTAATGGCTCACCTGGCTATAATCCTAGCTTTTGAGGAGTCATGCAAATGTCCAACCAGTGATCAGGACTGGGAAGACCAGTGAGAAGGTACTCTAACCAGGAGACTGTCCCCTGAGAGAGGCAGGAAAGATAAAACAAGCCTTAAAAACAAACAGGCTGGGTATGGTGTTTCATGCCAGTAATCCTGACTGGGATGGAGGCAGCAATCAAGAGGATTGTGATTGGAGGCCAGCAGAGGCAAAAAAAGCTAGCAAGATTGCCTCTCAGCTACCATCCCAGCTACACAGAATGCATAAATCAGAGGATAGAGTTTCGGCCAACCATGGCAGAAAATAGTTTAAGAAAAGAGAGAATAAAGGCTTGGCTCAAGTGGTAGAGCATCTCTCTAGAAAGCTTGAGGCCCGGGGTTCAAATCTCAGTTCCACACATACACAAAAGAATCCTGCCCTGCTAAGGCGCTTGCTCCAGCGAGAACATGGACTGGGAGATGAGACATGGGGAAGGCAAGGAAGACACAGAAGAAACACATGACCGATGACAACGGTCTGGAACACTCTGCCTTGAGAAGAAGCTTCCAAACCTGGTGCCGGTGGCTCACGCCTGTCATCTTGGCTACTCAGGAGCCTGGGATCTGAGGATCAAGGTTCAAAACCAGCCCGGGCAGGAAAAAGTCTGTGAGACTCTTATCTCCCATGAATTACCAGAACACCGGAAGTGGCGCTAGTTCAAATAGTAGAGTGCTCACCTTGAGCTGAAGAGCTGAGGGACAGCGCCCAGGCCCAGAGTTCAAGCCCCAACTTCCAAACTGCAGCATGAGGCTGGGCTCTGGCGGCTCTGCTGACAGCACCAGCCATCCCTGCATGGCTTCCCTACCCTTGCTGTGTCATCTGAGAGCCCAGCCCGCTCCGCCATGAGCTGCAGTGCTCTCGGTGCAGGCTTTTCACTGTGTGGCAAGCATGCACTTCCCACGCAGCTTTTCAGTGCGTGTGACCCCCAGGGGGTGGTTATGATCCCTGGCGACAGATGGGGCCCAGAGGAATGTAGAGTTGGGGGACTTTCCCAGAGCCACCCAGATGGCAGGGTGGAGGCTCCTGCTTCTCTGAGTCCAAGCTCTGCGCTTATTCTTCCTCTGGGGCTATTTTTGGTTGAGACTCCCTTCCTACTTTTTATGGGGTGTGTGTGTGCACGTGCGTGCACGCAGGTACTGGGATTTCAATTCAGGGCCTTGTAGTCTCTGGCTTTTTCCTTCCAGCCTGGCACTTTACCACTTGAGCCACAACTCTACTTCTGGCTCTTTGCTGATTAACTGGAAATAAGAGTCTCTTGGAGGGGCTGGGTGGCTCCGTGGTAGAGTGCTTGTCTGGTATGCATCAGGCCCTGGGTTCAATTCCTCAGCACCACATAAGCAGAAGTGGTACTGTAGCTCAAGTGGTGGAGTGCTAGCCTTGAGCTGAAGAGCTGAGGGACAGCGCCCAGGCCCAGAGTTCATGCCCCACAACCGACCAAAAAGTCTCTTGGATTTGCCTGCCTGGGGTAGCTTTGAACAGTGATACTCAGATGACAGCCTCCTGTCTAGATTGTAAGCATAAGCTACCAGCACCAGGCCCCTTCTTACTTTCAAAATGCTGACATTGAAGAAATGAACTTCACTTTCACTTGGCCTCAAACCCCCTATATTGCAGCCCTCAGAGATAACTCCTCTCTTACTGTCCCCTCCTCCTGCCATTTGTTTGTTGTTTGTTGGCATCTGGGGCCTGGTTTCACAAGATCGAGCAGGGCTGAGCAGATTGGGACATTGGATATATTTATAGAAAACATTGAGGTGGCCCGGTGTGATGGTACACACCTGTAATCCCAGCACTCAGGAGGCTGAGGCAGGATGATTGTGAGCTGAAGGCCAGCCTGGACCATGTGCCAAGAGCTCATCTCATAGCTACTTCCTGATCTGGCCCCTGCTTATTGGTCAGGATTGTCCTCCCAGCCCTCAGCCGCAGCAGACTGACCTTTGCCCTCCACGAAGCCCTCTCCCTCCTCCCTCCCTGGTCCTCCAGGCCTGCTCACCCTGCAGGGGATGCCCTGGCTGCCTCAGGGATCTCTTGTCAGGCTGATCACCCAACCTCCAGCTGCAGCACAAGCAAGCTGAGGACTCACAGCTGCCCCTGGGCTGCTCCTCTGCATGGAGAATGGATCTTGGCTGACAGAAGTCTCCTCACCGGGGAGGCCACAGCACCCATCAGCCGCCATCTAAAGTCTGGAAGGACATAGAAAACGCCAGGCAGGCGCTGGTGGCTCACGCCTCTCATCCTAGCTACTCAGGAAACTGAGATCTGAGAATCATGACTCAAAGCTAGCCCAGGCAGGAAAGTCTGGGAGACTTATCTCCAGTGAACTGTGCCCAGGCCCTGAGTTTAAGTCCAAGTATTGGCAAAAGAAGAAGAAAGAGGAGGAGTAGGAGGAAGAGAGAAGAAAGGAGGAAGGAGGAGGAAGAAAAGAAGAAGAGAAGGGAGGGAAGGAAGAAAGGAAGGAAGGAAGAAAAAAAAAAGCCAGTCCCCTGCCTTACAGCTAGCCATACCCAATCCCCTGACTCAGCCATCTCTAGGGAACTGCCCACACTTTACAGGTGTGTGTGTGTGTGTGTGTGTGTGTGTGTGTGTGTCCCTGAGCTTTTGTGCTTTGGCTAATGCTCTATGACACAGCTTGCTTCCTTCCTTCCCTTCCTTTTTTTCCCTCCTCTCTTCCTTCCTGCCTTCTTTCTTTCCCTCCTTTCCTCCTTCCTTTCCTTTCCTTCTTTCCTTTCTTCTTCTTTCCTGCCCTCCCTTCCTTCCTTCTTTCCTTCCTTTTTTTGTCAGTTGTGTGGATTGAACTCAAGCCTGGGCACTGTCTCTGAGCTCCTTTTGCTAAAGGCCAATGCTCTACCACATTGAGCCACAGCGCCACTTCTGGTTTTCTGGTGGTTAGTTGGAGGTAAGAGTCTCATGGACTTTCCTGCCTGGGTTGGCTTTGAACCACAGATCCTTAGCTGGGATGACAGGTGTGAGCCCCAGTGGCCGCCCACCATTTCTCTAAGTGCCGCCCAGAGTAGACTCAGCCCCTGCCCTGCGGCAGGGTGGCATCGGCGTCCTGCTTTTGTGCTCACTCCCTCTGGTAGGAGGCGCAGGAGAAGCCCCGTGTGGAATCAGTCTAGCCCCATTCCACCTGGCCTTCGTGCTTGTCATCTCTGTTTCCTCCCCTTCCTTGGCGTCCCCTCCTGGAGTCTCCTCCTCTGTCCTCCCCAACTAGGAAGGTTTGTGCCATGCCTGGGGTGGAGAGGGCAGAGGCTCCGTCGCAGCTGCAGTCGGAGCTGGAGGGAGGCCCGCGGGGAGGGGGGGGGCGGGCATGGTGAAGGCCAGGAGGGAGTATGCCTGGGGTGAGGGTGGTGGAGGCCAGGAGGGAGGTCTGACTGGGTGAGCGTGGTGGAGGCCAGGAGGAGGGAGGCCTGCAAGGGAGGGGGGAGTAGTGGGCATGGTGGAGGCGCAGGGTGGGCAGGCAGGTGCTGGCCTTGCAGCCCCACGGGTACATCTCCTTCTTAAGGCTCCAGGAAGCCCCCCTCTTCATCCTGCCCACTCCCCGGCACGTCACAGGGGCTGATTAACTTTCCAGGCAGCAGCTGCGGCTCCCAAGGCTTCCAGGGGGCGGGGAGGGAGGCAGGCGTGACTGAGGCTAGTTGGGGACCCTGCTGGGGTGCTCTCTGGAAACAGGGACAGCTTCACCCCGCAAAGGCTCCACAAGGGCCAGGCCCGGAGATCCTGCAATAACCTCAGCCAACTCCCCACAGCCTACCTGTAGGCTCCTCCTCTTCCTCCTTCCCCTCCTCCCCCTCCAGCTCCCCCCCCCTCCTTCTACAGCTCTTTCCCCTCCTCCCTCTTCTCTCTCCCCCTCCCACCTCCTCCTTTTCCCCTTCCCCCTCCTCCCTCTGGAAGACCCAGCAGCTCCTGGGCTTCAGAAAGACTTGTAGGAGGGAGGGGACACACAGGGGGATGGAGTGAGTCACCTGGATCCAACCTCCTTGATCTGGGACTTAACCCGTGTTCTGTGCTGTAACAAAACTCCCAAGCCAGGGCATGTATGTATGTATGTATGTGTGTATGCATGCATGCATGCATGCATGTAGTATGTATATATGTATATTTTTGCCTGTCCCAGAGCTTGAACTCTATCCTTCAGATCCTTTACAAGCCACAGCACCACTGCAGGTTTTCTGGTGGTTAACAGGAGATAAGAGTCTCACCCACTTTCTTGCTCTAGCTGGTTTTGAACTGTGATCCTCAGATCTCAGCCTTCTGAATACCTAGGATTACAGGCGTGAGCCACCAGTGCCTTTCCTCCCCCACCCCCCAAGTCAGGTAGTTTATAAGAGCAGACGTCTATTTGGCTAGTGATTCTGAGTGCTGGGAGT